>NC_060077.1:13021424-13646424 GCF_922984935.1 Meles meles | reverse complement strand
TTTCCTCCCTCCTTCCTCTCCCCTTGCTCACTCTGTGTCAGTCATACCAACCAGCCTTCTTTCAGGGCCCCATGGGCAGGCCTGCAAACCTGGAGCTCCTTGGGTCTGGACTGCTCCTCCCCAAACTGCCCCTGGTTGGTTCATTCTCCTCAGTCAGATCTCGGCACAAAGGGCACGTTTGCCAGCCCACCCAACTGGAGGGCCATCTCGCACTCCTGATCTCTCTCCTGCAGCAGCCCACATTTCCTTCGGAGTACTTGTTGCAATTCATAATTGTGTATTTATGAGACTATAAGCTCCATGGATGGGGGGAACTAGATCTGTTTTGTTCATGACTACAGACCATGAATCTGAAACGAAGAGGTTCTGATAAATACCTATGGAATGAATGAATGAATGGATGGATGGATGAATGGTCAAGGCCACTCCCAGCCACCTGACTCTGCAGGAGGCCAGACACCTGCCTGGGACCCCTATTTCTCAGCCCCTCTACCTGCCACTCCTTCCTTGCTCTGCAGACACAAACTACCCCTCTCCCTCTGCCCTCAGCACTGTGCTCAGTTCTGCACATTCAATGAAGCTCCAAGAAGGGCTGTTTGCTGGGCTTGTGTGCGTCTCTGGACATCTAGATGCAAATTTTGCACCCACATGTCATGGATCCCTGAATACCGGCCAGGCTTTTGGGAACCCCTCTGTGATGTTTTTGACCTAGGCATTGACTTAAGGAAGGTTCTTATTGAAATATATGTCCAGGGGCTCCTGGGTGGCTCAGTCAATTAAGCATCAGCCTTTGGCTAAGGCTTTGATCTCAGGGTCCTGGGATCGAGCCCCAAGTCAGGCTCCCTGCTGAACAGGGCAGTCTGTTTCTCCCTCATGCTCCCTCTCGCTTGCTCTCTCAAATACAAAAATAAAATCTTAAAAAGCAACAACGAAAACTTGTATACCTGAAGATGGTGCTGAGTATTCCTGAAGACATCGTAGATGACCGCGGTGTGAGCACAGACGTACAGAAGAACTCGCTGGTTTTCATCTCGAAGGTAGTAAACAGGAAGAGAACTGTTCCATCCGAAAGACCAAGTCATGGTCTGGAAGACAAAGGCAAGACCAGCAAGGCACTGAGTGCGCTGAGCCCGGAACAGTGATGCCAGGCACCCCCGGCGCAGACTCTGGAGGGGAAGGATTTCACGTCATCAGTCCAAAGTGAGGGGGATCACTTCAAGAACATCCTCAACCGCATGCTAGGGCGCGGAGGACCCTCAAATCCACGATGCTGAGTGAAAGGGGCCGCACACAGTGCAGGGTCAGTCCGATCCATAGAGACGGAAAGGAGCCCAGTGGCTGCCGGGGGCCTGGGGAAGGTGGGTGGGGAGTGACGGCTCCGGGATATGGATTTCTTTTGTGCGGGATGAAAATGTTCTGGAATTAGACAGTGGTGACAGCCGCACAACCTTGTAGACATGCTAAAAAGGAATCAATGGTGCGCTTTAAAAGGTCAATTTTATGAGGATGTGGAGAAACTGGAACCACTGGGCACTCTTGGTGGGACTGTGAAACGGTGCAGCTGCTGTGGAAAACCCCAGGGAGAGCTCTCAAAACTCTGAAAGCAGAATTAGCCTATCATGCGGCAATGACGCTTCTGGGTACCAAGCTCAAAGACCTGGAAGCGGGGTCCCAAAGAGACATTCACACGCCCATGTTCAGAGCAGCATACTTCACAGAAGCCAAAAGGTAAAAGGAACCCAAGTATCCGATGACGGATGAATGGATAAACAAAATGAGTGTTGTTCGGGCTTCCACAGGAAGGAGATCCGATGCTCTACAACATGGGTGGGCTTAGGGACATCACATAAGTGAAATCCACCAGTCACAAAAAGACAAATACGGTAGGATTCCGCGGACATGGTCCCAAGAGGAATCAGATCCATAGAAACAGAAAGTAGAATGGCGGTTGCCAGGGGCAGGGCTGGGGAATAGGAAGTTGTTCAATGGGTAGAGAGCTTCCGTTTTGCGAGATGAGTTCCAGGCGTCGGTTGCACCACAGTGTGAATGTACCTACTACGACACTGTACACTTCAAAATGGCTAAGATGGTAAATTTTAGGGGCACCTGGGTGGCACAGTTGCATCAGCAAATGACTCTTGGCTTTAGCTCAGGTTGTGATCTCAGGGCTGTGGGATTCAGCCCAACATGGGATTCCATGAATAGTCCACTTAAGACTCCCCTCGGCCTGGGATACCTGGGTGGCTCAGTGGGTTAAAACCTCTGCCTTCGGGAGGCGAACCATAAGAGACTATGGACTCTGAAAAACAACCTGAGGGTTTTGAAGGGTCAGGGGTGGGAGGTTGGGGGAACAGGTGGTGGGTAATAGGGAGGGCACGTATTGCATGGAGCACTGGGTGTTGTGCAAACAATGAATACTGTTACGCTGAAAAAATAAATAAATTTAAAAAAAATAAAAAAAAAAACTCTGCCTTCAGCTCTGGTCATGATCCCAGGGTTCTGGGATCAAGCCCCGCATCAGGCTCTCTGCTCAGCGGGGAGCCTGCTTCCTCCTTTCTCTCTCTCTGCCTGCCTGTGATCTCTCTCTGTCAAATAAATGAATTAAAAAAAAAAAAAGACTCTTCTCTGCCCTTCCCCACCCACCCCTTTCAAATAAATAAATAAATATTTAAAAGAAAGATGAGGGGCGCCTGGGTGGCTCAGTGGGTTAAAGCCTCTGCCTTCGGCTCTGGTCATGATCTCAGGGTCCTGGGATCGAGCCCCGCATCAGGCTCTCTGCTCAGCAGGGAGCTTGCTTCCCCCTCTCTCTACCTGCCTCTTTCCTTACTTGTGATCTCTCTCTGTCAAATAAATAAATAAAATCTTTTTTAAAAAGGAAAAAAAAAAAACCAATACAGGAACGGGAACAGAAAGGAGGTGTGTCCTCAAGGAGCTAAACAAATTTGCAGAGGGAGGTGGTCTAGAAGAGTTGAGTTCTGCAGTGAGCCCAAGGCTAACAGGGGACCCAAACCCCCGGCACGCAGGCCACTTGCTCTCATTAGCGATATCACCAGATGTCGTGCTAGCCGGCTAAACAAGCCAAAAGCCTTCACGGGCTCCAAAACTTTTTCTATCTTTCAGACTGGGCAAGCCCCAGTTTTGACCTTGAACTCCACTGCTCAAAGGAAACCCAGTCTACAGAAAGGAGGCTGTCCGTTGTCTGCATCGCCCACAAGGCGTCTGTCGTCATCCTGGTCATCATTGCCATCCCTGCAGCCACCACCACGATCATCATCTAGATGTGAACACCCGTCCAGTGCTCACTATGTGTCAGGAACGACATTGAACACTTTACATGCCTTCGATCACTTACGAATCTTCCAAAGGCGGAATCTGCAGGGAAAGGGGGAGGTGAATCCTAGGAAGCCATTTTCAGTAGCAGAGGGAGGAAGAAGGGAAAAACTCTTCCCCTCTTCCTTCTCTTGGTAAATGGTAATATTTGTGCGGCAAAGGCAGATGCCTGTGGACCTCCCGGTGCCTTTCTCAGTGGCTTTCACTTTTTCCATACCTTTCGCTTTCTGGTCCATCTCCGAACGTGCAGTTTTAGGAGCCCGGAATGGTTTTAGGAGCTTGTAAAGAGGTATCAAGCCAGCTAAGGCAGAAGAGGCGAGGAGAGGAGGGAAAAGGGAAAGGAATGGTGGAGCAGGAGGAGGAAGTGAGAGAGAAGGGGAAGGGGAGGACAGATTCACGTTGAGTCTCCCACAAGAAACAGCACCCTATGCAACAGACAAACCCCGTTCGGAATTTCCTGCCTGGGAAGCAACACTGTGGGACCCAGATGTCAGGCCCAGACACAGCGCTCCTGTCACACATGTCCCGCCAGAGCGCTGAACTTTAAAACATACGAGTCTATTATTACTTCGAAAAGGATATTTCTGGTGGCATTTTTTCCCCATATGCATAAAATTTCCTTATTTCACAATGCTTTTAAAGCACTAGAGGAAATTAAAAAGCACGTTACACTCACTTACCAAAGGATACACGTTGGCACGGTCATCCTTTCGAAACAGTACGTCCTCGCTGGTAGACACCAGTGATTTCTCCGGCATCTCTGCTCTGGACTGGAATTCTTCCTCTTGTCGCTCACTTAAGTCTGATGATCTTTTTTCCTCTCTCCTTTCCCATCCCAGTTCATCCTGGGGCATCTGGTCGATTTTCTCCCCAAGCTCGCTTGAGGGCTGTGTTTCGGGGAAAATAATCTCTGATTCCTTGGAACCGGTTTGATCCAAATCCATAAACTTTAGTTTTGAGCTCAAGTCTCTTAAAGGATCATTTGTTTCCAAATGCTCTGATTCTAATGCATCCTTTGACTCGCTAAGGGTTCTCTTAAAAAAGAAATAAAAGGGGCACCTGGGTGGCTCAGTGGGTTAAGCCTCTGCCTTCGGCTCAGGTCATGATCTCAGGGTCCTGGGATCGAGTCCTGCATCGGGCTCTCTGCTCAGCAGCGAGCCTGCTTCCCTCTCTCTCTCTCTGCCTGCCTCTCTGTCTACTTGTGATCTCTCTCTGTCAAATAAATAAATAAAATCTTTAAAAAAAAAGAAATAAAAGAAGATTTTGATTCCAAATACAGTGCCAAGCTGCTTGGTTCCCTCCTTTACTTTCCTTTCTGTTCCTACTCAGCCAGCCTTAATGTTCGCCTCACACTGGAACTATTAACTGTTTCAAAAAGGTGCCTGGGGGGCAACTGGGGGGCTCAGTTGGTTAAGTGTTTGCCTTTGGCTCAGGTCATGATCCTGGGGTCTAGGATGGAGCCCCACTTTGGGCTGCCTCCTCAGTGGGGCGTCCGCTTCTCCCTCTCCTGCTCTCCCCCTGCTTTGCCCTCTCTCACTCTGTCAAATAAATAAGTCAAATCTTAAAATAATAATAATAGTTTTAAAAAATTAAAAGGAGCCTGGGACATTTTGTACTTAACTAACACGAATCATGTGTGTGCCAGGTTTATTCTTGGCCTACGAGCAGAACCGCACAGCAAAACCATTCTTCTAAGTGGCACTGGTCATCTCCAAGGATGGGCGAGTCACAGTCACTTCTCCTGGGACCACAGCTGAGTTCTCCTTCAGGGGGACAGCCTACAATACTATGATCTCACTGACTCTGTTCTAAGACAAGTGCATTCCAACTAACCCCTAGGAACTCTTTCTGTCAGCTCCCCTGCACACCTCCTCCAGGAGGCCTTCCCTGACCATCCTCCTAGCTGGGCTAAGTGTTCTTGATTTTTGTTTTTTAAATATCTACCATGCATCTCTCAATCACTGCACTTAGCATCTTGTTTCATGGTGTTCAGGTACCGGTCTGCCTCCCTACGCACCCTAGAGCTCCTTAAGAGAATGGACTGTATCTTATTTGTATTATCCCCATAGCCTGGCAAATGGTAAGCATTCCATGACTCTGAATGAATGAATGAATGAATGAATGAATGAAAGAACAGATGAATGACTTAAAATTACTACTTACTAGGGAAGTTCCTGACATGACTGACTGGGTATCAGTCGGTGTAACTATCTCCGAACTGGTCATGGACTTGGTGATTTGTTGAGGCTTCGCTGTGGTTTCTTCCTGAATGGCAGCCTCCTCCTCCCGTGCTTCTCCAGCCTTTTCCTCTGCTTCTTCTCTGACAGCCTCTTCCTCTTGGCCATATTCTTCCCCCTCTTCCTCTTCCTCCTCTTCTTCCTCTTCCCATTCCTCCCCTTCTTCCTCCTCCCCTTTCTCTTCCACTCTTTCCTCTTTCTCCCATTCCTCCTCTTCCTCCCCCTCTTCTCCTTCCTTCTCTTTCTTCTCTACTCCTTCCCCCTCCTCCCCTGACTCCTCTTCCTCCACTCCTTCCTCCTCCTCTGCCTCCTCCCCTTTCTCCTCTATTCCTCCCTCCTCCCCTTCCTCCTCCACTCCTTCCTCTTCCTCCTCTACTTCTTCCACCTCCCCTTCCTCCTCCCCTTCCTCTTCCTCCTCCCCTTCCTCTTCCTCCTCTCCTTCCTCTTCCTCCTCCTCTTCTTCCTCCTCCCCCTCCTCCCTTTCTTCATCCCCCACCTCCTCTCCCCCTTCCTCCCCCTTCTCTCCCACCCCCTTTCCTCCTTCCTCCCCCTCCTCCCCTTTCTCCTCCACTCCTTCCTTCTCTTCTCCTTCCTCTTCCTCCACCTCCTCCTGAGGCTCTCTCTGTACTAACATGTCATCTTCTTTTAATTCCGGTTGCATACTTTCCACCTCTCCATCATATTGATTATACTCTCCTTCCACTTCTGTTTCTTCATCTTTTTCTTCTTCTTCTAGTGGGTACTCCCCTGCATCTGACATTCTTCTTTGCGGAGTTTCCTTTAGAGAAATTTTGACCATAACCATCAGCAATTCTCTCTTGTTTCCCATTTTAATTTCCTAGCGCATGAACCTATCCATGGACTGTGCAATACCAGCTCTGGTTCCTTTCCACAGGAATAAAAAGAATTTCATACTTCTGGGAAAGCCTGTACCAAATCGGAAGCATACTGATGCCAGGGCCTCTCATCTTTCCAGGAATAATTTTAGAGCTCTGTTACTCACTTTGTATATATCCATATTCCCACAGACAAGCAAAATGATAACCCAGGCATTAACAACAATTCTCATAATGTAAATAAGGGCAGAAGCAGCGGCTAGTGGTTAAAAGCGTGGGCTTTGCAGTCGGCCTCTCCTAACACCCAATCCTGGTTCCACTACTCACTTGCTCTGAGACCTTGGGCAAGTCACTGTACCCTCAGAGTGCGTATTTGCTCACAGGCAAGATAAAAGTTAGAGCCCTTCATTCTGGGGTTGAGATGACCTACGTAAAATGTTCCGTGCAGCTGCCGCAGAGGGCTTGAGAAATGCAGCAATCCTTTATAAAGTTTAACGGCCTTCTAACATAGTCTCTCACTTATTTCTTCTGACAAACTGAAGTTTGAGGCTCTGGGAGTTGAAATGACTTAATCAGCTCACACCGCCAGAAAGAGGCAGACCTCTCTAACGCTCGGTTCCTCCAGGTGGAAAAAGCAGTGCTAAGATTGCAAGCCCGGGTCCCTGAGCAAGGGGCCTGCTCTTCTCCGACTGCAAACTTTGCCGGTGCATCTTGATGCGGGCGCCCAGGGGAGGGGAGGAAAGTATGGGGGTCTATGGGGGAGGGGAGGGGGACACAACGTCCAGGCGCGGCTCCTTCCTCCAGCTCAGGTCTCTCTGAGGCCGCCAGGGCCCTTCCCAGGTGGGGCGAGCGCTCCCTACCCCTGCGGGGCACCAGGCCCTCCCACACCAGGAACCCCGCCCCCGACTCACGGAGTGCGCCCTCCGACGGCCTCAAAAGTCCAGCCCTCCCGCCGCCTGGACCGCTCGGTCACCTCCCCAGCCTGCTGCGTGCTTTCTCCTCCACACGCTCCCTAGCTACGGTTGCCACCCAAGCCCTGTCCCCAAGGTAACCGCCACCACCGCCAGCCGCGGTAAAGCGGGAAGGCCGGCTGGTGGTCACGTGACCAAAGCTCTGTCGTGGGCGGGCCGGCACGCCCCCAGGCGCTCCGCCGGGGAGAGGCGCCCACGGGACCCCGGGGCGAAATTTGCCTCCCTCCCCCAACTTTTTCCCAAGGCGCCCACGTCTGAGAAGCGGCATTGGTGGCTCCCTGCAGTTCTGACTTTCTGAAGACTAAGTATGAGCTGTTTGGTAAAATCCTCTTTGTCAAAAGCAAACTAAATTTTCCTGCGTCCTGGACACAGCACAGATCAACCCTCCCCACTTTCTTATGGGACACTACCTGTCCTGCGCAGTATTTCAGCTAGCTGGGAGGACACACTATGTAGGCTACGTTATCTTGCTGTTCCTATCACAATATGTGTCTGCAAAACCAGCTGGGTTCAACCTATGAGGATGATTTCAAAGTGACTTTCAGCTGCGATCTCACAGAAGCCGGCACACACCGCCATCCTGAGGTTTCTAAAGGGAGATCTGCGGGAAACCAGCCAAAGGCACTGCCACAGAAAACTCTGCTGCTCTCATTTTAAGAGAATGTTAATGACTCTCCCCGCCCCCCCCCCCACCCGAGTCCCAATGCTGGTTGATTAATTACCATACATTGCAAAAAAGAAAAATAAAAAGGAACAAACTGGATGGTACAAGCTGTATTTATTATAATCTAGGGCTTATAAAAGAGATTGGAAAACACTTGGAAAGAGAACACACACAATTTAAACACCAAATGCTGGTAAGCACAACATGTAGGGCTACAAGGGGGAATGCCCGTGGATGTAGTTTTGAGGAACACACCCAACAGGAAGGTTTTCCCATTGAGCATGAGAATCCACGGCTGGAAGCACACCCCAGTGCTGACTGCTGTCGGGCAAGCTGGCTTCTGTATCCAACCCAAGCAAATCCATTCCCAAGGAACCCAGGCATGGCTCATCAGAATGGGCCACACTGCCTCTGAAACAGAAAGTGGTGGGCAAGAAACGGGGAATAAACATTGTTGTACGGTGAAGAGAGAAAGCAAAACACAGGGTCACTAAGAATCATGGAAAGCCATGTTGCCATGTGAAAGGAAATAAAAAGGAAGAAAGAATCTGCATTTCCAAGGAGTCAGATCTGCATGCACTGCTGGTTCCCCTCAGCGATCACGCACGCCTTAGCAGTTTACAAACTACTGCTGATCTGAGGGGATGACCAGGAGGTTCAATTATAAAAAGTCAATTTAGAAGGCAATTTGCGGGAAAAAAAAAAAAAAAAAAGAGGTAATTATCAGGTTTGGTTTTTTTTTTTTAATTCCAGAAACAAAGGGAGCTTGCTGCCCTCTGGTGGGTTACAGGAGAGGAGGCAGACACCGCAGTGGGTTACCTGGTGAGCCTCCTGGTTTTCCCCACTCTTCAAGGGAGCAGTTGTGGTCCCGGAGGATGTTATTTCTGTATCCAAGCAGCAATGCCACACTGCAAATGCAGGTGGTGCAAACCCCATTCACTAAAGGCTGTTCTTGAAGTGTCGTTGGTCAAATCTTAACTGTAGCACCACCGTTCGTTTGTTCTGTCCCAACTCTTTTTTTTTTTTTTTTTTAATAAGCTCTACACCCTATGTGGGGCTTGAACTCAGAGCCCCAAGTTGCATGCTCTACCAACTGAGCCAGCTAGGTACCCCTGTTCTGTTTAACTTTCTTTCTTTTTTCAAGATTTTATTCTTCTTAAGTAACCTCTACACCCAACATGGGGCTTGAACCTACAACTCCGAAATCGAGAGTTGTATGCTCCACTGACTGAGCCAGCTAGGCACACCTGTCAACTTTCTGTAGGAATGTTCTAATTCCTGTCTAAGCTTTGGTTTGAGAGGTTCATAAGAAATTCAGTTGGCACTAAATGTTAACTGAATTTAATTTAAATAAAAATTAAAAAAAAAAAATTCAGTTGGGGCAATAACATGGTCATATCAATACTGAAAACTGTTTATTTGGGGGAAAAAATTCCTAAAAGAATAAAGTCCTATCAGCTCCTGCCAGAATAACTCCTGCCCACTTGCCCACAATCCAGAGGACTCCCGTTTAGAGCCATGGCCTAATTTGCAAAAGATGCCAAGCACAAATCAAGTTAACAATGCCTTAATCCCAAGAGATTACACTGGGAGGCCACGGCGTTTCCAACACCCAGAAGTTCAGGCTTCCAGCCTCTTCCAGATCCTTAAGCTTCGGGGAGAGAAGAGAAGGAAGAAATTCCCAACCAGACCCATGTCCAGGGCAAGGGAAGATGTTTTCCTATTACCGTTCCCCAGGGACAATCATCTTTGCAAAGGAATAATGTTGCAGCTGGAAGAAAAAAAGAAAAGCAACAACGTAAGTTTGGTGGCTCCATTCAGAAGACCGGAAAGTGAGCCCTCTAAGTGTTTCACCTGTGCTTTTTTCCCCCCAAAGATTTTATTTCTTTATTTCTTTATTTGACAGAGAGAGAGGTCACAAGTAGGCAGAGAGGCAGGCAGAGGTAGAGACGGGGAAGCAGGCTCCCTGCTGAGCAGAGCACCTGATGTGGGGTTTGATCCCAGGACCCTGAGATCACAACCTGAGCCGAAGGCAGAGGCTTTAACCCACTGAGCCACCCAGGCGCCCCTCGCCTGTGCTCTTTAATTCTTTTAGAGCAAATGCCCAGGTAAGGCGAGAACCAGAGCGACCAGGGCTCCCTCTGCCTCCATACCTGTGATCTCACTGCTGCTGTAGGTGTTTATCAGGCGATCTGGGGGAAATCCTCATTTCCCAGTGGACCCCCACCTCCCCCGGAGCTTTAGGGCTGACACGCACTCAAGTGACAGCTGACAGGGTGTTGTCAGCGAGCAGAAATGATACTTTACCCCAGCAGTCCTTTTCCTGCCCAGCGGGTCGGGACAAGTCTAAGCTGGTGTTTCTCCCCTCTGCGGATCACTGTCACATTCAAGGGTTTCTGAAAGGAAGAGAGGCTCATTTTATAGTCCACGTGGTTCGTATTCAAAGAGATTCAGACTAACAAGCCGAAATACTGACTTTTTACACCAGAGTAGTAAGGATGCTTGTATTAAACATAGTCTCGCAGTTGTCAAGAGTGTGGGGGACGTGACACTCTTGGGGCAGCCGATGGGTCACAAACTGGTAGGGTCTTCCTGGACAAACGTGTCTCCCCACCAAAAAAAATCTTTAAAAAGGTGAACACTAGATACATTTTGCAGACGTACAAGATGACATACGAACAAAGTGTTCCTTCTAGGGCTGTTTATAAATTCAAAACCTGAAAACACCCAAACTATCCCTCAATAAGGTGTTATTCAAATATACCACAGTGAATGGAGCAGTTTTAGTAAAAACAAGCGAAGTATGAACCCCTTTGAATATAAGCTTTTTTTTTTTTTTAATTCTTTTTTAAGAAGGCTCCGTGCTCAATGGGGGGGCTCGAACTCTCAACCCTGAGATCAAGAAGTGCATGCTCTACCAAATGACCCAGCCAGGCACCCCTGAATATACCTTCTAAAAGGGGATATAAATTGCTTCATGCATACAAAGCTTTCTGGAAGATATAAAAAAAAAACCTGTTAACAATGGTTACTTGCAGAGAGAAGCACTGGGAGTTTGGAGTGAAAGAGGATGACATGTGTATCTTTTTTTTTTTCTCTTTTTCTTTGAAGATTTTATTTATTTGAGAGAGAGCAAGTGAGAGAGTACAAGCAGGGGGAACAGCAGAGGAAATGGCAGAGGGAGAGAGAGAAGCAGACTCCCTGCTTAGGCTCCGAACCCAATTCCAGGACCCTGGGATCATGACCTGAGCTGAAGGCAGATACTTAACTGAACCACCCAGGCACCCCACTTTTATGTCTTTCTATACCATTAATTTGTTTTTATCATGTGTATGTATTACTTTGATGTAAAGAATTAAAACAGAATACATATGAAGGAAACAAACTACAACAAGGTGCATCAAAGTCTAGAATTTCTGTGCATCAAAGGCCACTATCAACAGAGTGAAAAGTAGCTCACAGGATGGGAGAAAATATTGGCAAATCATATATCCAATAAGGGATTAATATCCAGAATATGTGGGGCGCCTGGGTGGCTCAGTATTTAAGTGGCTGCCTTTGGCTCAGGTCATGATCCTGGGATCGAGCCGCACATCTGGCTCCTTGCTCAATGGGAAGCCTGCTTCTCCCTCTCCCACTCCCCCTGCTTGTGTTCCCTCTCTTGATATGTCTCTGTCAAATTTAAAAAAAAAAAAGAAAAAATCCAGAATATGTAAAGAACTCCTAAAACTGACAATAGCAAACCACCCAATTAAAAAATAAGCAAAAAACTCAAGTAGACATTTCTCCAAAAAAGATAAACAAATGGCCAAAAGCACAGGAAACAATGTATCACATCACTAACCACTGAAGAAATACAAATCCAAACCACAATGAGGTATCACTACACATCCACTAGGATGACTACTGTCCAAAAGCAGAAAATGACAAGAGTTGGCGAGGATGTAGAGAAACTGGAACCCTTGTGCCCTGCTGGGGGGAATGAAAAATGGCCAGTCGCTGTGGAGAACGGTATGGCTGTTCCTCAAAAAACTGATGACAAGGGGTGTCTGGGTGGCTCAGTTGGTTGGACGTCTGCCTTCGGCTTGGGTCATGATCTCGGGGTCCTGGGATCGAGCCCTGCATCGGGCTCTCTGCTCAGCGGGGAGCCTGCTTCCTCCTCTCTCTCTGCCTGCCTCTCTGCCTACTTGTGATCTCTCTCTGTCAAATAAATAAATAAATAAAATCTTCAAAAAAAAAAAAACTGATGATAGAAGGAACACATAATCCTGCAATTTTTTTTATTTTTTTATTTTTTTAAAGATTTTATTTATTTATTTGACAGACAGAAATTACAAGTAGGCAGAGAGGCAGGCAGAGAGAGAGAGGAGGAAGCAGGCTCCCTGCTGAGCAGAGAGCCTGATGTGGGGCTCGATCCCAGGACCCTGGGATCATGACCTGAGCCGAAGGCAGAGGCTTTAACCCACTGAGCCACCCAGGTGCCCCTCCTGCAATTTTTTTTTTAAAGATTTACTTATTTATTTAAGAGAGCAAGGAAGCGTGCAAGGGGAGGGGCAGAGGGAGTCCCAAGCAGACTCTGCTCTGAGCACAGAGCCCCAAGCGGGGCCTGATCTCATGACCCCGAAGATCACAACCTGAGCCAAAACCAAAAGTCAGATGCCTAACTGACAGTGCCACCCATCAAGATGCCCCCACATAATCCTGCAATTAAACCTCCTGGTAAACACCCCAAGAATTGAAAGCTGGGACTTGAACAGGTATTTGTGTAGCCCTGTTCACAGCAGCATTATTCATAATAGTCAAGAGATGGAACCCAACCAAGTGTCCATCAATGGACGAGCGGATGAACAAAACGTGGTCTATTCACACAACGACGGATTATTCAGCCTTAAGAAACTTGGACACATACGACGATGTGGACGGACCATGAAGACAGTATGCTAAGTACATCCACCAGCCACAGAAGGAGAAATAGAGTCTGATCCACTGGCAGGTGCAAATCCCACTGAGAGCAAATTCACAGAGACAGAAGACAGATGAGTGATCTCCAGAGGCTTGCGGGGAGGAAAATGGGAAGTTAGCATTTAATAGGTACAGAGTTTCAGTTTGGAAAGTTGAGAAAGTTCTGCTGATGGATGGAGAAGATGGCTGCAGAATAGGAATGTACTTAATGCCAGAGAACTGCACACTTAGAAACGGTTAAATTTATGTTATGTATATTTTATCACAATTTTTTAAATTATGGCAGATCTAGCGATGGAATTTCTGAAATCTGACAAAATAAGGCATGAAGAAGAAAAGAGAAAGATGCCATTTTTTTTCACCTAGATGGTCAAAGAAGAAGACCAAGAGCACAGGTGAGAGGTGTCGAGAAGCAAGCCCTCACCTACACTGCTCGAGAACATATGAACTGATCTGAGCTTTCTGGAGGGCACCTGACAACATCTATCAAATCTGTAAATGTGCATTGCCTCTGACCCAGTAATTCCACTTCCAGAAATCTCTCTGACAGAAACCCTCACACAAAACAAGAATATTTGCTACCCCCTTGCTGGAGATGGCCAAACATTGGACACAACCTAAATGGTGTCGTAAAAGATGGCGGACCAAGCAATGGAATATGGGAATATACCCACATGGAAATCTTGGGGGGAGAATGCAGAACACAATGTATAGTAGCTCTTGTTCGTCTTCTTTTTCAAAGAGAAATCACTATAGGCATATTCATTCATACTTAAGAAATGTGTGAGAGATACACTGATGTGCTTCTGGTTCTAGAAATGATATCCCTAGACAAGCTAGAAACGCAGAGGTCATCCTTGACGTGAGATAGGCGTCATATTAAAGCCCATATACTTTCATCCTAAAAGTCTAAATTACCCACTTCCTTCTACCCCCAGCCCATACACCAAAACCACCATCACCCCTTGACCAGGCTGCTAAAACTGTCAGCCCTCCAATCAGCTCTCTACCTCTACCCAACATCTGGAGAAATCCTTCCGAGACACAAAGCCGCCTACATTTGTTACCCTCAGTTTGGAAGTGTGCATGGCTCTCTACTGTTCTTCAGGAAAAGACAATGAAATCTTGATAGGACCACAAGGCCTTGTACAGTCTGGCCCCTGCCAACTTCCCAGATCTACCTCCTCTCTCCCTACTCCCTTCCTCCTTGCTCTGGGCTCCAACCATCTTCTCTGGCCCTCCTACCTCAGGGACATGACCCTGCTGGAAGGCTCCTCTTGCCATCTCCCTGCCAGTCTCTGGCCTTGATCAACTTCTTTTAAGATTTTATCTAAGTAATCTCCACACCCAACATGGGGTTCGAACCCACAACCCCAAGATCAAGAGTCACATGATCCACCGACTGAGCCAGCCAGGCAACCCCAGGCCTTGATCAACTTCTAACACTCACAGGTCATGTCCTCAGGAAGGTGATCCCAAGCCCCATCATTGCTCACCTAGCCTTCTCGAACTTTCCCTTCATGACACTCATGAGAGTGTATAACTACGTCTGATTAGTTTGTCTCCCCCACAAAAGCGTTCCCGAGGCAAGGGCCTTCTGTTTTTCTGTGCTGCTCCCACTCCAGTGCCCACACGTTGTCCAGCACTCAAGCAGAGCAGGGAAGGGACTTAGGAGGGACAGACCCTCTTTCTTCAAAAATGTTTGCCCTACCTGCTACTTTTACACTAAAAATGCATGATTTTTATTTATGGGAAATGTAATTAATATACAACCAAATCCATTTTAAAGGATAAATTCAGGGGGGTTTAGTATATTCAGACATTTGTACAACATAACCACCACCTGACTGAAGAACATTTTCGGAAGACCCCGTACCCATTACTGTCACTCCCCACTCCGTCCTCCACTCAGCCCAGGGCGACCACCAACCTGCTTTCCGTCTCCACGGATCTGCATGGTTCTGGATGCTTCACATAAACTAAATTCTAAAACACGCAGCCCTTTGGGTCTGGCTTCTTTCACTCAGCACAAATCCTTTCAAGGCTCATCCATGTTATAACATGTCGCACTCCGTTCTTTTCTACAGTTCAATACAACATGTGTTGTTTATAATAAAGATGACTTTTTTTTAAATTTAAGATTTTTTTTCCTTTGAAAGTACATGCATTTGATGCAGAAACTGAGCTTTGGGAAGTTACCAAAAGAAAGAGATTTGTCTACAACAGGACTGATTTCCAGGTTTCCATAAGATTGGAAACTACCTAAATATCTAAAAACAGAAATGTGGTGGGGGTTTTTTATATCATTTTTCTAAAGTCACAAAGCAGACTCTTGATTCTCAAGTTGGACTCTGGTTCTGGGAGGATCCAGGGCCCTGAGGGGTGAGGTCTCCCCACCCCAGCAGTTTGATATATTGGAATTCCCCAAGGAATTTCATTTGAGAAAAGGTGCTAATGGGGCGCCTGGGTGGCTCAGTGGGTTAAGCCTCTGCCTTCAGCTCGGGTCATGATCTCAGGGTCCTGGGATCGAGCCCCGCATCGGGCTCTCTGCTTAGCAGGGAGCCTGCCTCCCCCGCCCCCCCCCGCCTTTGCCTGCCTCTCTGCCTACTTGTGATCTCTCTGTCAAATAAATAAATAAAATCTTTAAAAAGAAAGAAAAGGTACTACTACTTTAAAAATGTTCAGTAACTACTTTTGTAAAAAAGGATTCATAGTCGCCATGCCCTGTGTGATAGCTGATAATAATATTGTACTGCCTATTTGAAAGTTGTTAAGAGAGTAAACCTTAAACGTTCTCATCACAATAAAAAAGTTGTAGCTACGATGATGGATGTTAACTAGAGTTATTGTGATGTTCGTTTTTGTAACATATACAGATACTGAATCATTACACTGTACCTCGTAACTAACATAATGTTTTATGTCAATTATACCTCAGTAAGAAAGAAAAAGGATTCACAGATCTATGAAGAGTTTATGAATATATTTAACTAGAAAAGACAGACTAAAAACCAGTAGCTGTTATCGCTAATCACCAAAAACTGGAAACAACCCAACTGTCCCTCGCTGGTAAATGGGCAAACCATCTGGCACTCATCTACGCTGCAGGGCAGGTCTGAGCAGTAAGAAAGCATGAACAACAGACACACACAGCAATACGGAAGAGATCGCAGATGTACGCCACCAAGTGCAAGAAACCAGAGTTAAAAGGCGACGCGGACTGTGTGGTTCCATTTATAAGACATTCCTGAAAAGGAACAACTGTAGGGCATAGATTGTGGGGTGGGGGTTGGGGGGGGGGGGTTAACCACAGATAATGAGGCCATTTTGGGGAGGATGATGATGGAATTGTTCTGTATCATCATTATAGTGGCAGCTCCCAGACTATGTACATGTGTCAAAATTCCCAGTACCATACGCCGTACAGGGTGAAATTTGCTGTAGGTAAATTACCCTAATAAAAACAGCCAATAGCTCTATATGCTGCTATATGAACAGACCGACCCCAGAAGAACACACAGCTGCAAAGTGGCTACCTCTGGAGGAGGGATTTTTCATTATACGCTCTTTGATACGATACGGTCTTAAACATGTGTATGTATTACCTCTTCCAGAAAAACAGAGACATATTTACAAAACAAACCAGTAACAATGAGCCCAGGCAACTGCAAAGTTTAGAAGCGTATGCAGCAAGGTGCACAGGACATGTGAGAAAACCATAACCCTAGGAAAGTCTGGGGAAAAGGAGTGAGAAAGCAGGAGAGACTCAGAGTAAACATAACAGAAGAAAGCTACATCTAGAACCCTTACTAACATGACAGGACAGCCGACAGTAGCGAAGGAACACCACCACAGGACAAACAAATCACATGAAAGGAGACTACAAAGATGAGAGAAGGCACCAGAATGAAAAGCCAACAGAAACCGGCAAGTGGTAACTGAGCAAGGAGAGAAAACAGCAGAAACCCCGTGTGGTGGGTTCTAGAAAGTGCCCATAAATTCGCTGATATTCCTTCAAGAGGGCACCTG
This sequence comes from Meles meles, assembly GCF_922984935.1. NCBI lineage: Eukaryota > Metazoa > Chordata > Mammalia > Carnivora > Mustelidae > Meles > Meles meles. Next base: position 13,629,395 of record NC_060077.1, on the reverse strand, counting down.
GGTGGCTCAGTGGGTTAAGCCGCTGCCTTTGGCTCGGGTCATGATCTCAGGGTCCTGGGATCGAGTCCCGCATCGGGCTCTCTGCTCAGCAGGGAGCCTGCTTCCCTCTCTCTCTCTCTGCCTGCCTCTGCCTACTTGTGATATCTCTGTCAAATAAATAAATAAAATCTTTAAAAAAAAAAAAAAAGATATTCCTTCAAGAGGTAAAGGCTAATTCCCCTACCTCTGAGTGTGGGCTGGACTTGGGTGAGTTGCTTCTAATGAACAGAATCATGTGGAAGTGATAACATGTGTCTTCAGACACTGGGTCTAAGGTGGCTCCGCTGCCTCCTCTCTGCGCTCTCCAGGACCCTCACTCTGTGGGGAGCAGCCGCCATGTTGTGGGGCCACTACAGAGGCCTGAGCGACGAGTAACTGACGTGCCATCAGCCATGTGAGATTTTTTGGAAACAGATTTTTTTTTTTTTTTTTTTTTTTTGACAGACAGAGATCACAAGTAGGCAGAGAGGCAGGCAGAGAGAGAGGGGGAAGCAGGCTCCCCGCCGAGCAGAGAGCCCGATGCGGGGCTCGATCCCAGGACCCTGGGATCATGACCTGAGCCAAAGGCAGAGGCTTTACCCCACTGAGCCACCCAGGCACCCTGGAAACAGATTTTCTAACCTCGGTCAAGCCCTCAGATGACCGCAGCTGCTGCCAACATCTTGACTACAACCTCATAAGACTGTAGGCCAGACCCACCCAGCTAAAACACACCTGGACAGCCAACCCTCAGGAACTGTGAGAGATAATAAATTTAAGCTTGTAAGTTTACAGTGACTTTTTTTTAAATCACCAATAAACAACTAATAAACCATTCATGGAAACAGGTTAAAAAGACGCTGATACATGTGCCTAGGTGGCTCAGTGGGTTAAGCCTTTGCCTTCGGCTCAGGTCATGATCTCAGGGTCCTGGGTCAAGCCTCATGTTGGACTCCACACTCAGTGGGGAACCTGCTTCTCCCTGTCCCTCTGTTCCCTCCCCCTGCTCATGCTCGCTCTCTCTCTTTCAAATAAACAAAAAAAATCTTTTAAAAAAAGAAGCTGATAAAGAACAAATGAATTTGTTTTAGGCAACCCCAGAAAGGTTTAGAACAAACAGACCAATGGATCATAAGGAATAAGAATCTCACTCATAAAAATTTGATATATAACAGAGGTGGCAATATAAATGAGTGGGTGAAGTATTAACTATTTACTAAGGGTTTGGGGACAACTCCTACCCATCTGGGGGAAGAAAAATTTTGGTACCCTACCTCACACCATTCACAGAATTAATTCCAGATGAGGTATATACTAAGTTGCTGTATATGTAACAAATGTCCACACAATGTCTTCTACATGAATGTTCACAGGGGTATTATTCAACAGCCAAAAAGTGAAACCAAACCCAATACTCATCAACTGACGAATGGATAAATAAAATGGGTAAGTAACGTATGTCCATACAAAGGGGTATTCCTCAGCCACAAAAGGGATGGTACTGCCGCCTGCTACAACACGGGTGAACCTTGAAAACACGGTGCTAAGCAAAGGAAGCTAATCACAAAATATCACATATTATATGACCCCACTTAAACGAAATGTCCAGAATAAGCAGATCTACAGAGACCAAAAGTTTAGTGCTTCAGGGGTTGGTGGGTAGGGGGAAGGGGCAGTGACTGCTAATGGGTATGGAGCTGATTTTTTTTTTCCTAAAGATTTTATTTATTTATTTTACAGACAGAGAGAGAGAGAAATCACAAGTAGGCAGAGAGAGAGGGGGAAGCAGGCTCCTCGCTGAGCAAAGAACCCAATGCGGGGCTCGATCCCAGGACCCTGAGACCATGATCTGAGCTGAAGGCAGAGGCTTAACCCACTGAGCCACCCAGGCACCCCTGGGGCTGATTTTCAAGGTGTGAAAATGTTCTAAGATTGACTGTGGTGATGGATGCACAGCTCTATGAATATACTAAAAACCACGAAGTTATGTACCTTTTTTTTCTTTAAAGATTTTACTTTTTTAAATAATCTCTACACCCAATGTGAAGCTCAAACTCACAACCCCGAGATCAAAAGTCACATACTCCACCAAGTGAGCCAGCCAGGTGTGCCAAGCTACGTACTTTAAATGGGGGAACTATACAGTATGTGAATTATACCTTGAAACTTTTATTAAAAAAAAATAAAAGACTGGGGCACCTGGCTGGCTCAGTTGGTAAAGCAGCTGACTCTTGATTTTGGCTCAAGTTATGATCTCAGGGTTGTGCGATCGAGCCCCACATTAGGTTCCACATTGGGCATGGAGCCTGCCAAAGATTCTCTCCTCTTCCTCTCCCTCTACTGCCTCTCTCTCTCTTAAAAAAAAAAAAAATAATAATAATAGGGGCGCCTGGGTGGCTCAGACAGTGAAGCATCTGCCTTGGGCTCAGGTCATGTTCCCAGGGTCCTGGGATCGAGCCCCGCATTGGGATCCCTGCTCTCTGCAGGAAGCCTGCTTCTCCTTCTCCCTCTCCTTCTACTTGTGTTCCTTCTCTCGCTCTGTCTCTCTCTGTCAAATAAATAAATAAAATCTAAAAAAAAAAAACAAAACCCAAAAAGACAAAATGTGGATCTTTGCCAAGATAACTTCTGTTAAAGTTACATTACTGGGCCATGCACCGAGGTCATCAGGTGGAAATGCTGTGTAAAAGCCTACTGAACGCAAACAATTTTGAATCCTAAGCCTTGCTGTATTTTCAAGGACTGAAACTGTCCATCTGCTCATGAATCACATTCTAACATACTCATTCCTGTCCCGTATTTCCTTAAATTCTCAGGTATGGTTTGGGCAGGGAAGACCTTGTGATCTTAACAAATTTAACAAAATGGTTATCTAAGTAACTTAAAAAAAAAAACAAAAAAAAACCAAAACACTTCCAAGTAATCAAAGTTACCATAAACTAAGTTAAAAAACAAGGAGCTAACGGGAAAAACATATATAGCATGAAAACAGGCCAAGGTTTCGTATCTGGAGTATGCAAAAGATTCCTACAAATCATTTTTTTTTTAAAAAGACAAATAACCCAAGAGAAAAGAAGATGGGGAAAAAGGTAAACAGACAATCCACAGAAATGAAAATAGGAACATTAATGGACATATAAAATAAAGATACTCCATCTCACTGGTAATCAGGAAAATACAAATTAAAATAAGATGCTGTTTCAGCAAAAATGTTAGAAGATCAGCAATAAAGAGTACTATGGATGATATGATGCACTCACATACTGTTGGTCAGGGTACAAATTAGTGAAACTTTTTTGGATTACCTACTGTAAGTGTGTTTAATACACTGAGAGCCTATAATTCTATTTTCTGGTATTTACATCAAGAAGTAGTATGTGAACAAGGATATACGACTGTTCGTGTTAGTATAAAATCAAAAATAACCAAACCGTCCCCTGATAAGGCAGGGGATGGACAAGCTGGGGTCCGTTCGTACCAGGAGTGCTATGAGCAATACAATAGAGCAAGGTATGTGAAAAGGCAAAGCTCTCCAAGAAACACTGCAAGCAGGGATGGGAAGCAGGGTGGGAGTATTGATACAGGATGGCTGCAAAGGCCTCTCCCAGGTGTCATTTGTACAAGATGAGGGACGGACATAAGGAAGAAAAAGCTCTCCAGGCAGAGAGAACAGCGCAAAGGCCCTGTGCTTAAGCAACTGCTCTCTGAAGGCAGCAAAGACCCCGGTGGCGATTCCTGGGCCCGGGCCGTTCTAAGGTTACTGAGCAGACGTGACCTCCAACTCACCCCCTCACTGTGCTGCACCACACTGCCAACGTTATGCAGAGACTGGAAGTTTTGGGTGTTCACAGAGCCAAACTCCACAATCTCGTCATCCACTTGCAGACCCTAAAGAAAGAGAAAATAGAAAACCAGGGTAGAGGTTAAATGTTCTTCTGGTGTTCTTTACCTTTCCAAGTCCAATTTAACGTCCAGGCCAAGAGCTTGTTTTCCACCAGAAGAGTGGCAGGTGCAAAGCAAAGAGGTCAGGCATTTAGCTATCTCACACGGGGGAGGCGGCGGTGGGGAACTGGGCCACCTCCTCCTGTGGGTTCCTTCTAGGACAGATCTAGTAAAAGAGGGCCAGATCGGCTCAATGTCAGATAAAAGCTGGTGGCGGTACAGGCCGTAAAGAATGTGGGGTGGGGGCGCCTGGGTGGCTCTGGGTTAAAGCCTCTGCCTTCGACTCAGGTCATGATCCTGGGGTCCTGGGATCGAGCCCCGCATCGGGCTCTCTGCTCGGCGGGGAGCCTGCTTCCCCCTCTCTCTGTCTCTGCCTGCCTCTCTGCCCACCTGTGATCTCTGTCAAATAAATAAATTAAATTAAAAAAAAAAAAAAAAAAAAAAGAATGCGAAGTAAAAGCCAAATGCTGTTTTCTGGGGTTAGGGGCGAAAAGAGGCAGGCCAACCAACTTCAGCCTCTTTTGTTCAGGGGTCAGAATTAATTAATTAATTAACTAATTTTAAGATTTTTATTTGAAAGAGAGTGAGCCAGAGAAAGAGCATGAGCAGAGGGGAGAGCAGAGGCAGAGGCAGACTCCCCACTGAGCAGGGAGCCTAATGTGGGCCTTGATCCCAAGACCCTGGGATCATGACCTGAGCCAACTCAAGAAGCTTAATGACTGAACCACCCAGGCACCCCCAGAGGTCAGAATTTAGACACATCTGGGGCACCCGGATGGCTCAGTCATTGGGCGCCTGCCTTCGGCTCAGGTCATGATCCCAAGATCCTGGGATCAAGCCCCACATCGGGTTCCCTCTCAGCGGGAAGCCTGCATCTCCCTCTCCCACTCCCCCTGCTTGTGTTCCCTCTCTCGCTGTCTCTCTCTGTTAAAAAATACATAAAATCTTAAAAAAAAAAAAAAAAAAAGAATTTAGAAAAGTTTGCCCTGGAAGTCCCCAGACAAGCAGCCACAGGCACAAGGCTGACCTAGGACTACTGTGACCCTTTCACTCTAAGAACACACTGATCACGATTCACTCACTCCCAACAAGTATCTGTCATGGGCCAACTACAGCCCTGTGCTAGACGCTATGGACAGAGCAAGTAAAATGAGGCTCGAGTATAACTTACTATCCTGTGATCACTACAGACAGTGGGCAGGATCCGGATTTAGGACCCAGTTCCATAGCTGAGGAGCTACGTGTCTTGGCACCAGTTACTTCTGGTCTCAGAAGCTTTTTTCCTAGGTAAGATGGGGTTAAGATCAGTGCTTACCCCAGGAGGCGGCTGTGGGATTAAATATTAACTATACAGGCACATAAAAACTTGAACATGATGTTCAGACTTGCATTACTCATCATGTCCAAAAGACGGAAACCAAATGTTCATGAACTGATGCGTGGATAAAATCAATGGCATCTATCCACACGACGGAACAGCATTCAGCCATGAAAAGGAAAGAAACAGAGATACATGTTCTCTCACAGATGAACCCTGAACACATGATATTAAGTGGGAACAGCCAGTCATAAAGGGCCATATATGATTCCATTTAGATCAAGTATCCCAAATAGGCAAATTCAGAGACAGAAAGCAGACTGGTGGTTGCCAGGAACTGGGGGGAGGTAGGACTAGGGGCTGATGGCTAACCAGCATAGGTTTCCCTCCAGAAGCATGAAAATGTTCTCCAACTGTTGGCAGTGACGGCTGCCCAGCTCTGGGACTACACTAACAGCCACGGAACTGTACACTCCAAATGGGTAAACTGTATGGTACGTGAACGGTTTCTCAATAAAGCTGTTTAAAACTTTTCAAAAATATGCCAGGTAAGATCCAGAACTCACTTGGCGGGACAGCCGGTGCAAAGCAAGGACTCAGTAAATGGCAATACTACTGTCCTTCTTATGTGTACGACTCAGTGTCCAGCTGAAGTAAGCCCAAGAAGAGAGCCTCTTTCCCTCTCTCGGAATACTTATCACCTTCTTCCTTGCGTCTCGGGTCTCTCCCTGAGCAGGTTAGTGGGCAGCAGGGGCCGACTCCCCTCCAGAGCCCCAGTCCCAGCACATGGCTGGGCCCCCAGGCCTTGGTCAGTGTTTGCTAAATAAGTGGGTGAAGTCCAGCTATGGCATGGTCTGTCTGTCTGTCCACAGTCCGGTCCGCTCCCCCCACACCCCCACCCGAGGCTACCTGACCCACTGTACCCTCCGGGTATGGATTTAGGGGATGGGGTTCTGGCTTACCGCAGTACTGGCAGGTGATCCCGGGCTGACGCTGTTCACTTTGGCGAATGCCTGTGGGGGGCTGAGGCCCTCGTTCTGGCCCAGGTTGCGGCTCATGGCCTCCTTATGGGCCTCAGCCATGTCCCGGGCCTGCTTCTCCTTGTCGCGAGCATGCAGCTGGTGCAGGGCCTCTTCTACCTGCTTCATGATGGCCTTGTGATCGTTCTGCAAGCCTGGGAGGAGAATGCCACATCAGGGGACGAGGAAGACAGCTGAGGACACCAGACACCCACACCCGTTCACTGAATAGTTAACAAGCACTTACTCCTGGCCAATGGACTAGAGGTTGAGGACAAACCTGTGGCCAGGACAGGGGGCCACCCCCACGATGCTCACAGTCCAGCAAGGGAAGCGGCTCAGGAACAAGTCATTGCTGGACCTGCTGATGACTGCCGCTGAGGGCAAGCCAGCCAGGACCAACCTCGCCAATCTAGATCAGGGGAGACTTCCCAAGGGCAGTGCTGTTTCACCTGAGACCGGAAAGGTGCAGAGAAACAAGAAATTGCCCTGGTGAATCCAGAGCCGGCATCTCAAATGCATACATGGGGCAAGTGCACTGGCCACGCAAATGAGTGACGTGAGCTGGGTCTAAGAAGGACTTCACCTTTCACCTAATGCCCCGGAAGGAAAAAATGGATGCCTAAATCCGCTAATACGCGTCAGGCAATGTTCAGTCTGGGAGAAATAACAGGAGAAAAGCTGGAAATTAGAAATTTGGGGGTAAAATCCTGTTTTGCAGTACTGATGGCTAATCCAAAATGTGGCAAACTGGGGCGCCTGGCTGGCCCTGTTGGAAAAGCACAAGACTCTTGATCTCTAGAGTTGTGAGTTCGAGCTCCATGTTGGGTGTAGAGCTTAGTTAAAAACAAAACAAAGAGGGGCGCCTGGGTGGCTCAGATGGTTAAGCATCTGCCTTTGGCTCAGGTCATGATCCCAGGGTCCTGGGATCAAGTCCCACATCGGGTTCCCCGATCAGGGAAGCTTGCTTCTCCCTCTGCCTCTGCCTCTCTCTAACGCTCATGAATAAATAAAATCTTTAAAAAAAAAAAAAAACAACTTTTGAGAATAGTTTTTCAAAAGAGGATCAGTAAGAATTGCTCAGAGGCGGGGCGCCTGGGTGGCTCAGGGGGTTAAAGCCTCTGACTTCAGCTCAGGTCATGATCCCAGGGTCCTGGGATCGAGCCCCGCATCGGGCTTTCTGCTCGGCAGAGAGCCTGCTTCCCTTCCTCTCTCTCTGCCTGTCTCTCTGCCTACTTGTGATCTCTGTCTGTCAAATAAATAAATAAAAAATCTTTAAAAAAAAAAGAATTGCTCAGAGGCACCTGGATAGCTCAGTCAGTTAAGCATCTTTTTAAAGTGTGATATTAACAAAGAGATAGATCAACAGAACAATACAAAAAACTAAGAGACCTAAATAGGTCTGCAAATTTCCTATGTAATACTGCTAGCATTTCACATTAATGGAGAAAGAACAGGCTATTTGATAAATGGTGCTAGAACATCAGGGGAACCATCTGGAAAAAAAATAAGTCAGCACTCTCTCTCACATGGTAGGCTCTGCTTCTCGAATTTCCCTCAGAATCCTAAATGCCAAGGAAAGCAGGCCACAGCCCTGGGGAGTCTGAGGGTTGAGCCAAAAGCCCCGAATTTCCCTCCAGTCTTAACATGGTTTTTCCCTACTATGTATCTTCCACTTGCTTCAATACAAAAAAAGGTTGCTTCTTTTCCCAAGGAAAAGTGATGCTTTAAGATGCTGTTCTAGGATCACGGGGCAGCTCTGAGGAACGTTCGACAGCTTGAGAGGTACCTCACTCCTATGGTTACTTGTGTCTCCAGTGAGCAGCACAGCCTTATGCCAAAACAGGCTACGGATGGAATCAAGATTCAGACACATAAACCAAAGCTCATTAAGTGAAAACGTGCCTGATAAATTCCCCTCTACTAGGACTCTGTGGGAGAGGCTGCCACTTGCCCACCCACGGCAGGGGTGAAAAACAGCCTCACACGTGTTCTCGTGCTAGTCCCCAGAACCTGCCAGTATGTTAGCAGGGGCAACATGGGGCTTTACAGATGTGGTTAAGTTCAGGACCCTGACTGGGGAGATCACCCTGGATTACCTAGGTGGGGGGTCCACTGTGATCACAAGGGTCTTCGTAAGTGAAAGCGGGAGGCAGAGACTGAGAGAAAGAGGAGGGCTGGGGGGACCAGAAGTTGGGAGGTGCAGCTCTGGAGAAGGGAGGGGCTCCGAGCCATGGCACGGGCACCTCCAGAGGCTGGGGAAGATAAGGCTTGGGCTCTTCCCTGGAGCTTCCAGAAGGAACACAGACCTGCCAACACTTCCATCTTCGCCCCGTGATACCCATTTGGATATCTGATTATTTTAAGACAATAAATTCGTGACCTCTGAAGCCACTGAGTCTGTGGATATTTGTTACAGCAGAAACAGAAAACTCATATACTGCCCCACCGCTACTCTCAACTTGTTCCTCAACTACAAACAAACAAATGACTTTATTTAGGACAATGACATGCCCACCACGGGGTACATTCCCCAGTGTGTCTTGCAGGCAGAGGGGCCTAGGAGGGGAAAGCAGAAATCAATGCCACAAGGCGGAAGTGGGACCTGCAGGACAGATCCTTAAAGGGAAGTTACTGGCTGGCAAAGGACCTTTCGCCCTTCCTACCTTCTTCCTTCCCTTCCTTCCTGCTTGGCACATGGACATGGTGACCCTAAAGACGGACGACATGTCCTATGGATGGCAGAGCCTGGGATGTGATGGTCAGCCCCCCACTGGTGACCTCCACATGTCTGTACTGAGGGACGGAACAGTCCTGTGTGAGTGACCGCAGTCAGGTCACTAACCTTCCCAGGCGAACGTCTTTCCTAACACATAACTGATTCTTGATTAGGACTGTAAGGCATTTGTGACTTGGGTTTCCATCATCATTTCAGCAAAGTTTCCACAGTGAAGTCAAGTCCTTTAAAAGCAAAATGAACACTGAAACCATCAATTTTGAACCCTAGAGGCAACTTCATTTCCTCAGTCTCAATCCCTGGATGGGGACAGTGAGCTCATCCCATGAAGGTAGAAGAGAGGGAAGCAGAGAACATGGACGAGTGAGATTTCACTCGTGTGCCTCAGTATCCCTTGCCACCAGCCAGGGGCTCGGCTGTGTGCACCCACCACTTACAGGCAATGTTGTGCCTTGCGGTTCGGACTTGGTACAGGTCCACGTCTGACCGGGGGTAGCCCTCGCAGTCCACCAGCGGCTCGTTCATCCCCACGCCTTTTTGCTGGAGGGAAGAAACATGCTTCAGATTCCAAAGGTATGAAGTCCTCAAGACCTTTTTCTCTTTGCAGCATCATCCGGGGGACAGGAACGAAAGCTGTCACATGTGACACACAGAGCACGGGACACATACTTTCCCCACATGCTCCCGCAACCACCCTCTGGGCAGGGCACTGTTGCTTTTTATTGACTTTTAATAACACAAGTAATGCAAGAATCCATTTTCCTCTTCTGAAGTTAGAACAGGGCAGATAAAACTGAAGACTCTTTGGAGCTTTGTCCCCAAGGCCAGCCTCCTGGACTCCTCCAAACCCTCCTTCCTACAGCGGCTGACACCTGGCTGGTGGCCTTGGAAGTTGGAGGGGAGTGAAAACCCCAAAGAGCATCCAGCTGTGGCAGGACTTTGGTTCTTTCAGAAAGTAAAAAGGGACCTAAAAGGGATTTCAAAGAGGTTTTTATCCCTTGAAGGACACACTGATATCAATTGCCGCCTCCGGGGTAAGGAACTGGGTGGCTAAGGGAGAGGGAAGGAAGAGGGACTTTTCATTTTCTATCCCTTTGTAGACTTTTTGATTTTTGACCATGGACATGTATTCCCTATTCAAAACAATACATTTAACATTTTAAAGTCTTTTCCAAGTAAGTCAGAGCAGGGTGCACAAAGGCAGTGAAACGCATCATGTGATGGAGGGCAGAGTTTCCAGTCGGTTAGACTTTGATTTGAATCTGTTCTGCTGTGTACCATCTGGGTGCCCTTGGTTAAGACCTTCCCCTCACCAAGCCTCAGCTTCCTCAATTATAAAATGGGAATAATGGCACTTGCTCCCTCTCCACCTGTCATGAGAATTATGAGCTGACCTGTGGAGTGCTTAGCACAGTGCAAGGCACACCGACAGTGGGGTGAATAGTGGCCCCCAAAAGATGTGTCCCAAGTCCTAACCCTCCAGAACCTGTAAATGTGACCTTATTGGGGGGGGGGGGAGGGGGACAAAAGGATCTTTGAAGATGTAATTCAGGCTCTCAAGATAAGATCATCTTGGACTTAGGGTGGACTCTTAATGCAATGACAGGTACCCTTGCAAAGAAGAGAGGGAGAGGGACGCCTGGCTGGCTCAGTGGGTTAAAGCCTCCGCCTTCGGCTCAGGTCATGATCCCAGGGTCCTGGGATCAAGCCCCACATCGGGCTCTCTGCTTAAGCGGGGAGCCTATTTCCCTCTCCCTCTCTGCCTGCCTCTCTGCCTACCTGTGATCTCTGTCAAATAAATAAATAAAATCTTTAAAAAAAAAAAAAGAAGAGAGGGAGATCCACAACACAGAGAAGACAGTGTGATCAAGGGCAGAGACTGGAGTTACCCAACTGTAAGCCAGGGATGACCTAGGACGGAGACATGCACAGATTCTCCCTCAGAGCCCCAGAAGAAACCACCCCTGCCGACATCTCACTTATTTTTCGCATGAAATAATATTCTATTGTTTAGAGGTACCACAATTTACTTATCTGTTCACCGACTTAAAGACATCTGGATGGCTTCAAGTTTTGGCAGCTGTGAAAATAGCTGCTGTGACCATCACGAAGGTTTTTGTATGGATACATTTTCAACTCCTCTGGGTACATACCAGGGAACCCAATTGTGGATGGTATGGTGACAGTGTGTTTAACTAGGCCAGAAACTGCCCTGCTTTTGCATTCCCACCAGCACTGAATCAAAAGTTCCTCCACATTCTCACCAACATCTGGAGTCGGAATTGTGGTGAATACTGGCCATTCTAACACCTATGTAGTAGTACCTCACGGTTGTTTTAATTTGCCTTTCTCTGACGACGTATGACCTGCAGCCTCTTTCCATATGCTCACTTGCGATCTACAGATCTTCTCTGGCGAGGCGTCTGTTAAGGTCTTTGGCCAGTTTTTTAAATCAAGCGATCTGCCTTTTTAGGATTGAGATGGAAGAGTTCTTGTATTTTCTGCATCGTTGTTAGGTATCTGCAAATATCCTCTCCCACATGGCTAGCTGTCTTTTCCCTCTCTTGACTGTGTCTTTTGAGACACACATTTTAAATTCTAATGAAGTCTGTATATCTATTTTTTCTTTCGTTGCTTGTGATTTTGGCATCACATCTAAGAAGGTTTTGCCTGATCCAAGGTAACAAAAATTTACTCCTAGGCTTTTTCCTAAGAGATTTATAGTTCTAGCTCTACCTCCTTTAAAAAAAAAAAAAAAAAAATCAAAGAGCAGGGCTTCAGGCTTAAAGCTTTCAGCCAACAGTGGTAAACAGCCAAAAGGAATGAACATATTATATCAATGTGATATGCATTTTTTTCTTATATTTAAGGGGAAAAAATTCCCAGTTTTTTCATATGCTGGAGAGTTATAAAATTTTCATTTAAGATAAACTTATTTAGGGACACCTGGGTGGCTCAGTAGGTTAAGCCTCTGCCTTCGGTCAGGTCATGATCCCAGGGTCCTGGGATCAAACCCTGCATCGGGCTCTCAGCTCAGCAGGGAGCCTGCTTCTCCCTCTCTCGCTGCCTGCCTCTCTGCCTACCTGTGATTTCTGTCTGTCAAATAAATAAATAAAATCTTTAAAAAAAAGAGATAAACTTATTTAAGTAAAAAAGTGGATCAACATGAAGAAAAATACCAAGGGAATGGCAGTACAGGACGTATTATGGATACAGCACCCTGTTTGAGGTATAAAATAAAGTTCAGAAAATTGTTAGCATAACACTTGAAAACACAAGTTCTGGATTCAATAGGCCTGAGATCTGAATCTCATTTTGTGACTCCAAGCAAGTGACCTCCCCTTTCTGAGCCTCAGGGTAACACACCAACTTCACAGGTGGTTGTGTGGATTTCATAATATAACACACATACCAGCGCCCCTCAGGCATTTAACCAGCACCGAGTAAAATGGTACCCCGGCCTTCATTTGATGCTTCCATTTTACTCCAATCACCTAAAATGCATTCCATTCAACCTACCTAGGATGTACTTATTTTTCCTCTGCAAACTGATTTGTGATTTTACACTCATTGGCCTAGGAAAAACTACCGGTTTGGGAGTCAGACCTGGGAACTTGGCCCACCACAGCCCTAGACAAGGGTTAGCATCATCCTGGGCCTCAGTTCCCTCCCTACACAATAATGATAATGAGCCTTACCTGTTACTCAGAATTCGGTCTTTAGAGCGGCAGCATCAGCATCGCTGGGAATTTGCTAGAAATACAGCATCAGCACCTGCACGCCCCGTCCTCATCAGAAACTGAATTTTAACAAGGTCCCCAGGTGCTTGCCAAACACATGAAAGTTTAAGACGTTCTGACGTAAAGTGGGTTAGCAAAGCACAGATCTTCTGGTACACGTTCAACACTGAAGCTGGTGGTGATTATCACCCTACCGCTGCAAATATATTAGCTCTGTGGCCTGAGGCAGGTTTAAGTCAAGTAACGCCTGTTTCCTCACCCCTAAAATGGAGGGAATGACAAACCTCAGCCCCAAAAGGCTGCTGCGAGGGTTAAATGAGCTAACCGATGTAAAGCAATTAAAACAGCGCCCAGCACACGGTAAGTGCTCCATAAACCCTTGCAGTAATACCAACACCCATTGCTTAGTTACTCCCGTTTGTTGCCTCCCGCCTGCTGCCGACAGGGGCCGCAGTTGTCCCGCTATGAGCCTCCCCAGCAGGTAGCGATCCACCGCGGAGAGCTCAGACGCAGGCCGCCCAGGAGCCCCGAGCCCACACTCACGCTCTCCAGCACTTCATAATTGGCTTTGATCTGCGCCTCGATCTCCTCCTTGCGCCGTATCAGCTCCTGGACGTCGCTGACAGTCACCACGCCCGCCTGCGGGGAGCCTTCGCTCTGCCTAATTTCCCCCTCCGACATTGCGTACCTCCGCGCGGGATCCCGAACGCCGCGCTTCCCGGCTTCCTGGATGCGGACGCACGAGGAAACTGCGGCTACGGCTCCGCCCGCGGGCCAAAATTCCTCCCCACCCGCGAGCCGGCGTTGAAGCGAAGGGGGCGGGGGGGGGGCGGTCGCCGGAAGCCACACCCTGCTGGAACAAATCCTTTGGTGACGAGGGAAGAACAGGATAGGGAGGCAGGGGTTCCAGGTCCCTCATCAGCCAGAACAGGATGATCTCTCCCTCCGTGACTCATTTGCTTTCTGCGTTCCTTCAGCAGACATCTACTGAGTGCCTACCATATGCTCGTGCCAGAGCGCCGTGCGGGGCGCTCCAGCTCCGCTCCTCACATCTACCCAGCCCTTCAGAGTTAACAAAACACATTCAGATGCCTTATCCCCCATTTTTTTTTTAAAGATTGTATTTTTAAAATTATTATGGAGATAGGGAGATGGGGAGGGAGAGAGAGAATCCTAAGCACGCTCCATGCCGGGAGCGGTGGGGAGGGAGGGGGCTGTATCTCAGGATCGATCCTGAGGTCAGGACCTGAGTGGATATCAAGAGTTAGATGCTCAACCCACTGAGCCCACCCAAGCACTCTAAGATTTTATTGTTTTTAAGTACTCTCCAAACCTAATGTGGGGCTGGAACTTGGAACCTCCCAGATCAAGAGGCACATGCTCCACTGGCCAAGCCAGCCAGGTTCCCCGCTTTATCCCCCATTTTACAGACCCTACAAGCTTAGGTTCAAGTCTGGTTCTTGCCACTTACTGCAACATACATGACATTAGGTAAATTACTTCGCTGCTCTGAGCCTGTTTCCTCATCTATAAAATGGTTGCAATATATCTCAGCACTGTCATTTTGCCAACAAATATTTATTGAATGTCTCCTATATGTCATATGCTGCCCCAGAAGCTGGAAAGGTAAAGAATTGAGTTATGACTCAGTGCCTCTTACATATGAAGGCCTCTATAAATTTTTCCAAATATAATCATGATAGGGGCGTCTGGGTGGGCTCAGTCGGTTAAAGCCTCTGCCTTCAGCTCAGGTCATGATCTCAGGGTCCTAGAATCGAGTCCCACATTGGGCTCTCTGCTCAGCAGGGAGCCTGCTTCACCACCACCCCCCCGCCTGCCTTTCTGCCTACTTGTGATCTCTGTCTGTCAAATAAGTAAATAAAATCTTTAAAAAATTTATAGTGACAATAATTTATCAAACACTTACAACGCACCAGACACTGTTCTAAGCGCCTTACATGTATCAATCCAACAACCTTTTGAAACCAGTTTTATTATTGTCCTCATCTGACAACTGAGAAAACCCTTTCAGTAACCAACTTCCTCAAACAGAATAAGCTTCCAAATTTTCAGTCCAGCTTAATGAAATGATGAAACTTGACAACTAAACATGTGCCCCCTAACATTTTGCACCGGAAAGGACACACCGTCACCTATGTAGTATTCAAACATGTTTGTCCTAAATCTAATCATGGTAAATAAACACAAATCCAAATTAAAGAACACTCTTCAAAACAACAGGCTTGAACTCTTCAAAAAAGGTCAGTGTTGGGCACCTGGGTGGCTCAGTGGGTTAATGCCTCTGCCTTTGGCTCAGGTCATGATCTCAGGGTCCTGGGATCGAGTCCCCCATCAGGCTCTCTGCTCATCCAGGAGCCTGCTTCCTCCTCTCTCTCTGCCTGCCTCTCTGCCTACTTGTGATTTCTCTCTGTCAAATAAAT
The DNA here is from genome assembly GCF_922984935.1 of Meles meles. NCBI lineage: Eukaryota > Metazoa > Chordata > Mammalia > Carnivora > Mustelidae > Meles > Meles meles. Next base: position 13,614,180 of record NC_060077.1, on the reverse strand, counting down.
AAATAAAATCTTAAAAAAAAAAAAAAGGTCAGTGTTGTAAATACACATATACAAGCTAGGCAATTGCCTAGCTTAAAGACTAAACAGACACAATTAAACGTAACTTGTGATCCTTGATTGAATCCCAGTTCCCCTCAAAAAAAAAAAGAAAGAAAGAAAGAAAAGAAAAGAAAAAACCCTATAAAAGACATTTGTGGGACAACTGGAGGAAATTGAATATGGATAGGGTAGTAGTGATGGGAATTCCCAAGTTTCATACTTTGTACAGTGGTTAGATAAGACGATGTCCTTAGCAAATGCAGCTGTGGTATTTAGGCGCAAGAAGGCAACTTACTTTCAAATGCTTCAGAAAAAAGGACAAATATATATTGGTAGACAAGAGAATGATAAAGTAAATGTGATAAAGTGTAAATGATTGGTGATTCCGAGTGAAACATACTAACATTCTTCCTTACTACCTTTGCTACTTTCCTGTAACCTTCAAATTCTTTCAAAATAAAAACTTACAAAAGTAATCTTTAGTGGTGCCTGGGTGGCTCAGTGGGTTAAAGTCACTGCCTTCGGCTCAGGTCATCATCCCAAGGTCCTGGGATGGAGCCCCGCATCAGGCTCTCTGCTCAGCGGGGAGCCTGCTTCCTCCTCTCTCTCTCTCTCTGCCTGCCTCTGCCTACTGGTGAGCTCTGTCTGTCAAATAAATAAATAAATAAATAAATAAATAAATAAATCTTTTTTAAAAAGTAATCTTTACACAGAAAAAAAAGTAAAATTGATTACATTAGGCCTCCTATATTTTGTTCAATTATTATTTTATTTTTTTTAGATATTTTATTTATTTATTTGAGAGAGAGAGAGAGAGCTGAGGCAAGGGGTGGGGCAAAGAGATAGGTAGAACAAGACTCCCCACTGAGCAGGGAGCCCAACGTGGGGCTCAATCCCAGGACCCTGAGAGCATGACCAGAGACAAATGCAGATGCTTAACCCCTCAATTATCTTTTTGAAATAAACTAACATTTCTAACACAGACACCCTCCCTAAAAAAAAAAAAAGGAAGAAAAGAGAGAGACATGATAACTAAACACAGTGCACAATCCCTAATTGGTTATTTGATCTTTTAAAAAACAAAAAGCAGCAGGGTTCCTGGCTGGCTCAGTTGGAGAACCCATACGACTCTTGATCCTGGGACTGTGAGCTCCAGCCCCACACTGGGTGTAAAGATTATTTTAAAAAATTTTAAATTTTTAAATTTTTAAAAATCAAAAGCAGCAGCTTTAAAGGACATTATTGAGGAGCGCCTGAGTGGCTCAGTCATTGAGCATCTGCCTTTGGTTCAGGTCATGATCCCAGTGTCCTGGGATCGAGCCCCACATCAGTCTCCCTGCTCTATGGGAAGCCTGCTTCTCCCTCTCCAGCTACCCCTGCTTGTGTTCCCTCTCTCTCTGTGTCATAAATAAATAAAGTTTAAAAAATAAAATAAAATAAGGGGCACCTGGGTGGCTCAGTGGGTCAAAGACTCTGCTTTCGGCTCAGGTCAAGATCCCAGGATTCTGGGATCAAGGCGTACATTGGTCTCTCTGCTCAGCGGGGAGCATACTTCCTCCTCTCTCTCTCCCTCTCTCTGCCTGCCTCTCTGCCTACTTGTGATCTCTGTCTGTCAAATAAATAAATAAAATCTTAAAAAAATAAAAATTAAAAATTAATAAATAAAAGACATTATCGGGACAACTGTTGAAATGTTTAATATGACCTTTTTAGTATTGTATGTTAAATTTCCTCCGTAAAATGATGGTATTGTAATTATATAAGAGAATCTCCTTATTCAAAGCGATGAATGCTGAAGTATTTAGAGATACAGTGTCATAATTTCTGCGACTAACTTGCAAGTGGCTCAGGAAAAAAGCTATCCATACACATGCCTCAATATAAAGGTGGTGGGGGTGGGGGGATAGAGAGGGAGAGAGATACATTGAGGGAAAGCCAAAATGTAACAGCAGGTAAGGGAAGGATATTTGTGGAAATTATCTTGCAATTCTTGAGGTCTGAAATTTTTCCAAATAAAAAAGTCAGAATGGGGCGCCTGGGTGGCTCAGTGGGTTAAAGCCTCTGCCTTCGGCTTGGGTCATGACCCCAGGGTCCTGGGATCTAGCCCCACATCAGGCTCTCTGTTCAGCGGGAAGCCTGTTTCCTCATCTCTCTCTCTCTGCTTGCCTCTCTGCCTACTTGTGATCTCTGTCAAATAAACAAATAAAATCTTTAAAAAAAAAAAAAAAAGGCAGAGTGAAGATTCCTACCCATGCCTCTTGTGCTGCACATATGGGAAGATTTCCACTGATCTGAAACCAGAGCTATGGTTTAAGTCACTATATGATGTTTCTGTCCATCTTGTTATTATTATAAACCTAGATCCAGTGTCTGCCAGCGCTTTCCTAGCTCTCAAATCCATCCATTGCCTTCTCCTCCACTCTCATCCTAACATCCCAATTTTTTTCCAGATTGCAGCAGCTTCTGATGTGGTCTTAGCTTCTAGGTCACCTCATTCATTCATTCGCCACATTAACAGCCAGAACAACATCCCGGAAAAGTAACATGGTCACTCTGCTGCTTAAAATGTTTCAATGGCTTTCCAGTGTGCTTCTCTTGGCTTTCATGATCCTTCTAATCCCTGCTTGCCTTTGGAAACACACACACACACACACACACACACACACACACACACACACACACACACCAGCACATACACAAATTTATTTTCTAATCACACTGAACTTCTAGCAGTTTCTGGCACATTTATTGTTCAGTCTCTCTCAGTTCTGGGTCTTAGCACCTGCTCATCCCTCCTCTAGAACACCGTCTCAGGGAACACCTGGGTGGGTCCGTTGGTTAAGCGTTCCACTCTTGATTTCAGCTCAGGTCATGATCTCAGGATTCTGGGTTTGAGCCGCAAGTCGGGCTCCATGGTCACTGCGAGAGTCTGCTTATCCCTCTCTCTCTGCTCCTTCCCCCACTTGCACTCTCTCTCTCTCTTAAATACATAAGTTAGTTAAATCTTTAAAAAAGTAACAATTAGGCAAATAAATAAATCTATTAAAAAAATAAAAACAAAAACACCATCTCAAGCCAGGCTGATTCCAGCTCCTCTTTCAAAGATCCAGCGCAGGAGCACCTGAGTGGCTCAGTGGGTTAAAGCCTCGGCCTTCAGCTCAGGTCGTGATCTCAGGGTCATGGGATCGAGCCCCACGTCTGGCTCTCTGCTCCGCAGGGAGCCTGCTTTCACCTCTCTCTCTGCCTGCCTCTCTGCCTACTTGTGATCTCTCTCTATCTCTGTCAAATAAATAAAATCTTCCAAAACAAAGATCCAGCTCAAACATGTCCTCCCCTGGAAATCATTCTCAGACCCAGCCCAAAGCTAGGGGTGTTGTTTACTGCACTTCCCCCCTGGCTTTGTAAATGCATGTTTTCCCGATGTCCCATGCACTAAGGACTCTTACAGTACGTGGGCTGAAGCTTATCTTCAAATGCTTGTGAGTGTTTAACAGAGGATACAAGGGAACAGGCTGAGGGAACAAAGTGCTCTTTCCCTATTCCTGTTGTTCTGGTTCATCTTATTTGCAGTGGCCACAGACAGCCAACAAAGCCTCTGTTCTAGAAAGCTGCCACAATCGAGCAGAATCTAAATTGTTTGTCTCTTCCAAACATCCACATTGGGCTCGCCAGAGCAAGGAGACCAAGAGATAAAGAATTTGGAAATAGAGCCAGGAAGCTTAGAGCCACCTCAGGAAGACATAGTCGGTCATACTTCACACAGCCTGCCTTCAGGACTCGGCACATTCTCCTTATTTCCCCTCCCATTCCTGGGAGTCAGACAAACTAGCGAGTCAATTACCTTCAGTCCTGCAGCGATAAACCAAGGGGAGGGACTTCAGGGTCCAAATCGTGTGAGTTGTGTTTGTTATGAGATGGTTCACTAGGAGTTTTTATTTATTTCTTGAAGTAGGCTCCAGGGGCACCTAAGTGGCTCAGTCGGTTGGGTATCGGACTCTTGATTTTTGGCTCAGGTCATGATCTTGGGGTCATGGGATCAGGCTCTGAGTCAGGCTCCCCACTTAGTGGGGAGTCTGCTTGAGATTCTCTCTCATCCTCTCCCTCTGCCCCTCCCCCCACTTGCTCTCTCTCTTTCTCTCTCTCTCTCTAAAATAAACAAATAAATCTGGGATGCCTGGGAGGCTCAGTCAGTTGAGCATTCGCCTTCGGCTCAGGTGACGATCCCAGCCAGAATCCTGGGATGGAGTCCCAAATCCGGCTCCTCACTCAGTGGGGAGCCCGCTTCTCCCTCTCCCTCCGCCCCTCCCCACCCTAATCATCTGACTCTCTGTCAAATAAATAAATAAAATCTTTGAAATAGATGGATAAATAAATCTTTAGAAAGGTGGTTTTTTAAAATCAAAATAAAATAAAGCAGGCTCCACACCCAACATGGTGCTCAAACTCACAACCCTGAGATCAAGAGTCACATGCTCTTCTGACTGAGCCAGCCAAACACACCAATTCACTAAGAGTTTTAAATTAGGGGCACCTGGGTGGCTCAGTGGATTAAAGCCTCTGCCCTCAGCTTGATCTCAGGGTCCTGGGATCGGGCCGGCATCCGCTCTCTGCTCAGCGGGGAGTCTGCTTCCCCCTCTCTCTCTCTGCCTGCCTCTCTGCCTGCTTGTGATCTCTGTCTGTCAAATAAATAAAATCTTTTTAAAAAAGAAGAATTTTAAATTAGTTACTGATACAGCTGGCACACTCAGAAGGCTATTTAAGGGGCATTTAACGAAAGGCCTGTTTATAGAGTCATGGGTAAACTTAAGCGAGCAAATCAGGGATAAAGAAACCTTCCAGGACTGGCAATCCTGGAGGTCGGTTACCACCCCCAGACCTAAAGGCACAAGGGGAGACAAGAGTTTCAGGACCCAGAGAGGGTGCAGCCACCCAGCAGGAGTGTGGTGTTCAGTGGAACACAGCTGCTGCTCAAACATCTGGAGTAAATAGCCTTCCTTTGCCTCCTCTCCCCTCCTGCCAGCGCTTCTGATAAGCTGACGGCAAGAGGGTATGGGACACAGAGAAGGGCAGGGAGGGAAGAGGCTTGGAAAGGACAGGAATATCCAGCACAGTCGTCAATATTTAAACACTTGGGAAGGAAGATGCAGAGCCCCACAGAGCGTATGGTCCTATCTTTATACAGCGAAGTCAATTCTCCCATACATGCCTATGTAATTGCTTGCATATGACTGCAGGAGAGTGAGGGGCCCCTGGCTGGCTCAGTCGGTACAGCACGAGACTTGATCTTGGGGTCGTGAGTTTGAGCCCTGTGTTGGGTGTAGACATAACTTAAGAGAAAAAAAACTCTGTATTCACTTCGGCAGCCCATAAACTAAAACTGATTGCATAAGAAAGAAGAAAGGCAGGGGATTTTATACATGAGATTGTTAATATTTAGTACCCGGGCAGAGTATGGGGCAGGGGAGAAGATGATTGAAAAAAAAAAAACAACAACCCACAAACAGGATTATTTATGAATAGGAATTCCGAGTAATTTAACAAAGAAAATAATTATTAAAGAAACAGCATATCCAAGGAAGATAGATTATTGTAGATGCTGTTTCTAATGAGTGACAAGATTTTGCTTCTAGGGGTTGGTTAAAGTAATTATGATATAGCCATTCAGTGAAACACACATAGACACACAATGAACACAGGTGTTTATTACTATGAAAAGTGTTTACAAAGCACACGTCTAAGAAGTTGTAACTAAGAAGTTACAAAACATGAGTGTAAAACTCCACAACCCCAAGCAGCTCTTCTCTCTTTCATGACACTGTCCAGAGTGTCTGCGGAGATTAATAACCTCTCCGACCCTTTTCATTTGTAAAATTCCTAAGGTTCTCCACAAACTGTGGGACACACCAGGAAAAATGAGAAAATGGGACTGAGAATAAAGGGAATGAATCTCAACTCTACCATTTACTAGTATGAACCGCTTAGCTTCTCTGAGCCTCAGTTTCCCGAACTGTAAAATGGGTATAGTAATAATAATACCCACCTTACAGTTTGTCAAGTTAAATGCATAGTATTAGACAGAGTCACTCCCATCTCTATAGCTAGTAGAGACTCAAAGCTCTCCCCAGTATTCCGAAATGGGAAAAGAGGGCTCAAAGAGGTTAAGTAGTGCATTGACAGCAACTCATAGGCCAAAGCTAACTCCCCTATTGCCCTTGTGGAGAAGGAAAGTCAGTCGTCTGACCTGAAGGGTGAATGATGTTTCAAAGCTTGGGGACTTTGGATGATGAGGACACAGGTCCAGTCTGGAAGGCATCCGTGTTTAATCTTGAGTAACCTCGCCCCCAGCTTACGCAATGCTGGAGCCACTGACGTGATGATAGTGGTTTCATCTGAAAGGATAAAGAAAACCCCTTTGATGTGCCCTGGGCCTCAAGCCAGAACACTTGCTTGGCCTCCCGGCCATTGCTCTCCTCTGCCCACTCCCCAGGCACGAAGGCCTCCCACTCCCTAACCTCAAGCAACCAGAGCCCTTGAGCCACTCCTACGGGCTCAGGAAAGCCCATTATGGATTCTTCAGGAAGTTTGCAAACCGATTTTTTTTTTCACACCAGCATCATCTAAAATTAAGTTCTACTAAAAATTAAACGTTAAAAATGCAAAAACTTAGGGGCGCCTGGGTGGCTCAGTTGGTTAAGCTGAGCCTTCAGCTCAGGTTGTGATCCTGGGATCCTGGGATCCTGGGATCGAGGCCCACATCAGGCTCTCTGCTCAGCAGGGAGCCTGCTTCCTCCTCTCTCTCTGCCTGCCTCTCCGCCTACTTGTGATCTTTGTCAAATAAATAAATAAGATCTTTTTTTTTTTAAGTATCTGTAGCTATTTAACTCTGCCGTTGTACCGTGAAAGCAGCCATACACAGTTTGTAAACGGATTGGTAGTGCTGTGTGCCAATAAAACTTTATTACAAAAACAGGCAGTGAGGGGGAAAAAATAGATCGTGGGCCAGATTTGGACCAGGGACTGTAGATTGTCCACTCCTGTCCTGACAATCAATAAAACAAATCCAGCCTTGGTCTGTAGCATTTGCTGAATTCTGTGCTGTAAATACTCCCCATGGCCAATTTCGAGCTGCCACTGTGAGGTCAGTCCCTGAAACCTGGAGTTGAGAACAACATGTGCACCAACATATCACACAGATATGATAGAAGCCGCCTCAGAAGCACAAGTAGGGGGCGCCTGGGTGGCTCAGTGGGTTAAAGCCTCTGCCTTCGGCTCAGGTCATGATCCCAGGGTTCTGGGACCGAGTCCTTCATCGGGCTCTCTGCTCGGCGGGGAGCCTGAGTCCCCTCTCTCTCTGCCTGCCTCTCTGCCTACTTGTGCTCTCGATCAAATAATAATAATAATAAAGAAAAAAGAATGAAAAAGTAATAAAATAACTAGGAGGTGGTGAAAGGTGAGCATTTACTACCTTTGTCCTTACCTATTTTATTTTTTTTTAAAGCAGGCTCCATGTCCCATGTGGGGCTCAAACTCACGACCCCGAAACTGACACATACTCTACTGACGGAGCCAGCCAGGGACCCCCTGGCTTGGCATTTTCTGACCAAAATAAATTATTTGGGCAAGCTTTTGAGACTCCATTTCCTTATCTATAAAACATGAGAGGGGCGCCTGGGTGGCTCAGTGGATGAAGCCTCTGCCTTCGGCTCAGGTCATGATCTCGGGGTCCTGGGATCGAGTCCCGCATCGGGCTCTCTGCTCAGCAGGGAGCCTGCTTCCCCCCTCTCTCTGCCTACTTATGATCTCTGTCTGTCAAATAAATAAATAAAAATTAAAAAAAAAACATGAACAATAATATTAAGTTGAGAGGATAACACGGGCAGAGGGTTCGACAGTGGCAAATTCAGTGGGGGAGAGGTGCAGGCAGCGAGGGCGTGATCATGGGATGGGTTCTCTGGAAGCAGACGCTGAGACAAAGCAGGGGTATGAGAAGATTTTAGGGCTTCACCTCGGTGAAAGGAAGAGGGGAAACCAGATTGAGAAGGAGCGGTAGGTGTCCAGCCCCACCAGTGATTCAAGACACACTTGCCGGTCAGTCTTCCCCACTAGAAATTCTTTTTTTTTTTTTAAGATTTTATTTATTTATTTATTTGACAGACAGAGAGATCACAAGTAGGCAGAGAGGCAGGCAGAGAGAGAGAGAGGAGGAAGCAGGCTCTCTGCCGAGCAGACCCAACACGGGAGTCGATCCCAGGACTCTGAGATCATGACCTGAGCCGAAGGCAGAGGCTTAACCCACTGAGCCACCCAGGTGCCCCCCACTAGAAATTCTTACGAGATTTCTTCTCCGTCGGTGCCCACAGTGCTTGGTCATGCCAGTGTCTTCCAGAACACTGAAGAGTGAAGAGGTAGACCAGACAGACTGGTGGGCAGCCAAGGAAGGTTTATTGAGCGATAGCAAAGTGATAGCACCAAAGCACCCAAAAAGAGAGGTCGGGGACTCGAGGGGGTTGCCATTGGAGTTTTTATGTCTGGGGGTTTTACGGGCTTGTTGGCGGGGTGTTTTAATCTGACTAACCTTCGGGCACCTGTTATCCAATCAGATTTTTGTCACCTATCTATCATGGGAAAGAGAGGAGGGCTCCTTCCAGGTAGTATAAAACCCTCCTAAGGGGGGTTTCCTCTTAGAACGGGGGCCCTTGTCCCTGCCTGCCTGCTTTCCAACTCCCCTTCATCATTCCCCCCTGTGAAGAGGTAACCCTAACTGCTATTAGGGGAAAAGGGCGATGACCGATGGCAGCTACCTTCTGCTGGTCAGGAGACTTGGATGGGGTGGCAGTCAGGGGTCCTCTCCTCCCAATCTATCAGCGGGTCCTTGGTAGATGTTTGGTTTTGACCTTCAAGTGAGGCTCCATCTGAAATACCATTTGGAGTTTGACCTTTATTCTGGAAAAAACAGCGGGTTAGGGCACTTAGGAGGCAAGGCCCAGAGCGCAGTGCAAGACCAAGGATGGCCCAGAGTCCTGTGAAAGATAAAACGTATTTCAGTGAACTCCCCCGACAATGTGAGGAGAGGGTGGGCGAAAGGAATGCAATAAGGATGACGATTTGAAGGGACAGAGGGGAAGTAACATTTATCTGTGTCTTGTTGCTTCCAGACTAGTTGGAGGTCCTCTATGGGTTTACAGAGGGATTTGGGTTCCTTGCTGTAAGGCCCCGTTGGGGACCAGAATTTGACGCTGGAATGGTGGATCCAGGCTTTGCTCTGCTGGAGTGGCTAAAATCGCTATATGCAGGCCTTCCCAGCCCGGCTCGAACAAGCACTTGGTCCCCCCGGGGTGTAAGGGGATGGGCTGGTTATTTTGGGGCTGGGAGTTAGGAAGTTCCATCCAAGAGGGATAATGATTCCATTTTCACTCTGAAGGGATCGCAGGAGTCCAGACCAAGGGATTTACCAGAGTCTTTACCACTGCTGAGGCTTTTCCGGTTTTACAGGGGAAGGCCTCAGCCCAGGGCATGGAGGGATCATCTACCCACACCAGGAGGTACCGTAGTCATGCATTTTAGACACGGGTGACGTTCATTCCCTGATCTTCCCCGGGGAAAGTTCCCACTTGCTGTGTGCCTCCGGGGAATTGTGAATGGGGGGGAATGGGTTCTTCTTCAGGCAGACTCCACACGTGTTTAACGTGTTTTTAATAGTCCTATCTAAATTTCTCCCTGTAAAGAGTTTGGGGGTCATTTGTAGGGTTTTATCTTTGACCTAAACAGCGGGTTTGGTGTAGGGTTTTAGGATCTTTCATGGGTTAGCGGCTCTGCCTGTTGACTGCGGGGGTATAACCCTGTTCTGTGGCCAGTTGTGTTTTCTCAACTGAACAGCCGGGTCTTTCCTGGGTTACGGAGCCATCCCTGATGGGGGGGAGGGGAGGCGGCGACCAGAGGGGTCTCTGACCTGACAGCCTATTTTGCTACAGGCTCACCCAATCTATACCCCTCCGTTCCTTTTTTGTGCCCTTTGTAGTGTACACCTGCTACTTCTGAGGTTTGTGTATGGCTTATAGAACCGTGTGAATTCCTGATGATACTTTAGGAGAACCTAAAGCAGTTAGAACACGTCTGTCTCCACACTGTGCCGTGGCACATGGACGAGCAGGACGGCGTACCTGGAGTCAGCATTGACGGTTTCGCCCTTCCTGCGCTCCCTGCCAAGCAGAGAGCCCGATGTGGGGCTCGATCCTAGGACCCTGAGATCAGGACCTGAGCCAAAGGCAGAGGCTTAATCCACTGAGCCACCCAGGCGCCCCTCCTCTTAAGATTTTTAAAAATTTATTTATTTACTTATATTTTCTTTTTTTCCCCCTAAGGAAACAATATTTTATTTTTTTTAAGATTTTATTTTTTTTTTAGATTTTATTTATTTATTTGACAGAGAGAGAGTATAAGTAGGCAGAGAGGCAGGCAGAGGGAGAGGGAGAAGCAGGCTCCCTGCTGCACAGGGAGCCCGATGTGGGGCTGATGTGGGGCTCGATCCCAGGACCCTGGGTTCATGACCTGAGCCAAAGGCAGAGGCTTTAACCCACTGAGCCACCCAGGAACCCCAACCCATGAAAGCTTTTGAGACAGACAAGATTAACTGCTATTTTAAGGCAAGCTTTTTTGACCTTCAGCAAACCAAGACAGGATCACTCCCAGCTCTAAACCTCATGAGCGTGGGACAGGTGAGTAGATGCCGTGTTTTTTTTTTTTCTCACCAAAGTGGAAAGAGGCAGTCCATGTCAGGCCAGAGAAGACAGGCAATTTCCCTGAAACAAAGGGAGTTTTGGCCGCTGCTTGGGAATATCCTTCAAGTCTCTATCCTGAGGGAGACTAACCACATTTGGCTCCAACTGTACCCATTAAGCTGGGAAATGAATGAGGGAGAAACCCCCATAGACTGCTCAGTCCCTCTAGGATACGAGCTTGGGAGTGACGGCGATACCAATTTCCAAGGAGATCCTTAGGATCCTAACTGGGGTCTTAAGGAAGTACAGTGGGGACTCCCGTTGGAAACGGAAGCCACCCATGGGCTCACCCATCCCTTGACACCCATATCTTTCAACAGTGACCAGAATCCCACATTTTCCTGCTTCAGAGAGGATTTAACAGAAAGATTATGCTCAAGTTTGGAAAACTTTGAGGTTCCCCCTTCATCTCAGGTCTTGTAGCAGCCCCTCCCCCTTGATCCCCCTTGGAGCACTCCCTGTTCTTGGAGACGGTGAAACCCTCGAGCACCAGCGGGGGTTCCCAGATAGGGTGCGACAGGTACAGGGACCTGCTAAGAAGGATAGAGGAAGGAGTGGAGATTTCCCCTGCAGACTCCATTTGCCTATCAATTTTTTAAAGATTTTATTTATTTATTTGAGACAGAGAGAGAGATCACAAGTAGGCAGGCAGAGAAAGATGGGGAAGCAGGCTCCCCACTGAGTGGGGAGTGGAGAGCCCAATGCCGGGCTCAATCCCAGGATCTTAAGATCATGACCTGAGCTGAAGGCAGAGCCTTAACCCACTGAGCCACCCAGGTGCCCAGCCTACCAAGTTTTGATGTGGATCTGGTATTCCTTTGTTCCTCCCAGAGTTGCCGCGGGGAGGTTTCCAGAAGAAAGCCGCCAGGAGGCTGGGATTGATCCTACAAAGCTGAGATCAGAACAAAAGTAAACGAGCCACCTTTCTCCCAGTTAAAACCAGGAAGGCAAAGTCCTTCAGGTGGCCAAGTCTTGTCCTCCAACTTGTACTGCAGCCATGCCGCAGAACAAAAGAAAATGAGTTGCCTTCATCCAGTTAAAACCAGGAAGGCATCCAAGTACGTTGTGTCGGGCGTAGGCACCTAATGGTCTTTTAGTAGAACTGCTCTGTCTGACAGAGCCACATGGAGGGACAAGATGGGACACCCAGGGAGGGGAAATCCACCTGGGATAAGCCCCAGTGGGACCGAAAAGTCGGGGAGCATCCCCTAGATTACAGTTCTTTTGCGCTGCTTGGCCATTCCTGCACACAGCTGCTGTGGTCAGTCTGATGGGAATCCGAGTCGTACCCAGGATAGGAGGAGTCAGAAATGGGAGACCGTTCCTCACGGTAACAGGGAACTATGAGTGAGGTCCCTTGCCCAGGGGACTCTCCTGGGCTTCCCCACTCGTTCTCCTGGGGGAAGAATCCACCAAGAAAATAGTAGGAGAAGGTTTTCTCTTCGGATACCTGGGTGGGAGAGTAAGGAACCAGGTGCCTCCAAGAGCCTTTGAGTGTCCAAAGGGTAGCCTTGGTCAGCCCCTCGGTTGCTGCCCAGTGTTCCCTAGGTCCCTCACATCCGGCAATCTGCGCCGAGAGGAGTTGAGTCTTTACCAAACCGACATTCCCAACCTCAAGTCTGGTTAGGAACCAGAGTCAACCAGAGGTTGACTCCTCTGGGCAGAGGAGCCCAGAAAATCTGTCACCCGAGACTTGAGAATGACGGCAGCCGCACTGACGGCTCCAACGGGGTCGCCGGGTGCCCTGCACCTGGGCAGAAATTTCCTTCCTTGAGGGGAGCTGGGATGGGATATCTGTGTGCCTACCACAGCGGTACACTGTCTGTAGAGAATTTTTTAAAGAACAATAAAAACTGATAAAGTCTGCCACTTTGTTTTATCATCTGGTACCAGAAACTCGAAACAACGTCAGTGCCAGTTGCTGGAGCAGACAGCTCCCGCTCCCCACCACCTTGGTAGCTGATGTTGGGTAAGTGCTCATGGATGGTGTTCTTGCTGTTATTATATGAGTGTTCTCCTAGTGTTTGTCAGGATGAGTGGTTGTAAAGGCTGGAAACGCAACTCAAACTAGCCAAAGCATTAGAGGGAAGATTCTGGCTCACCCAAACGCGTACCTGGAACAAGGTGCTCAGGTATTAGGAATCGGCGTATTTCTTTCCCATCCCTGCTTTCCCTGGGCTGGCTTCATACCCAGGCACATTCTTCCCTCCATGGAGGCAGATGGCCCCCAAAGCTCTATTCCATAAGCTTAACCACACAGAGCTCAGAGTAAAGGTCTGATCCCGGAAGCAATCACTTGGATTCTCCCTGGCTGGTCCTGGCTCGCTTAGCCCCAGACCACATGGACAGGAAGGAGGAAGGAATGATTCCTGAAAGGAAAAGTGAGTGCTCTAACCACATAGTAGGAATGGACGCTGGCAGCAACTATCCAGGATATTCCTCAGTGCTCCCAGAGCCAAGCCCAGAAGACATCCTTCATCCCACATCATTTGCACTGCTTGGAACACTGAGAATCAGAGAGGATCTGGGAGCGGCCCAAGTTCAAGGTGTCCAGAGCCCGGGGATACTGTGTCCCGTGCCAGCAACTCTCTTGGACACTCCCGGCCATCACTGATAACTGGTGATACAGCTCCCTGTCCCCCCAAAGTTCAGGCATGTGGGCTCTGTGCCCTAAGAGATAAAGACGAGCCACACCCAGCACCCCACTGCACTGTGCTACCGGATAACAGACAAGCCCCCTGGCCAGCCCTCGCCTGCTCTCAGACTGCTGTCTGCCCTTGTTGGCAGGGCTGTGGGGCCTGAGGCAGAAAGGAGAAGTTCTATCCATGCGCCTTTGAACCCTCCTTCTCTCTTTTGGGGGCTCTGTAGCTGTGTTGATTCTAGGAAGCAGAGCACAGGACCGTTTGGCTGTTTTTAGGTCCAATTTTAAAGTGCAACTAAAGCCTTTTGGTTTATTTATGTTCTCTGAATATAATAAAGATTCACAAATAGGCCACTGGGCCGATCCAGTCCAAGCACAGCAGCTAGGAACAGCTGGGTTTTTTGCTCAGCCCTCCTCCCTATGTTGACCTTGAAGAGAGGAGCCTTTCAAGTCCTAATGCTGTTGCAGCTATAAAACTCGGAAAAAGCCCCCCTCCCCTGCTGCCTCAGAGATAAAACCCAAATACCGTAATCTGACATTTGAGACCCTCCCACATTCCTTGTAATAGGCAACATCATCAGTAATCATTAACTGGCTCTCACTGTGGGCCAGGTAGCCAGCAACTCACTCTGCACACGTCAGATCAGACGAACCTCATAACAACGCTAGGAAGGAGTACTAGTTTAATTCCTACTTTACAGAGGAGGAGGCCATGTTCAGGCGATAGGCTTAAGCAATGGAACCGGGAGCAAGGCACAAGGCACAAAGGCCCCCAGTGATCACACCAGGGGCCAGAATGCAAGCAGGCTCACTAAGCCACCCACCTCGAAATAGCCACAGGCCTTAATAATCACTGGGCTACTTACAACCAGGCACAGGTAGCAAAAAAGGGACAATTCCATACATTCCCATACGTCCGAAGCCCGCCCTGTAACTAACTGTGGTCCTTACCACCACCTCATGGCAGACCGTGTCTCCTTCACCCCGGTGCCCACCGCCTCCTTGCAGTGTGTTCAATAAACTTCTATGTCCCTTTGCTCTGCCTTCCCCAGCTGGGATGCCCCACAATTTAGTGGCTCATCTGGGGGACCTCTGCGGGCCTAGGACTCTCCCCAGATTCTCTAGGAATTTCTCAGGACTTTGCCTCAGTGCATGGCCCCTAGGATTCCTTGGAGAACTGATGATCTCTCCAGTTGCTTCGAGAACTGGTTAGTCCTCGGGCTAGGGAGGCTTCCTGGTGTGGTCTTTTTGGGCCCCTTTCCTAATGCCAAACGACTGTCAGCCGCCTTGCTTCTTCTAGGCAACACCCCCCCCCCCGCCCCCCGCCTTTTCCCTTTATTCCCGCAGATCCAGCCACCATCTTGATCTATAGGCAAAACACATCCCCTGTTGCCCCAACAAGGATTGCTACTGTCATTTGCCAGGACCCTCTCCTTGGTGGGACACCCTACTACAGCCAGTCGCCCCATATAACTTTTAGCTCTTTCTCAGGTCAGTGGCCATGCAGGGCCAGGAACAAGTGGTCAAGGATGAATTCTTGAGACGTTTTGGTTGCAGAAAGGTGCTTTTGTTACAGTACAGGGACAGGACCCGTGGGCAGTAAGAGCTGCACTGGGATTGTGAGGAGTGACCGATTATAGACTTGTTAGTTAGTGGGGGTTAGGGGACAGTGTAAGTCTCTTAGGAATTTATGCATGTTAAAAGCAAGGTCTCCAGGACCTTGGAGGGCTAGCTATTGTTAAGATAAGGTTGCTTTTATGGTTTAGTAAAACATTAGTCATGAGACCCTTCAAATGTCTATCAGTGGGCTGCATGTTTGAAAGGTGATTGCTAACATGTATCTTTTGTGGGGGGGGAGGCGGGAGAGGAGGGTGGGTTACGGGAGGGAGGGAACACTGACAGGAGCAAATCTCTAGAGGTAAAACATTAAAGGAAGTTCTTGAGGGAGCTGTAGGAGTGTTACAACCAGCATGCCTCAGGAATCCTGCCAGGAGTCACAGCAAAGTTCTCTTCCTTCCACCAAGTGGGGCACACTGCCTGAAATCTTGATGGTCTGAGCTCCATTCCCCTTGGTGGGACGCCCCTTTGGGAATCCGCAGCTGGTCTCTACAATTCCCTTCTATTCCTTTGAACTTGCTCTGGGGATGTGTTTTTTTTTTTTTTTTCAAGATTTTATTTATTTATTTGATGGATAGAGATCACAAGTAGGCAGGGAGACAGGCAGAGAGAGAGGGGGAAGCAGGCTCCCCACTGAGCAGAGAGCCCAATGTGGGGCTCGATCCCAAGACCCTGAGATCATGACCTGAGCAGAAGGCAGACACTTAATCCACTGAGCCACCTAGGCGCCCTGGGGATGTGTTTTTAATAAAAACTGGAACAGAGACATCTGGGTGGCTCAGATGGTTAAGCATCTGCCTTCAGCTCAGGTCATGATCCCAGGATCCTGGGATCGAGTCCTGCATCAGGCTCTCTGCTGGGCGGGGAGCCTGCTTCCTCCCCTCTCTCTGCCTCCCTCTCTGCCTACTTGTGATCTCTCTTTATCAAATAAATAAATAAAATCTTAAAAAAAAAAGAAATATTAAAAGGGGACCCATTGAGCAGAAAGAAAGACAAAAGTAACAAAGACCAGAAAGCAACAGAGACAATATACAGAAACAATTATTGTACAGGTAATACGGTGGCAGTAAATTTGTATCTTTCTGTAGTTACTCTGAATGTAAATGGGTTAAATGTCCTAATCAAAAGACACAGGATATCAGAGCGGATTAAAAAACAAGACCCAACAATATGCTGTTTGCAAAAGACTAATTTGAGATCCAAAGTCACCTCCAGATTGAAAGTGATGGGGTGGAAAACCACTAATCATGCTAATGGACATCAAAAGACAGCTGGGGTAGCAATCCTTGTAATAGGCAAATTAGATTCTAAACCAAAGACTGTAATAAGAGATGAGGAAGGACACTATAAAATAAGTAAAGGGTTTAGTCAACAAGAAGATCTAACAATTGTAAATTTTTATGCCCTTTACATGAGAGCAGCCAATTATATAAGCCAATTAATAATAAAATTAAAGAAATACATTGATAACAATACAATAATAGTAAGGGACTTTAACAGCCCATTCACTGCAATGGACAGTCATCTAAGCAGAAAATCAACAAGGAAACAAGGGCTTTGAATGACACACCAGACCAGATGGACTTCACAGATATATTCAGAGTGTTCCATCCCAAAGTAACAGAATACAGATTCTTCTTGAGTGCACATGGAACATCCTCCAGGATAGATCACATACTGGGTCACAAATCAGGTCTCAACTAGTACCAAAGGACTGGGATCAATCCCTGCATATTTTTGGACAACAATGCTTTGAAACTGGAACTCAATCACAAAAGGAAATTTGGAAAGAATTCAAATACATGGAGACTAAAGAGCAGTCTACTAAAGAATGAATGGGTCAACCAGGAAATTAAAGAATTAAATTCATGGAAACAAATGAAAACACAACTGTTCAAAGCCTTTGGGATACAGCAAAGGCGGTCCTAAGAGAGAAGTATTAGTAATACAAGCCTTTCTCAAGAAACGAGAAAGGTCTCAAAAACACAACCTAACTTTACTTAAAG
This sequence comes from Meles meles, assembly GCF_922984935.1. NCBI lineage: Eukaryota > Metazoa > Chordata > Mammalia > Carnivora > Mustelidae > Meles > Meles meles. Next base: position 13,597,099 of record NC_060077.1, on the reverse strand, counting down.
GAACTGGAGAAAGAACAGCAAATAAAGCCTAAACCCAGCAGGAGAAGAGAAATATTAAAATCAGAGCAGAAATCAATGAAATAGAAACCAAAATGACAGTAGAACAGATCAACGAAACTAGGAGCTAGGTCTTTGAAAGAATTAATAAGATTGATAAACCCCTGGCCAGACTTATCAAAAAGAGAAGAGAAAGGACCGAAATGAATCATGAATGAAAGAGGAGAGATCGCAACCAACACTGAGGAAATACAAATAATTATAAGAACATATTCTGAGCAACTATCTGCCAACAAACTAGGCAATCTGGAAGAAATGGGTGCATTCCTAGAGACATATAAACTACCAAAACTAAAACAGGAAGATATACAAAACCTGAACAGACCCCTAACCAGCAAGGAAATTGAAGCAGTAATCAAAAATCTCCCAACAAATGAAAGTCCAGGGCTGGATGGCTTCCCAGGGGAATTCTACCAAATATTTAAAGAAAATTAATACCTATTCTTCTGAAGCTGTTTCAAAAAACAGAAATGGAAGGAAAACTTCCAAACTCTTTCTATGAGGTCAGCATTACTTTGATCCCCAAAACAGACAAAGACCCCACCAAAAAGGAGAATTACAGACCAATATCCCTGACAAACATGGATGCCAAAATTCTCACCAAAATACTAGCCAATAGGATCCAGCAGTACATTAAAAGGATTATTCACCAAGACCAAGTGGGATTTATTCCTGGGCTACAAGGGTGGTTCAACATCCGCAAATCAATCAAAGTGATACACTACATTAATAAAAGAAAGAACAAGAACCATATGATCCTCTCAATAGATGCAGAAAAAGCATTTGACAAAGTACAACATCCTTTCTTGATTAAAACTCTTCACAGTGTAGGGATAGAGGGAACATACCTCAACATCATAAGAGCCATATACAAAAAGCCCATAGCAAATATCATTCTCAGTGGGAAGAACTGAGAACTTTCCCCCTAAGGTCAGGAATACGACAGGGATGTCCACTGTCACCACTGCTGTTCAGAACAGTACTGGAAGTCCTAGCTTCAACAATCAGACAACAAAATGAAATAAAAGACATCTGAATCAGTTAAAGAAGAAGTCAGACTCATTCTTTGCCGATCACATGATGCTTTATGTGGAAAACCTAAAAGAACTCATACAGGAATTCAGCAAAGTGTCAGGATATAAAATCAATACACAAAAATCAGCTGCATTTCTATACACTAACAATGAGACAGAAGAAAGAGAAATTAAGGGGTTGATCCCATTTACAATTGCCTCCAAAACCATAAGACACCCAGGAATAAACCTAACCAAAGAGGTAAAGTATCTGTACTCAGAAGACTATAGAACATTCATGAAAGAAACTGAAGCAGACACCAACAAATAGAAAATTGTTCCATCCCTCCTACATTGTTGGTGGGAAAGCAAACTGATGTAGCCACTCTGGAAAACAGCACAGAGGTTCCTCTAAAAGTTGAAAATAGACCTACCCTACAACCTAGCAATCACGCTACTGGGTATTTACCCTAAAGATACAAATGTAGTGATCTGAAGGGGCACATGCACCTGAATGTTTACAGCAGCAATGTCCACAATAGCCAAACTATGGAAAGAACCCAGATGTCCATCAACTGATGAATGGATAAAGAAGATGTGGTATATATACACACACACACACACACACACACACACACACACACACACACAACAGAATACTATGCAGCCATCAAAAGAAATGAAATCTTGCCATTTGCAATGACATGAATGGAACTAGAGGGTATTATGCTGAGCGAAATAAGTCAATCAGAGAAAGAAAATTATCATATGATCTCCCTGATGGGAGGAATTTAAGAGGCAATGTGGGGGGGCTTGGTTAGGGAAGGAAAAAATGAAACAAGATGGGATCGGGAGGGAGATAAACCACAAGAGACTTTTAATCTCACAAAACAAACTGAGGTTTGCTGGGGGGAGGCATGTAGGGAGAGGGTGGTTAGGTTATGGACACTGGGGAGAGTATGTACTATGGTGAGTGCTGTGAAGTGTGTAAACTTGGTGATTCACAGACCTGTACTCCTGGGGCTAATAATACATTATATGTTAATAAAAAATTAAAATAAAAAAAAGAAAATTGTTCCATGTTCATGGATTGGAAGAACAAATAATTGTGAAAATGTCTATGCTACCTAGAGCAATCTATATGGTTAATGCAATCCCTATAAAAATACTATCAACTTTTTCACAGAGCTGGAAGAAATAATCCTAAAATTGTATGGAACCACAAAAGACCCCAAATAGCCAAAGGAATGTTGAAAAAGAAAAAGCTGGATGCATCACAATTCCAGACTTCAAGTTCTACTGCAAATTTGTAATCATCAAGACAGTATGTTACTAGCACAAAAACAGGCACATAGCTCAGTGGAACAGAACAGAGAACCCAGAAATGGACCCTCAGCTCTATGATCAACTAATCTTTGACAAAGCAGGAAAGATTAGCCAATGGAAAAAAGTCTCTTCAATAAATGGTGTTGGGAAAATTGGACGGCCAAATGCAGAAGAAGGATAATGGACAATTTCCTTATACCATACACAAAAATAGACTCAAAATGGATGAAAGACCTAAATGTGAAATAGGAATCCATCAAAATCCTAGAGGAGGGACACCTGGGCAGCTCAGTTGGTTAAGCGTCTGCCTTCAGCTCAGGTCCCGATCCCAGGTACTGGGATCAAGTCCCACATTGAGTTCCTTGAGCAATGGAGAGCCTGCTTCTTCCTCTGCCTTCTCTGCCTGCTACTCCCCCTCCTTGTGCTCTCTAAATAAAATCTTTTTTAAAAAATATCCTAGAAAAGAACTCAAGCAGCAAACTCTGTGACCTCAGCCACAGCAACTTCTTGCTAGAAACATCTCCAAAGGCAAGGGAAACAAATGCAAAAATGAACTATTGGGACTTCATCAAGATAAAATGTTTTTGCACAGCAAAGGAGACAGTTGTCAAAAGTAAAAGACAACCAACAGAATGGGAGAAGATATTTGCAAATGACATACCAGACCAAGGGCTAGGATCCAAAATCTATAAAGAACTTGCCAAACTCAACAGCTAAAAAACAAATAATCCAATCAAGAAATGGGCAGAAGACATGAACAGACATTTCTCCAAAGAAGATATACAAATGGCAACAGATACATGAAAAAAAAATGCTTAACATCACTTGTCATCATGGAAATACAAATCAAAACCACAGTGAGATAAGTCAAAATGGCTTAAATTAACAAGTCAGGAAATGTCAGATGTTGGCGAAGATTCAGAGAAAGGGGAACCCTCCTACACTGTTGTGGGCATGCAAGCTGGTGCAGCCACTCTGGAAAACAGTATGGTGGTTCCTCAAAAAGTTAAAAATAGAGCTACCCTACAACCCTGAAATTGCACTACTGGGTATTTATCCCAAAGATACAAGTGTAGTGATCTGAATGGGCACGTGCACCCCAATGTTTATAGCAGCAATGTCCATGATAGCCAAACTATGGAAAGAGTCCAGATGTCCATCGACAGATAAATGGATAAAGAAGATGTAGTCCATATACACAATGGAATACTACTCAGCCATCAAAAAAATGAAATCTTGCCATTTGCAACAATGTGGATGGAACTAGAGGGTATTATGCGAGCGAAATAAGTTAATCAGAGAAAGACAATGATACGATCTCATCATATAGAGAATTTGAGACACAAAACAGAGGACCATAGGGGAGGAGAAGGAAAAATAAAACAAGATGAAATCAGAGAGGGGGACAAACCATAAGAGACCCTGAATCATAGGAAACAAACTGAGGGTTGCTGAAGAGGAGGGGGGTGGGGAGATGGGGTAAGTGGGTGATGGGCATTAAGGAGGGCACAAGCACTGGGTACTATATAAGACTGACTTCTACCTCTGACACCAATAATCCTTAAATACTAATTAACTGCATTTAAATTTTTAAAAAGGAAAATAAAATAAAATAAATTACAACTTTTGTGCTGCAAATGACACCATCAAGAAAGTGAAATGAGAACCCAAAGAATAGGAACAAATACTCCAAATCATCTATCTGACAAGGGACTTGATTCTAGAACATAGAAATAAATCTTCCAGGGTGCCTGGGTGGCTCAGTGGGTTAAGCGTCTGCCTTTGGCTCAGGTCATGATCTCAGGGTCCTGGGATCAAGCCCCACATCAGGCTTCTTGCTCAGTGGGGAGTCTGCTTCTCTCTCATCCTCTCCCTCTGCCCCTCCCCCAACTCATGCTTTCTCTCTCTCATAATTAAATAGAATTTTTAAAAAAAGAATAGGGGCGCCTGAGTGGCTCAGTGGGTTGAAGCCTCTGCTTTCGGTCCGGTCATGATCCCAGGGTCTTGGGATCGAGCCCTGCATCAGGCTCTTTGCTCGTCGGGGAACCTGCTTCCTCCTCTCTCTCTGCCTGTCTCTCTGCCTACTTGTGATCTCTGTCTGTCAAATAAATAAATAAAAATTTTTAAACAAACAAATAAATAAAATAATAAAAAATAAAAAGATAACTAATACAATTTAAAAATAGGCAAAGGGGGGCACCTGGGTGGCTCAGTGGGTTAAAGCCTCTGCCTTCAGCTCAGGTCATGATCCCAGGGTCCTGGGATCGAGCCCCGCGTCGGGCTCTCTGCTCAGCAGGAAGCCTGCTTCCCCCCTCCCCTCTGTCTGCCTCTCTGCCTACTTGTGATCTCTGTCTGTCAAATAAATAAATAAAATCTCTAAGAAATAAAAAATAAAAATAAAAATAGGCAAAGGATATGCATAGAGATTTCTCCAAAGAAGGTATGTAAATTGGCAATAAGCACATTAAAAATCAAAGTCATGGGGCGCCTGGGTGGCTCAGTGGTTTAAGCCGTGCCTTCGGCTCAGGTCATGATCTCAGGGTCCTGGGATCGAGCCCCGCATCGGGCTCTCTGCTCGGCAGGGAGCCTGCTTCCCTCACTCTCTCTGCCTGCCTCTCTGCCTACTTGTGATCTCTCTCTGTCAAATAAATAAATAAAATCTTTAAAAAAAAAAATCAAAGTCATTAGCCATTAGGCAAATGCAAATCAAAACCACAATGAAGCATCGGTTCCGGGAGAGTTGGAAAGGCTTGAGTCAAAACGGTAGCCAACAGCCATTGGTGGGGTTGGGAAGAACAAGCAAGCAGTCCTCCTGCTTTCTGGTAGGAATGTAAGTGGCACCGCCACTGTGGAAACCAGTTTGACAGTGCCTCTAAATGTTAATAAGAGTTACATTATGACCCAGTAATTCATTCCGAGGTGTCCACCCAAGGGAAAGATGTGCACCAGCATGCACGGGGCTCAAACCCACGACCCATGAGATCATGACCCAAGCCAAAACCAAGAGTTGGACGCTCAGCTGACTGAGCCACCCAGCCACCCCCCCAAAAAATAAATGGGTTTTTAATTGAAATTAAAAGTACATTCTCTTTTGATGGCTGCATAGTATTCCATTGTGTACATATACCACATCTTCTTTATCCATTCATCTGTTGATGGACATCTAGGTTCTTTCCATAGTTTGGAAGGGTCAGGGGTGGGAGGTTGGGGGAACAGGTGGTGGGTAATGGGGAGGGCACGTTTTGCATGGAGCACTGGGTGTTGTGCAAAAAGAATGAATACTGTTACGCTGAAAAAATAAATAAAATGGAAAAAAAAAGTACATTCTCAATCTACACACATGTCAATTAATTCTGACAAAGTGAACACACTTGGTAACAAGCACCCAAATCCAGAACATTTCCAGTACCCCAGAAACTCTCACTGTGACTCCTATAATCACTGTCCTCTAAAACGGCTTTAAGAAATAAACTGGTGGGTGCCTGGGTGGCTCAGTGGGTTAGGCCTCTGCCTTCGGCTCAGGTCATGATCTCATGGTCCTGGGACCGAGTCCTGCATCGGGCTCTCTGCTTGGCAGGGAGCCTGCTTCATCCTCTCTCTCTCTCTCTGTCTGCCTCTCTGCCTACTTGTGATCTCTCTCTGTCAAATAAATTTTTAAAACCTTAAAAAAAAAAGTAAAAAAAAAAAAAAGAAATAAACTGGTGCCAGGACACCTGGGTCCCTCATCAGCTCAGGTCATGATCCCAGAGTCCTGGTACTGAGTCCCTGCTCAGCTGGGAGCCTGCTTCTCCCTCTGCCCCTTCCCCCTGCTCATGATCTCCCTCTGGCTCGTGCTCTCTCTCAAATAAATGAATAAAAATCTTTAAAAGCAAAACAAAACTCGTCTCCCTTGGGGCTCCTATGAACCTCCTCTCTCTTCTTAGAGGCCACGCCTGTTGGGGGCTCCTGGTTTGTTTTCCAAGCTCACCTATCCACTGACGTCTCACGGTGCCATTGCCCCCTTCCACTCCCTGCTTCCACAAAACACATTTTAGTTAGGTTGCAATTCCTTCTCTTCGTCACTTAAATACAATTCTACAACTTCTGTTTCTTGAGGTACCACCTTTAGAGACCAGGGTAGAACTCTCCTCTTGGTAAGATGGAAGGATATGCCTCCCAACTTCTGTTCTTTATATTCTGTCTCCCAACCAAGACTCCCACTTTGATTTGTCAACAGGCTGATTACAGATGTTCATAAGAAGTCTTAACAAGCCCTGCCATAGCCATCCAGTGAAACACTGGAACGTTCCCCAATCCACATGTTCAGACGTTAGCCAGGGGACAAACTTAGAAGCAGGCCTTTCTAGAACTACTAGGCTAACTCTCCTCTGCACTCTCCCTTCGCCCTTTGCCAAGGCATCTTTAAAGCAGAATATGGTCACTAGGGACCCACACAGCAGGGTGAGATGAGCTCAGTTACACCCCGCAGGGATCTTGGACTTAGCCAGGGGCAGGGAAACCCACGAATCGTGGAAAGCGCAGTACCTAGGCCACACCCTGCCGTCAGGTGGGCTCTTGGACGTAGAATCTGAGTTCAAAGCTAGAAGCTGCTTGGGAAGGCAGCAAGGGGAGTTCCCTTCAGAAAGGAAAGCTTCCAGAACAGTTCTGGAAAACCAAGATCAGTAATGCTCTCTCCTCTCCTCCCCTGAGCATCCTAGTACAGGGGTTTTGTTTTTCTCTAGTGTTTAAAAAAAAAATCGCTTCTTGGCCTTTTGGCTAAGATCAAGTGTAAAAAAAAGAAAGAAAAAAGTCAGTATTGGGAGCCTGAGTGGCACAGTCAGTTGACTGTCTGATTCTTGGTTTCTCCTTGGGTCACGGTATCAGCATCCTGGGATCAACCCCCGTGTTGGGCTCTGTGCTTGGTATGAAGTCTGCTTGAGATCCTCTCTCCCTCTCCCTCTCTGTCTGCCCCTCCTGCTCATGTTCTCTCTCTCTCTCTAATAAATAAATAAATCTTTTTAAAAAATCAGTATGTCCCATTCAGTAACTAAAACTTTAATTCTTTTTCAGTCCCTACCCTCACCCAGACCTTTGTCGGGAAGTGTTCCACACAAGAAGGACAAAAGTATTTTTGAAGGAAAAAAAAATTTTATGCGACTTATCTAGAAAGACTCCTTAGGTTCAAGAAATAGGGCAAAATCTTGCTTTTTCAAAAGTGTTCAAAATGGGTTTCTATAACTCTCTACCCCTTCCACCTTGACCACGGATCTAGTGAGGCCCCTGGAAAACATAATGTCTTTCAGGGGGACAGCTGCACTTAGCAGATGGCCCCACTAAGGTGTGTGCACCAAGAGAAAGTGAGGAAGGAGAGTCAGACTATCTGTCCACTGATGGAAATTGCAGCTAATGGAAAAATCAAATGCAACAATCCACAGCCATGGGACGTCCCCCGTCCATTAGGAATCGGGGGGAGGTTCACAATCCTTGTGACATGCCCTCGCCCAACCTGCTGCTTTGGGCAGGATCACAGTTAGGCAGGCAACAAGTCTGCACCAGAAACAGCCAATCAGCAGCTGGGTTTTCACTTGTGCCATCAAACCTTCCAAGGTGCCTGGGTGGCTCAGTGGGTTAAGCCTCTGCCTTTGGCTCAGGTCGTGATCCCAGGGTCCTGGGATTGAGCCCCACATCGGGCTCTCTGCTCAGTGGGGAGCCTGCTTCCCCTCCCTCTCTGCCTGCTTGTGATCTCTATCAAATAAATAAATAAAATTTAAAAAAAAAAAGAAAGAAAGAAAGCCTTTCATCGTGGACACCTGCAACAACCAGACAGTCCAGCGGCATCTGTAATATTTTCATAGCGTCTGCCGCACGGGGCGGGGGGGGGTGGGGGCATCTCCCAAATCTGCCCAACTCCTCAGGTGCTGATTTTAGATCCACGCAGCTTGCGATGGGGCTGAAACAGCAGCAGGTGTCAGCTTGGAGGTGGAGCCAGGCATGTGGGATCTGTGAATGCGGGATTCCAAAAGTCAGGGGCCAAAAGGTAATCGTGTAAGATGATGGATACACTCGTTAGCTTGACTGTGGCAAACCTTGCACCGTGCCTATACCATTTATCAAAACATCACACTGAACGCCTTGATTATCATCAAGGCAATTTTTGTTAGACCTCCCTAAAGCCAAGGGAGAAAAGGCTCTGGCTTTTCTTCTGTTGCAGCCAAGCAAGACAGCTTTCCTAACCCTTTCTGTCATGTTGGTCTTAGAGTCCAAGGGGATGTCCTCAAAAATATGCCTCTAATGGTCACACAGACAATTTCACAAGAGCTCATTAGCAACGAAAAAAACTGCTTTTTCAAGCCTCAAAGGTGTATCTCCATTTGGAGACTGCTTCTCCTTCTCAGTTGTCTTCCTCCCTCCCCCAACTCCAGATGCTCCAAAAGGCAAAAATCGTGGTAAGAATCTAGTTACAGAAGATTGCTCTGGTTTCAATACTCAGAAGATTTCAGGGGCGCCTGGGTGGCTCAGTGGGTTAGGCCTCTGCCTTCGGCTCAGGTCATGATCTCAGGGTCCTGGAATCGAGCCCCGCATCGGGCTCTCTGCTCAGCAGGGAGCCTGCCCCTTCTATCTCTGCCTGCCTCTCTGCCTGCTTGTGATCTCTGTCTGTCAAATAAATAAATAAAATCTTAAAAAAAAAAAAAAGATTTCAAATTCCAAGCAAAATCCAAGGAAGTTACATCCCAGTGACTTTTTTTCCTTTTTTTTTTTTTTTGTTTGCGACTCTCTCTGATGGGGACAATCCCTCTGGCTTATGAAATTATAGGCATATGACATTTTACATCAATGTTACCCATACATCTAAATACAATAGCTATGAAATACAAAGGAATTTTTAAAATTCCTTCTCCTTTAATTTCATTGCAGGTGAGATTCCTGAAATCCGAGTTTCTCAGGACCAGCCAAGGCTTCAACCTTACAAGCAGGCCTTTCCGAGAATGGCAGCCTCGAGCCTGCCAGGTTCCCTCCTCTCAGCATACCAGGGCCCAGTGGAGGATGGGTCTTAAGGGCCCCTCTGAAGAGAAGGCACCAGGAGCAACGTCTCTAGGACCCATCCAGCTCCCAGCTCAGGTTGCACAGAAGGTGGCAGCTCGGGAGGAAGGAGGAGAGCCACCGTGGGCCACCGCTGACCTGTTATCCTACCCGGCCCAGCCTGAGAAGGAGAATTAGGAGGGAACACGGGGGCTCCAGAGACTGGGCCCTGCAGGTTCTCCCTCCCTGGTTTCTGGCGGCCACTGGAAGAGGAACTTAGCAGTGTATCCACAATGTGGCTGAGATCCACAGTGTTGCTGGAAGCAAAGTCCGGGGGTAGGACAGAGCCACCAGCCCAGGCCAGCTGTGCCACTCACCTGCCTTCAGCACTCTGAGGCTTCTGATAATCTGCTCCCTGGTTTCGGTAAACATTGACTGTGTGCCTAGGACACCAGCCAGGCCAGGCTGCAGGAGCAGGGGCTCGACTTGGCCACTGGGAACAAAGGGACAGGACGTTCACCTGGGAGGCTGAGAGGGCTGCATCGAGCCCTTCTCCTCTCGCGGAAACTTCTAGCCTGTGAGCTCCATTCTGGGCTGCCTCCATGCCATTTTCTCAGTTGGAAACCTAGACCCGGGGGCTGAGGAGGACACTGAGGGAAGCCTGGCAAGACATCCCCAGGAGGGGCAGAATAAGGAGGTGGGACTAGCTGGCCAGCCTCCAGACCTGCCCAGAAAACAGAGGAGAGAAGCTGGGGAGAAGTTGTCTGGACTGGTGGAAAGAGAGCCAACTACAGAAGTGAACAGGCCATGGTTTGGGTTTCTCTTCTTCCCAGTTCTGCAATCTTGCAGACCTACGTTCGCCTCTCCAGAGCTTCAGTTTCCCCATCTGTCTGGGGGGAATATCAACATCTCCGATGTGTACAGAAGGCAGAGCGGCCATTAGAAGGGTGGTCTTGGAGTCAGAATAACCCGGTTCACATTCCAGCTCTACTATGTCTCTTGCTAATTGCATGGCCTGGGAAAGTTCTCCAAGCATCCTGGGTCCCGTCTCCAGGGTTGCAGGCTAAGTTGACCAGAGGCAGAGCTCAGCCTCAGGCCTGCTGAACCTCCCTGCTGCTGGGGAGTGCCCACGGGCTTCCTGCGGAAGACGGCAACTTGAGAGCCGCTCAGGGCACCTGGTGGGGTTTGCCGAGGAAGGCGGGAGGTGGGGGGGGGTCTTCCCTGGCACAAGCCCCTCTCTGTTCCCTGGTGGGAAGGGAAAGGTATAGGAGGGAAGAAAGAAGGAAGGAAGACAGTGGCCTCAGGCACTTTCTTGCTGCTTGTTACTTTTTCTCATCTGAAATATGGCAATGTTGGACCGACTGACCCTTGAAGTCATTACTAGACATGCTGATGTTTTTCTGTATTAAAAAAAAAAAAAAAAGGAAAAAAAAGGGCTGGTGCAGGACATTTTGGGAACCCAAGTGATGCAAGAGGGCAGGGGTCATAACACAGTCATGGGGCAAGACTGAAAGCATCAGAGGCTGGAAAAAAGTTTCCAGGCAATGACGATAGTTGAAAGTCAGTTCCCTGGAAAGAGGGCAAGATGGCTCAGCAACAGAGTTTCTGAGGATTGGGGTAGAGCAAGTCGCAGGGGGCTGTCCTGGATCCCTCAGGTGAATGCCATGGCTGGCCAGCAGTCAGTCAGCGTTCTATCTTTTAGGAATGTGAGACCTAAGGACTCGGGTGTGGCTTTGCTGGGAGAGCTCTGAAATTCCCCCCAGAGCCATCTGCTCTCCCTTGCACCACCCTGCAGATACTGAAAAGCTGGGGCAGGGGGCAAGGCCATAACCTCTTTCCCATTACTCAGGCTGTGGCAACCCCAAGGACCCCTGTTCTCCATCCATTGCCCAACGCCCTAAAGAGATGTAAGTAAGCATAACCAACATTAACAGGGAAGTTCCTGTGTGCCGGGCTCTGCTCCAAAGACTTATATTTTATCTCACTTAATCCCAACCATGCTATTATTGCTTCCATTTTACACATGGGGAGACTGAGGCTCAGAGGGCTTCTGTGACTTTCCCCAGTCACATAGTACGTAGCAGGTCCAGGATTCAAACCCCCATACCCATGCCTCTAATCACTATGGAGTACAACCCTTTTACCTAATTATAAACCACATGCTCGCTATGCAAACAGGGCTTCAAGACCAATCCCTAATTCCTCCTCAAATTCTCCCTAAACAGCCACCAATGCACTCAGTCTGGCCTTGACTTCTGAACTTTGGATTCTGCAAGGCAGAGATCATAGTCCCCACCCGGGGTCCTGGAGTGCGCCCTTGGCTCTCTGCCTTGGCTCTGCCCCACTGGCCAGTGGCCTGGGGAGTCACTCCCCTTCTCTGGACCTGACGACATCACCCTGTCCACTGAGGCTGCAGCCAGATCAGAGTCTCCCAAGCCTAGGAGTTTCCAGGGTTGGCGCAGATCCTGCCCGTCCCTAGGAAGGCCAGGAAGTGAGGGGCGGGATCTCCTCGGTGTTAAATACTTCTGTCCAGCGCTCCACCGGTCTCTTGTCCCAATCTCAGAGCAGGAAGCGTCACCAAGATCAACCATGGTAAGCGCGTGCCCTGGGGCACAGCAGCCTCCCCCATGATGATCTACAGTGAGACTTCTAGAAGCGCCTTGTGTCTGAGCTTCCAAGTCTCACTGTCCTTTTCTTTCTCCTTAGACGACTTACAGTGACAAAGGGAAGAAGGTAAGCAGGAGGGGAAATGTGGGGTCTGGGTCCTGGGAAACTGGGATGTCAGCAAAGAGCAGAAAAGGAACCTCAGTGGGTATGTGATGTCCCAAGATGCTCGCCCTAATCTCTCGCCTTCCCGTGCCCCCAAGACTGAGCTGGACCCAACCTGGCTCTCCGAAGAAAAAATTTACCTCTTCTTAAATTCCCGCTAATCTCTTAATCCTGTCTAGGAGTTCTTTCTAGATTGTTTTTTTAATGTGTGATCTCTACCCACAATGTGGGACTCAAGCTCACAACCCCAAGATCAAGAGTTGCATGCTCTACTGACTGAGCCAGCCAGGTGGCCCTGGAAGTTCTTTCAAAGGTCTAACTTAAATCCGTGTTGCTGTAGCACACAGTAGTTCCCTCTCTGTGAAATCTGGGCAGGCCTCCTGGAGAGGGCTTTCCCATCTCCAACACCCAGGACCTCGGTTTCTCCATGAGAACCCTTTTTAGGGGCTTGGCAAGACCGCGGGGTGTTTGGCTTCTCAGTTTTGGAATTAAGACTGGGACAAGGGAAGTGGTTAGGGGACACCTCTCCAACCAGACTTTTCTAGACCCACTTCCAGAGACTGAGCCTCTCCCCCTTTTCTCCTCCTACAGCCTGAGAGAGGCCGATTCCTCCATTTCCACTCGGTGACCTTCTGGGTTGGCAATGCCAAGCAGGTAAAAGCTGGGGCCAGGTATTAGAGCAGGCAGAGGATGGGCCAGAGGGCCTCCTGGACAAGGGCGGGTCCCCAGCTGGGCCTGTGATTGGTCCCTGTGTGGGGAGGGTCAGGGCCAGTGTTGGGACCATCCCAGATATACAGACACTCTTTAGATCCTAATTACACAATCAGGGCCTTGGACCCCACCAGGAAACTTATCTGACGCTGGAAAGGGCCAGGGAGCCGCCTTTCATCCCAGGATGCATTCTGCCCCTGGGGCAACAGGGCAACCAGGCTGATGGGGACTGGAGGTTTTGCGAGGTGGGGGGTCCTCTAGGCTGGGCCTCAGGAACCCCGTTGCAACTCTGTGATTCAGGCTGCGTCATTCTACTGCAACAAGATGGGCTTTGAACCACTAGCCTACAAGGGCCTGGAGACGGGTTCCCGGGAGGTAGTCAGCCATGTGATCAAGCAAGGCAAGGTGAGTCCCTACCCCAGGATCCCCCTCACCGAGGAGGCCAGCCTCTCTGCCCCTGCTGGCCTCTGAGCCTCCTAAGGCCTCTGGTGCCTCTGGGTGAAGTAGACCAGGAGGCCCTTTCCCCAGGCCCACCTGGTTCTCTCCCAGGATGTCTGGCGAGGCTAAGGGAACAGGAGCTGAGAGCTCCCACCCGCCCCTCCTTTGGCACCTTTGTATAACAGACCACAGGGACCTTAGTTTCGTCTCCTTCTCGGCCTGGCCCAATGTTGGCCTCACAGATGTTTGGGAGAAGTTGACAGAGGCCTCAAACATCAGAGCTGAAAGTCTGACTAGTGTCCCGATCCCTGGGACACTAAGGGCCAATGGGGGGCAAAGCAACAGCTCATCTCAGAGGGGAAGCTGAGGCAGAGAAGGGGCTGGAACCCAGGGTCAAGGAGTCCTTCCTGGCTGGGAGGGGTGATCTGATCCAAATGCCCCACAGGGGTGACTCACACAGGGGTGGGGAGGAGGAGATGGGGGTGCCTGACCCACCGGCTACACGTCCTCCCTCCTCTGTGCCTTAGATTGTGTTCGTCTTCTCCTCCGCCCTCAACCCCTGGAACAAAGGTGAGGAGGCCCAGGGGGTTCAGGACGCCAGGGAGTGAAGACTCGCTATCGGGGGGAGGGGGGTTGCTCAGGGACAGGGAGGGGGTCTGGTTCAGCAAGGGTTCCCAGCCTAGAAGACGACGGATCCCAGAGGCTGACAGTTGAGGTGAGGGAGCCATGACTCCAGCGCCATGACCTCCCCCACCGGCCGCAGAGATGGGCGACCACCTGGTAAAACACGGCGACGGAGTAAAGGACATCGCATTTGAGGTGGAAGACTGTGACTACATCGTGCAGGTGAGCCCGCACCTGGGCTGCCCTCTGCCTGCCACAGGGACCTCCGTGGTCCGGGCTGGAGGGCCCGTCATTTTGGAGTGACAAGCCCAGACACTGGTGTGATGCACACCCGAGTTCCAGGGATACCCTGGCCCTCGCTAGCTGCAGGCCCTCTCGCTGAGCCTCAGTTTCCACATCTGTAAAATGGGGACAAGCAGAGTGCCTACGTCATGGAGTTGGACACAGAGGACACGAGACCATAATTACCACTTCTTGAGCAGGACTCTTAACCAAACACCATATTCTAGAAGCAGCTCAGAGGTTCAGAGCGTAGAAGCCAGAGGACGACTGCCCAGGTCTGAATCTTATTACTGTTAGACTTTGGGCAAGTGACTTAACTTCTCTGTGCCCATAGATCTCATCACCTACAGAATGGAGGCAGGAACAATACCTTTCCTGTAATGTTGCTAGGAGGGAAAAGGAGTTTGGTAAATATCTTCACCAACGCCTGGCATGTGATAGGCACAGCCATGCAGTAAGGTTTTGCTACATAAATGTGGAAGCCATGCCCGGAAGGCCATGCAGGGGGTCTACCACACAGCAGGTGCTCAGTCAGGTCTAGCTCTGATTCTTCCTCTCCTGCCTCCCACTGCCTGGTTTACAGACGGGGAAGCTGAGGCCTGCAGAGGGGGGAGGGCCAGAGTGGGTTAGCAGAGGTGGGACACAGCCCCACCCCACCTGGTTTGTCTCTCATAGCCCCAAATCTGGGCCTGGGCCTCAGTTTTCCTATCTGCCAAATGGGCACAAGGCACGGGGACAACAACTGACGCTGGCTGTGGTTCCCGCCTGGGGCTGGGAAAGCTGGAGGAACCTAAAGGCAGGCCGAGGTGAGGAGCAGCTAGCCAGGGCTCCAGAAGGGTCCAGCACCTCCTGCCTCCCTGCCCCATCTTCTCTGCAGAAAGCCCGGGAACAAGGAGCCAAAATTGTGCGGGAGCCCTGGATAGAGCAAGATAAGTTTGGGAAGGTGAAACTGGCCGTGTTGCAGACGGTAAGTTCGCTTCGGTGCCCCTACCCCTCATGCTGTCAGCTCCCCTGAGATGCCAGGATCCCCCACACCCCTCCCCGCCCCCGCGCCCTCATGCCATCCCACCCTGGTGCTTTGAAGCAGACATTCTCCCTCAAGTCTGACTGCCCATAAGGCTTGGCCAGTTTGCAGAGGCTGATGGGAGCCACCAGTCCCCCCTTGGTGCTTCCCTTCGTCCTCTGTGGAAGGGGGTGGGGGGTTGGGGAGGGCATCGGGAGGCAGGTGGTTAACGATACACCAAGGATGTAAACTGAGGACAAGGGCTTTGAAGAGGGGGAAAGTGGGGTCTGGGGACAGCCCTACCCTGCTCTAGCGGTATGACTTTGAGCAAAGCACTCCTCCTCTCCGGGACTCCACTGAAATGAGCAAGGACGGCGGCTGGACCACCTGTGTGGCCTGCAGCATGCTACTTAACCGTTTTTTTCACCGATAACCCCATCCAGGGTCACTGCAAGGCTCAGATGAGATCATTCACGTCCAGCACTTAGAACAACAGTGCCTGGGATCTCACACACCCAGCAAAGATTCCCGCATCTGTGTTACTGCCACACAGAGACGATTAGAGGTCCCACCTCCTCAAGGCTAAATGCAACTTAAAGATTGTTAAGATGATCGAAAAAACCCTTTTTTAAAAAAAAAAAAGATCTTAAAGACTTTATTTATTTATTGAGGGGGGAGGGGCCGAGGGAGAGGCAGAGAGAGGATCTTAAGCAGACTCTTGAGGAGGATGGAGCCTAACACGGGGCTCTATCCCACGACCCTGCAGTCATGACCTGAACTGAAATCAGGAGCCAGTTGCTTCACCACCTGAGCCACCCAGGTGCCCCTTAAAATTTTATGTTTGAAGTAATCTCTACACCCAGTGTGGGACTTAAACTCACAACCCTGAGATCCAGAGTCTCACACCCCACCAGCGGAGCCAGCCAGGTGCCCTAGAACCCTGTGATGTCATCTGAGCCAACGCCCTCATCACTCTCACTTTTGTATGGACCCTTGTATGGAGCACCTCCAGCAAGCTGGGCAGTCCTAGGTACTCCTACGCCATGAGGAGCAAAACAGTGACCCTGCCCGCACAGAGATTCTGGTCCCGTGGAGCAGGCGGACTGCCAAAGAAAAGTCCCAAACAAATGACAGATTGCAGTTCATTTCATAGAGGGGAAGTGACTTCCCCAAGATCACAAAGAGAGTTAGGGTCAGACCCGGCTTGGAACTGTGTGGGCACCACGAGACGGGGCCCAGTCTCGGCCGGGATGGGGTCTCGGGCCAAGCTGGGCTGTTTTCCACCCATAGTATGGGGACACCACGCACACCCTGGTGGAAAAGATGAACTATACTGGCCGGTTCTTGCCTGGATTCGAGGCCCCAGCATCTGTGGACCCCCTACTTTCCAAGCTGTGAGTGCCCCTCGGACTGGGGCGGTGGGAGCAGAAAGTCCTGAGGCAGGGGGTGGGGGGAGGGGTGGAAAGCAATGCCTTATCCTCCATGCAGACTGGGCATCTCTGAGCTGCCCTGGGAGGCTGCTGGGGAACACCTGAGAGTCCCCAAGGGCAGCCTGAAGAGGCAGCGCAGAGGCTAAGCAGCTAGGCTCTGGAACCAACTGCTTGGGCTAGAACCCCCACTCTGCCATTTTTTTAAAAAGATTTTATTTATTCATTTGAGAGAGAGAGAGAGAGCAGGGGGGAGGGGGAGAGGGAGAAGCAGACTCCCTGAGGAGCAGGGAGCCCGACGTGGCTGAGGCCTGAGATCACGGCCTGAGCTGAAGGCAGCCGCTTAACCAACTGAGCCACCCAGGCGCCCTAGGGCTCGGTCATTTCCTAGCTATTTAACCTTTGTAGTTACTTTATTCCTCTCGGCCTCAGTTCCCCATCTGTACAATGGGGCTAGTAATAGCGCGCCAGTCATGACACCTGCAAGG
The DNA here is from genome assembly GCF_922984935.1 of Meles meles. Lineage (NCBI taxonomy): Eukaryota > Metazoa > Chordata > Mammalia > Carnivora > Mustelidae > Meles > Meles meles. The sequence continues at coordinate 13,579,962 of NC_060077.1, read as the reverse complement.
TGCCTCCAGTAGGCGCTATGTCACAGTGAGCTGTCACTGTGGGGAGGGGGAGGTCTAGGAAGTAACCCTGTCCTCACCTCCTAACGCCTTCCTCCCCACCCCCATCCATCCCCCCCAGGCCTACTTGCAGTCTCGAGATTATCGACCACATTGTGGGGAACCAGCCTGACCAGGAGATGGTGTCTGCCTCCGAGTGGTGAGTCCCTGGCCCAACCCCTCGCTGCAAAGGAGACAGGCCCGCTCCCCAGTTCCCTTCTCGGGACACGTGAGTGGGAAATGGAGTGGGAGGAAGAGGGAGCTTCGCCTGATGTCCCTGAGCCATCTGTTCCCTGAGGACCAGAGGCTTGAAGGCTCAAAGGGACCTACAAGTCCTGCTTTGGAGGACTCTTGGGGAAGCTTGGCACACAGGGCGTCACAGTCCAGGGAGACCAGAGGAAGTCTGTCGTGACCCCAACAGCGCCCTCGTGCAAATGAGAAGCAGGTTCCCTTCTCAAAGCACTTCTCTCGGTCGGACCCGTGCCAGACCATGCAGGCCTTGTCACGGGACACTTCACGTCCCCCTGAAGGAAAATGGTCAGAATCGAGATCCTCGTGTACCATGTGTGTGAGGTGAACAGCGGCTCCTTTCTGGAGCCTGCTCAGGAGACAAATTCTGGAAGGCGGAAGTCAGGGCAAGGACCCAGTCCCTGGTGGGCACGCGGAGCCCATGGGTCCTTACGGCTACCCCACAGGTACCTGAAGAATCTGCAGTTTCACCGGTTCTGGTCCGTGGATGACACGCAGGTGCACACAGAATACAGCTCTCTGCGCTCCATTGTGGTGGCCAATTATGAGGAGTCCATCAAGATGCCCATTAATGAGCCGGCCCCGGGGAAGAAGAAGTCCCAGATCCAGGTGGGGCCTTCCCTAGACCCTGGGGCCCTGGCTGCGGAAGAAGAAAGCAGGGAAGAGCTTGGGTGACAGGAGCCAATGACCGTGTTTGCCTTGTTTCGCGCCCACAGGAATATGTGGACTACAATGGGGGCGCTGGGGTCCAGCACATCGCTCTCAAGACCCAAGACATCATCACAGCAGTGAGAAGCTCATTCCTGGTCCTAATTCACCTTTCATCTAGCTCCAGAGCCAATCTCTGCAAAATGGAGGGGAGAGTGGGGGGCGGGTAGTGTCAATCCTAGGCCCCCTTTGCTAGCCCATATGGCCGACTGGGCTCTCTTACTAGTTCCTGCTACTCAAGGGCAGGCACATTCCCACCCCAGAGAGCTCCCTTTCTCTGCGGACAGAAACACGGCTGGCTTTACAAGTAGCAGGTGCCAGAGTAAGAGGAAGCCTGGATTCTAGTCTTAGTTCTGCAAGTGACTTGCTGTGTGTTCCTGGGGGATTCAGCTCCCTCTCTGGGCTTCAGTTGACTCACCTTGACAATGAGGATATTAGGCTACAAGATTGATTAGGTCTTCTGATCCGAGTTAAAAGTGCTGAGTCTGTGGAACCAGCCTATTTCTAGGGCAGCCATATATCAGAGTGGACACAAGCCTGACTGTCCCATTCCATCCTGGCCTAACGGAGAAGTCACTGCATGACCTTGGAAACCTCATCCATTCACTCACCCAGGCACTAGCTGGGTATGGGGCACCTACTATGTGCCGAGCACTTTTTTAGGTACTTGGGATGCATGAGCCGACAAAACGATAGTCTCTGTTCTAATGATGGCAGAAAACACAACAGGGAAAACATGTGTTAGATGGTGTGAGTGCTCTGGGAGAAACCAAGCAGGCGATGGGAGAGGGAGGGTGAAGGACACTGCACATTTAAACAGGACGGTCATGAAAGGCCACACTGAGGAGACATCTGAGAACACAGAGTTGGGTTGGAAGGAGGGCAGCACGTGGACATCTGGGAAAAGTGCTCGAAGCAGAAACGACAGGTCAGGCAGAGGAAGGCTGAAAGAGATCAAAATGTGGCTGGGACAGAATGAGCAAGGACGAGAGGGTAGGAGATGAGGTCAGAAGGTGGGAGTGAGGACAGATGGTGAGGGCTTTGAATGTGACTCTGAGACAAGACACCATGGGGTAAGCAGAGGAGGGACATGCTTTGACTTGTGTTTTTAAATAAAATCCCTCTATTATGTTGAGAACAGATATTTAATCTCTCGATGCCTCCGTTTCGCCAGCTATGAAATGGGGATAATAATCGTCCAGGTGCCTCAAAAAATGACGGCATGAACATAATGAGGCAATACACGGAAAGTGCTCGAGATAGGCACATAAGGAGAATTCCATAAACGTTAGTGATTGCTGTTCTCTCCAGGCCCACATGGCTCCAGTGTGGAAAGGCATGAGGTCATGGGGATGCATCTTGGCAGGCAGGAGGAACTAGGATAGGGACTCTGCCTGCTCCTGGCTGGGGGTGTCGTGCATGGAGAGAGGAGACTGACCCTGACGCTTCCTTGAGACAGATTCGCCACTTGAGAGCGAGAGGCATGGAGTTCTTGGCTGTTCCATCAACATACTACAAACAACTGAGGGAGAAGCTCAAGTCCGCCAAGATCCAAGTGAAGGAGAACATCGATGTCCTGGAGGTAAGGCTAGTGTAGGACCCTTGAGTTCCACATTACCTCACAAAGACTGTCTAAGCCTCTACCCTGCAACAGTTACTGGGACACAGAAGGAAAACCAGACCAGGTCCCCGTGATCAAGGGACTTTCAAGTGGGGCTGGTGGGGAGACAGAGGACAGGCAAATAAATAACAACACAAACACCATCGGAGAGAGTTGGTTCTGCGCAGAAAATTAAAACACGTTACAACAGAGAATGACCTAGGGTTACTTTACCGGAGGTGATCTGGGAGGGCCTCTCTGAGGAGGTGACTTTTCAGTAAACTCTAAACAATAAGGGGGAGACGACTGTGTGAAGGGCTAGGGGAGGGACAGTCCTGATGGAGGGAAGAGCAAGCACAGGTGAGTCAGGAGCAGGTTGCAAGTGTCCAAGGAACAGAACGAAGGCAAGAAGGGATGAAAGGAAGTGTCTGGGGACTGGCCTAGGTCACTGAGGTAGGCAGAGGCTGATTACTCTTACAGACTCTTTAGAAGTTGGGATTTTGTTCTTCCGTGCCCAGACACCACTGGAAGATTTTGTTTTGTTTTGGTTTGGTCACGTAACATATAAGGCACTTTCAAATTTGGGGCACCAGGTGGCTCAGTCAGTTGAACATCTGCCTTTGGCTCTGGTCATGATCCTGGGGTCCCAGGTTAGGATCAAGCCCCATGCCAGGCTCCCAGTTCAGCTGCTCAGTGGGGCTCCCTGCTCAGCAGGGAGTCTGCTTCCCCCTCTCCCTCTGCCCCTCCCCTCTCGCCTTCTCATTCTCACTCTTCCGCTCAAATAATAGAATCTTTTTAAAAAGTTAAAAAAATTTTTAAAAATATATAAAAAATTAAAAAATTAAAAAATAAAAAATAAAAAAATAAAATAAATAAAAAATAAAAATAAAATAATAAAAAAATAAAAATAATAAATTTTTAAAAAGTTAAAAAAATAAAGCGCACAATTCAGTGGTTTTTAGCTATTCACTATGTTGTGCAGCTATCATCAAGATCAATTTTAGAACATTTCCATCACCTCCCAGTCCCTCCATGCCCCCGACCTGGCTCCCCGCAGCCCTAGGCAAACATTCATCTGTCTTCTGTCTCTAAAGATTTGCCTATTCTGAACGTGTCATATAAATGGACTCATGCACTACGGGATCTTTTGTGTCTGGCTTCTCTCACTGAGCATGTTTGCAAGGCTCTGGTGTCCGTTGTAGCAGGTGTCCATGCTTCCTTCCTCTTTGTGGCTGAATTACCATTGTCTGTTGTGTGGGTCTATCCCATTTTTCTTACCTATTCATCAGTTGATGGACATTGGGTTGTTTCCATTTTTTGGCTATTATCATGAGTAATGCTGCTGTAATCTTTCATATACAAGTTTTTGTGTGGACCTGTGTTTTTAATTCTCTTGGGTGTATACCTAGGAGTGGACCTGCCAGGTTATAGGTAACCCTAGGTTTAACCTTTTGAGGACTCGCCAGTTTTCCCCAGGGGGCTGCAACCATTTTACATTCCACCAGTAACACGGAGGGTTCTGATTTCCACTGTAAATTTTAACAGGATTTTAAACAGGGGAACTACATGATCTGATTTTTTTTTTTTAAAGATCCCTTGGGGTGTCTAGGGAGAGGATGGATTCTAAGGAGGCAAGACGGAGGTAGGGGGACCTGTGCGGAGGCCACTGGGGTGATCCAGGACAGCCATGGGGGCTTACACATGGACTGTAGCGGGCAGATGGTAACAGGAAAATTTAGGGATCTATCTGGAGGTGTCTGGAACTGCGGGAGAATGGGGTCTTTTCTTGGCTCTCGGGTGCAGGAGTTTTCATGGACTTTCTAAAGACTCCACCTTGCCCGGTTGGGGTGTGGGCCAGCCGCCCCTCTAACTCAGCCTCCTGCCTCCTACCTAGGAGCTGAAAATCCTGGTAGACTACGATGAGAAAGGTTACCTCCTGCAAATCTTCACCAAGCCCATGCAGGATCGGCCCACGCTCTTCCTGGAAGTCATCCAGCGCCACAATCACCAGGTACCAGCTACCCTCGACAAGCCCCCGACGCCAGGCAGGGTAGTATGGTTGGCTTTCTCTAGGCCCGCAGCTCACCTTCGCCTCTCTCCCGCTCCAGGGTTTCGGAGCCGGCAACTTCAACTCACTGTTCAAGGCTTTCGAGGAGGAGCAGGACCTACGGGGCAACCTCACGGACCTGGAGACCAACGGGCCCCTACGGGGCATGTAGGCCCTGCCGGCCCCGCCCACCCGCGACGTACGGTGGGCCACGCCCCCAGTCCTGGAACACGCCCGCCCCACAGACCCTGAACTGCAAGCCCGCCTTACTGGCCCCTCCCTTTAGATCCCGCCCACCAACCCAGTACGCCCAAGGTGTTGACCACGCCCCCTCGGGTGGGCCGCTCCCTGCTCCCTGCTCCCGCCCTCCGTAATAAAGCCGACCCGGGTCTAGTGAGCGGTCTTGGTGTTTGCGGCGGGCTGGGGCGGTGACGCCCTTTGGCCTGCAGGGGGAGCTCAGGGCCGCAGCACTGCTGTTGGCGTCGCGTTCTGGCTTCCGAGCCCTGCCGAGGCTGAAGCCCGGAGAGGGTGGACTGCGTTTTGCCAAGTGGGACCGCGCGGGTCAGGGAGAATTCTGGAAACAAGGGATGCAGAGGGCTGACATGCTAGAGGGGAAGACTATTATTTCACAGAGGGTTATGAAGATAAAGGGGCGATGATGAGATTGTGTAAAGGTAAAACTGGGAGGGGTGCAAATTTCGGTTGAGAGAGAGCCCCTCTGGAGAGACGACATTTGGGAACCAGCCACGGGAAAACCTGGGGAAGGAGCATACCCGGGAAGGGTAGTAGGCCTTGAGGTGAAACCGTGCTTGAAAGCAACCCGTCTGATGACTTGATGATATTTAAAGATGAGCTCTCCCCAGGTTTGCTGCACAGCGCCCAAACTTCTGGCCATCAGAGAGAGGAAGGTGTTAGCCAGGGGACTTCGGGGCACATTCCTGTCCAGCAATCTAAGGTCATAGTTCCTGGTCTGAGAAGAAGAGCAGGTGGGGGTGGGGAGCTCTGAGCCCCTCAGCTTCTGCCTTCGGGTTTTAAAAACCAGAAGAGGAATTGGGGGCAAATTGGGTCTATTCTGCTTCAGCAGGCGGATCATCTGAGCAGAAGGAAAAATTCTAAGTTGGTAAAATAGGGGGATCCCCCCCCCAGATTGTAGAAGTCAGGGCTTCTAGGATCATGAACTTCAGAAATAAAAAGAACAGCAGTGAGAAGCCAGAGGAACAATGGCAACCTTAGTTTAAAATATTCTCCCTCCATTTTCCCATGGCTTATGCAAAGCAGAGAAATTCTGTATCTCAGGAGGTTGCAAACTGGTGGCTCATGGGCCAAATCTAGCTCACAGATGTATTTTATTTAGTCTGTATAGTTTTAAACAAATGTGAGTCATCATTTCAGAAAGTTGGATATTTCACATACAAATTCTAGGATTCTGTTCTTCTTGGAATAACCAGGCAGTTCTGGGCTTGTCTTCCTATGCAGTAACAATCACCTGGTGCCAAGTGGTGGGTGCCTCCTTAGACGGGACGTGGGCAGAGCAGACCCTCATTAGCTGAGCACAGACTAGGGAGCAGGATTGCCTGGGTTCATAGCCCATGTCAGCTACTTGCTAGCTGTGTGAACTTGGGCAAGCTACTTGGCTTTTTCATTTTCTCATTCTCCATTTTCCTTGTCTGTTAAATGAGGATGGTAACAACACACACCTCCTAGCACTGCTGAACCTTTAATAGCAGATATTTAAAACAGTGGCTCTTGGCATGATGTCACTGGTATGTGTTTGCTTTTGTTATTTTGGGAGAGGGACTTGGGTGAGAGGTCTTGCCTGAGTCTGCCTGGCATTTCCTCCTCCCCATCCCACCCGGGTCTACACGCAGATAGCTGAAATTGGGGTTCCCTTTTTGGCCCCCACAGCAGGACCAGAGAAGAAAGGACTTGTCCTATGGGACTGAGAGGGCAGAGGGAGCAGTGGATAGATTTGAATAAGGGAGAAGGAGAACCTTCTCTTGACTTGATAGTGGAGAGGAAAGGAGAAGTTCGGGGTTTCGGGGGTTTGGGTTTAGGTAACCAGCCACAGCCATGGTGGGTGGAGGGGACATATAGAAGTGCCATTGACCAAGGTGGAAGTTAGGGCAGGAGGAGCAGGTTCCAGAGGGAAGATGAAGGAAACTCAAATTTGGATGTGTTTCCCTTCTGTGCCTTTGGCTAGTTGCCCTGGGTTGTCCTCACTGCCCTGCCAGGCCCCCCACAGCATCTGCCTCCCCCTCCCCCCAACTCGGGACCTCTCAGACCTCATTTCCTTCACTCCTGGCTCCCTCATTTAGCTGCAGCCACACAGACCTCCTCTGTGCTGGTCCTCAAACACCAGGCGTCTTTAGCCTCAGGACCTTTGCACTCACGATTCCTTCTGCCTTCACTACCCTCCTTCGTGTGTCCACAGCGCTGCCTCCCTGATCTCCTTTGAGTTTTGTTCACATGTGTGCTAAGCAGAGTTCCCTGACCACTGTATTTAAAATCTCACCCCCTCTCAATGGATATGCCTTTCTCGTAGCTGTTTTTCTCACGATAGCATGTGTTCTTCATGTTTGCCTGGCTCACAAGAACACAGTCACATAAAGCCGGGGGGGGGGGGTGTTTTCTCCAATCCTGTGTCCACAGTGCCTAGAGAACCGTCTGACACCTCATAGGTGCGCAGTCACCTTGGCTGAATGGACAGAATGGCCAGCAGCTCCTCTCTTTCCTGGTCAGTCCCACCCTCAGCTTTTTCTGTTCCCACAAATCCACCTTCAGTGGTGTTCCCCTGTCTGGAGGTACGATTCTGGAAAGCAGCCCACCAACAAGGGCATCTCCCCTGCCTTCACAAGTGAGGCTGCAAAGAACATCCATGTACATACTGTTGCCTGCTTGTGAGTGTCAGGCTCAACTCCAGGCAGCAGAACACCTGTGCTGAAAGTTTTTGTGCATTTTAAAACCAATTGTTAATATCTACTTTTTCCTCCTGGAGGTTGTGGCCATTTGAGCGTACACTAACGATGTCCAAGTGCCCCCCGCCCCATACTAGCCAACATTGGCTATTTTGTGGTAGAATTCACATGTTCCTAGTGAGAAGGGAGGTCAGGCTTTTTTTTCTTTTTTTTTCAGTCAAGCTGCTTATGGCTGGGGTTTGGCATCTGTCCTTCTTAGGGGTAAGTGGACAACATCTAACAGAGTCCCCAGGGACCTCGTGGCTACCCCGCCACAGGATCAGGAAGAGACGAGACCCGCGGGGCACAGAGGCCAGAGCCTCAAACACCACAAACACTAGATTCACTTAATGCTTCTCGGCTTGTGACTATTTTATCAGTCCCTTCCCCCTCAAAGGCAAACCAGAGGGCTGTCTCAAAAGGAGTAGTGACCATCTTTGAGATACTACCTTTCCAATTGGATATTTGGGCTTGTTTCCTAATTACAAACCTTTAGCAGTGTTAGATACCTAAGATTTTAAGAAAAGTTGTAGAAGCAAAACTTAAAAGCAAAAAAACCTTGAAAGGGTCAGAATCCACCTAACAGGCTCAGAGTTTAAGAACCACTGGTCTGAGTGGACCACACCACACCTAGCTCCGACTGGCTGAGCCTCGCAGGCCACCCTCCCTGTGAGCAGGGTGTGCCCCATCAGAAAGAGGAGGAGGAGGAGAAGGAGAGAGGAGAGCAAGAGAGACGGCGTATCTGTAAGAAAAGTCAGTATATTTATGGTTTGCTTTATAAAAGTTACTATAATACAATGGTACATAGTATTGAATTCACAAAAATATGAACAAATATTTACAGCAAGACACACCCACAACGGAAACACTTCTCTTCAAAACAAGTTACATACGGATGACAGAGTCTATATGCACAAACATCCCTAAAACTTATGGGTTCTCTTCTTTGTAGGAGGAGAGAGGCAGGGAGGGAGGGACAAGAAAAATTTAAGAAACAAAAGCAGAAACCCCCAACTTTTCAAAAGCAAAGATTTGTTCAATGAGAACGAAGGCATTGAAAGAAAAACGAGCCATGTTTCTGAATATGGCAAACCATTTTGGGGGTACGGAGGGGGTTCCCAGGGACAGGGAGGGTGCAGCCCCTCGCCAGTTGGGCATGGTGAGGCCAGGGCGGGCGTGAGGCTGGCCCCCAACCCTGGTTTCCTCACATCCCCCTCCACTACTTCTTGGGGGAGAGGGGTGAGCACGAAGGCAGCCCCTTGGGGGCTGCACGAGTAACTTAAATCAACCATCTCTACAGACTACACATTTCCTCATGTGAAAAATAAATATTTCCTCAGTTGCACAATTAGGCAGAAAACCACAAACGGAAGAGAAGGTCGCCGCTGTGCCCAGGTCCCTCCTCTGTGTCTTAATGCCACCGATTTCATCGACCTTGAAACCTTGAAACTGGTGGGCACAATCTCAAACAGGGAGGGCATGGGGTAAAGAAATTAAAAAAAGAAAAAAAAAACACAACAAAACCACCAACGACAAAAAAAAAAGAGAAAAATAACAATTCTTTGTACAGAATTTACATGATAACAAGCTTGACACAAGCTGAAGATACCAGAGGCTCCGGGCCTGCGTCCGCAGGGTTGGGGGGGGGGGGCGGCCCCACTGGGAGCTCTCCCATCTGGGTGAAGATGACTCCTGGTCACAACAGTCACTTTCCAGAAATTATTTACATGCCTGCTCTGCTTTCTGGGATGCGAGGGACTTGCCTTGTGTGTTTGTGTGTGTGTGAGTGTGTGTGTGTGTGTGTGTGTGTGAGTGAGATTTTTGGAAATACAAAGAAATGAGCAAAAAAGTCTTCCACATGTTTCTACAAGAAACAATGTTCCCGAGAAAAAGTCCTTTATGGCAGCCTATATACAGAAGTTGGTTCTGAACTTCAAAAATCTATTTCTTCCCTTCGTTTTGATTTTATACACGCACAGGAAAAAAAAAAAAAAAAAGAATCCATGGAAATAAACCCTGAAGACGATGATGGGAAGGGGGTAAAAAAGGTTAAGGGGGGAAAAAAACCTGTCAGACTTAGATGAGTTTTAAAATCTTCTCCAAGATTTTCCTCTCTCTGGGAGAATAATCTTCTCACTCCAAAAATAAATATGCTCTTGCCTTCTTGGGATGAGGGGGCTGCTGGCTGGGTGAGTTGGGGTGTGGGATAGGGGCAAGTGGGTGAAGCTTATAAATGAAAAAAAATGCCACGTGCATATGGTCAGAGACCCGTAGTGGCGGGACTGGTGGACCCGCCTGCCCTGGGAGGCCCTCCTGCCCAGGTGAAGGTAAGGGCAGGAGAGAGTAGACAGGACCCTTCCCAGTGCCCCCACGCCCCCACACTGGGGCCTCCGGGAGGCTCCCTCATTGCTGGCATTCGAATGAGAAAGTAAACATTGAACCCAAGATTTTGGGGGTGGCAGGGTGTGGGGTGGCAGGATAGCCCAGAGGGGAAATCCCTGCCTGGGACCAGCTTGGCTCCACCAGGGTCTGCTAGGGGAAATGGCGCCCCCAGGCTGCTGGGGAAGGAACAGAAGGCGGGGGTCTTCTCCTCACTGAGTCATCACCAGCAGAGAGGGGGCCTTGCGTAGTGTTGTGAGGTCAGAGCCATGTGGCCCGACCCCCCTCCTCTCTGCAGCACCTGGCCCAGCGCCCTGGCCCAGGGGTTCTGGAACGTGGGCCGACACACCATCACACCAAGGCCTCTGCAGCCCCCGCGGGGGGTCCCCGCTCTCTGATTCTGGTTTCACATTTCAACGGTTAAAACGTCTTTTCTTATGACAAGGAAGAGAGTAAAGAGAAGACAAAACAACATAGCAGCATTCATGGGGAGAGGCTGGTGGGGAAGACGGAAAAAGAGAAGGACAGAGACAGAGAGACAGAGTGAGAGACACAGACAGAGAGAAGTTTACGCTGGAGTTGAACAAAAATCCTGAAGGGAGCATTTTAAAAAACCAAAGAGACGTGGGCCGAGACAGAGAAGCCCTTTCCCGCTGAGGGGCTGGAGCTGCGCTGGGTCCTGGGGGTAGTGTTGGGGGTGCCAGGCCCTGACATGGCCGCTGGGTAGGGGAGAGCACCTGAAATGGGGGTGGGAGGTGGGGCTGGGCCCCGGGGCCCTGGGGTCCACGCTTGGGAGCCCTAGGGCGGCATGGGCAGCCATCCGCGGGGCCTAGTTGAGGGTCCCCCGGCAGTTCTCGGAGCCGCACAGGCAGGGGATCTTGACGTCCTCGATGGGGAACTTGTAGTCGTAGGTGATCTCCTCGTTGACGTTGATGTGCTGCTTCGAGTAGATGACAATCTTCTTCTGTGACTCCACCGTGATCACCTTGGCGTAGCAGTTGGGCTGTGGGCAAGGCAGGAGGGGACGGTGAGCTGATGGCTCACCCGGTACCCCAACCAGGCCCTCTGCCATGAGGCCCCCCGAAACCCGGCAGAGCTCCCTGTAAGGCCTGACAAAGGTGCCACATGACCTCCATGCCCACGGGCCACCTGCTTGAACCTCGGCTGCCCTATCTGGGTGACGGGGGAGCCCCTGCCTCTGATACTAAACAGGAATGATGATAATGGTAGTAAGAATAATAAATGTTCCTCAGGGCATCAATTTCCATTTATACACAGGTGACTCCTAAAACTCTGTTCCTAGCCCAGGCCTCATTTCTGGGCTCCAGAGGTGGGGTCAGCAAACACCAGCCCCGCACAGCCTGTTTGAGCAAACAGAGTTTCACTGGCATACAGCCACCCCCATTCATTTACGTACTGTCTGTAGCTGCTTTTGTTACAATGACAGTTAAAGTAGTTGCTAAGAGATCCTCTGGGCCACAAAGCCAAAAATATTTACTATCCGGCCCTTTATTTTATTATTTTTTTAAAAAGATTTTATTTATTTATTTGACAGAGGGAGATCACAAGTAGACAGAGAGGCAGGCAGAGAGAGAGAGAGGGAAGCAGGCTCGCCGCTGAGCAGAGAGCCCGATGCGGGACTCGATCCCAGGACCCTGAGATCATGACCTGAGCTGAAGGCAGCGGCTTAACCCACTGAGCCACCCAGGCGCCCACTATCCGGCCCTTTAAAGAAAAGGTTTGCTCGACCCTGCCCCAGACCCAGAAATCCAAGTACCTGCTTTAGGTATCTGCCTTTGGCAGCTCCAGGAGACCTTTTTTGACTCCGTAAACTCAAACCTAAAACTCACAGTAGCAGCCACACTAGGCCCTCAGGCCCCTGGACACCCACCTCCTGCATCTTCCTCCACACATGCTGGATCTGCCGCATCCTGTGGGTTCTTCCTCCAAAGGACCTACTGATTTTGTCTACAGCTCTCTACCTCCACTGCCATAGCCCCAGCCAGGCTCCTCTCTTCACTCAGCTGGACTTCTGCATTTCCCACTGCCTCTCCAACTTCTGAAAAATCTACTCCTAACCCTGCAGCCAGGGAAACCTTTCCCAGGGAACAGCAGATCCTGTCATCCCATGGCTCGAAACCTTCCAGTAGCCTGCCTGGCTTAGAGAGAAGCTTCTCAGCTCTGCCAGCAAGGCTCATTGATCTGGCCACCCCAATCCTGCCAACGTCCTCTCTTACCCACCCTCTCGCCCCCTACTGCACCCGAGCTGCCAGCCTCCCTGTCTCTCAAGGTGTTCTCCCCTCCTGGGCCTCCCTGAGCAGAATGCCTGCCCCACTCACTGCCACCTGGGTCAACCCTTAGACCCCAAAGGAGAGGCAAGCAAAAATCCCTATTGGCCCAGGTGACGATCCAGTGACGGCTGGGAGAACCGCCCGGGTCAGCACACACAGAGGGCCTGCACTCAGGAGCACTGAGCTCTCCCAACAAGCTACAGGGAGGGGCTATTTCCATCCTGATCAGGAAACTGAGGCACTGAGACATGACATCACCAGCCTACGGTCACTTGCTGAGTAGCGAAGTCGTGACTTCAGAGTTTGGTATCTTTGCTCTGGAACTTTATCTTTGCCCCGTCTGGAGCTCCCCGTGCTTGTCTTCAGCACAAGAACCACCCCTGTTACCAGCAGCCGTTGCGCCCCCGGGTCCAGTGCCGTCCGCCACCACCACTAGCCACGTGTGACTATTTAAGCTTAAGTTAAACCAAAGTAAACGACGAGCTCAGCTCCTCAGCAGCACTGGTCCCGCGTCCAACCCACCCGCAGCTCGTGCCCCCTTGGCCAACAGCGCGGACGCAGAGCATTTCTGCCCCCGCCCCAGAACGAAAGTTCTCTGAGCGCGGAGCCCAGGGTAGAGGAGAAACGCCGTCCTGTAAGCCGAGCGGACCGCTTCTTCAGCACGCTGGCTCTCGTTATGCCCGTTTTTCAGAAGAGAAAACTGAACCTCAGGGTAGACAGACTCCGCAGACAAGACCTCACTCCCGCCCCGCCCCCATCACCCCGTGACCGGAACTTGGGGAGGAGGCCACGCCCATACTGTGCCAGAGGCTTCCTGGGGCAGCCACGGCGCGCGCCGGGCACTCACGTTGCAGCTGTGGTTGATGAAGCGTGCAAAGTTGCCGCACTTGGTGGCGTCGATGATGGTGTCGTGGTCCACCCGGAACATGTAGCTGCTGCCAATGCCCTCGTCTTCGTAACGCTTTTCCCGCATGTCCGCGATCACCTGGCCGGGAAAAGGCCTCAGTCTGAGCTGGGCCGCCCCGCCCCGCCCCCACCCCGACGCCCTCCCCTCCAGGCAGTGCCTACCTGGCGGATGTTCTGGCCCACGTACTCAATCACCATCTCGTCGGCTGCGATGGGCTCCATGGCAAACAGGCCCCAGTCGTGAATGTGGCTCTTGCAGAACTTGAGCTTCTTCTTCCGGAACTGGGGGAGAGAAGGAGCTGAGAGGTGAAAGCTCTGGTCTCAAGAGTCCCGCGGCCCCCCCGGCTACCCTAGGTGGGGCCGGCCTCACCTTGAGCTGGTTGAACTTGAGCAGGTCACTGTCACAGCTGCCAGTGAAGGAGGACAGCAGACGACGCTGCTCGGATCGCCGCTCCGAGCCCGCCCGAGTGGAGGCATGAGGCTGCGCCGGGATGCTCATGCCCTGCGGAGGACAGGGGCCACGGGTCAGGGGCGTGGCTGCCATGTGGTGGCGTGGGGGCGGGGGAGCTGGCCCACTCATGGTGCTACTGGTACCCGTGTCCCTATCACATTCTTAGTGACTCCATCCTAAGCTCTGGGTCCCTGTCTTCCCAACTTCCCAGCCCTTGCTCTGGGCCTGTCTGCGTCTGTCCCATTCCTACTTGTCACCTCTCCTCTTCGCTGGTCCTTCTTGCTGGAATCTGAACGTGCTCAACGTTCTCCAGGCAAAGCAAATAATACAACTTTCCCATCTCAGCCAGAAGTTACCTCTACTTTCAGGAGGGAGGATGGTGGGTGTCTATCCATCCCGACCCCTGTTGCTTTCACCGCGGGGCCTTTGACTTTTCCAAGCATTTGAGATCACAGCCTCTTCCTCAACATCCTTGCCTCCCTCCCTTTCCCTTGGTCGCCCTTATCCTCTGCCCTCCTCCCCACAAACGCCCTCTCCCTGGGTAAGCTCACCCTTGCTGTGACCTTCCCTCAGCATTTCCATCCTGATGACCAGACAGCTGTCCCCCTCTCAGGCTCTCTTCTGTGCCCAAAAATCCAACTGCCTAACAGACCTCATTACCTGGATGTTCCACAAACCCGAAAATTCAAGCTTCCCACCTCAGTGCTTGGCACCCCGCTTCCTAGTTCCCTAAGCCAGACCCACTGACGTCCCAGCTGGGTCTTTGTCCCCTGTGGCCAGTCTGTCCTTTCAGCTTCCTAGTATTCTTTCAAACACACCCCCTTTCTTCTCACGGCCAACGCCGTTGAACCTGCCCACGTCTGGACTGGGAACTGCCACAACTGTGCCACAGTCTCCCCTCAAGACCCCTGCAATCAACTCTCCACAGCAGCCAGTGGGAGTTATCAAAATCATGGGCTGAGCCACATCACCCTCACCCTCTGTCTGGAAACCCCTATGCAGCTCACTGTCACACACAGAATACATAACCTTGTCACTGCCACCTCCAAGGGCCTTGATAACCTGCTCATCTTTCCTCAACTCATCTTTCCTTCCCTTTCTCACACCACCTGAGATCCTCTCTACCTCAGGGCCTTTGCACATGCTGTTTCACGCTGTGCTGACTTCCAGACTTAAGTGAGTCCCTCTGCTGTTTTAACTTTTTTTTTTTGAGGCTCCACACCCAACACAAGGCTCAAACTCACCACCCCAAGATAAAACTGCTGACTGAGCCAGCCAGGTACCCTTCCTGTTTTAACTTTTTACTGAAGCCTTCTTCTACTTCTCTGTGGTGTTTCCCAGTTATCCAGATGGCTCATTTCTTTACTCTATTCAGACCTGGCTCGACTGTCTCCTTCTCTGACTGACCGCACCTAACCTCCTCTCCTGTTTACCCCACTCGAAATTCTGCTTATTTGTTCACATATTTCCTACCTCCCTTCTAAAAGTAAGTTCTGCAAGGAACATGATTTTATTTCATTCACTGAACCCAGTGAATGAACCCAGAACAGTGCCTGGGACACAGCAGGCACTCAATAGACATTTGCTGAATTTAAAAAGGAAAGAATGAACCTTCTGGAAATGCAACTCCACTCGGCTCACATCCCTGATGAAAATCTCAGAGGCTCCCACTTCCCACCCTCACTGCGCTTTTCCAATCCGACCGCCCAGGTGAGTAACACCCTCTGTGCCAGCCCCTCTGACTCCACAAGCCCCCATGCTGCCTGGCACCCCGTCCTGGAGTCCCACCCACCACAGCCCAGGAGCCTCCAGTGTGGCCAGGCGCCTGATGGCACTACCTGGGTGTCTGTCGGGGGCTCATCGGTGCTGGCGCGGCTGCTGTTGAGGTATCTGAGCTTGTCCTTCTTGTCGATGGTATAGAAGCCCTCGCTGCGGGCACAGCCCGTCACGTGCTCACGGATGCCATCATCCCGTTTCTTTTTCTTAGCTGAGGAGAGGCTGGTGGGTGGGTGTGGGTTAAGGGCCACAGGGACATTTTTGAAGAGCCCCTCCCAGTCCTTCCAGAGGCCAGTCCCACAGCCCAGCCTGCCTACCCTCGGGCTGATCTCCAGGAGGCTCCACCCCCCCAACCCCACAGCTAACCCACAGCTAAGCCACTGCCATGAAGCTGCCCGCAGGCTAACCCCGCTGATGGTCTGACCTCTGTCGGGTATGGGTACCAGGTGCACGGCCCTGGGTGTGGATCTTAACAATGCCTCTCTGAATGAGTACATATGCTTAGGAGCTTAGCAGACTTCCTGAAGTGGAGGTACTCAGTAAATTAGTTTGATACAGTGGGGACAATGACCACTCCCAACTTGATAGTGCTTAACCAACGGTCCAGAGCCCAGAGTCTGGAAGCAGAGTTGCCTGGGTTCAACTCTCAGCTCTGCTACTTCATAGCTGTAGGGCTTGGGGCAGGTCAGTCAACCTCTCTGAGCTTCAGTGTCTATACAGATAAGATGGGAATAATAGCCCACACCTTCCTGGGCTGTTGGGAAGGTTAAATGAGGTGACGAGGGCAGCTAGGAGTGGGCCCTCAGTCTCCGCAACTGTGATATTGTACATTCACATTGCTACCTTGGGCCCTGAGACCTGCACAGGGTGAGATGGGCCTGGCACAGAAGGTGTGTTTCAGAGTGCCAGTGATGACTCTGTACAGAGCCCGCATCATGCCGGCCCAGGCACGGCTAGTAGGTGATGGGCATTTGTGCTGGTGCCTGTGTGGGTGTCCTGGGAGAGAGGGCCCAGGGAGGTGGGCGAGGACCACGCCCCGTAGGCTAGGATATAGGGATGGTAGACCCAGAGGGTGTCATTGAGCCAGTCCATGCCGTTGTCCTGCTGCAGCAGCCGCTCATAGGTGACACACAGGAAGCGGATGTCCTCCTCATCGATGCCACCATTCCAGATGTCATACAGGATGGTCATCTCCTCAAACTCCGACCGGGGCCGGAAGAGGGGTTGTGGTGGCGAGAGCTCAGGCGAGACTGGGGCCACCAGGTCCTCGTGGCGCTTCTTAGGCGGCCGGCGCCAGGGCCCCCGAACCTTGGCCAGGTCCATAAACTCCTCGGTGACTTCATCGCGCCCACGAGAGCCTGGAGGAATGGCCTCCGAGGGCCATTGGTTCTCTAGCTCCTTAAAGGGCAGCTTGGACTCAACAGGGGGTGGTGGTGGGGGCGGAGGAGGCTGGGGGGGCAGGGGTGGTGGGGGGGCTGGGATCCCCGCGTTCCGGAAGTCCAGGGTCACGGCCCGGGGGTCATGGGTGCTAGGA
Organism: Meles meles; assembly: GCF_922984935.1. Lineage (NCBI taxonomy): Eukaryota > Metazoa > Chordata > Mammalia > Carnivora > Mustelidae > Meles > Meles meles. The sequence continues at coordinate 13,563,031 of NC_060077.1, read as the reverse complement.
AAGACAGGGGTCTGTGGCTGGCCTGGCAGGAGCAGGAGGTCCCTGCCGAGGGTGGCGCCCCCTGGAGCCCGGACCAAGGGCCCATCCAAGGAGAGCACAGCCGGTGGGGATCGCCGGGGCCTGCCCGGCTTCCTCTTGATCGGGGGTGGGCAGGGGGCCAGTGGCGCGGGCAACAGAGGTGGCAGCTGGGCAGGGGCCCGTGTCTGGGCCCGCAGGACGGGGACAGGCAATGCCAGGGGCAGGGGCAAGGGCAAAGGCAGGGGGAGAGGCAGGCCCGTCTCCAGGAGCACCGGGGAGGCCAGGGGGCCAGACCGCTCATCGCGCCGGCCGGCTGGGAGGGGACAGACAGGCAGGAGCAGAGGCCCGCCAGGCTCAGGGAAGGTGGGTGTGAAGCTGAAGTCCCGACCAGGTGTCCTGGGGAGGCCCCCACTGCTCAAGCTCGGGGACTGGGAAGGGTAGGAGAAGGGGCTGCCAGGCACCTGCGGGGAGCTCAGCGACAGGCCGCTGCTGCCCCCTGAAAGTGGGGGCTCCCCGCTCGGTGTGGCCGGCACTGTCTCTGTACTCTGTGACTTGGCCAGGCTGCCACAGAGGCCCGGAGTACGCGGGGGCTGCTCCTCTGCAGAGGGCTCCAGAGGGACGGGTGGGTGCGAGGGGGTTTCTGGGGTCTCAGGCTCTGGTGGTGGGCTAGGCGGCCGGGGTGGTCGTGGGGGTGGTAACGGCGGCTGCAGGGGTAAGGAGAGCAGCACAGGGGGCTCCACTTCCAGGTTCTCCTCTGCAAAGAGGTAGGCAAAAACCAGGCCATTACCATTCGATTCAAACATCTCTTGGTGCCCTATTTATGCTGCCACACTGTGTGCTTAATACCTGACCTCATAGCCCTCTGAGACCCCTGGAGTTCTGTGAGTATGGGGACTGTCCCCGTATAGCTAAACTACTCAAGACTTCTCAATGCTCAGCCCACTGTCAGGCACATAGTACGTACCTGATAAATGATGGTGGAATAAATGAAAGACATAAGAAGACACGGTTGCTAGCCTTTGACATTAGGTCCTTAGAATGGTGTCCTTGTGAAAAGGAAATGTCTTGTGGACCAAGAAAATGAGCTCTGCTGTTGAGTTAAATTCAACAAGTCCCTTTTCTGCAGGACTTATCAGAGCCTTTCTCCTAGCATTTATCTCCACTGTCATAGAATACATTTTTCTAGCTTATCTGCTGTCATTTATCACCCTGCCCTAGAATGTAAGCTCCATGAGGGCAGGTATTTTTGTCTGTTTGGCCCAATGTTGTATTGTCAGTGCCTAAAATAGTACTAGGGACACAAAATAGGCTAAATAAGTACCTACAACAATATTCAAAGACCTGTGGTTCTGTAGGCAAATTATACAAAATTACAGAAAATACAACAGGTTTTTTTTTCCTAAAGGACTTATTAGAGGTACAAACTAATCACACATGACTATGTAAGTTTAAACTAATTAAGCTTAAATAAAATTACAAATTCAGTTCCACTTGCCACATTTCAAGTGCTCTTAGCAACACTGCATCTAATGGCTACAGTACCGGACAGGGCAGAGAGGGGACATTTCTATCACTTCAGAAAGGTCCACCGGGCAGTACGTTAGAGCACTGAGTACGTTCTGTGCAGCTCCATAAAGATGGTGGAGGGGGCAGTGTCCACGGCCTCCCCCACCTGCCTGTCACTGAAATGACCATGCACGTCTGCCCCCCATCCCCTTCCTCCCTACCTTCCTGGGAGCATCCCATAGGCCTCACGGGCCAAGGCCCAAACCATGGGGAATTACTCGCACTGAGGACTACTTGGAGTTCTGGCTGGGTGCCAGGCTCCACGCTGGCACACTATGTCCCCTCCCTCTGTCGTTCCATCTGACCTCATGGGAGAGACACAATCCGTTGACCCCATGTTACAGACGAGGAAACTGGAGCTCGGGAAGTTTCAGCGATTTACCCAAAGGAGCCAGGGCTCATTCTGTGGGTGAGGCCATCCCGCCTCCCTTCCCACCACCCCACCGGGGGTGCAGGTGTTACCTGGGGTGCACTCCGGGGACGGCAGGGGCCGGGCCTCTGCCTCTCCTCCGGCAGGGGGCTCTGGAGACAGCAGCCTGGTGGCTTCCTGCTTCAGGCCTGGCTCCTGGGGGTGCTCCTTGCAGCTAGCCAGCGCCTCGACGCACACAGGCAAGGGGGTCTCTTCTGGCACGGGGGTCCGCTCCCTGGGGACTTCCTCCTCAGCCTCGACGTCCACCTCCTCCTCCATGACTGAGGACTCCGTCACAGGGGCCCCCGTGGCTACGTCCTCCTCAAAGTCCTCGTCGGGAGCCGCTGGAGCCATACTTTCATCCACTGCTGCCTCTTCCTCCTCCCCCTCCTCCTCCTCCTCCTCCTCCTCATCCTCTTCCTCCCTTGCCACCAGCTCTTCTTCATCCTCCGACGACGATGACGAGGACTCGGAGCTTGATTCGAACTCAGAAGACTCAGAACTTTCACTGGAGGACCCAGCTCCAGCCTTGGAGGTGGCGATGCTCACGGTCTCCTCTGGGGCAGGGGACACAGGCGGGAGCCCTTTCAGCATCTGCTGTGCTCCAGGGACGCTTCCCCGCAGCTCCCGCATGCGTGGCCCCCAGGGCTGCATGGGGCCCTTGGGTGGCCGGGGGACATGTGCGTGTGCGCGCGCGTGCTCACATGTGGTAACTAGTCACCATCGTAAGAAACTGAGGTGAATCCACAGAACATAAAACTAACCATTTTAAGGGAATAATTCAGTGGTGTTCAGTACATCTGCAGTGTTGTACAACTACCTCTAGTTCCAAGACATCCTCATGAGCTCAAGAAGCCAGCCAGCGCCTTTAGCATGGTATCAGGCCTCCAGCCTCCCAGCGTCAGACCCAAGCAACCACTAGTTTCCTTTCTGTCTCCAGGGACTGACCTATCCTGGACGTGTCAATGTACACGGAACTGTCCCTTACGTCACGCGTGTGCACGTCACTGAGCTTACATGCTGAAGGCCAGAAATCCTGCCCCAAAAGTATAGCTGAGAGCTGCACAGGCTGTGTCCTACAGGGGACCCTGGGCCAGGCCAGGTGCCTCGGCCCACGCCACTCACCTCCGTCTGAGTCCCCTTCCTCCTTCTCACTCGCCTCCGAGAGGGCTATGTCCTCATCATCATTCTCAGACTCATCCTGGTCCTCACTGTCGTCGTCATCGTCATCCTGGGAGAGAGGGATGGGAAGCAAGGGTGAGCCAAAGTGGCCCCTTTGTCGGGAACAGCACCCCAGGCCTCCCCAACCCAAACGTACCTTATCTGACATAGATGAGGTCGAGGAAGAGGAGACCTGGCTCCTGGGGCCTTCCTCCTCCTCCTCCTCCTCCTCGTCCTCTTCCTCCTCCTCCTCTCCCTCTTCTTCCTCAGTGCTTTCCCGCTCCTCCTTGTCGGAGGCTGAGGATGACGGTGAAGTTGTGGAGGAGCCCGAGGACGAGGACGCCGATGACGATGAGGACACCGACAGGGACTCCTTCTCGTCCTCCTCCCCACCGCTGTCCAGCTCCAGCGGTCGGGCTGGTCGTCGCCGCACACCGACACCCTTGGGGTCCCGCTTAGTGAGCTCGCAGGGGGCGTCCGCCATGTCCCGCTCCCGCTCCCGCTCTGACTCTGAGGGGAAAGAAGGGTGTCTGAGCCGGGCTGGGGAAGCGCTGGAGGACAGCCCAGCACCAGGTGAGGGGTGCATATACCTTCATCTTCCTCATCCACAGAGGTTGAAGGTCGCAGGCGCTTCTGGTCACCAGAAGAGGCTGTGTCTGGCGGCTCCTTTCTCTTGACCTTGAAGGACGGCAGGCGGATGGCGCCACGCAGCCCGATGCCCAGGCCAAGGCCCTCGTAGCCCAGGCCCTCGCCCTTGCCCCACGACTCCAGCAGACATGAGGCGATGCGGTCCTTGGGCTTTGGCCTGTCCTCGTCCTTGTGCTCACCTGACTTCACTGGGGTCAGTGAGGCCTGGGGGTGCCAGAGAGGAGGAGACTGTCACCATGGTTACGGGCGGCCCTCTCTCAGCAGCCTGCCTTCCCTAAAGTGACAGCCACATCGTAACTGCTGCTTCCTTCCCACAAAACTGGCTGCGCTTTGTGCCCACGGTTCAAGTCACAGGCAGCGCTCCACTCTGCCTCCCTGAACCCCGACATCCCCACCCACGGAGCGGGTGCACACCCGTGTCACGGACACACAGCTTCACGGAGTCACACGCACGCTGTCCTAATTAGGAGTCAGAGGGAGCGCTGTTTCCAGTAACACAGCTTGGGAGAGGAGCAGGGGCTGGCCGGCCGCCCCGGGGCACCCCACAGCTGCTGCCTACCTTGGCCATCCGCTCCTTCTTGTCCCACCACTCGTCAAAGGCCCGGAAAGCCACCACCTCCACCATCTTGCGGTTCAGGTCACGCTTCATGATAGCCTTGAGCTCTTTGAGTACCACCAGCAGGACGCCATCGACAGTGGCCTTGTGTGGGTCTTCCTGGCGTGGCACGTAGCCTGGTGGCGGCACTGACGGGTCAAACTTCGGGAGGGGAGGCCAGGGCTGCCCACGGCCCGGCCCGCTGTTGCCCAGGGAGAACGGGCCACGGTAGGGCGGCAGGTTGACAAACTGTAGCCCCGCTGAGGCCGCCGCCGCTGCCGCCGCCATGAAGGGTGGGTAGGGACAAGCGCCCTGGCCGGTCATCAGCCGGCTCAGCATCTGCGTTTGCATCTGGAAGGACATGGGCATGCCACCCCACTGGCCACCCAGCACGTGGCTCATATCCACCTGCATCACCGGAAAGAGCCCGGGAGGGAAGGGCGGCAGCGGCGGCAGGATGGGCGGGGGTGGGACACCGGGTGGGGGTGCTGGCAGGGGTGGTGGGGGCACCGTCACAGCTGGGTGGGCCGGGGGCGGCGGGGGTGGGGGCGGCGGCAGAGGGGGGGGCATGGGGAAGCCTGGCTGTGGTGGAGGCGGTGGCGGTGGCGGGGGCAGTGGTGGGAAGCCGGGGGGTGGGGGCAGTGGCAGGGTGGGAGCCAGCACAGAGGGGGCCGCCACAGCTGCTGCCCCTGGGGTCACCACCATGGGTTTGGGGCAGTCAGCGCTGGTGATGGGGGCTGAGGGCATCTCATCATCCGAGATCTCCATGTCCTCGCCCGAGGACTGCTGGCCCTGCAGGGAGAGCCAGGAGAGAGTGCTGAGGTTAAGCCTGGGAGACCAAGCTGGCTCAGAGAGCCCTTCCAAACACCGGAAAGTCAGAGAACCCCCTCCACAAGACTCAGGAGCACTGTGGATCCTGTGGTTCAGATCCTGGTCCCCTCCCTCCTGGACCATGTAGGCTCGGTGAGTCTCTTAACCTTGCTAAACCCCAGTTTCCCTGTTTGCATAATGAGCATCTCAGTACCTGCCTCAAGGTTCATGAGGATTCGTTCATTCATTCAACAAACACTTGCTTGGCACCTGCTGTGGGCCAGGCACTGTTCTAGGTGCTGGGAACACAGTGGTGAACAAGACAGATAAAATTCTTGCTCTCATGGAGCTAAGCTTCTAGCGGGAAGAGGCAAAGGATAAGCAGAATGCAGATGTGAAATACAGAGCCCACCATGGAGAGGAAGGACACTGGGGAGGGAGACAGGGTGTGGCGAGAGAAGCACATTCCGTGAGCATGAGAGATTCTATTTCCATCTGTACTCAGAAAAAGTAATACTAAGGTGCCACAGTGCTTCCATTTCCATCATCTTCCTAACGACTTGATATATGGACTGAGTCAGTTACGACTCTACAAGGTAGATCTGTTATCTCCTTTTTTACCAAGGAAACTGGAACACAGAGAGCTTAAGTAACTTGCCCAAGGCCACAGAGCCAATAAGAGATGGCACCAGGATTCAAACCAGTAAGTGGCTCCCCTGCCTCCTCACTGCGACAGGGCCAGCTGTCCAAGGTGACACTTGAGCTAAAGGTTTGGCAGTTTTAAGGCTGTGTGTCTTTCCCTTCCTTAGTTACTCTTCCTATCTGGTCCTGAGACCGCACGCTGAGCACGGGCCTGTGTAGGGCTGAGTGCTGTGGGTACAGTGTTTCATTTTTCATCCACGCTCTAGCCTTGTAAGGTGGGGGGTCGACTCCAGCCCCCCTGACAGGTGAGAAAACAGCCACTGGCCAAGGAGGCACAGCCAGGTGGAAAGAAGGCTGGGACTCAAGCTCAGAATGGATCCCCATGGAATCTAGGGACATGGTACCAGGTGAAGAGGGGAGGAGCCGAGGGCGACCCCGGCTCTGAAATGGGCACGGGCCCCTTTACACTGGGACACAGGACTGGAAAATGGAAGGGGACACTTTGGTGCACATGGCAGAGGTGGAGTGAAACGGCAGAGCAGAGGTGGGAGAAAGAGTCAGGCTCTAATGTCAGGACAGGAGGTGAGAAGGTGGCTCAGGTCTTGACCTAGATGAACTTGGCTGAGGAGACAGAGTTTGTAGGTTGGAGAGACGGAGGGAGAGTGCACCTGAAGCCTGAGGAGGCGGGGTGTGTGGAGGCTCTAAGGTCCAGGGTCAGCTTTAGGAGAGCTCCCTCTCCTAAAGCTGAGCACCGCAGGGAGGAGGAATACCAAACTTTCAGCACCTGTAGGAAGCTCTGGATTTTGCTAGACCCCCTCTAGACAGACACACACGCACACACACACACTCGTGTCTCTCTCTCTCTCCTTCTGAAGGGTTCATCAAGCACATGCTGGACGAGACACAGACAGGCTCAGCGTGAGTCTCGGGGAGGGAGATCAGTCCCGGACAGCGCCCCGCTTCGAAAGCGCAGCACACACAGGGTTAACCGGGCACTGGGGCCAGCCAATCACAAGGAGACCGGGATCCTGCGCTCCAGGCCCTGCCTCTCCCTCCGCCCCTCCCCCGCCCGGGGGTGGGGGTGAGAACCAGCGGGAACTAGCCAACAGTTGAAGTGCTCGGCACCAGCCCGCCACCGTGCCTGGAGCTCTCCTTGGGGCCCCTCGCTTAAGCCGAAGACAGTGGGAGGCAGGTACTTCCACCGTCCCATTTCACAGACCATGAAACTGAGACTCAGAGAGGTAAAGTGCCTTACCAAGGTCACATAACCAGTAAGTGACAGAGCTGGGTCTCCAGGCTCAAGGACTGAAGCCTGAACTTTTAACCACCAGCCTCTGTGAAGAAAGGGAATGCCCCTTAGTGGTGCCCCCTGCTCTCGCTCGCTCGCTCTCTCTCTCTCTCTCTCTCTCTCCTCTCTCTCTCGTCTTCTGCATGAGCTGGGACAGCCTCCCAGTTCAGTCTGGAGGAACGCTGGTGCCGCTCTCCAAGCTGCCAGCAGGGGGCTCCCGAGGGCCAGCCTGGATGTTATCAGTACTGTGGGCTTCCCAGGGCTAATGTCCTGGGGCATCCCGACCCCACCTCTCTTGGGCCTCAGTCTCCCCTTTCCTACAGAGACAAGATAGGAGAGTCCAGTCCCTCTGGCTGCCCTGGGCTTCCCAGTCCTGGACTAGCCAGTCAGCATGGTAAACTTCCCCTTATCCCAGGTAGCACAGAGAAGAGAAGATGGCAGGGCTATCAGCCCCTCACCTCTACACACCTGTCAACTCCTCCTGCTCAGACCCCTTGGCACCAGAAACCACTTCCCTAGAACCGTCTCAAGGGCATCTGGAGCACCAGCCACCTCCTGGGCAGTCCCCTCCTGGGCAGGCCAAGTTCCTCTCTGTTCCTCCCTGAGGCAGCCAAACATGCCTAATCAAAGGGCATGGGAAGGGGGGAACCCTCCTTCCTGCCGCCCACAGGGGTACAGAGCTCTGTCTAAGTCCCTGGCTGCTCAAAGCCTCTGGGCGCACAGGTTCCAACTCAGGTCTCTGGGAGTACCGGGACAGGTGCCTGGATCAGAAATGGGGAGGAGCAGAGCCAAGGGAAGATGACCTAATCCTTCCCTCCAAGGGACCGTAGCACAGCAGCGCGCCCACCCCAACCCAGAGGCTGGAGATTTGGTAATAAGATAACCCCCGATGAGGTTCTATGGGTGAGGAGCAGTAGAGAATGATATTTTGCCTGTTTCTGGCTGTGGCCCTCCCTGTGGGCTAACCCTTAACTCCCTCACTCCTGGAGACAGAGAGAGAGGGCTAAGAGAAATTTCAATGTCCTCCCTGCCCACCATGGCTTTCCATCTCTTCAGAGGGCTCTAAGTTCTAGGATACAATGCTCCAGAGCTCCCACCTGGCCTAGCCTAAGAATGCTCTGGCTAATCTCTTTCCCAAATAAGCCTGAGTGTCAGGATCAGCCCTGATCACACCTAAGCCACCCAACAGAGGGGATCCAGAACCATTACCACAGTCCATACTATCTGGGGTCTCAGTAAACTCCCACCCAAGAAGCTCAAGTCAGAATGGATCCCTAGAAAAATGTCTTAGCTTCCCATACCTAACAGGAGAGCAACAGAACTAGGTCATGTTGCCCTTCTCTCTATGGCTGCTGGGTTGCTCAGAGCCAACCAGCTGCTCAGTCACAGTCCCTGGTGCTTTTTGTATTCTCTTTTTATTCTCTGTATTTGACCTGTTATTTTTCGCTGTCCTAACCCTGATGCTTCTGTGTTTTAGCTCACTGTCCTAAGGGGAGAATGTTTCAGAGGAGGAAAGAGGGAGACACAAGATAGACAAAACCAATCCAAGACAGAGGCGGACAGACATGGTACCTCATCCATCTTCTCTGAGGTTGGGGTCCTGTCTCCAGCCAGGTCCAAGGCTACCTCAGCTGTCTGACCCAGAAGACCAGAAGGGTCCGGGGGGCCTGGCTCCGGAGGGGGCCGGGGCCCCAAGCCCAGGTCAAGCTCATCATCCTCATCTGAGTCAGGCAGTGGCGTGGGGCTGATATCCTCCAGGCCGGTGCTGGAGGGGCGTGAGGAGGGTGGTGTGGGGCCTCGAAAGCCTGGCTGGGAGTTGGTGCCAAAGGGGGCCAATGGGGAAAGCTGGGAGGAAGAGGAGGAGATTGGGCTGCCCTCCATCTGCAGCTCGGTGTCTGAGTCCTGCTCCCGAAGGAAAGGCAGCTTGGTACGCTGTTCCTTCAGCAGCATCTCTATGCGTGAGTCCAAGCTGTCATGGGGCTTCTCCAGCCCCGCAGGTGATGACTCCAGCGTAGGCGTGCCTGGACTGTCACAGGGCTCAGGACTCCAGCCGAAGGTCGGCCGGCCACCCAATTCCATGCTGTTGGCATCAGGAGGCGGTGGGCCAGGCGGGGTGCCTGGCTTCTCCTTGGTCAGGGGCTCAGCAGGTGGCAGGGGTGGGGGCACAGGTGCTCTCCGGAATTCCCCACTGTCACGGGCCCCAAAGGTGGTTGTGGTGGCAGGCTCCTCGGGGGGTGGGGGGAAAGGGGGCACAGGGGTCTGATACGGAGAGAAAGTCGACTTGAATGTGACTCCAGGAGTGGGGGTTGCTTGGGCAGGTGGTGGAGTGTGGGCGAACGTGGCCGAGTCCTGTGATTGGGCCTTGAACGGAGGGCCACTGTTGCCCGCACTGCTGCTGACTGCCCCAAACGGGAGGTCCACGGAGCCCCTGAAGGCAGCCGGGGCCCCTGCCACCGCAGTGACGGCACAAGAGTTATGGACATAATGATGCTCGTGGCGGCGGTTGTAGGCATCTGTGAACTTGCTTTCATGGCGCCGGGCCTTGAAGGTCACTGTGGGGTCCTGGCTGAAGAGGTAGGAGGGTGTGGGTTGGCGGCTCGAGTAGCTGGAGTCCTGTGAGAAGGGGGTGCCCAGGCGCGGTGTGAGCGGCGTGCCCTGTCCGTAGGAGTTGGGCGTGTCCAGGCGGCAGCTGGAGTATGCAGTGTCCTGGGAGAAGGGGGTCCCGCCACTATTGGGGGTGACAGAGGATGAGCCAGAGCCACAGCCCGCAGACAGGCTACCATCCTTGAAGCGCTTCAGAGCATCGGACAGCTGAGGAGAGGGAAAGAGAGGGAGAGCGGTATATGAGATCCGGGATGGGTGGGGGGCGTCGTGCAACGGGGAGGGGGCTGTTCTCCCTTCTCACTCTGGGGATCTCAGAGCCAAACTGGTCACTCCAGAACTGCAGCCCGGTAAGAGGAGGTGGTGGGGCGGGGTGGGGGGGGGGGGTAGCAGGAGACTGAAGAGGAGTTTCTGGAGGGTCCTAACTTTTCTCTAATCTTAGGCTATCCAGTTATCCTCAAGGAACCCTGAGGATTTTTTATAATCTCTAAAGCAGAGAAAAGAGAAGATCCTGACATCTTGGTTTGAACTGGGATTTCCTTCCTGTCTCAGATTGTCAGAAATCAAAAACCTTCCAGCAGGAAGAACTACGGTTTGGGGAGGGAAGGGGTGGCCAAAGGCCCTGTTCCCTCTGGTCCCCAAATATTTTAGGAGTTAAATAGCATGGCATGGTTAAAATGCCTACTGAACACCCAGCAAGCCAGCAAAGACCCTTCGTTCTGGAAATGCTCCTCCTGAGGGCAGCTGCGCTGTTGCTGGGGAAAGGCCAGACTGAGACCCTGTGCGAGGGCCGTGCAGGTGGAAGGGAGCGGCTGGGTAAGGGGTCTTGCTCTGCTTTCTGGGGGCAGCGGCAGAGCAGTGACAGGACGTCAGACACAACACTGCACCGACACAAAGTAAGCCCTGGGAAGCTGCGGGTCTGCGGGAACCCCAGCCCCGACAAGGCTAGGCTCCTTTCCCTCCTAGGCTCTGGAGTCCAACGCCGGAGATGGTGACGTGGGGGCGGGGGCACACCAGAAGCTGGTGATGAGTGTGAGTGCGAGTGTGTGTGTGTGTGTGTGGGGTGCTGATGGCGATGTACCCACCTGCAGGGTCTCGTTCACCAGCGGAGAGACAGCATCCAGCTCGCCCACTGGGAGGGTCTGGGGTGTGTATCGGCCTGTGACCAACAGTTCGTAGAACCGCATGCGGGTTTCCCCTGTGAGAAAGGCAAGGGAGAGAGGACTGAGGGAGGCTCCAGGTTGGGGTAGACCCCACAGGTTGGCTTCCTTGTGGGTCCCTTATGCCTGAGACCCCAAGCCTGGGAAGCTGTGTGACCCTGACTGGGTAACCCCCTCTCTTTGCACCTGAGAAGTCCCATCGGTTCAATGAAGCTGCTAAACTGTATGATTTTTTTTTTTTTTTGGACAAGATTCAGAACTTAATTCTCTGTGGGACTGGGACTACCCCCACAACAGAAATGCCACCCCCAACACAAAGCTCTTTCCTGTCACTGTCACTTGGGCCAGGTCTTCCCACTTAACAGCCAGAGGCTACAGTAAGCGGAAAGACCCAGGGACACAGAGGCAACAGTTTGTTGCTAACTATCGGGGCAGTTTGTAAAACACACTCCAGCTCCCCATTACTGTGAACTCCACAGGCCTCCTCCTCTGACCAGGCTCCCCAGGCTCTCCAGCTCTGCGTGGGACTCAGTCCCAGAGCCTGTCTGGTAACCCTCCCCCCACAGCAGAGAGAGGCCTCTATAGACCAGGGGGCCCCAGATTATTGATATTTATAGAGCCCTCTGAGGCAGCTGCTTACATATGCAAAGGAGACACATTCCTTGAGCTACACTTTACACTTTACTGGTCTCTTTCTCGAAATACAAAGTTAGCTGGTAGTTTCTGAGGGCCTCCCACTCCCCCCCCCCCCTTTTCAGAAGTGGAGTTTTGGTGAGAGCTGGCTGCTCCTTAAAATGGGCATGTGACAGGGGAGAGGGGTCCATAGTCAATTCTCAGGGAGACATCAGAAAGCAGCCCCCCCAGGGATGAGTAGATTTGGAAGGGTCTGAATGCCTCTGACAAAGACTGAGAAACTAGAGGGAGGGAGAGGGTTGCTGTGTCCTGGCCACGAACCTGGGCTTGTGCCCTGAAGAAACTCAGATTCAGGTACAGGCTTGGCAACACTTTGTGGGATAACTGTGTCCACCCACCTCCAGCATCCCTCTACAACCTCCTGCAAGGGCTTAGAGACCCAGTCAACATGTATTCATTATTAGAAGCAAAAAAGAAGGGTTTGGATTTTCCTGTTTGGGTCTGGTGTGCCCTGGTTGCCCTGAAACCCTGTGCTCACAGAACTCCTGGAAACTGCAGGCCAAAGCCCTCCCAGGCAGTATCTCCCAGGAGACCCCAGGAAGCACTGGACCCAAGGTGGCCTGCCCACTCACAGGGCAGGCTGCTCCTCAGGGCACCCAGCACCTTCTTCTATATTGGTGGGAACTTCCCTAAAGAGGCCGCAGGCGAACTTTGGGGGATGCCCTAGTCTTCCAAGCCCCTCTCTGCAGCATCCAGCTTCTCTTCCCAAGAACCTAAGAGAGGAAGGGTGGCTTCTCCAGCTGCACTCTCCCAGCAGCCAGCTCAGAGGGAGCACACAGCTGGATCCTGGTGCATGGGAGGCGCTGCTGTCTCTTTAAGAGAGAGGAGGGAAGGCACAGTGTCAACCCTTGAGCACCCAGAGCAGCTCCATCGGAACATTATCAATGAAACCACACTCTGGGCCCAGACTGGCTTCCACTTAGAGGGAAGGGGTAGCATGGGGGTGGTAGGGAGGACCCTGGATCCTTGGAGGGCTCTCTTTTTAGTTGAAAGACCTACCCTTTCTGTATTTAAAGGCATTCTGGCCGCTCTCCCTAAGCCCCTCACAAATAAACAAACCCCGCCTCCTCCCCGGAACACAGATGGCAACACTGGGGACTGCCTAAACCCAGGCCACCAGGGCTCTGAGAGGGGCCCACAGGGGTGTCAGTGGTGGGGAAGCCTCTGGGTGGCCCCCAGGGGTACATGCAGTAGCCAAGGACAGCACATTTGGTAAATTATAGCTTGTCTCCTAGCAACAGACAACACATTTAGCTCCACGTGACTCTACCCTCAGGAGGGGGCAAAAAAATAAAATAGGATTGGGGGGGTTCCTCAACACTACAAGAGGGGCTCAGGGAGGGAAAGGAGTCCTAGTGACAGAACAGCCTACTGCGAAGGGGAGGCAGAACCTAAGCACTCACCTTTAGTGTCCAGCTCCACGTGGATGATATTGCCCATGACCGAAGTGCTGTGAAGGTGCTGAACAGCCTCCTTGGCTCCCCTGACCGTGGCAAAGACCACCTTGGCAATGCCCAAGTGCTTCTTGGTCTTGGGGTTGTACAAAATCTCCACCTCCTCCACCTCCCCATACTTCTTACACATGTCCCTCAGGAAGTTTTCTCGGATGTTATCATTCAGCTTGGCAAATGTCACCTGCTTTGGAGGCACCGGGCCCACGTAGAACTCATCGATCTGGCAGGGACGAGGGGGAAGGGAGTTTGGAGAACATTGAAACCAAAAGGAAACACAACATTCCCCACTTGCATGCCCGTTTAAAACAATGAAGAATTTTTAAAAAATACATATACATATATGTGTATGTTTTGGGGGTTTTTTTGGGAAAAAAAAATGCACGCGGGCGGGCCCGGGAAGCGGAGGATTAAATCGTTTGGAACGTGGAAGTCCTTTGGGTTCGAAAGGAAAGGGGAAAAAGAAACAGTTTCTCTTTCCCCACCCCCCATTCCGGCCTCCTCTCCCTGCTGCGGGGTCAGGGGCGAACCCTTGGTCTAGGAAGTTGTCCCCCTTAAGCCGTAAGGCTGAGAAGGGGGGCGGGTCCCGGGGCAGAGCAGCCCGGCTGGCAGGAGCCAGGTGAGGACCCGGAGCCCCCAGGTGGGCCGGCAGGATACTGTATCAGATCCTTGATTACAGTTTCACTGAGTGTTACTCTGTTTACAGCAGTCCGGAGGGGACACCCCTCTCGCTGCCATCTCCCCCTCCCCGCCAAAACTTCCCCAGCCGTGGACGGCGGGAACTCAGAATCTGGCTGGGCTGGGTCAGGACTGGCGTTATTTTCGAACTCGGGGAGCAGGGAGGGGGGAGGGAAGGGACCGTGGGGTTGGGGGGGAGGGGTCCTACCTTGAATTTGGGCACCGACAGCTCCAGCTCCTTGTTTTTGGTCCAGATCCCAACGACCCGGGGATCTTCGACAATTTCCACCGGGCGGTTGCTGGACATCTGTGGGGAGGAATCGGTGGGGGGGGGGGGGCGGAATGGGAAGGCTGGTCCCACTCCCCAAGGGCAGGGGCAGACCCCCCCCCCCTTCTCCAGGCACTTGTCAAACTCCAGGACTGGGGACCCGGCTGACAGTTGGCCCGGTGGTCGGAAGGGGGGTACCCTGGGCCGCTCGGACCCTTTCCCCCCTCGCCCCGGGCTCGGCTGGGGGTGGGTGGGGGCGGCGGGGAGGCGCGCCGGCTACTCACCGCCAGGCTGAAATGCTGCCCATCGTAGCGGTACAGTTTATGATGCCCCTTTTTCAGAGCCGGGTCAATCATCAACTTGTAACTTCTCCAATGGTGGTTCCTCCTCTCGCCCGAAGGGCCGGGCTGCGGCGGGGGCTGCTGGTGGTGGTGGTGGGGGGGGTGACTGTTCTCCATGCCGTTAACCCAACCTGAAAACGAGCAAGTTGTTGTCGTCTCCGCCGCGGCGGCGGCGGCGGCCGCTTCTACACACACGCGAGAGAATCAAATCGTCCAGCCCCCACCCCCTCCCACCTTACCAGCGCGCCCCAAAAGGAGCTGTCTCGCTGGCTCCCCCCAAAATAAGAATAGAGCGAGAGAATAACCCTTCCGGGAGAATTAGGCGCCCGCCCGCTCGGCCACCGTCTCGGGGCGGCAGCGAGGGGCTCCCGGGGGCCCCCGGTGCGTGCTGGCGGGGCCCGGGGCGCCGGGAGGACGCGGGCTCCGGCCCATGGTGTCCGTCCGGCCGCCTGGCCGCCCGGCGTGGCGCTCGCTCGCTCGCTCGCTCGGCCCGGCTCGCGCGCCGGGCTCGCGGCAGGCCTGGCGCCGCCCGCCCGCCCGCCCGCCCGCTCGGCCGGAGCCGGGGCCGGGGCCGGGGGCTCGGGGCCGCCCGGCTGCCGACCGCGGCCTCTCTCTCCCCGAGCCGCGCTTACATCCCCGCCGGGCGCCGGCCTCCCTGCGCCGCCAGCCAGTACATGGTGTCCCCCGCGGGAGCTGAGGCCGGGGCGGCCGGACGGGGGGCCGGGAGGGGGGGGCGCCGCCGCCGCGGCTGCCGGGCCCGGAGCTGCTGCCGCCGCTGCTGCTGCTGCTGCTGCTGCTGCCCGGGAGGCGGCTGGCGGCGGAGGCTCGGCTCCCAGTAGCCGCACATCCCACAATACACCGCTAAGGAGCCCGACCCGAGCGCTCACCCTCCTCCTCTTCCTCCTCCTCCTCCTCTTCCTCCTCCCCTCTCCTTCCTCGCCGCTTCCCCAGGCACTCTCCCGGCGGCGGCAGCTGCGCCGCCAAAGCCCCGGGCCCCAGCGGCCCCCCACCCCTCACTCGCGCGCTCCCACACTGCCTCCCCCCTCCCCGGGGGAAGGCCTTTTAATTTATTTATTCTGCTGGGACTTAGGTGGGGGGCTTGGCTGGCGGGGGAGGGGGGGTCTCCCCGGGCTCTACCTCCCGCGGCTGGGGCTACCCTCCGAGCCGCGGCCGCCGCGGCGTGCGCCTGGGGCCTCCAAAACTGTTTCCAAACTGCCAAGACCGGAGGTGGGCGCGTGGGGGCTCGAGGGAAAGGGCTGGGTTTTTTGGTGGTGGGGGGGGGGGGTGTGATTGTGTGTTCAGACTCTGGGAACCATGGGGAGAGGCAAAACGACTCAAGACGAGTTGCAATCGAGGTATCTCTGCTCCGGCTTCCTCCTCTGCCCCGAGACCCCCTCCCCCTTGGAGCTGAGCTAGGGAGGGGAAACCAGGATTTTAACCAAATTAGCATTCACATTCCTGGGAGGATGTAGCCCTCGCCTGGACTTGGGTGATAGAAGCTTTTTGCTCTGTTTTTATTTTTGGAGAGGAGCGCCCTGTAATTGTCCTAAACACATGCTTCTTCCACCCCCCTTCTTCCTCCACCAGCAGAGGAGAGAGTCCCCCTTTTTTGCATTTATCTTTTCCTTCCCCTTTCTTTATTAAAGGTCCGGGAGTGGCGGCGGCCAATCAGCGCGCGGCTTCCATTTTGTGAGTTCAACTCCGAGGCTCCCGGGCTTCACGAGGACGCATTTGCAGCCCCCTCTGCCTCTCCTCTCGGGCCGCCGAGGCGAAGGAGCCGCCTTGCTGGGGCTTCGTGGTGGTGTATTTCATATTGGGGCTCTTTTCGGGGTTTGTAATTTGGCCGTGGGTAGGTAATTGGCTGGAGCAGGGCGGCAGGGCGCGGCAGCCAATCAGCGCGCGGCTTCTATAGGGCTTGAGTTATTAGACGCTGATCTCAAAACATCGTTCATCAGACACCAAGGAGAGGCCAACAGATGAGGGGAGCCATTTTTCTGCAATGGAATTAAATGGCCAAGTGGGTTTTTCCTTTGTTGCAAATGGGGAATGTTTTTCCTTTGACTCCACCATCCAGTTCAGGACGCCTCAGTGTTGTGTTTAACATTTGTCAACAGGCTAAAGGACTCACAATTGGAAGAATGAAGAAGACTTTTTAAAAAGATCTGGATTTTTCCTTATGACTTGGAATCCATCTTTGTCTTGTATAACTAGGTCATAGCACACCATTAATGTCAGCAGTTAACAATTTTGAATTCCAAAAAACCTAAGTAAATGACATATTTAATTTTTTTTCCTCTTTTTTTTTCTTGGGTGGGTGGGGGGAGCTTGGAGCTGTCTTAATCTGTATTCTCTTGACTGACTGAACAATAAATTTTTAAATATATATAGTTTCCTCTATTAAACACTTAAACCTGGCCATCTTATTAACTCCTTCTGCTCTCTTTTTAACAAGGTAATGTTTTAAATGTATAGTTTTAGGACTAGCGAAATGGCAGCAACAAAAAATTGTAAGCAGTTGTTACTCTTTTAAGTTTTTAAAAACCTTTTACATTGTAAGTACCCAATCCATTGTGTCCTTCCGCAGTGCAGTTTCTATGTTAATGTTGCTGAGATGTCCTTAATTTTCTGAACCTTCATCTGCATGTATGTCTTTGTCGCTCTTGTCTAATATAAGCCAGTTAAAATGCTTTTAGACGATTTTGCTTTTTAGAAAGCTAAGGTTTTAGCTTTAAGCTTTTGAAAATGTTTACAGCCATAAATGCTAGTCAGCTTTCTTCCCAGTAACATGTACACTTTCTTTGAAAATCGATCTATTTGGAGAAAAACAGCTCTGTTTTTCTCGTCTTGGTAGGGGAGTGGGTGAGGGAAAGGAAGACCTTCTCTTTGTGTACAGAGACTAAAGCCGTCACAGGAAACTAGATTAAAACTGGAAAACAAGTCCTAGCTGGTTCGAGCCAAACACCAACGTTAACTCGCGGGTATTTTCTATGGTGGTTGGGATGGCCGTGCGTCTTTTGCCTTTTGTTTGATTTGACTGTGTATTTTCGCCTTTTGTCTCTTAATGACGATCACACCATTGCTATATCCAGAGCAGTAAACAGTCCTCAGCGAAGCCGCCTTTTGCCAACCCAACCCTGGAAAGTTTGCAGAAGTGGAAGGAGCAGAAAATGCCATGAGAGTGTAACTTACAAAAAGGTAACAACAGGAAAGACACCACCATTCTCCCCCAAATCCTAACTAAACAATCCCCCCAAAAGATATTTTTTACATAACACGTCCAAAACCTCCGCCCAGCTTGATCTTCCAGACTCCATGGCACCGGGCTGAGCGGGTAAGTTTTAAAAAAAAAAAAAAAAAAAAAAAAAAAGGCCTTTTGCCCCTTCGAGGAAATCTTTTTTCGAGCAGGCCAAGGGGCTGCAGATGCTTGGGAGCCGAGGGGAGAAGGAGGTTTCTGGAGCTTTAGGTTTGGCAGCCGGATGGGGAGGGGTGGGGGTACGAGGAGGGCTCCTTAGACCCTTCTGCCCCGGAGGCGAGGGGAGGGTCTCCCCCAGCGAGCTCGGGGATCCACGGAGCTGCCTGCGCTCATCCCCCCCTGGCTTTTCTAGGTCTGCGCCCTGATGGGGAGGGGAAAATTGAAGTGTTTGGGCGGTGGGGGGGCTCCAAAGACAAGGAAACGTCCCCGCTCGGCCTAGGAACTCTTTCTCTTTTGATTGTGGGGCTCGCACTCTGGAGCCGGCTTTTCGGGGCTCCGGGGCGTGCCTGCGCTTCCTAAGCAAAAAAAGGACAAAAGGCCGGCGTCCATGTTGGCACCATGACGCAGCATCTCTCCCGCCTGCCACCGAGCGGTGCCTGTTCTCCCGGCCGCGCTCGCTCCTCCCTCCCAAACACGAGTTTTATTTTCAGGTTCAGAGCAGAGCTGTCAGCCGGGGCCGGGGCCGGGGCCGGGGGCCGGGGGCCGGGGCAGGCAGGCGGGCGGGCGGGCCGGGCTGCCGGTGGCTAAATGGCGGCCGTCCTTCTCCTCCTCCTTCCTCCCTCGTTCCTTCCCGGTTGTCGTTGGGAGTCCGGGGCTGATGGGGTCCCCTCGCCGGGCCGGGCCCCGAGAGCCCGCAGGGCACAGAGCCCCAGGTCGGAGGGTGGCCGCGGGCTCGGGGGCGTCGCGCGCCCGAGCTCCCGCGCTCGCCTCCGCCGGGCGAGGCGGCCAGACCGGCGCCATTTCGCGCGCCGCCCGCGGCTCGGGCGGTGGCGGCTGCTGCGCGCCAGGCGGGAGGAGGGAAGGAGGCGGCGGAGCCGGGCGAGGGGGGAGGGGAGGCCGGCGCGCCGCCGCCCGCGTTCCAGGCCGCCGCCCGCGTGGACGCCCCTGGCCCGGGGAGGCCTCGACGACGACCGCGGGCTCCGCAGAGGTCTCGGACCCCGCGCGGGCACGAGGAGGCCTCATGGCCAGGAGGGGCCGTGGGAGCCAGTAGCAAAGGACCACGGGGACGGTCGGGGCCTCGAGGGTCCCCGTGACTCCGACCGGTGCCTCCCGAGACGGGGGCAACCTTCCTCGGGGCCGGGCCCTGACCCGAGGCCGATCCCCGCTGCCTACCCGGGCCTCGGCGCCCAAGTCTGGCTCCCCGAGCCCGAGGGGTGGGGGCGCCCTTTGTCCCCAGTTTGCGCTTGAGGCCCTCCCGGAGGCCACCGACGTCCTGATTTGGTCGTTCGGGGCACACCCTCCAACCCTGCGCTCCGGAGGCCGGGGGTGGGGGGGTGTGTGGGGGGGGAGAGTGTAGCCTGGGAAAGCTGAGCGGGCCTTCCCCGGGATCCCCCGAGGCGGAGGACTCTAGGGTAAGCCCTCACATCTCCGGCCGTTTCTCGGGGAGGGGATGCGGACAGGGCGGGCCTTTGGAAATGCAGATGAGTCGCCTACTGCTGCTAGTCGCCCCGGCTGAACCTTCGTGACTCAGCGGCACCCCCCCCCCCATCCTTTCCTGAGTGAGGGCCGCCTGGGCAGATGGAAAAGGGGGGGCTATTGTAAGGCTCCCTTTCAAAGGGGACCCTGCCCGTTTGTGGCTGTCAAGTCCCTAACAAACCCTCCGACTTTGTCCTGTCAGGCTCTTGGCTGGAGGAAGGGCAACCGCCCGGTACCCCCAGAGTGAACCACCCTCCTTTGGACAGCCGGAGCAGGCCTAAAATTTCACTCTGACAATCAGGTAGGTGTGAGCCCTTTGCCAGCCTGTGAGGGAGATTTGGGGGGCTTGGGCCTGGTGCCCAGGGAGGGCGGGCACCCCAAACCCGCTAGGCTGGTTCTGCAGCCCCTCCCCCTCACAGATGTGTGGGACTGTGTGTGTGTATGTGTGTGTGTGTGAAGTCGGCTCCCTGCTGGGCCTGCTCCATCCATCCATCCCCGCCTGTCAGCTTCTGTTGTCAAGTGTTTGGGGCGTGCAATTCTCTGCGGTATTGAGCTGCATAGGAGGCTGCTTGCAAGCATTTCCCACTTGTGTGTTGGGGGGGGGGCGCGGAGGGCCCTGGGTGCCTCTTCTGAAAGGCACTGTCTGCTGCCAGGAAGCCCGGCCCTACTCTGGCCCTCCCTTCCGGCTGAGTGGGGGCGGGTGGGGTGACTATGTGAGCTGGCCTCTTCTCTCTGCTGTCTAGCTGCTAGGGAGGTAGAGAACACGAGGACCTGAGATCTGGGCCAGCTTCCTCTTGAGAAAGAGGTTTCTTGACCCTTCTCCCCATTCCTGGGAATTCCACCTTTCTCTGCGCCCCCCCCCAAAAGAATACTGTTTCTAAAAACAGACAAAAGGATTTGAAACCTGGCTAGCCACTTACGTGCTGTGACTCTGCTCTAGCCGCTTAGTCTCTGAGCTCGTTTCCCCGTGCACAGATGGGGCTGGGTCCTGATTCCCAGTCTTGGGTATGCCGGGTAGAACCGGCCGCAGGGCCCAGTTTTTCATTCGGTAGGCGGGGTCTGAGAACTTGTATTTCTAACAAGGTCCCAGGTGATGCTGATGGTTGCAAGCCGAGGACGCATTTTGAGAACCTTTGGGCTGGGTAACACCTGGAGGTTTTGTGAGGACCGGAGCTAGTGCACTTGGAAACCCCAAGCTCAGGGCGTGACACAGGCGTTAGCTTCCCAGTAACGGCAACTCTCTCCTTACTCAAGGGGACTGCTGATCGGACTGCTGATCATTTCCCCCTATCTCCAGGAAGCTCCACAGCTGGAGGTGGTGTGGCCCTTGATCTCTGTCCCCTCCCCCATGGGATCTCTAGTTAAGGGATTACTTTGATGAACCATTTGGGCCCAGGTGCCACTGGCCTGCACCACTCCCCCATCGGGACTGAGGTCTGGCTTCCTTGTGGGATGAGCCCTGCCCACTTTGACCCCACCCCTCAGTGTGAGGCTAAACTGAGGTTTGGGGGAGCCGAAAGGGCTTGACCTGGAGGTTTGGTTGAGAGCCATCTTGGCACTCGATCAAGGGAGGCTCTAAGTCCAGTGGTTGTGCGGGTGACCTTGGGTGAGTCTCTCCTGTGTGCAATGATAATAAAGATGCAGGCTGGAAACGGGAGTGGGAGGATTAAGTGTGATTAAGGGGGCTTGGCCTCACGTTCCGGCTTCACACTACTTGGCCTCCATTCCCATGAGGCTGCAGGGAGTGGGGGTTGGGCTGTCTGTGAGCTCCTCCCCCACCAACCCACCCCCAAGGCACGTGGGAAAGCCTCAGGGCAAAGGGGAAGACTGACTTTCCGTAGGCAGGGAGCCAGCCCTGTTTTTCCTCCTGTGTGGTTTGAGTCGGTGTGGTGGCCTGCCCTCAGCTGTTCCACGATCAGATCATGATTTGGGGTCACTCTCCCAAAACACAGAGAGTAGAAGTGACTCACCCAAGGTCACGAGGCCACCACTGGCAGCCAGGATGGGATTCCAGGTGTCTTGACTTGCAGCCCATCGCCTGTGTCCATGGCACCCCCCACCCCAGCTGTCTGGGTTATTTTGGGCTCCCTCCCGTGCCAGCTGTCTGTTGGCATCATTGCCAGGAAGCTGGGAAAACTGTCTGGTTGAAAGTAACCAGCGTGGTGCTCTTGGCTCTTTCTAGCCCCTTTGCTCGGGCGCATGAGGGTCTCCAGTCCCAGATCAGCTGGGTTTGTCCAGCTTGTGCTTTGCTGGGGGCGTGCGGGGGGGAAAGTAGATTCACTCTGCTGCACCTGGCACCAGACCCCCTTCCCCCTGTCGGGAGAGGGGGAGCACTTCGGAAAAGTTGATGAGGTTCACATTCTTATTATCCCGTGGGGCGGCTCTTCCACTCCCGCTCCAAACTCAGGATTTAAATTCGGTGCCATTGAATTGCTTTCAACCCCCTTGATCCTCACGTGACTGGCTTGCTGCCTGAGGGTGTCCTCCCTCCCTTTAGATAGAGTCCTTAGGGCTTAGGGAGACCGGGGTCTTTATGTCGGACGGGCATCGGGTGGTTAAATAATTGGTTTAACCACCCCCCATCCTAGCCACAGCCTGAAGGGCTACAGCCAGCTCCTCCACTCCCGCCCTTGGAACAATTAGGGAGCAATTACGTGCGAAACTGTGGTCTGGTTGTGTGAGGGAGAGGTGTCCCGGTGACCTGTAAGGGTCATGCCCCCCTCCCCACTTCCCTTTCTTTTTTACCTCTTTCACCTTTCTTTGTCCCCCTCCCCCCACCCCAGCCCATCACCTCCTGGGGGCAGGGAGAGGCGGAGCAGACTGTCCTCTGGCCGTGGTTCCTCCTGGCTCAGAGGCTGGCTCCGCCCCCGGTCTCCCAGCGAGCTCAGGGCGGGGCTGCTCCTGGCGCGGATCTGGTAGGGCCATCCTGGAGAGGGCCACGCCAGCGGAAGGGCGGCCCAAGGCTGGGAGGTGGCCGCCGGACCTGCCTTGCTACTGGACACCAGGGTCCCGCCTCTTCCGGCACATACACCGAGAGCTCCGGCCTGGAATACGACCTTTTGGACCCTCTGGGTGGAAACTGCCTCTGCCTGGACTGTGGCTAGAGGCACCCCGCCATCTTGGAGGCCGCCTGGGTCCAGCGCTGTCTCCAACCAGCCAGTGACCTCAGCAAGTCCCCGCCCCTCTGGGAGCTGAGGTCTCCCCATGTGAACCAGGAGGAAGAAGGTGGATGATGACCTTTTGAGCTGTTTCCGAGTCCGGCTTTGTGAGGAGAGCTTTTTGTGTCTCAGCATGACCTCCCCAGCAGCACCACCAGGTACCGAGCCCTGGAGAGAGTCCTTGACTCCCAGGCTATACCCCTGGCCACCTTCCATTGCCGGTACCTCAGAGGATAGCTCAGTTTCTTCTGTCTCATTTGGGGTGGATGACTCCTCAGGTGTGAGGTGACCTCTTAGGATGTTCTGAGGTACCAGGGAAGTAGAAGCTGGAAGAATTGTCATTACCTTCCACATCCTGTGCTGATCGGACTTTGACAAGACAGAAATGGATCCGGCCCTTAGTTCTCTCCTGGGCTCCGCTGGCCTTAAACTCTAGCACAGGCCAAGTGAGTTCACCCCACCGATGCGTCCTGGCCTGCTCCCCTAGGCCTCGGTGTCCAACAGCTCTATGTTAAGATCCAACGTACAGACTCTTTCTTGTTTTCCTAAACCTCTCCAGGAATTCCTGGTGACTAGAAGGTGAATGACTTGGGTCCTCAGAACCACTCACAGGTAAGGGAGCAGGGCTCCCCGGGCATGTGGGCAGGCCCAGCTCTTCAGCCGGCCTGCCCTGGCCCAGCTGCCTCTGAGGAAGCTCTCAGCAGCTGGCCTGGCTCCTGGGTATTTTTAGGTACAGATCCAGCCCCTACACCACCACTGGAGCCCGGTCCAAATCAAACACACTCCAGGCCGTGTGGGGCTGGGGTTGTGCCAGCCTCTTGGCAAGGCGGGGGTGGGTGGGTGGGTGGGTGGGGGAACGGCTGGGGCCAGTGTCAGCTGTTCTGCCTGGATGCAGGCAGGGCTGGGAAGCCTTGCTTTTCCTCTGGGACAACCCTCCCCCCATCCCCCACCCCCACTCAGTTTTGTAGAAACCATTTGTTCTGTGTTAAGTTGAGAAACAGAGTCCTATTTCTCAGGTGGAGAAAATGGCAACTTGAGGTCAGGGGTTTTGAGGAAATTTCGTCAAGAGGTGTGGTTAACCCCCAGGTGACAGTTTGCTCAGAGTGGGGCAACTGAACTCCCCCCCCCCCGCCCCTCCTCCTCTTGCCCTCCAGCCCCTTCCCTGAGCTTCAGGGTCCCTGATTCAGGGTCAGGTCCAGGTCCAGGGCTGGCTGTGAAAAGTGGTCCTCCCCTCACTCAGAGTTTTCTTCCTTCCTTCCTCCTGCTAGCCTCAGGCTGCCACTATGGAAGTGTGACCCCAGCCCTGCCTCACCAGCCAATCACAGATCCTCTTGGGTCACCAGAGAGCTTGCAGGGCTGGCTTTGGCTGGGCACTTCTTTTCAGGAGCTTTCTGTCCCACACCTGTCTTGAACCTGGCAGCAAAGCCCTCCCTGATCTAACCCCAGTTACCTTGACAACCATGACTGGCCTCACTGCCCAGGCGCTGTGGAACCTTACGGGGTTTTCGAGCTACCATGCCTTTGCCCAGGGTACCCATCGTGCTCCCACTGGTCTGCCGTCCCAACACTGCCTAGCTTGGGCTCAACCTTCCCCGAACCCTACAGAGGTTCTGGTCTCTAAATTGTTCACATCTCCCAGACTCCTTTGGGCTGCTTCCCCAAGATAGCTCCTTCATGCAGGA
Organism: Meles meles; assembly: GCF_922984935.1. NCBI lineage: Eukaryota > Metazoa > Chordata > Mammalia > Carnivora > Mustelidae > Meles > Meles meles. The sequence continues at coordinate 13,538,974 of NC_060077.1, read as the reverse complement.
ACACAGTTGACTCTCAATAAACGTGTTTTGCAAAAAATTAATGAATGAGTTGCTGTAAATTTGTATGCCCCCCCCCCCCGCTTGACCCAGCAGGTGGCCCTCTGACCCAATGAGGGGCATGGTGGGGCGGACGTAGGACTCACTTGACCTGGAGCTGCGCCTCGCCTCCTTTTCCCAGCTCCGGACTTATCTGTAAGCTTCCACGAGCGGTCGCTGCTGCCCTCTGGTGGTCAGACCCTGCCTTGCTTCAGCGGAAAACCTACCCGGCCTTTATGGAATTGCCAAGTTGGCAATTTCCTCGGTGAACTAAAGTTTACCTGGTCTTTGCTGAGAACTTGAAAATTGAAAATTTTCCTGGAGGGTTAGGGGGCGGGGTTGTGGCTAGAAGATCCTGAGTCCGTCCTCTCTGAGTAAACTACCAGAGTAGACAGGGTAGGACCTGTCTCTCACTTGCCCCTGCCTCAATCAATGCCTGCCAGCCTCACACTGGCCCCAGAGGTCCCCTGCTTCTCCTGACCGCCGGCCTAGCTTGTGCAACGGACCGTTGGCCCATGGTCGCGGGGAGGGAAAGAATGGGGGACAGGAGTGATCTCAGCCAGCAGCCCCAGTACTACCTGCACACTGTGCTCAATAAATAGCTGTTTTGATCAGGGAAGTGGGAGGGTTGGTGACAGTCCTTGGCATGAAGATACAAGGCTGCTGGCTGGAGGGCGCTTAATCAAATTTCAGGCTGGGGTGGGTGTTACCGGGGAGCCCAGCTTACCTCAACTAGATCTGCCCTGACTTTACCCATTCCTTCCTCGACGGTGTTTTCCTCGGTTCATGCCTCTGCCCCTGCTAGAAAGAGACTTCCGCCCGCGTGGTTTGGGGCCAACCCCCAAAGGGTATTGTTCCGGAGTCGTTCACCTGCTCTCCAAGCCGCCCGCCCCAAGGCGATTGCCCGCCAGAGGGCGCCAGACGTCCACCTTGCGTTCTTGGGGAGGTTGGGGTGGGGGTAAGTGACTGGAACCGCTATTCCCCATCCCCAACCCGCATCCCTCACTGGCGCCCGTAGGGCTGGTCTAGGTGAGCAGACACGCCCCCCATGCCAGCATCCTCCCTGGCACTAACAACCTACCTCGTGGGGGACCAGATCAGAAGCCGACTTGCCCCAGGCCACACGGTTGAGGCGGGGCAACGACAAGGGGCTTTTCCCTGAGCCTGAGACCGAGGCTCCTGGACCCCTGGTGCTGGGGCAACGATCCGCCAATCAAAGGGTCTCTGTCCGATGGAGGGGCGGGGGGCGAGCCGGCCAATCAGAGGGTCCCTGCCAGAAGGCGGAGCCTGCCAATCAGAGGTGCCCGGCTAGGAACGGCGGAAACGATCGAATCTTGTCGGTGGGGGGGGGCGCGCCTTGACATGCAGGGAAGGAAGTGGGAGCCGCGTTTCAGGCTGAGTGCCCCCGTTTCTCAGTTGCCTCCGTTTCCCTGGGAATAAAAAGTGAACGCCCCGGTCCGGGACCGAACAGAAAGGAAAACTGAGGCCGGGAGGTGGGCCCGGGTGGCTGCCTGGCGGAGGCGATGCCGGCACATAGTGGGCGGAGTTTATCTCGCCCCGCCCCCCTGGATCCACCCCCGCTCCCGATAGTTCAGCCCCAGAAGTCTGCCCGGCGCGCGGTTGCCGGTGCGGGCTGCTCACAGCTATGGATGGCCCCGGGGCCCCGGGCCCGAATGCGGGCCCGGGCAGGAAGGAGCTGAAGATCGTGATCGTGGGTGACGGCGGCTGCGGCAAGACATCACTGCTTATGGTGTACAGCCAGGGCTCCTTCCCTGAGGTGAGGCTCGCCGGGGGGTTGGTGCGGGTGAGACTGCGGGGCAAACGGGCTTGGGGCCACGGGGGGCGTCGGACGGCCTTCAGCCTGCGCCTTGAGCCTGGACCCCGGCTCCCCGGAGTCCTGTGCGTAGAGAGGCAGCCGCCACCCCGGGGCGCCCCCTCGGGAATTCCGAACCCAGCAGGGTGAGGGGAGCTGAGCTGGATAGGGTGAAGGGGGGCGGCGCAGCTGGGCCCTGGGCCCCCAGTCGCACCCCTTAAGAACCGGCCGACCCCTTCTCCGACAGGACTACGCCCCATCCGTGTTCGAGAAGTACACGGCCAGCGTGACTGTGGGCAGCAAGGAGGTGACCCTGAACCTATACGATACCGCCGGTGAGTGCGCCTGCGCACCGAGGGTCCCGGGTGCCCGAAGGGTTTCCCCCGCCGGGGCGTCCCCCTCCGGGCATCCCCGCCCACCCGCAGCTGTGGGGCCCTGACCTCCCGGCACTCCTGAGGGCCTCGAGGGGCTCTGGCAGGCTGGCCTTGGAGGCTCAGAGGGCGTCAGTCACCCCACGTTTGAAAGGAGGGGATTTGAATGAGAGGAGCTCCTGGGCCACCCTGCTAGCGCTAATGTGCTGAGAACCCACGGCTTCATTCCTCTCCTGTGGTTCTAGAAATCCGTGGGCATCGCTTCTGCTTCCCATGGTTCCAGGGTTTCGTGTGTTGCATGCTGTGGTCTCTTAAGATTCTGTGGGCTGCAGATTTGAGTACCCTGCCTGGTGCTAGGATCCTGTGGGCTGAATTTCTGGGTCCTGTGGTTCTAGAATACTCTGGGCTACAGATCAGAACCTGTAACTCCAGGATTTTGTGGTTGACAAGTGCTGAGGCTCCGGGGTCCTGTGGACATAAATTCTGAGTTCCACACTCCTGGGATTCCATCTGCTACAATACACGGTTCTGGAATTCTGTGGTCGTTTTGAGCCTGTAGTTCTAGGATTCTGGCTACAATTCTGTGTCTTCCTGGTTCCCTGGGAATAAACCAAACACCAAGGAAGAAGCGGAGCTCCCAAGTCCAGAATAAGATTCTAACACAAGTGGATTTATGCTAATCCTGTCAGTTATCAGAGACCCTGTTTGGGGAGGGGGTGGAGCCGGCAGGGTGGGGGGGCAGAGAGTGTTGGGTGTCTGCCCTCAAGGAGCTTCCATCCTGCCCTCAATCCCCTCCTGAGCTGCACCACCACTGGGGGACAAAGGTCAGGGTCTCACCCCACCTCTCTGACTCAGTGTTTAGTGACCTGCATGAAACCACGTCATCGGGTGCCCTGTCCACTGCCAGCCAAGCCTTGTATATGCTAGGGGAAGTCTCCACCAGCCTTGGGTGGAGCCAGAATCCCGACATCCCCCACCCGTAAGCAGCCAGTGGCATCTCTTCGTTCCACCGTGGAGAAAATCAGAAAAGGGATTGGCCTTTCCCCAGGCCTCTCCTCCATCCTGATTTCAGCAGCCTTTACTGTATGGTGGGCCCTGCCCTGTAGTGGCTTCTAAGGACCCCTCTTGTTGGTTGAGGGCCCCGAAAGTCTCCCCCCCACCCCCCACCAACAGGGCCCTGCTTCCAGCCCTGAGAACTGAGAAAGGCAAAGGTTGCTGAGAAACTCCCCCGGGAGCAAGTCGTGAGAGCCGTAAAACTTACGGTGTGTCTGGGATGCTTTCGGTTTCACATATTTTCTGTGGGGGACCCAGGGAGGGGCAGGCCCATGAGCCCCACTTTGTGGGTGAGGTGCCGGTTTTCACTCTCCTCTGCCCTCCAGGACCTCAGGGCCTCTCCTATCAGATCCCTGGGGTTCACTGCTCATGGAAGCCTCCCCCATTAGACCCAGCACAGGGACCACTTCTGGTCTTTGTGGCCTCACCCAGAGAAAGATGCTCAAAGAACATGTTAGGGCCGATTGTAGTGTGGAGGTTCCAGAAGTTTTCTGTTTGGTGTAAGGAAAGGACTTGCGCTCGCAGCTGCTGCAGGAGGGACTGGAGGGGCTCCAGGCCGGGTCATCAGAGGCATGTGGCCACCACAGCAATGATGCTCTTCCCGACACATGCTCTGGAGTCAGACCTAGGCTTTGATGCTGGCTCCCTGGCTGTGTGTCATCTGGGCCTCAGTTTCCTCGTCTGTAATCAGGGCTAACTAGATTAGTCTTGAGAATTAAATTAGGTCCATGTGATGCGTAACACAGGGGTCGGTTCTTGGGAAGGGCTAAGTGTTGTCATGAGTTTTTAAGCCCCCTCCACCCCCGCCCGGCCATTCAGGCTCAGACCCAAGTCCAACCTGTTGGGATTCGAAGGCCTGAAGAGCTCCAGGCTGGCCCTCCCCAAGGACCTTTGCAAGCAGCAGAGAAACAGAACTGGGGGTTGAACGACTCAGTGGAGTCCTAGGGAAGTCTGTTAGCTTCATGGTCAGCAGGACAGCCCAGGGACGAATGAATATTCAAGGAGAAAGAAATATGGCCACTCCTTCTGGGGTGTCCCGCTGTGACCCAGGAAGCCCTGTCACAAGGAACATGAAGGAGAGACTGGGTCATTCCTTTTCCATGTGCCAGTGCCCAGCACAGCGACTGTGGAATGAATGCAAAAGAGATTGGAGGCAGAGGCTCTCCTGGAGAATGTTCCATGTGATAAAGGCAGTGAGATCGTCTCTACCCGTGGATGGACAGAGATCAAAAATCAGTGGCAGGAAAGGAGGCCCAGTGGACCAAGTAGAGGGAGAGAGTAAGGGTGGGGGGGGAGGGGAGTGGCTGAGCCAGAGACAAGGCTTGTAAAGGTTGTAGATGGTTCTGGAACCTGCTGAGCTAGACCCCGTGGTGGGGGATGGTGGTGCAGAGTGCCGTCTTTCCAACTGACCACCGGTGACCAGAGCTATGGAACAGGGTTGGCCCCTGGGAGGCCGAATTTCTCCATACCCAGGACCTGGGCCATAGGGGTCTGCGTGGGAGGCCAGTCTGGCTGCTCCTCGCCATCCTGCGGAAGCAGACACAGACGCTACAGCAGTGGGAGGGTGGTTGGAGGGGCGACGGAGCTCTCAGTGCTGACAGGGGAAGGGGAGGCAGGCACAGTGAGCACTCTTGCCCTAGCTGCCTCGCCGGCTGTGGGCCTGACACCCTCAGAGGCAGGAAGCTGTGGTGCGGTCTGAGGTTTGCTGGGCAGAGAGGAGGCAGGGGCAAGGTGCAATGTGAAGACACCAGCTAGAGGTGAAGCTGTCTGGGTCTTGGGGTGGGGCCCAGGGGCGGGGCGTCCAGGATGGGATGAGGGCTCCCCGGGGAGGCGGGGAGCTGTGGTCCCCTTCCCAGCCTGAGATGGGAACAATGGGAACAGTGGGGTTGGGGGGTGGACAGAGGAGTTGCTGAGTCAGGGAATCACGGACCAGGGGGCTAAGAGCCAGAAGGCCTGGGGGCTTAAAGAGCTGAAGCCTCCAGTCAGAGGGGTCTCCTCAGCTCCAGGCTGGGGCTGCCCAGCCACTCCTTCCTCTGGAGAGGAAACGCAGGTGGGCGGGGAAGTGGGTTCCTCTTCTGGCAGCTTCCCCTTCTCACGCTGCCTGCGCCCCTCCCCTGACCAACGCCCTGGCTGGAGCTGGTAACTACCGGCTCTCTGTGTGTCCAGCAGATATGGGGATCACTGTAACCCAGGGACACCCTCTTCTCAGCTTAGCTCCGGGCCTTAGAGACCCCTGCCTCTGGAAAGTGACTGACACAACAGAGCTCCTTCCCACAAAGGAAATACCCTCGTACGAGGTGAGAGCCTCACTTCCTCCCTGCCCCACAGCCCCACAGCCCCACCAACTTCAGGAAGATGGGCCACTTTCAAGGGGAGCTGTGGCCCAAAAGACCTTTCCTGGCTACAAACAAATGCATCCCTTTGCACGTAACTCCATGCAGGCCCATCTGCAGAGGCCAGAGTGGGACCCCGGCGTGCTGCTGGACAGGTGACTTGGCCCCTTTAAGTCTTGGCATCAGTGTGGGTAAACGGGGAGGGTGAGAGTATCACCTTGTGGCTGGGGGCCCCCTAAAGCTTGTGGGTCCAAAGATCTGGGGTTAGATCCCCGCCCAGGCCCCCATCCCCTGGAAGTTTCTGTTTTAACAGTAACCATAGTAGCAGTCCTTCACCTGTGTTCAGTTTTGCTTAGCCTACAAGTCCTTTACTTCCGGTACTGGGGGCAGGGTAATCATCCCCTCTGCCGGATAACCGAGCTCCAGAGAGGGAAGGCACCCAGGTCATAGAACATGAGTCTGCGTGTAGCTTGGTTCTCCTGACACCTATGGGAGAGGTGTCTAGGGAGACACGAGGTCAACATGTCCATCTTTTGCAGGCCTGGTCCCCACGTGGAGGTCCACACTGAATCTTGTGAAAAGTTGAGCCAGGCCCAGCCAAGTCAGGAAGGCAGCCTGGAGGACGGAGCTAGGATCCAGGCTGGCTGCCCGTCCCCTCCCAGAGCTGCCCCCCCCCTTCTCTCTCTCTCTCTCTCTTTTTCTCTGTCTCCCAATACCTGTGTTGGCAGCCTTTTGGTCAGGCCTGGCACTTGTAGGGTGAGGACAGCTCCCTAGCCTGTGGAGTGGGCTGAGAGAGAGGCATCCCCCCCAGTAGTCTTAGGGAGCTTCTCCTTAGCTGTGCGACCTTAAGGCGACTCACTTCACCTCTCTGTGCATCAGTTTCTGCATCTGGAAAATGTGGTGGCAATCATCCTACCTTGTTAGCGTCGTAATGTGGCATGTGAGCTTAGTGTAGGCGCTGGGCTTCAAGCGAAGCCGTAAGTGAGCATAAGAGCCTTCATGACAAGGGAGCGTGGCCGGCGCTTGTGGTTCCGTCCCGTGTGGCTGATTGTCACCCCTTTTAGTATTGTTATCAAATGCACCCGCTTCTCAAGTACCCATTTCACAGGTGAGGAAACCATTCGTACGGAAATGAGGTTGATTCCCAATTGGGAAGTCCGGAGAATCCTTCCTGAGAGAGTCTGTGGCAGTTTTAGAGCGGCGTGGCCCTGGAGTGACCCTGGAGTTGACCGAGTTGGCGCTCCAGCTCACAGGGAACCTGTCTCTGTCCTTGGAAAAGGTCCCTCTCGGCCTCCTGGCTCCTTACAGGAAGAACTTTCTGGGCCTGGCTTAGCTCCCCAGGGCGGCTGCTTAAGTGACAGAAGTGAAATGCCCTTGCGGGGAACCGGAGAGGTTAGCGTGACACCTTAACCCACACTTACTTGCTCGTTCCTTCACCGCTAACTGAGCTCGCCTGTGTCCCAGGGGCTGTAACTGTCCTCAGGGGCTTCTGTGCTCATGGGGAGGACGGAGCTAAACCGAAACCCAACATGGGGAGTGACTTGTACGGAAGAATAACAGAGCCATGGTGGGGGTGGGGGCAGCAGTCAGGGGAGCTCTCCTGGAGGAGGTGATGTTTCTGCAGACCGGAAGGAAAGGAGGGGAACAAGGCATGTTACCTGGGCAAGAACCTTTTGAAGAGGGATGTGCGAGAGCAGAGGCCCCCGGGGCAGGGGGCAGGCTCAGTCTGACTTCCTCCTTCCAGCCCCCTGCGCCCGACTTCTGCTGAGATCCTCCCCAGCCCAAGTTACTAAACCCCCTGGGCCATGGCAGCCCTGCTCTCTGCTGAATCTGAGGGAGCGGAAAAGCTTCCGGCAGTGAGCAGCCAGGCCTGACTGGACACCTGCCAGGTGTCGGTGATGATTTTTAAGGACAGACGAGGTCCCTGCGCTCAGGGCGCTTATAGGCCCTGGGGAGGCAGGCCCAGGCTGTGGACACCCAGGGCAGGGGGGTGGGGCAGATGCTGTGTGGTGAGGGAAGGCCTTGGTCAGGAGGAGGGAAGCCAACAGAGCCCAGGAGGCCCATTTTGCAGCTACTTGTCCACTCCTGCCAGATTTCTAACAATCAGATCTGCACGTTGTGCCAGAAGTAGGAGCTATGTCGTGACATCATAGGGGCCCAGAAGCTATGTTTGCACAATGCAGAACCAACTAGAGCACTGCTGGCTGTCAGCAGGACAGCTCCACCAGGACCCGGACAGACTGGGGCTGAGCCCTGTCTGGGTCACTGGTGCAGTGACCTCGGGGAGATCACTTCTCTGAAGTTCAGTTTCTGTGGAAATGGAAATATTCTTCACTTCCTGTCTAGCCCATCAGGTGGTGGCTGTAAGGATTTCTTAACTGTTCATAGCCAGAAGCATTCTAAAAAGTGTGTAAAGCATAAAGCGGTGTTACTGTGGAGGAGAAATAGAGAGAAGACAATTATCCTGAAAAAGGAAATAATGTAGACATTCAGTTTGAATGTCTTAAAGTAAAAGGCTGAGAAGGAAAGGGGGGTGGTAAGTAGGGAAAGCATTCCAGGTTGGGGGAGGGGAGCAAGTACAAAGGCCCTGAGGCACAAGAGCTTGGTGGGTTTGAGTACCAGTGAGCAGGGGGGTGGGAGGGTGGGGGGGAGAAAAGGTCGGGGTCTGTGGGTGCCAGGTCATGCGGACCCTTGGGAGATGTTTGGACTTTATACAAAGGACAATAGGGAGCCATTGAAGGTATTCTTTATTTGAGGGGAGAGAGGCAGGATCTTAGATTCAACCAACTGCCCGGTGGAGAGTGGATTGTTGAGGGGCAGCATGGATCACAGGAGGCCAGCGGGGGTTTGCATGGAGATGGTGCCATGCTGTCCAATAGAACTTTCTGTGGTGATGGGAGGTCGGGTATCCACACTGCCTGTTCCGGGAGCCACTAGCCCTGTGTTGCAATTAATCACTTGAAATGTAGCTAGTGCAATGGAGAACCTGAATTTTTAATGTTAATTAGTTTAAACAGCCACCCTACCAGACAGCTCAGGTCTAGAAAGACATGGACCAAGATTAGGAGAGGGGGACAGTTTGGAGGACGCGGGCAAACCTACAGGACACCCCCACTGAGATGTGGACGTGGCCCGTGGGCTGGGTTAGAGCACAGAGTCTGTGGTGGTTGTCCCCGCTGGCTGCCTGTTCTCGGCGAGATGATGGAACGCCAGTTCTTAGAAATCTGCAGGCACTGTCCTGGGGCGAAGCCACAGAACACACGCAATTACGCTTGCCTGTTCAAGTGTTTACATATAAGAGGACAAGTGGGGCAAAATATAAACACTCAGGAATCTTAGGGAGTTCTTGGCACCCTTTTTGCAACTCTTCTCTAAGTTTGAAATTGTCAACGTAAAAAAATTACTAAAAAGCATTTTTTTTTAATGGCATTAAAACCACACCCAGCCTTGGCGGCTGATTCAGTGGCGCGGGGGAGGGGCCGGGCACCAGCCGTCCCCCCACCACTCCCCTCCTGGGGTTCGCAGAAGGGCAGGAGGAATTCAACCCAAGGCCAGGCCTCTGGGCCTGGGGGTCCCCTCCCAGATCCTGCAGTGGCCTGGTCGTGTCCCAGCCCCAAACCTTCTTCCAGGAGGGGAGCTGATCTGGCCTGAGTCTGTTCTCTTCAACCTGAGCGCCAGGGCAAGCTGGGGGTTGGGGGGTGGTGGCAGTAATTGCCAAGGACATAATTGCTAGCAGTTTCTCCAGCTTCTTCTGATTACCCTGTAATCAGACCTGGTTCTGAGCCCTGCCTGGGTTTTATCTCCTCTTCTCTTTGCTACTGTGGGCTGCCCCCTCTGTTTTACAGAGGAGCAAACCCAGGCCTTAGAGCCCAGACTCAGGTGGACAAGGAGGGGGTGCCTCCCTGACCCCTACCTCCTCTCCCATTCCAGGGCAGGAAGATTATGACCGGCTTCGGCCCCTGTCCTACCAGAATACCCACCTCGTGCTCATCTGCTATGACGTCATGAACCCCACCAGCTATGACAATGTCCTCATCAAGGTGAGGCCTGTGACCCAGCCAGCCTGTCTCGGGGGTGGGGCCTCCGAATCTGGCCTTAGCCCTGAGGCCTGCCCTCTCCCTCTGCAGTGGTTCCCTGAGGTGACACATTTCTGCCGTGGGACCCCCATGGTGCTCATTGGCTGCAAGACAGACCTGCGGAAAGACAAGGAGCAGCTTCGGAAGCTCCGGGCCGCCCAGCTGGAGCCCATCACCTACATGCAGGTCAGGAAGGGGTCCCCCACCCCCACATCATTTAATCCTTACAACCCCAGACACGGGCTATTCCCATCCCCTGTCACACAGGGGAGAAACGGAGACCCAGAGAGGCAAGACAGAGGTTGAGAGGGACACGACTGACCCGCAGTGGAGCCAGGATCCTGTCCCACCTGCCTCAGGGGACTGGAGGGGCAGGCCTTGCTCGAGGGCAGGGCTCCCCTAGCCGTGAGGGTCGTGGGCAAAACCAAACCCTATGGCTTTTCTGGGTGAGGGACACAAAGGAACACAAAGGAAAACTAGTAAGAAAGTTTAATTAAAAGGAATAAGCATTAATAAAAGTAAATTTTGGAAGAAGAGTTAGTTTTTACTGTCCTCGCCAGCTCCATTGCCTGAATGGAGCTTGTGGGGAGGGACAAGGGGGTTGGAATGGAGGAAGCCCTTTGTGTCTGGAGACCTCTAGCTCTTGTCACAGGCCTGGCGCACACAGCGGCCTGGCGTCGGGATGCAGCCCCCATCTCCGTCTGAGGTGGTGGTGGGGATGTGGGGGGGCAGGGGGGAAGGCAGGGTAGAGGCCAGGATGGGGGTTCTCAGCTGCAGCCCTTGGGCCACACCACAGGCCCTTCCGTTCCATCCACAAACACTGTTGGGGACTGGGCCTGGGATGGGGGAAGGGCCTAGGCCTTTGCCCCACCTTGGAGAGTCCCCAAAGCCAGCTCCAAGTCCCCAGATCCATGGGGGGTTGTCAGGAGGTACCCCATGCTCCAAGCTCATCTAATGCCAGCCCCTCCCCCCCACCCAGGGCCAGAGCGCCTGCGAACAGATCCGAGCTGCCCTCTACCTGGAATGTTCTGCCAAGTTTCGGGAGAATGTGGAGGACGTCTTCCGAGCGGCGGCCAAGGTTGCCCTCAATGCACTGAAGAAAGCACAGCGGCAGAAACGCCCGTTGTGCCTGCTGCTCTGACCCCTCCGGGCAGGGCACACAGCCCTCATGGCAAGACTGACAGGGCCTAGGCTGCTAGGCCCAGTCTGTACCCCAAGATCCTGCTCTGTCCCCAGCTTTCCAATGGCACTTTGAGTTAGGGGTCTCCGTGTGTCTGGAGCCTGGGCTAGACTTTTAGAACATTCTGGAGATCTCTCCTTTCCCAGCTGGGGCTCTGGCCATGAACTCACTTCAGGGTTCCCACGCCTGCAAGGAGGTGGGTGAGGATCCCAGACTCAGTCCCTCTGTACCCTTGAACCAGCATTTGTCCCTAGGACGTGGGAGTACACAGCCTCCCCCCAGCCATGTGTGTCCCCCTTTGCACACCCGATAGGTCCCGAAAACCTATGCTTGAAACAAACAGCCGCATCTGGTACGTGGATAAATGTGGATTCGTCAGCGCTGCACACAGCCCCCCACCAAGCCCGCCGCTCTGCGTCACCCGCCTCCCTGGGCTCCTGAGATAGGCACGGCTGCATCCTCCAGCTTCTGGCTTCCTTCCTCCAGGAACATGAGGGCCACAGTGGGATGGGGACTTATCGGGACAGCACACGCACCAGCCCCGGACATGGGGGCTGGCACCGGCCCCTACCCCTCACCCCCCGAAGACTTCGGTCTCAACCTTCGGCTAGGCTGCCATCTTCCCAGAGCTGGACGCACATGGCCAAGGGGGAGAAGAGACTTTCTCAAGAAGCGAAAGGTCCCCTGGCCCACCCATCCGAGCCCTGCTCCAGGGCTCCTCACCTGCAAATCCCCCCCACCCCCCCGCCGGAAACTCAAGACGAAGAGTGACATCAGCTGCGAGTGATTGTGGGCAAGTCACTTCTCTCTGCAGACTGTTTCCCTATCTGCAAAAGGACAGCACTGACTCATTTTAGTAGTCATCACGCTCCCTCCCCTCCCATCCCTCACAGCCTCCACTGCTGCCAAGCTCAGACTATCCTGGCCTCCTGCGAGAACATGCAACCCCCGGCTGTAGATTCACTGAACTTTCTGGAAGGTCTGGGGCCAGGAGTTTTTACACAAGTGCTCCAGGTGATTCTAATGCCCTGGAGAAGGAGAGCTGTTACTTCCTGAGTGAGCTACAAGTCCCTGTTACTGAACCTGGGATGATGGCTTGAGGGGGCTCCTGCCCTCCCAGGGATCTCCTGCCTCAGGCCCCACTAAGCCTGAGCCTCTGAAGTCAGCTGCTGGAGAGAGAGAGAGAGAGAGAGACTCCTGTATCCCATCCCATCCCACCGCACCCCACACTGGTTCCCCAAGGCTTCATGGACAAGTGATGGTATAGGGTGGCGGTTAGCAAACCATACTCCGTGGACCAAATCTGGCAGCTGTGTGTTTTTGTAAATAAAGTTTTGTTGGGACTCAGCCACACCCATTTATTTAGGTATTGGCGGCTTTGGCCCTACAGCTGCTGATGCGGTAAACGAGGACCGGTTATCTGACCCTTTACAGAAGACGCTTGCCGACTCCTAGTCTCAGGAAAACCCAGGTGCCTCAGGGCCAGAAGGAAGACCCAAAGGAGTGAGAGAGGGCAGGTATGAAAGGGAGGGGTGGGTGTGTGGCACCAGAAAGCAAGCACCCCATCCTAAGGAGGCAGCTAGCCCAGCCCAGAGCTTTCCAATTTTCTAAGGAAAGTAGAAATCTGGGTTTTTATGCAGACTCTTATTGGGCTGGAAGGGAAATTTCTTATCTTAAAAATATAACAGTTCAGAAAGCGCAAACTCCTCTAGGGGCCCAAGCAGGACCCAGGGTACCAGCTGTGAACTCCGCTCAGAGGACCTGTAGGGAGGTAGTTAAGGGGAGCTGAGACCCGTGTGTGGGAGAGAGGGCTGCAGCTCGTGGGGGAGCGGAGGCAGAACATTCCCCCAAGCCTGCCAGCTTCTTCACCCTTGCCTCAAATATAGAATTGGACACAAGGTGACCAGCGGGCTTGTCCTGGCCTCCCAAGTGCCACCTGGAAGGGAGTCTGCTCAGACTGTCTCCACCGCATTCCAGAACCTGAGGGGAAGGGAGGCAAGGTGGGGAGGGTGGGTGAGCTCCACAATGGCCTGTGTCTCAGCCAGCGCCGAAGTGCGGGTCCCGCTCTGAGAACTCACTGCAAGAATTCCGGGAAGTGGGCTGAGGGGTGGGGGTCAGGAAGCCAAACTCAAGTGTCAAAAAAAAAAAAAACACAAAAAAACACCACCACAAACCCTCCAACCACCCACGGGATGCCGAGGCTGGGGCGCCCTCTGGTGGTCACAGCGAACCCTCCCGCCTCTGGCCCACGCGGGTGGGGGCGTCCGGCCAAGCCCTTGGGGAGGGAAGGCAGCTGTCCCCAGGTGGCCGGCAGCCTGGGAATCGCAAAGAGCACAAGGCACAGACAGACAGTGGTTCTCTGAGAACTTAAATACCCCCACCGCAGAGCAGCGGCGGCCAGGAGAGCTTACAGCAGAAGCAGTGGGCCCGGGGGGCAGGAGGTTCCACAGGACGCCCGGGGCTTTCCTTCCACCCACTGGGGATCAGTAAGGAGCTGGTCAGCACCCCAGCGAGGCACATCCAGACCCCAACCTGAGGGGCTCCCTGAGGCTTTCGGCCACCCCACCCCAGGAAGATTGACCCAGGCTCAACCGTAGCCAAGAGGGCAGCGAGAGAAGACTGCGGGTTCTGGGGCAGTCGGGAGGCGGCCGTCGTGAATGTGTTATAAATAGGGAGGCTGGGGCAGGCGAACGATGAACAGACAGGCAGGGCTCACATTCCTCTTGTCCGCCAGGGACCGGGACCTTGGCCCTCCTTCCCGCCATGCGCTGGCCCCCAAGCTGGCTGCTGCCAGTGGCCACAGACACCATGAGGAGAACTGGGCGGCAAGGGGACCAGCTGGAACCCCCTGCAGTCTTGAACCCCCCACGGGGGGCTAGGGGGCGCACAGGTCCCTTGGCTCACAACTTCTTCCCCTTGTTTCTGTTCTTCTGAAATTTCGCGTGCACGACTTTGAGTGTGGTCAGGAAATTGCCCAGGAAGAGGACAAGGAAGGTGAGCGCCAACACAAACACCTGGGCAGGGGCATGCAGGGCGACAGGGGAAGGGGTGGCAGGGGGAGGAGAGGAAAGGAAGAAAAGGTTGAATCAGCTCTGGTCAGCTCACTGCTGAGACGCCACTCTGGCCAAACCCTCCCCGCCCCCGCTACCCCCCCCCCCCACCGCCCATGACCTTGCAACCCCCTTAGCACAAGCCACTGGCAAACTGCAGAACTCCCACAACAGAAAGCAGAGATCTGGGCTAACTGTGTGGGAATGTGTCTCCCAGGCCTCAGTGGCAGGGAGCTCTGGGCACAGGTCCCCATGGTGGGGAGCGAAGGGGTGGCTGAGGAATTCTCTCCAAGCTAGCCCAACCTTCCCCAGGACCCCCCACCCTCACTCCACAGCCACAGGCACATGCACACGCCTGTGCATGCGTACACACACACACACACACACACACACACACCCACCCCATACCTGCCATTCTCTGCATTCCTCGTGGCTGGAGAGCTCAAACAACGTGACGGCATTGTAGAGCTGCCAGAACTGGAAAGAGGGGAGGCAGGCAACCCTTACCCCAACGGATTCCCCCAGAGACCCATGTGGGGAAGCCCTGGAAGCGGACCAGGTCCCCCAGCTTCTGGTATCAACTGTCCTACGACACTGAGAGCCCCCCAAAATGAAACTGGGGCACCCTAGGCCAGAGCAGCCTAAAAATCTGGGGCTCAGCATGCTGGTGCTGAGAGCCACTTCTGGCTCCCGCCTGGGGCCCAGGACCCAGGGGCTATCTCTGCCCAGGATTCTGTGGGGCCCAGCTCAGGGATGGCTGGTGAATGCAGGAGACGCCTGAGGAGCTTTTGTTCCCAGGGGTCAGCCCAGAACAGGGGATACCCACAAATTCCAGGGGACTCACATGGCCACAGAACAGGAAAGGCAGGAGGAAGGTGAGGCCCCGCCACATCCAGGACTGGAATCCTTCTGTGGAGACGAAGGAGGAAGTGAAGGGCCGGTGTGAGGGGGTTCAGTTGCCCCCACAGCCCCACCAAACACCTACTGCCTAGTCGTGCCGGTCCCCCGAGATTAGCCACGTGGGGCGGGGGGGCAGCCCTCACCTATCACCAGTGTGTGAGCACTCAAGTATGAAAATCACCCAGAGACTGTGCACAACACCCGTCACGGGGCCTGACTGCTCTCACGCCTCAAGTCATCATGAACTCATAGGGCTTGACAACACTTACAGAAAGCTGAAGGGCCAGGCACCGGTTTTTGATAATGTCTTTGATCTGCAAGGGGTTTTGCATTTTATAATGGACTTCTGCACGTATCATTTCAAGTGAGTCTTGACAAAGTCGGGCCTACTCTGCAGAGTGATTCAGTAGAAATGACCATCTCAAAAGATTTGAGAATTTTATTAGTTTCCTGTGAAAGTTAAGACTTCTCCAGGTTGGGGCGCCTGGGTGGCTCAGTGTAAGGTTAAAGCCTCTGCCTTCGGCTCAGGTCTTGATCCCAGGGTCCTGGGATCGAGCCCTGCATGGGGCTCTCTGCTCAGCGGGGAGCCTGCTTCCTCCTCTCTCTGTCTGCTTCTCTGCCTACTTGTGATCTGTCTTTCAAATAAATAAATAAAATCTTAAAAAAAAAAGACTTCTCCAGGTTAAGAGTTAAGAAACTCTTAAGAAAGTTAAGAGTTCTCCAAGCTCTTCTGACTGGGCACTTGACCCATGAGTTAAAGAAGTTGAGCATGGGGTTTCTGGGGTGGCTCCGTCGATTAAGTGACTGACTCTTGATTTCAGCTCAGGTCATGACCTTAAGGTCCTGAGATCAAGCCCCATGTCAGGCTCCAAGCTGGGCATACAGCCTGCTTAAGATTTTCTCTCTTTCCCTCTGACCTGCCCCATTGCATTCTCTTGCTCTCTTTCTCTAAAAAAAAAAAAAATATATATATATATATATATATATACACACACACACATATATTTACATATATATGTATATTATATATAAGTTAAGCACACATTCCCAATGTATCTCTCTACATATTTATATGTAGCCATATTACTTATTTTAATTATTATTTTTTTATTCATTTGAAAGACAGAGATCACAAGTAGGCAGAGAGGCAGGCAGAGAGAGAGGGGGAAGCAGGCTCCCTGCTGAGCAGAGAGCCCGATGCGGGGCTCGATCCCAGGACCCTGAGGTCATGACCTGAGCTGAAGGCAGCAGCTTAGCCCACTGAGCCACCCAGGTGCCCCGATACGTAGCCATATTATTTTTTAAGTAGGCTCCATGCCCAGCAGAGAGCCCAACTCATGACCCTGAGATCAAGACCTGAGTTGAGATCAAGAGTCAGATGCTTAACAGACTGAGCCACCCCTGTGCCCATATATGTAGGCATATTACACAAATTATACATGCACAACATAATGCATATATAATTACATGTATTACAAAGCACAGACGAAAAAATAGGCCTTTAAAAAGGATAAGACATGGGGTGCCTGGGTGGCTCAGTTGGTTAGGCAACTGCCTCCAGATCAGGTCATGATCCCAGGGTCCTGGGATCGAACCCCGTCCCGTGTCAGGCTCCTTACTCAGCGGGGCGCCTGCCTCTCCCTCTCCCTCTGCCTGCTGCTCCGCCTGCTTGTGCTCTCTCTCTCTGTCAAATAAATAAATAAAATTTTAAAAAATAAATAAGCAGGATAAGGCAGAAGCCAGCATGAAGGCCTGGCACACAGCTGGCCACAAGCCTGTCGGTTGAAGCAGAATCCACGATGAATTATGAAAAGCAACTCAGGTAGAGGCCGGCAGCCCAGGCTTTGTGTGGTATGTGCTGTTATGTTCTTACTGGCTCATGCTCCCAGGGCGGTGAGTAGCGGTGAGGTCTGGGGGAGCAGGGAGGGGCCGGTACTTGTCCCCACCCTCCATCCCCTCCCCAGGCTGGGGGCTACTCACCCACCGTGAGGTCCAGATGATTCCTCTCCCCCAGGGCACGCAGCCTGTAGAGGCAGCCTCTCTGGTAATAATATTGCAGGAACTGGACACAGCCTATAGGGGGAGCACAGCGCCCGGCTCAGGGCCTGGAGGACTGGATGCCACCACAGCATGCGCACGTGCACACCCAGGGGTCTTCACAGCCCAGAGGGCGCCCTCTCTCACCCCAAAACACACAAACACGCACACACACGCACGCACACACACACATGCACGCCTGAACCTACTTTATCCCTTCTCCAGAATACAATGAGAGCAGGTTATCTGAAGACCCAACAAAGTGCCAATGAAATTAGAAACTTCTAGAGCAGATGCTTGCTGGGATGGTGGCACCGTGCCGGGAGCTGTGTGTAATGCCAAGATGGCACGAGACACTTCTATACAATGGGATACTTAGTCATTACTAAAAATGAGGTAGAATTCTGTGTCTTGACATAGAAAAATACCCTTTTTGTTATTGTTAAAAAATAAACAGGTTATAAGCAAAGCTCTGTGTACAAAGGGATCCCATATTTATCGACTACATAATGAAGTACATATGCATATATAAATCAAACTGAAAGGACATAGATCAATTAACAGTGATCACTCCTAAGGGTAAGATTATACATAATTTTCATTCTTGCCTTTACAGATTTGAATTTGTTGGCAGGGTTTTATTTAAAAATTAATTGTATTTTTTGAGTCAGTAATATGTACACAATAAAATTCAAAGGGAACAAACAAGTACTTGGTAAAAAACAAAACTCTCTTTCTGTCCCTATCCCCCACTATCCAAGCTCCCCCTTCTCAGAGGGGACCCTTAGGACCAGTTTACTGTATATAAAATCCAGAGCTAATTTTTTTTTTTAAGATTTTATTTTTAAGCAACCTCTATACCCAACGTGAGGCTTGAACTTACAACCCCAAGATCAAGAGACACTTGCTCTACCGACTAAGTCAGCCAGGAGCCCCGATCTAAAGCTATTCTTAAATGAGAAAAAGAACATATACTTTGTTTCCATTTTGAGGTAGTGTCCCCAACACCACTCAGATCCCGAAAGTCACCATTGGTCCCCAGCTGTGACACAGGGAAGAAAAGGCAGCAGTGGGGGTTCCTGAAGGTGGGGGTAATCAGGCTGTCCCTCCCCCAGGACTGGGTGGTGATCTGGGGGCAGAGAGCTCTTTGCTGGATTTCTGAGACCGTCCCCTGCCCCAAGCTCTCTTCAACACTAGACACACCCCTCACAAGGGTGGAGGGATGACAGGGGCCTCCATCAGCGAAAGTCCTGGAAACCAGAAACCGTACCCCCTTCCCTGAATCCAGGCAAGAGGCACTCACTCTGAAAAATGGAAAATGCTAAAAACTGATTACGAAACTTCTGATAAATCAGTCCGTTGGGCCTGCGGAGAAGTGGGAAAAGCAAAGGTGAGGTGTGCTGTGAAATCAGACATTCATCCCTGCCCCTCTCCGCTCCAGCCAAGACAGAAGAAAAGCTTGTAATTAAAAAAAAAAATCATTTAAGTAATCTCTACACCTAATGTGAGGTTTGAACTCACGACCCCGAGATCAAGAGTCACATGGTCCACCAACTGAACCAGCCAGGCGCCCTCAGAAGAAAAGCTTTTACAATTAAAGGGAGGTCCCTGATTTCTGTCCTTCTTTGGCACCAGTGTCCCGGGGGCTGGACCCAATTACTTTTGTCATTGCTTTAACCCCGTTCTAGAAGCAGGGGGGCCAGTACCATCATTCTGAAGCCTAAGTTCTCACTGATCTCCACTCTCTCCGTCTGTCTCCTTTGGAGCCTCATCCCTGTAATTCTTTCTGTCCATTGCTCCCTGTCACCTCTGTCTTAGCAGGCAGGCCAACATGACATCCCCAGAAACCTCCCGGCTGGCTTGGGGGATCTCTGTGGTCTGGCTGTAAGCTCATGCTTTCCTTCTTGGCCTAAAAGTCAGCCCATGCCAGGAGCCTTGGAGGTGTCCCTCGCCCACTACCAGCTCCCCATTCACGGGCTCCCAGGAGACACTCACCAGGTCAGCATCACTCCAGAGAGGAACGTGGACACGTAGTGGTGAGACACCCACCAGCCTTTAATTCTTGGAGATAAGAGAAGGAAAGGGAGTTCAGGTGGGGAGGGAAACACAGGCGGCTCTTGCTTCCCAGACTATGAGCGCATGGGCTACTCTGCAGCCCCAGCCATGACACAGGCCCAAGCCATGACTTCTCCCTTTCCTTTGTCCTCCAGAGATGCACGATCACATGTAAACCACCCACAGACTGGCCATGAGGCCCACAGAAGCACTCAGGCCTCCAAGGGCTTCCAGCTACCCTAAAAACACATCCCTCAACGCACCCCAACTTCAAGCCCTGTCTCCCTGTTCTCTCCTTGAACCTGCCAAGCCTATTACCACCTCAGGGCCTGTTATGGGCAGAACTGTGTGCCCCCGAAATTCCTATGTTGTAGTCCTAACCCCCTTAGGGCTAGTACCTGAGAATTTGACTGTATTTGGAGATGAGAAGTTTAAAGAAGTAAGGTTAAATGAGGTCCTAAGGGTGGGCCCTAACCCAACAGGGCTGGTGTCTATGCAGGGGGCAGATACCAGGGGTGGGTACGCTCACAGAGAAAGGGCTCCCCGAAGACACGGTGGCAAATGCAGGCCACGGAGAGGCCTCAGGAGAAACCACTGGGGCTGGCACCTCGATTTTGAACTTCTAGCCTCCAGAACTGTGAGAAAATAGATTTCTATCTTTTCAGCCGCCCAGCCTGTGGTCATTTGTCACGGCAGCCCACACCGACCAACAGGGCCTTTGGACTGCTGTTCTCTCTGCTCTGAGAACGTGGCCTGCCTGGCTCCTGATCCAAATTCAAGTTCTGGACCAACTGTAACCTCCTCTGAAAGGCCTTCTCCGGCTACCTTATCTAAAACAGCCAGGCAGCCCCACTCTGGATCACAGCGCCCAGTTTTATTTTCTTCATGGGGCTTACCACTATCTGAAATTATTCATTTCTTCCCCTCGGTTTGTTCTCTGACCCCTCTTCCCTGATCACATGTAAACATCAGGAGAGCAGGGGTCTTTTTTTTTTTTTTTTTAAAGATCTTATTTATTTCTTTGTCAGAGAGAGTGAGCACAGGCAGACAGAGTGGCGGGCAGAGACAGAGGGAGAAGCAGACTCCCTGCTGAGCAAGAAGCCTGATGTGGGACTCGATCCCAGGATGCTGGGATCATGACCTGAGCTGAAGGCAGCCACTTAACCAACTGAGCCGCCCAGGCGTCCCTGAGAGCTGAGGTCTTGTCCGTGTTCTTCATCGGTGTTATCTGTGACACACCGAGCAGGTGCTCAGTGTGTTGAATTAACACAGCGTACGTGCGCGCGCGCACACGCACATACACACACACACACTCACGCTCTCCCAGAGCTACAGCTACCTGCTATCCCACACAGACACAGAGAAATGCGAGACTGCCCACACAGCATCTCAGCATCCCAGACGCACTTTCTCCCCAGGAGCTCATGCCCTGGGCTCATCCACTCCCCCATTGGCAGGAGGCCCTTGCCCAGCCCTGGACTTCACATGTCCAGTACAGAAGGTGTGGGAACCCTGGTTTCAGAACCCAGTACTCCCCTAACTGAGGGCTCTCATTCCACAGCAGGGGAGGGAGCCTCGTTGTCACCCCGTCCTCCGTGTCAATGTCCCAGCCTAGGCTGAAAGCTGGACCCTCAAACCCTTACCCTTCAAAGTCCTTGAGTCTATCTCTGGCCTCTGTTGGCCTCCTCCAGCCCCTGTCTCAGAGCTCAATGAACACAATGTGGCAGCGATTTGCTTTGCCAAATGCAGCCTGGGAGCAGCAGGGCTCCTGCCTCCCAAGGATTGGGCAGTAGAAACTGGGTGCCTCAAACCCTCACCAGTGCTGGATTCCAAGCTTTAAAATTTCAGCCAGTCTTATTGGGTGAAAATTGGTATGTTGTTGAGGTTTTAATTTGCATTATCCTAATAAGTGGGTTTCAGTGGTCTTAAAGCCTTCCAACCAGAATGCAGACATCACACAAGCAGAGACCAGAACTTACTCATCTCTCCTCTCTGCAATCTCACACTAGATCCGGATATAAATCAGGGGTTCCAACATGGCCCGTGGATGCCTCAAGGGTTATGGTTAGGAACAAGGTTTTAGATGGCTCATTATTCCTAGCACTAACAGCACCCGGTAAACAGTCGGCACTCAAATAATGTTGAGATCATGTCCAGGAGGTGCGGCTGATGAAGCCGCAGCTGGTCTAGATGCCACCAGCAGCATGGAGGTACAGGATAAGACATCCACCCACTTCTCTGATCCCAGTCTCCCCCGCCCCGTGTCCCTGGATTGCCTGTCAATGTCTACAAGGACCCTGGCTCTAATTTTCCTACAGAAGAGGCAGTTAGTCTCATCCTCAAGGAACACCCAAGAACCCTCTCTGCAATCACTTCCCCCCAAGTTCTCTGCAGAGCCCCACACAAGCCCTGGAGGTCTGGCAAACCCCATCCGTGCTCCTTTGTTTTACTCCACAAAGCGGCCCTGAAAGAGGCCCCCTCCCCACGTGGGAGCGCCCAGAGCCAGACGCAGGACCCGTGCAGCAAGGCTGGCTGAGCGGCCACTCCTCAATCCACAGCTCACAGTGCCCAGAGCCCAGCCCTGACAGGTGCGCCCAATAAGCACAGCTTAACGGCACTAGGAAAGGCTAGAAACTGCATCTTCCCTGGCATGGCGTTCACGAGCCCCTCAGCCATCTGCACACTCCAGGGTGCTGAGCTGATTTTGTGTACGTTTATGCAACCGTTCTGCTGTCACTTAATTCAAATATCATACAATTCCCCCATTTAAATTATACACGTCAGCGGTTTTTAGTACATTCACACAGTTGTACAACCATGAGCACTCTCAAATTGTAGGACATTTTTATCACCCCCAAAGAAACCTGGACCCATTAGTGGTCACTCTTCGGGCCTGTTTTGCCACAGAAATACAGCTTCCATGGCCTATGGGCATTGTAACGAGCAGACAGCAGATAACCAATTAAGAGTGGTACACACAGCTACGGTGTAGGAATAGCACGGCCTGCTATCTGGGAATTGTGCCCGAGCATACCATGGCCCTCCTTTCGGGACACCTTAGCCACATGGGCACCGCTCATAGGCACCAGCAGCCACAGAATGTTTCTGGCTTTGAGCTTCGGGTCACGTGGCAGGTGGGGGAATGGCTTCCACACTGAGGATCCCTCCCTCCTGGCCGCCCCTACATGGCTTTATCCCAGGAAAGGCCCCTCTAATAGCCAGTTGGAAGCAGGCTCCCATGGGCTGGCTGGCCAGAAAAGCTAACACGATCCCTGATTCATTATTTATTCTGGCCCAGAACTAACTGCAGAGGACATCTGCTGTTTTTGCCTCTCTGTCAATCACGCCACCCCTACTCCACCCCCGACGTTCTGGTTGCACGCCAGGCCTTTCTTTGGGTGAACCACCTCATCCCCACACTCAGTCTGGGTGGCTGAGGGGGAGCCGGAGTGATATAACTGGGCACGTGACTCAGAGCCAGCCAACCAGGGCTCTGCATCCCCTCCCCCAGCCACACTGATTGGCTCAGGAATGAGCATGTGACCTTACCCAAACCAATCAGAAATCTTGTGTCAAAATTACAACTCGATCTGCGAAGGAAAGAGCTCTTCTTTCCTGTGAGATCGTCAGTCTGGCGGGGTGGTGGTCTGGGCTGCCAGAAGCCAGTGCTTCCAAGTAGGGGCAAGAGGTCAGGGTGGAGGACGGTTAGCACTGTGTGAGCCCTTTGCACCGCCTTGCACCACTCACATACAGGCACACTATAGAGATACTGTGGCTTCCCTTTCAGGGCCTTGGAATAAAGCAAATGTCGCGATAAAGCAAGTCAAATGAAGTTTCTGGTTTTCCAGTGCCTCTCAAAGTTACGTTTACACTATACGGTAGTCTAGTAAGTGTGAAATAGCAGGTCTAGAAGAACAATGTACATACCTTGATTTTAAAAAGTAGTGCTAAAAAATGCTAACCATCGTCTGGGCTTTCAGCAAATTGTAATCACTGATTTCAGATCATCATAACAAATATAATAATAATGAAGAAGTTTGAAATACGGCAAGAATTATCAAAATGTGACAGAGACACAAGATGAGCAAATGCTGTTGGGAAAATGGCGCCAACAGACCTGCTGTACACAAGATTGTCACAAACCTTTAATTTATAAAACACACACAAACATACACACAATACCTGCATAGTGCAATTAGACAAGGTATGCCTATATGTGTTCCCCCATCATAATTACTCCTATCAGGCAGTTTCCCTCATTTGCAGGATTTCCAAGGGAACTTGATTTGCTTATTGCATTGAGCTAATGAGCTATAGCTCCCCATCCTTCCAGAAAGTAAAGCACCAATCCACCCCACCCATTCCAGACCCCAGCCCCCACCACATCCAAACCCCTGCCCCAGGCCAAAGCAGGCAGACAGGCCCAGAGGAACAGTACCATTACAGCTTCAGATATAGGCTGAAGTGTTAGGCACATGAGGTCTGGCTTTGGAACTTCACTTCTACCCCTCCTCCAGGGCCATGTCCTCCTCCTCACTTTCCTGGTGTGCCCCACACTTGCAGGGACCTCCACTCAGTCCTGTTCCCTTCCCTCTAATAATCACACCACACATTGCCCCCCCCACAGCTGCCCACCACACACAGCTCGTCACACTAGATAAAGAGCTGACCAGTCTTTATAAAGTAAGTAAAGTACTTAATACTTTACTAAAGTAAGTAAACTTTAGTAACTCTTCTAAAGTAAGAGTAATTCTTACTAAAGTGTTAGTGATTGTTAGACATGGGGCATGCCTCTGAAGACTCAATCGGAATCCATCAGAAGGATGAACAGCAAGCCCATGGGAACAGGTAGAGAATTTATGACAAGGAGGCCTTGCCATTTGCCCTGGCCCTCTCTCCCCACTACCTGCCACCTTGGCTCCCCTCCAACGACACCCAAAAGCAGAAAGATACTATTCAGTAAAATTAAGAAAGACTCTGAATGTTACTTCCTTGGTAAGATTTTCTACTTCAGTGTTTCCCAAAGCATGGGGTGCTTACCACCAAGTTTTAGAGGACACTCAAGCGTAACTCTAGGTGATACTGAACCAGGTGGCGAGAGGTCATCTGTTCAGTTCTTTGGTCTCCCGATTAAGTCAAGGAGTCTCTTTAATGCCTCTCAAGGCCCGCTAATCTCCCTTTTTATACACACGTACATACATGGAGAGACAGCAGGCCTCAGGCTCAGAACCTCCCGGAAGCGAGAATAATCGACTTCAATACGTTATGCAAGGAAAACAAAAGGAGATTTTTATACTACTTCCTCTTTCCTGCAACTGATGCTGGCTTTCCACGTACAGCGATGAAATAAAATTTCCTTTTAAAATAAACTAGTATTTACTTAAGTTAAAAAAAAAGGGGGGAGGTTGATTTAGAATGTTGACAATTATCATCCGGGTGATACACGGAAAAGGCAAAAATGGTGAGGATAGGTCACGAATAAGTGCTGTTTGAGAAACACTGATCTTTTCTAACGGGCTACATGCTACGGGGCTGCATACCTAAAAAATTGCTGGGCCCCTGGTCCTTACCTCTGGGCTCTACCTTCAGGTTAAGGCCCGGCAGGGCAGGGATCTGCCATAAGAGACCACTGGGCAGAAAAGTGAAAAGGTGGCAAATTATTTAGGGGTTTGCAGACACCCCCAATCTTAAATACACAGTTCATGACGTTCCTTACTAGCGCCCAAGCGGGAGGAAGCAGGGAGGGGCTGGGAGGTTGTTACCTTCCGTTTCAGGGAAAAACAGGGACAACATGGTACACAGAGAAGAAACAGCTTACTCCGGAAAGGAAATCAGATCTATGGAAAAATGGGTCCCACAGGTGGCAAATCATAGGTCTTAATTGGGCCCCAAGACTCTCAGCTCAGAGACAGGTTCCAGGATAGGAAGGAGAGTGACAAAAGAGCAGGGCTCCTCGTATTTGCAGCCCCTCAGAGGTGGAGACCCCCCCAACTGTGCCTCCATTCACTCAGCAGTACTGAGGCATATGTCCCGAAGGGGCTGTGAAATAGCCCAGGGAGGGGACTTCAGTTGCCCGGGGCCACAGAGCCACTCAGCAACAGCCGTGGGACTAGAACTCAGGAACCCTCCTTCCCAGCTTGGCTGTCTTCCTCCTTAGCACTGCCTGGGTAACAAGGCAGGTTTGAACCAAGACCCTCACTACCTGTCCTCCGTCCTCCCCATCTCCCTGTGGGGGACCACCCATTCTTGTCACCAGAATCCATTCATCCTTCTAATGACACTATCCCAATTTTCCTCTGGGAACCCACCCACTGTCCCCTTGACACTCAGCTCCTAGGCTTCTGATGGTGGCCTGCAGGGGCGGGCACAAGGCTCAAGCCTGACCAATCAGAGCCGCACATTCTCTGACCACAGTGATTGGTTCAGAGACAGGATTCAGCAGGTACCAATGGGACCCAGTGAGACTCTTGGAAAACAGCAAGGTGCCCTATTTTGCTGGGAATGCTAGAAATAAAAGACGTGGGCCCAGAGCTCTGGGATGCCTCTGCATGGAGCCTTAGAAGGAAGACAGCATCACAGAAGGCAGAAGTTAGGGATGGAGAGGAAGTGGATCCTAAGCACCTGGATTAAGCTTGACCTGAAGTCAGTCCCAACGGACCTGTTCCTTGAGAGGAGAAAACCAATTTTTTGTTGTGTTAAACCCCTCTGAGTTAGAGTTTTTGGTAAGCAGGAGACCACAGAAGGTGGCCCTGTAGCAGCAGACATGGTTTTCCTCCACCCTGGGGCAGTCAGGGATACCCTGCCCCTCCACGGAGGAAGGGAATATGGGCTGAGGGTGCCGGCCCTCACACGCATCCCTTCCATGACAGACCTCCCTTTGGCTCCCCCAGTGCCCCCCGCAAAGCCGGGCCCCCAATTACCTTGAGCCATTGCTGATGAGAATACTCTCCCGAATTGTCAGGGTGCAGTAATACCACACCAGCAGGAAGTTAAAGACTTCGTCCGTCACCCTGGTGGAAAGAAACAGCCCCGGGGAGGAGCGCAGGCATGAGAACCAGGGATGGCTCTTACCACCCTCTCCCCTGCCACAGAGCAACAGAACAGCAAACCAGGCTGCCTCTGGGAACAACCCCACCCCCACCCCCGAGCCTGGAGAAGACAGAGTAAGCGTGGCTGCCACCTAGCCTGCCTGTCCCCCTCCTCACCTTTCTGCCAGAATCCTGCTTGCTTTTAAGGCTCTAGCTGAGGTTTTGTCCCCTTCCCTGAGCACTGGGACACCCTCGTTCCCTTCTACGTTCTTACCGTGTGATGTAAAATTTTTGGTGGAAGGGCAACAGGAGGACTTCAAGCAGAAAACTGAGTCTCTTAAATTGTCTACAGTGTAATGTAATTTACAAATGTCAATTCCCTCCATTCCCTTAAAAGATCTATAAACTTTGTTGCACTTACAGAAGAATTCTTTTTTTTTTTTTTTAAGATTTTATTTATTTGGCAGAGAGAGACACTGCAAGAGAAGGAACACAAGCAGGGGGAATGGGAGATGGAGAAGCAGGCTTCCCGCTGAGCAGGGAGCCCGATGTGGGACTCAATCCCAGGACCCTGGGATCATGACCCAAGCCAAAGGCAGACGCTTAACGACTGAGCCACCCCAGTGCCCACAGAAAAATTCTTATGGCCCGAATGGTCTGTAAGATGAATTAAGACCCCCTGCCTCCTCTGCAGTCCTCATGGCCCAGAGCCAGCCAGAGAGGCCTTAGGACAGCACAGAGGGGCTGGAGCCAGTGCTGTGCCCTGGTCAGAGAGGAGAGCTGGCAGACACGTGGCATGTGACCTCATCAGAAACCTCCCCGCCCCCCCTCCCTGCCCTGGCCTCATCTTTGCTGTGAGATTTGCAGGCTGACCCCCTACCTGAATATGGCTGGGTGAAGGGCCCGGGGCAGAGCCTATGACAGGCGGCCCCTCGGGACCTCCCCTGCCACTGACTCTAATGGAGGCTCTAGCTTCCAACCCAAAGGGAAGCGCTTCTGTCCTTCCCAGTGCCAGGCAAATCCATTCACGACTGTGGGGGGGGGGGGGTACTATCCACCTGCACCGGGGAGGGAGAAACTCCCCATCTCCTCCATTTCCAAATCCGAACTGGGACAACTACGATAACCCTGGGAGGGAAATGGAAAGGTATGACTCAAACAGTAAGAGCCAAAGTTGGAAGGTTGGCTTTTAAGCGACGTGACCCTGTTTTGTGGTCACAGATGACAGACTTTCAACCCCAAGCCCTCCTGAGCCATCGCCTGTGGAGGGCCAGGAACAGACTCTGGAAGCACAGGGCCTGAGTTCAAATCCCAGCTCTGCCTCTTCCGAGCTGTGGGATGAGGGGCAAGTCGGTGATTGTCCCGCGCGATCACTCCTGCACTAACATGGGGAGAGTGAGAGCAGCTCCCGTGTAGGCTGGAGGTTAACCCACGAAGCACGGGGAACGGGGCTTGGGGCATAGGAAGGGCTCCCTGCATTCCCTATTATGACTTTGGGAAGGATCACAGAGTACCCAAGGCCTGAGAAATGAGTCTCAGATGCTGAGTTCTAAGGAAATCAAAAGCCTACTTGACTTGAATGGGGTGTTGGGGTGGGGAGGGCCTCCCCAGGGCAGAGGGTCACTCAGACACTGACTTCCAAGCTCCCCTTCAGGCAGGAGGCAGGCCCAGTCGGGAGTCGTTGTTACCAGGATGTTTCTCGCTGGGCCTTTCCTACACCTTCTCCATAAAGAAGGGAATAAAAATAAGGTTTTATGGCCCCAGCACTTCAGGGAAATGCTTGGGGTGCTGGCCCCAGCCTTCTCTGCCAGAGTGTATGAGCTCCCTGTTGTGGCTGTAACAAAAGACTTAGTGGCTGAAAGCAACACACATTTATTCTCTTACAGTTCTGGAGGTCGGAGGTCTGAAATGGGGAGGGCTGGGTTCCTTCCGGAGGCTCTCGGGGAGAGTGCCCTTGCTGACCTGTGCCAGCTTCTAGACACTCCTGCATTCCTTGTTTCGTGGCATCACGTTTCCTTCTCTGACTCTGACCCTCAAACCTCCCTCTTATAAGGATCCCTGGACTTACTGAATAATCCAGGATAATCTCTTCTCAAGTTCCTTCACTTAATCTATCTGCAGAGACGTTGTGCCAAGCAAGGTCACCATTCGCAGATTCTGGGGATTAGAACACACACCTCTTCGGGACCGTGACTCAGGCCACACCAGGCCAGCTCTAATTACCGGGAACTTGCAACGCCGCAGGCATTTCACGTGGACGATCTCTCTGAGTCCTCGTCCAACCCTACAGGACGGCTTCCTGTGGCAGATGCACTTAACCACATCTGCGCCCATTGACAGAGCTCCTGACAGCCAGACCCTGCCGTTCCTGGCACGCCTGGCTTTCTCAGGCCCCCGCTGCTGTGAGAGGCAGGTCGGGGCCAGGGGGAACTGATGCCCTCTGGAAATGGTCCTCAACTCCCCTAACCAAGAGCAGCTGGAAGATAAACACCCTTGCTCCCTCGCCCCTCAAGTGGGTAACTGAGGCATGTTCCGTGCTGTCTCCCAGTTCTCCAGATGCCTACAGGGAGCCCCTCCTGTCCCACTTCCCATTCCCCTGCCAATGTTTCCTGGGATCACCTCTGAAAAAAACTACTGGCACTCAAATGCTTGTCTTGGGGTTGCCTCTGGGGGCACACACACCAAGATAGGACAACTTCCCATTTTACAGATGAGGACACTGAGGCCCAGAGAGAGAGGAAGCGAGCTGCCCAGGAATGAGATCCAAAACCAAGCCCCAACTAACCTGAGCTAACTCCAACCACCTTTTTCCTGAAGCTTCAAGACCAAATCCTGACAGAGAACAGTACTAACTAGATCCAGCCTCTAGGCCTGAAGGCAGAAGAAAAAGGCATCGCACTCTCCAGCAGCCTCACAAAGCCTCCCAAGGACCAGACAGCACGGGCAGATGTCTTCTGGCCACGGGGAAGACAGGAAGCAGACAGAGAGAGAGCAAAGGCTCTACTCAAGGTCACATAATCTGTGAGTGGCAGACCTGGACCTAGAACCCACCATAGAAGGGCCTTTCTGTGGGGCCCCCAGCAAGGAAACCATCCCAAGGAGGCAAGAGTAAGGAAAAAGAATCCTCCTCCTTGGATGCACTGGATATTAAGCGGTGGTCTCTTCCAGCCTGCCCAGCCTTAGCGCAAAATGCTGGCAGTGATCACAATTGCTCACACTTAGACGGCACTTATGTGCCAGGCACTACTGTAAACACTGCAAATAGGGACGCCTGGGTGGCTCAGTGGGTTAAGCCTCTGCCTTTGGCTCAGATCATGATCTCAGGGTCCTGGGATCAAGCCCCACATCGGGCTCTCTGCCCGGCAGGGAGACTACCCACCCCCCCGCCTACTTAGGATCTCTCTCTGTCAAATAAATAAATAAAATCTAAAAAAATAAAAAATAAACACTACAAATAGAACCTATCCGGTCCTCTCAGCCATCCTACCAAGTAGCTCCCGTTACCCTTATTTTGTGTGTGAAGAAACCCGGGAGAGGAGAGGTTAGGTCATTTGCCCAAGGTCAAACAGCAGGGAAGACTTCCCTGAAGGCAGACCAGAGAGGAGCTGCCTGTCCAGCCCCCTTCCCCCATCCTATTTTTAACCCACGGAAGGTATACCAGTGTTGCTTCAAAATTCATGTCCACCCAGGACCTCAGAATATGACATCTGGAAACAGTGTCTTTGCAAATTTAATTAGTTAAGACAAGGTCATAACAGGTTAGGGTAGGCCCTGAATCCAAAGACTGGTGTCCTCCCGAGAAGGCCATGAGACAAACACAGGGACACACAGGGAAGGGGGCGACGTGACAAGATTGAGGCCCAGGAGGCTGAGAGTGGCGGGAAGCAGCTTTAAGCCAAGGAAGGCCAAGGAAGCCGGCAGCACTCAGGCTGGAAGAGGCAAGACGGGACCTTCCCCTACAGCCTTCAGAGTGAGCATGGTCCCACCAACACCTTGATTTCAGACTTCTGGCCTCTAGCGCTGTGTGAGAATAGATTTCTGTTGTCCCAAGCCAACCAGTTTGTGGTGTTTTGTTATACGAGCCCTGGGAAATGAATACAGAAAGGGATGGGGAGAAGCTGAGAGAGCCAGGCCCTCGCTGAACTTTAGAACTAACCACAGGTTTGCCCCTTGAGGGCCCTAGATGTGCCGGCGCCAGGGAATCTGGCTGCACATCGAGAACGTCTCTCCCTTCCAGAGGGGCATGTGAGCGGGCAGTGCCGATGTGTGCAGCTTTTAGCCTCTGGGGAAACAGGCCAGCCCGAGGCAGCAGGCAGGCATGGGCCCAGGACCTAAAAGAGCCTTTGTCTGGACATTCAAGTGGACAGACCAGAAACCGGACTCCCAGCCAAGCCCTTGCCAGCAAATAAGCCCGACACAAGGGCCAGATGCCCAAGCTGTACTTGGCTGCCTCCCCTCGAGGCACAAAACCCAGGGCTGGGGGAGAAATGAAACCCCCTGAGGCACTGGCCTGCAGCCTCTCAGAGCCACGTGGCTTCCTCCTGCTCCAGAAGCAGCGGCTGGCGCTCTCTCTCCCCAGCACCGCTGGCACCCGGCAGAGCCCTCCACACACAGTGCTAACAAAGCCTGGTGTCACCCTCACTTTACAGATAGGGAAACTGAGGCTCCCGGAGGGAACCTGCTCATGGTAACAGCCAATCAATCCTAAAGCCAGGATTCAAACCCAGGCAGGCTGTGATCTTTCTTTTCTTCCTTCCCTTCTTCCTTTCCTTTTTTCTTGCTTTCTCTTTTTATAACTGATACATAATTCACGTACCACAAAATTCACCCTCTCAAAGTGCCTAATTCATTACTTTTTAGTATATTCACAGAGCTATACATTCACTGCCTCTATCTAATTCTGGAACATTCTCTTCACTCCAAAAGAAACCCCTTCCTCATCAACAGCACCCCCCACCCCCCCCACCCCCACCCAGCTCCTGACTACTAATCTGCTTTCTGCCTCTATCGATTCACCTGTTCTGGATATTTCATGTAAGTGGAATCATACAATATGTGACTGGCTTCTTTCACCGAACAGAACGTTGTCAGAACCCATGTTGTAGCATGTGTCACTACTGTATTCCTACTTATTACTGAAATAATACTCCATTGTGTGGGTGTGCCACTGGGCTCTTTCCTAACTCCTAGTTATAAGGTCTCTCCAGTAGTGGTTCAGTAGGTATTTGTTGGACGGATGTCCCGTAGACAGGACTGCTGTTCTGCATGAGAAAAGGCTCTTCTCTACCTACAATCGCCCAAATACTGCAGGAGAGAGCCCCGCCCAGCACCCCCTGCCAAGAATACACACACCACCACGTTTCCTGTTACCTGTAGTGAAGGACAAATCGACAGGCCACAGCCCCTAGGAGCAGGATGATGGTCAGGTAGAGCTTGAACTTCTCATACTCGTCCTTGTAAGCAAATCTGCAGTGACAGACACCCCCAGGAAAGGTCACGTAACTATCACTATAGTTACAGTAATATAACCATATCCCGTCTGGGGACAGAATCCTCGACACCATCAGATCCTCTGCCTACCACCAGCCGCTGTCCACAAGAACCTCGTGATCCCACTAAAGGAAAGTTCTGGCCTTGAATTAATGGTGATGGTCAATGAGAGAATGAAGACCGATGGGCAAAGCTTCCCACATCCCTGGGCTCCTGGGGTAGGTCTCTGGGCTGGTGATGGGGATGGGCAGGGGGTGGAGAAGGGCTCCTCCCTAAGCAGCTACGGCAGCAGAAACACCACAGCTTGCCCCTGCGACTGACTGATTTCAGGTGGACAGCACTGCCTGCTTCCCAGGAGAACAGTGTGTGATGAGGGGTGGAACGGAGCAGGGACCATTTCTCATGGGAGAGTGGCAGTTCTGCTCACCCAACATGACTGCATGAAAAGAAGGAAGGAACACTCCCGAGGTGGTCTCCTCACTGAGCAGGAGAGTGTCAGAAAGACCAAGGGCCACAGCCCACACTATAATTTTTCTATATTTACACAAAAATTCTAGCTAGTTCATTTCTTCTAAGTTGAAAGGGCAAAATTCCTGGATTCCCTAAAGTCAGGCAGGGGTCAGAGATACTTACTTGGCCTGGTTGCTGAGAAGGGTCACATTCACATTGCCAAGGACCAGATTTAAGTAGAGCCTGGAAGGAAAGGACTGGTGAAGGCCGACTCGTTCCTTACCAGCCCTAGGAATGGGCCCCAACCAAAACCATTCAAACAATAAGCATGCCTTGAACACCGATGTTAGAAAATAGCGTGCTAAACTCAGCAGTAAAATTCTCACATGGAGAATAAAGACTAACTAGAGAATGCAACAACTGTGACACATGACAGTCATGACTAACCCATTTCCCCCCAATTTAGCTGGCTTAGAGACCATATTTCCCAGGCTCCCTTGCAGCTCGTGTGAGCATGTGACTGAGTTCCAGCCAATGAGGTGATGGCATGTGTACAATCTCTACAAATCTCTAGGTCAATTTAAAAAGGGTTCTTTTTTCTTTTTTTTAAGATTTTTCTTATTTATTTGACGGACAGAGATCACAAGTAGGCAGAGAGGTAGGCAGAGAGACAGGCGGAAGCAGGCTCCCCGCTGAGCAGAGAGCCCGATGCAGGACTCGATCCCAGGACACTGAGATCATGATCTGAGCCGAAGGCAGAGGCTTTAACCCACTGAGCCATCCAGGTGCCCCAAAAAGGGTTCTTTTTTAAAACTGAAGTATAACCTTCAGTACATTTATAGGTATACCTATAGCATATTTTATGCCTGGCTTCTTTCCCTCAATATTATGTCTGGGAGGTTCACCCACGTGGTCTGTGTATAGTATTCCCCTAAGTGGAGACCCCACAACTTATTTATTCATTCTACTACTGATATACGCTTAAGTGGTCTTCAGTTTTTGGCTAATAGAAATACACTGCTGTGAATAGCTTTCTTTTTTGTTTCTAACTGAGATGTAATTCACATACCATAACATCATCCTTTAAAAAAAAAGAAGTAGTTTTTTTTTTTTTAAAGATTTTATTTATTTATTTGAGAGAGAGAGAGATCACAAGTAGATAGAGAGGCAGGCAGAGAGAGAGGCGGGGGTGGGGGGGAAGCAGGCTCCCTGCTGAGCAGAGAGCCCGATGCGGGACTCGATCCCAGGACTCTGGGATCATGACCTGAGCCGAAGGCAGCAGCTTAACCCACTGAGCCACCCAGGCGCCCAAGAAGTAGTTTTATTTATTTATTTAAGTGATCTCTACACCCCACATGGGATTCGAACTAACAACCCTGAGGATAGAAAGTTGCATCCTCTTCCGACTGAGCCTGCCAGGCATCCCTGTAACATCACCCTTTTCAAGCACACAACATTGTACAGCAACATCACTATCACTTAATTCTAGACCATTTTCATCACCCCGAAAGAAAGCCCATACCCATCAGCAGTCACTCCCTTCCCGCCCGCCTCTCCCAGCACCCGGCAACCACTATCTGCTCCACAGGTATGGATTTGCCTATTCTGGACATTTCACTCAAAAAAAGACTCTTGCAACATGGGGCCTTTTATGTCTGGATTCTTTGCTGTCGACCTTCTTATATATGTCTACTGGAGGCCAGAAGCACTCATTTCCATTGGCTATGCACACAGGAGTGGAATTTCTGGATTATAGAATAAGTGTGTTTTTGGCTTCCCCAGGAAATGGCAAACTTTTTTTTGGTAAAAGGTATCTGCTTGCCCTCTGCTCCCTGGAGATGTGACAGTGAGAGCCAGCTTTGGCCGCGTAGGTGAGGACAACTCCCTGAAGGGTGGTGAACCAGCAAGCTGGAGATGGAAGCACCCTGAGTCCCTAGATGACCCCATGAGCCCACCACTCTTGGTCCTCTCAGCTCTGGACTGCTGTGTATGAGAAGAGAAACCTCTCCTTTGTTTGAGCCCCTGTATCATTGGGCTTTTGTTACAACAGCCTGTACTCTAATGGCACTAATAAAGGTGCAAGTAAAGAGTTACAAAATCTCAGGGGAGGAAGGGTTTAATTCTACAGAGGGAGGAGGGGTCTTTGGAAAGGCTTCACCGAGTTGGTAACATTTGAACTGGGCTTTGAAGGGTGAGTAGAAGGCTGAGAGGAGAAAAGCAAACAAAAAAGTCTTCTTTCTAGCTCTGAATAAATTCTAGAGGCATTTCTGGTCTGAGGTAACTGGAACAGAGATGTAAAAAGAACATCAATTTTTGTTTCCCCCTGCCTAGAGATACAGTCCCTACTTCCTGAAAGAGCAGTGCCATTTCCATTCGGAGAATCTCTCCCCACCCCCCGCCTCCAGGTCCCGGGGTAAAGCATATGACCCAGCCTTAGCCAACCAAAGCACTGCATCCTCCTGATTGGGTCAATGATGGTCATGTGACACAATGGTCTCAGGCCAATGAGACTCAGTCCTGGGACTTTTCCCAGAACTACAAAGAAACAAAGAGGCTTTCTCTGCTGGAATTGCTAAACTGGCAGAATGCAAACCCAGAGCGCCTGGGGCCAGCTTGTAGAGAAAGTCTCCCTAAGAGCAAGACACACATGGCAAAGGGAATAAAAAGTAAGCTCATGGCGAGATGGAGCCTAACAGTATCATTTGAGCAGCAGGATCGAGCCAGACCTGCAGCCACCTCTGCACCTTGAGGTTACATAAGCCAATAAATCGCCCATTTTTTGTAAGCACTCTGAGTTGGGCTTTCTGTCATTTGTAATCCAAAAATTTCCAACTGTCGCAAAATACACAGAGGGCTCAGGAGGCTGGAGCTGGGAAAGTGGACCTGGGCCGCTCTGTAAAAAAGGGTTTCATTCTACAGAAAATTATCACCACCCAACTCAGAAGTTTTTCCTGTGGCAAAAGAGGAGAAGCCAAGAGGAATGGCTTCAAGTGTAAAAGGGCGAGTAAGCCTCCTGACCAGGGGCTTTGATTCAGTGCTAGGCAAAACCTGGAGAAAGGGCCACAGGGAAGTGATGGGAGCACACTTAGCAGCCCACCTCGGGTTTCAATACAACACTGTCCAATCTCACTCTGGAACAGGTGGCAGTCATGTCACCTGAGGGAGGAAATGGACTTCTCCAAAGGAGGAAGAGTGTTCACATCCAAACGTGGGCTGAGCCGCCTGAGCAGAACACCCCCTAATGTCTTTGAACCTTGTAGAATTTGGATACCTGGGTCTGACTCACCAAGCTGTAGACAATTCAAGAGCTCCCAGCACAAGGCTAGGCATACAGCAGGCACTCA
The DNA here is from genome assembly GCF_922984935.1 of Meles meles. Taxonomy (NCBI): domain Eukaryota; kingdom Metazoa; phylum Chordata; class Mammalia; order Carnivora; family Mustelidae; genus Meles; species Meles meles. The sequence goes on along the minus strand of NC_060077.1, from coordinate 13,503,758 downwards.
ATACATGTTTGTTCTCAAAGGAAAAAAAAAGAAAAAAGAGAGAGAGAGAAACCAACAAACACACTCTTAAGTGCAGAAAACTGATGGTTACCAGAGGGGAGGGGGAGCAGGAGGGGTGAACTAGGAGATGGGGATGACGGAGTGCCCTTGTTGAGATGAGCACTGGGTGATGTATGGAATTCCTGAATCACTCTGTTGTACACCTGAAACTAACACAATACTGTTTGTTAACTATCCTGGAATTTAAAATAAAAATCAAATCAGTGGGGGGCGCCTGGGTGGCCCAGTGGGTTAAGCCTCTGCCTTTGGCTTGGGTCATGATCTCATGGTCCTGGGATCAAGCCCTGCTTCGGGCTCTCTGCTCGCTGGTGAGCCTGTTTCCTCCTCTCTCTCTGCCTGCCTCTCTGCCTACTTGTGATCTCCCTCTCTGTCAAATAAATAAATAAAATCTTTAAAATAAAATAAATAAAATAAAATAAATGTTTGTTCTTCGGGAGAAAACATCTTTCTTCTTCACCTCGGGTGACACCAGGCATGCAGCAGATGCTGGAAACCAGATCTTGTATGTGGTTCCTCACAAAAGGCCTCCTGAGATCCCCTCCTGTTCCATGGAGGAATGTATGAGGAAGCCTCCTTCTCTTTCCTGCCCTTGCTTCCCTCCTTTCCCCTCAACCTCAAGCCCTAGCAGGGAGATGGGAATCACCAGACCAGGTATGCTGGGCCTGGGCATCTGCCCGCAGCAGGGGTCCAATAAGCTCCCAGCTCCTACCCATTCTTCTTGGGCAGGTAGGCCTCCATGTCGAAGAAGACGTTCTGCCGCTCCTTGATGTTGGCACTCATCTGCTGAATGAGCTCTGCCTCCTCCTGGCTGGCATGCTTCCTGTACCTGTTCGGTCAGAGATGTGGGCACAGGAGAAGCAGGGGTGTTACTCAGACTGGAGGAAGAATGTGGGAACTCTGGGCACTGCCCTCCCATCTTTCTATCTCGATGCTTCTTACAACCTCAACCAGTCTCCTTGCCTGCCTGAGGATCACAGCACCCACTGGACTCCTTCCCCTGTGGGGGAATGAAAGCACTTTCCAAACCATGAAGACATGAGGACTGGGAGGTGAACCTATGATCATGGCCTCAAGAACTGAACTAAGTCATGAGCTCAAGTATTTCCCCCTAGGGATCCCAGACTTCCTACCACCTATACCAAAGACCTACAGCAACTTTCCTCCAGGAAACTACCTCTCACCCTCTTTCCCCCTCCATATGGTTCCAGTAAGGCTCTTCCGTCCCCCAGCTCCATGAACTGAGCACATGACCCAGTACTGCCTAACCAGAGTCTCAGTGATTGGGTCACAAATGAACACGTGACCAATTCCAGCCAATTAGGATCACACCCAGAACTTTTACTGAAAAACAAGTTATTCTCCTGGGGTAACCAAACCAATAGGAAGGAAGGCTGGAGGACTTATATCTGGAAGATATAAGATATATCTGGAAGATATAAGTTGGGCATTGCTGGCTGCCATCTCGGTGACCATAAGGGGGCAGGCAGCCTGAGGGTGAAGCCAATCTAGAGGAAGGCAGAATTTAGAAAGGAGGGAAAAACAAACAGATTCCTAAAAACATCTTTTGACCCCAGGATCCAGTGATGTCTGAAGCTACTCCTGGTTTTCTTCCATTAAAATTTCCATTCTCTGCTTCAGCCAGCTTTGAGCTGGGTTTCTGTCCCTTAAAACCCGAGGAGCTCAGCCTCGCCTACCTCTGGAGTGTGTGCTTCAAGTCCTTCAGGCGTGTCTTCTGCTTGTTGATGGAGCTGCTACATGAAGTCTGGAGCGAGGTCAGCTCCTCCAGCTTCTGCTTGTAGATCCTGTGGGTTTCCTGAGGGATGGAGGGGCCCGAGCAGGGTGTACGGGAGAGTGTGAGTGGGTGGCTTTGCACAGCCAGACATGACTGTGGAAGTCGGCTAAGATGACAGCTAAGATGATACAACTACTACGATCAGAGAGCTGGCTGAGACAACTAGGACGTGGGGAACGCAGCATGCCACAGCACTTCTGTAAGGAACTTGTGGTTTTTTCCTACCCAGGTTCCATCCTTCCTAATAGCAACAGCAGCCAATTATGCCTCTAAGAGGCAACCTCTTGTCAACCTCTACTTGGTCCAGGTGGTTTGAGAGGAGTCAAAGAGTCTCCATGTCAACAGCGGCCATGTGATCCAGGCCTGGCCAATCAGTATCCTCCAATGCCCTAGCCACTGATTGGTTCAGAGGCAGTAGACACATGGCTCACACTGGGCCAATGAGAGTCAGCCCTGGGACTCTGGTTTAGAAGCATTGGTTTAGAAATGCCCTCCTTCTTCTGGGTTTGCTAATCTGGGAGAAAGTACACCCGGGGCTGCTGAGCCAATAAAGCCAAACAGGAAAACAGAATTACAATGCAGTACGGGACAGAATTCTCAACATCAACTGAGCCCTTAGATCTAACCAGGTCTGAATGTAATAATGCTCTTGGTGATACGATGCATAGACTCCTTTTCACTTAGGCCAATCTGAGTTGGGTTTCTGATCCTGGCAATGAAGAGAGTCTTGCTAAGCCAACGAAGAAAGGGACACATCTCTTCCCTTAAAGCTAGCCCTCCCTACCCCAGGCTCTAGAAATAACCACTCAGGACCGCAAGGCCTGGGGAAATACAAGAGACTTCACCTGAAGGCAAGGAGAATGAACACATTAACTTCTCAATCTTGCTGCCCCAGCACAACTCCCCCAACATTCCGCCATATGCTCAGAAACAAGCCCTTCCCCCCAGTGTTCTGATAATCTAAGACAAGCACCAACAATTTGGAGGAAACAATATGAGGGACAGGGACCATGAAATTAAAAACAATAACCCAAGGAACATATTTAAAGTGTGTTTTCTTGGGTGGGGAGAAATGTATTTACCAAGGGAGAGGAAAAGGGGATGGTCAAAGGATGAGGCCAGAGCCTACATGGGGTCTCTAGACGTCTGCCAAGTGGGGTCTCTAGATAGGACAGTCAAGCCAGAAAATAAAGAATTGAAGGCAATGAAGTGAACACGTAACAATTAGGAGCAACATCAAAGAACACTGTGAGCAAGTCTCCCCTGAACCCGAGATGAGAGGGCTTAGTCCCCTGAATTCACACAGCACCCTCACTCTCTCCTTCCTGGGTCCCCGGAGAGGAAAATCATGTCTTTTACGTAACTTTCTCTTTTTATTTTTTTTAAAGGTTTTATTTATTTATTTGACAGACAGAGATCAAAAGCAGGCAGAGAGGCAGGCAGAGAGAGAGAGGAGGAAGCGGGCTCCCTGCTAAGCAGAGAGCCCGATATAGGGCTCCATCCCAGGACCCTGGGATCATGACCTGAGCCGAAGGCAGAGGCTTCAACCCACTGAGCCACCCAGGCACCCCTAACGTTCTCTTTTTAAATACTTTCAACCTTGCTAAAGAATTGTAAGAAGGGGCGCCTGGGTGGCTCAGTGGGTTAGGGCCTCTGCCTTCGGCTCAGGTCGTGATCCCAGGGTTCTGGGATCGGGCCCCACATCGGGCTCTCTGCTCCGCGGGGAGCCTGCTTCCTCCTCTCTCTCTGCCTGCCTCTCTGCCTAGTTGTGATTTCTCTCTGTCAAATAAATAAAATATTAAAAAAAAAAAAAAAAAAAAAAAAAAAAAAAGAATTGTAAGAATACAAAGAACCTCCCCACTACCCTTCACCCAGATTCACTAACTGTTGGCGTTATGCCATACATATTTGCTTTATCGTGTGTGTGCGTGTGTGTGTGTGTGTGTGTTCTTGGTCTATATCAGGCAACAGTGAACTACAGTCCACAGGCCAAATCTCCAGCCACCAGATTTTTCATGAGCAGTAAGCTAGGAATGGTTTTTGCCTGGCTGGGGAAAAAAAAAAAAATCAAAAGAATATTTCAGGACGTATGAGAAGTCCATGAAGTTGAAATTTCGGAATCCGTAAATAAACTTCATTGGAGCACAGCCACACCCGTTCGTTTGCATATGGCCGAGGATACTCTGGTGCTGCCGCAGCACAGCGAGTAGTAGTGACACAGACCATATGGCCCGCCAAAATCTAGGATCCTCATTACCTAGCCTTTCTGCCAAAAAAAAGTTTGCCTACTCCTTCCTAAACCGTTGGTCGTAGACAACATGCTTCTTTACTCTTAAACACTTCACAGCACCCATTTCCTAAGAACGCGGCATTCTCAGGGCGCCTGGGTGGCTCCGTTGGTGACGCATCTGCCTTCGGCTCAGGTCATGATCCTGGGGTCCTGGGATTGAGCCATGAGTTGGGCTCCCAGCCTCTCCCTCTCCCTCTGATGCTCTCTCCACTCCTGCTCACTCTCTCTCTCTCTCAAATTAAATAAAATCTTGACCAAAAAAAAAAAAAAAAAAAAAGAACTCAACATTCTCTCATATATCCATAGTACAATGATCAAATAAATCATCATATCTCTTTAGGTTCCTTTAGTCTACTACAGTTCCTCGACTTTGCTTTTTTTTTTTTTTTTAAGATTTTATTTATTTATTTGACAGAGACACACAGCAAGAGAAGGAACACAAGCAGGGGGAGTGGAAGAGGGAGAAGCAGGCTTCCTGCTGAGCAGGGAGCCTGATGCGGGGCTCCATCCCAGAATCCTGGGATCATGACCTGAGCTGAAGGCAGACGCTTAACGACTGAGCCACCCAGGCACCCCTCAACTTTGTCTTTCATGACATGGATTTTTTTTTTTTTAATTTGACACAGAGAGAGAGAGAGAGAGATCACAAGTAGACAGAGAGGCAAGCAGAGAGAGAGGGGGAAGCAGGCCCCTCGCCGAGCTGGGAGCCCGCTTCGGGGCTCGATCCCAGGACCCTGAGACCATGACCTGAGCCGAAGGCAGAGGCTTAACCCTCTGGCTTAACCCAGGCGCCCCATGACGTGGACATTTTTAAAGGGTTCAGTCCAGTTGTTCGGAAGAATGTCCCTCCATCTGGGTTTGTCAGATATTTCCTCATGAGTGAATTTTGGTTATGCTTTTGGGACAGAAATGCCATTAAAATGATGCTGTGTCCTCTGTTTCTCCTATCAGGAGGGACACAGTGTCTGTGACGCTAACTTTGATTGCTTGCTGCCCACTGCTTTTTCCATTCACAGTGACCAGCTTCCTATCTGTAATTAACAAGCACTCTGGAGAGAGGGAGGCTGTGATTTACTTTGAATTCTGGGGCCCTCTATGTTCAACTAATCTGCTAGTAATAAAGGACACCCTCCAGAAAGGGACAGGAAGGATGGGGCAGAGAGATCCTGAGCACCCTACGCAGGCCTTGAGAAGGTGGGGCTTCTGACTCAGAAGTCCTCGGCAACAGCAGTTGAGGCTCCCAGAAGATAAAGGGCTCTGCTAACTCCTGGCATTTCTGGGGTGGGGTCCCACCACAGAAAGATAAGACCAAGACTGCAACATCAGGCAGCCAGATGCTCACCAGGCCCTCCTGGATTTAAATTAATATTTAATTTCTTAAGTAAAACATGAAGACATTATCCTTGTTAAAAATTAAAACACTACCGCTATGCCTACAGTCAGCTATGAATATCCCACATCCTGCCTTCTCCCCTTTCTCCAGAGGTAACTCCTGGTACCACTTTCTTCTATGTATTCTTCCAGACTGTAGCCTGGCATTTCTATATTCTATATAGACCTATCTCTATACATATGCACATAAATATATATACATACCTATGAGAGATACACACTGTTGCAAAACTGCATTGTTTCTAATGCTTATTCACTTTTACTTCCTTTAGTAACAGGACCCCCCCCCCCGAGTAGTAGCTGGGCACGTGGCCGTCCAGTAACAGACATTTCTCAGCCTCCCCTGCAGCTACGTGTAGCAGCAGGATGACGAGCTGGCCAAAGGGAGGCAGGTAGGTGTGACGTGTGACCTTTATAAGGAGCTGCTGGCCCTCCGATGTCCCTTTCCCTAACAGCGATATGGCGACAACAGGTGCAGTTAGTTACCTTGAAACCAGAGATGGAAGCTGAGTGATGTCAATGGCAAAGCCCACTGTCCCTTCCCCAGCCAAGCCAACCTCTGTGACCTCATGTGACCGAGCTTTGCGCCTGTGATGGTGTTAAAACATGATGGCCCATACTTTAGCATGCCTCACATAGAGGTGGGATCTCTGTTCCCTCCTCTTAAATAGAGACAGGCTTGGGGCTGGTTGTGACCAATAAAATATGGCAAGAGCAACACTACAGGCTCTGAGAAAAAAAAAGTCATGAAGCCCATGTGGCTTCAGCCTTATTGCTGGAACACTTGCTTTAGAGCAAACTGTCCAACTATCCTGAGGCCACCATATTGTATGGAAATCCTAGTCACACAGAGAAGTCACATGTAGGCACTCTGACCAACAGTGCCAAATGATACAAACATTCTCATCATTGCAGCTCAGACATCTAGATGTGGGGGTAAAGAACCCCCAGATGATTCCGGCCACAGCCAAGGAAGCTACTCCCGTCCAGTCTTCCCAGCTAAGATCTCTGACATCACTGAGCACAGTCAAGACATTCTCATCGTGCCCTGTCTAAACTCCCAACCCACAGACTCCATGAGCAAAATGTAATCATTGTTGTTTCATACATATGAACACACATAACTGAACACCATTTACCCTGGACCACACCTCCCTTTGGACTGTTACGTGAGAAAGATGCTATCTCATTTAAGCCTTTTTTTTTTTAATTTGGGGATATCTTTGTTATAGCAGCTTAGCTTGTACCTTAGTACACACTTTTGATTTTTAAAACTATATTAACAAGGGGCGCCTGGGTGGCTCAGTGGGTTAAAGCCTCTGCCTTCGGCTCAGGTCATGATCCCAGGGTCCTGGGATCGAGCCCCGCATCAGGCTCCCTGCTCAGTGGGAAGCCTGCTTCTCCCTCTCCCCCTCTGCTTGTGTTCCCTCTCTCGCTGTGTCTCTGTCAAATAAATCAATAGAATCTTTAAATATATATATATATATATAAACAGTATCAGAATATGGACATGATTCCATGATTTTTTTTTATCACTCAACAATATGTCTTGAAGATCTACCAGCATGAGAACGTAGGGATGTACTTCAATCTTTTTAGTGCTAGGCAATATTTCACACTATGAACACACCACCGTTTATGGAGCCATTCTAATGCTCGACATTTATTTAGGTTGTTTCCGGTCTCTGCCTGTAACCAACAACGCAACATTGACTAATAGCCTTGCACTGCCTCCCTGGGCACACACAAAAGCATCTCTCTAGAGAAGAGAAGAAGGATCACTGGGTCAGAGTGTACAGCCTTGTTTTTAGTTTTAATAGATCTTGGCAAACTGCCCACAGAGTGGCTGTACCAATTTACACTCCCACCCACAGCTTATGACAGTTGTCAACACCTGACCAGCACTCAGTGACATCTACTTTTCTACAGGCACTTCTCTAATCTCTGCTGGTGATACTTTCTGCTCACCCTAAGGCATCAGACTGGGTAGGGATAGGAAGTCCATGAGCCCTGCCACTATTTTGTCCCCTGCATATTGGAGTCACTCCTGCTCCCCTTTGGTTCTTTCTCTCTGCCGTTAGCTAGAGCCACTTCCCAGGGGAGATCTTATATTGGAGACCATACATCTGGGATCACTCTTGTCTTCAGTTCCAGACTCAAGATTTGCCAGTTAGGAGGAGGACAATGTGGGGTTGGGGTGGGGGAGTCAGGAACAGGGCCCTCAGTGTGACATACTCTCCACTCCCGGGGCATCCCTAGCCCACACCCAGACTCTGTTGATTCCACCTCTTACAGTCCCACAAGCAGTAGGAAAGGTTATCAATTATTTCTTGCCTCCTAACTTTTCTCCAGACAGCTGCCTCCTATTCTCGCTCTTTAACTGTGGTAAAATACGTATAAAATTTACCATTTTAATAATTTAAAATTTCTAAAATTTTCTAATTTTAATAAAACACATATAATATTAGCATCTTTTTTTTTTAAAGATTTTATTTATTTATTTCACAGAGAGAAATCACAAGTAGGCAGAGAGGCAGGCAGAGAGAGAAAGGAGGAAGCAGGCTCCCCGCTGAGCATAGAGCCCGGATGTGGGGCTTGATCCCAGGACCCTGAGATCATGACCTGAGCCAAAGACAGAAGCTTAACCCACTGAGCCACCCAGGCGCCCTAGCATTTTAATAATTTTTTAGAGATTTTATTTATTCGACAGACAGAGATCACAAGCAGGCAGAGAGGCAGGCAGAGAAAGAAGGGGAAGCAGGCTCCCTGCTCAGCAGAGAGCCCGATGTGGGGCTTGATCCCAGGACCCTGAGATCATGACCTGAGCCAAAGACAGAAGCTTAACCCACTGAGCCACCCAGGTGCCCCAGCATCTTAATAATTTTAAGTGCAGGGGCACCTGGGTGGCTCAGTCAGTTAAGCGGCTGCCTTTGGCTCCAGGTATGATCTCAGGGTCCTGGGATCAAGCCCCAAATAGGGGTGGGTCCCTGTTCAGCAGTGAGTCTGCTGGTCCCTCTGCCCCTCCCACTCATGGTCTCTCTCTTTCTCTCCATCTCTCTCAAATAAACAGAATCTTTAAAAACCATAGTAATTTTAGGGGCGTCTGGGTGGCTCAGTGGGTTAAAGCCTCTGCCTTCAGCTCAAGTCCTGATCCAGGGTCCTGGGATCGAGCCCCACATTTGGGCTCTCTGCTCAGCAGGGAGCCTGCTTCCTCCTCTCTCTCTCTCTGCCTGCCTCTCTGCCTACTTGTGATCTCTATCTGTCAAACAAATAAATAAAATCTTTAAAAAATAATAATTTTAAGTGTACAATTAGGTGGTATTAGATGTGTTCACATCATTGTGAAACCATCGCCACCATCCATCTCTAGAACTTTTTCATCATCTCAACTGAAACTCCAAGTCCATTAAATAATAACTCCATTTTCTGCTTCCCCAGCCCCTGGAAACCACCATCCTACTTTGTCTCTGAATTTGACCCTCTAAATACTCTATATACGTAGAGCCATATATTAGGTCTTTTTTAAAAAACCCAACAGAAGAGAATATAGTTTAATTGAATCATACAACATGTGAAACCTTCTAGTTCTTCATAATTTATGTCTGACTTCTCAGAAATATTCTGGGTGGGTGCAACTAGAGGGTATTATGCTAAGCGAAATAAGTCAATCAGAGAAAGACAATTATCATATGATCTCTCTGATATGAGGAATTTGAGAGGCAGGGTGGTGGAGTTGTGGGGGGTCAGGAGGGGAAAAATGAAACAAGATGGGATCAGGAGGGAGACAAAGCATCAGAGACTCTTAATCTCAGGAAACAAATTGAGGGTTGCTGGGGGGAGAGGGGAGGGATAGGGTGGCTGGGTGATAGGACACTGGGGAGGGTATGTGCTATGGTGAGGGCTGTGAAATGTGTAAGACTGATGAGTCACAGACCTGTACCCCTGAAGCAAATAATACATTATATGATAATAGATAAATAATAAAATAAAGAAAAAAAATATATAAAACTTTTTAAAAAAAATACATATTTTGGGAAGAAATACAGAAAGCTTTTGGGAGGAGTGAGGGGAGATAAGTGATTACATTTTTTAAAATTCCAATCAGTTAACATACAATGTTGTATTAGTTACAGGTGTACAATATAGTGATTCAACCCTTCCATACATGACGGGGAGCTCATCACAAGTTCCCTCCTTAATTGCCATCCCCTATTTAACCCATCTCCCCACTCCCCTCTCCTCTGGTAATGATCAGTTTGTTCTCTATAATTAAGTTTGTTTCTTGATTTGCCTCTTTTTTCCCCTTTGCTTGTTTTGTTTCTTAAATTCCACATATGAGTGAAATCACATGGTATTTGTCTTTCTCTGACTTATTTCGCTTAACATAACACCCTCTAGCTCCATCTACGTTGCTCCAAATGGCAAGATTTCATTCTCTTTTATGGCTGAGTCATATTCCATTATATATATATATAATATATATATATATATTATATATATATATATATTATATATATATATATATATAATATATATATATATATTATATATATATACACCACACCTTCTTCATCCATTCATCATTCGATGGACATTTGGGCTGCTTCCGTATCTTGGCTGGTGTGAATAATGTTAGTATGAACATTTGGATGTATAAGAATCTGTTTGGAGTCCCTGCTCTCAGTTCTCTCGGGTATATAACCAGAAGTGGGATTGCTACATCAAATAGTAATTCAGTAATTCTACATTTAATATTTTTTTTGGAACCACCATACCATTTTCCACAGCAGCTGCACCATTTTACAATAGCTCTCTCTCTCTTATTTTTTTTAAGATTTTATTTATTTATTTGACAGAGAGAGTCACAGCGAGAGAGCAAACACAAGCAGGGGGAGTGGGAGAGGGAGAAGCAGGCTTCCCACAGAGCAAGCAGAGAGAGCCCAATGCAGGGCTTGATCTCAGGACCCCAGGATCATGACCCGAGCCAAAGGCAGACACTGAACGACGAAGCCACCCAGTCCTCCTCAACAGCTGTCTCTTAACGCACCATCCATGGGGTGGTTCTGGGAGGTCGGGTGGGGAATACAATTCTTGTCTGCCCTCGGAATCCCCGGCTATCCTCTGCACAGGAGCGTGTCTCCAGAAGACCCTCAGACCTGTGTTTTGAAATGCATCTTCCAGCAGCAGGAAGAACCACACCGCAGCAATCCAGCCCTGGCTTTCATCCAGTCGGCCTTGAACCTGTAGCCTCAAATGGAATTGGTCACCATATGGAAGCCTTCTATTGTTTCTGTCAACTAGGCAGCTATTCCCCTTCTGGTTAATGTCTCCACAGTTTCTTTGGAAACCCAGCCCTCCCCACACTCAGTTACTGAAATCTGGCTAGGAATGGGGTTGAACTTGCCTCAGGTTCCAGGGCAGGTGACCTGGGCCTGGCCAATCAGAATATCAGCCTCAGGACCCAACTGGCTGATTCAGGGACAGGCATTCAAAACCCACAAATCTCAGCTGGCGGGGGGGAGGGGGGGGGCTTTTACCAGATCTGCTTTAAAAGAGCAGCTTTTTTTCCACTAGTCTGAAGGAGGAAGAGCTCGTGTGAGCCCAGAGCTAATGGAGCTGCCTTGCTTGAGCACGAATCCAACTGATGGGAAAACGGGGGCAGAGGGGCAGATGAAGGCTGAGCCCTGATGGCTCCATTTGAGTCCCTGGATGAACTCATACCTACAGCTGGTACACCTCTGACTTCCCAACTACTTAAACAAAGAAATGCTGTTTTATTCTGTTTGGCTTTGCCAGTTCAGATTGAATGTCTGCATTTCAGAGGCAAGTGTCAGAATCTAGATTAAAATGCCAAAGCACAGAGTTCTCCTTCCAGGCAAAGTTAGCCACACAATCTTGGACTCATTATTACCAAACTCTGGCCCTGGGTGCTATCATCCTAAAGACACCAAAAACAAGGACTTGGAGCCTCGTTGAACGAATCCTTCATCAAGCCAGTAACTAAGCAGACACCTAAAACTGTAGATCTTTGAACAATCAAATTGGGTGTTTTTTCTACAAACCAAAAATCTAAGCCATCATTTTTTAACAACTTTAAGGTGTAATTCACATACATTTTCTGTGTAATTCACTCATTTTTTTAAAAAAGATTTTATTTATTTATTTGACAGACAGAGATCACAAGTAGGCAGAGGCAGGCAGAGAGGGGGAAGCAGGGCTCCATCCCAGGATGCTGGGATCATGACCTGAGCCGAAGGCAGAGGCTTTAACCCACTGAGCCACCCAGGCGCCCTATTCACTCATTTTACGTGTACAATTCAGTGATGCTTACACATTTGCCAAGTTATGCAACTATTACCACATGGTTTTAGGACATTCCACCACCCGGCAAGATCCCTCACGACTATGACAGCGCTCACTCCTCCCTCTGCTCCCCTCCCTCCGGCCCCTGGCAACCCCTACCCTACCTTCTGTCTCTATGGATTTGTCTTTTCTGAATAGTTCACATAAATGGAGTCATACAGTTTGTGTGTGGGGTCTGGCTTCTTTCACTCAGCAAAAACACTGCTGTTTTTGAGGTTTATTCATGCTGTAGCATACACAAGTGTCCCCGCTTTCTGAAAGTTCATGTTATGCCATTTTGCTTTTACGAAAGACCGCCATTAGTAGAGCTTTTTTTAGTAGAGGTTTTTTTTTTATAGAAGTGAGAATCCGGGGCGCCTGGGTGGCTCAGTGGGTTAAGCCGCTGCCTTCGGCTCGGGTCATGATCCCAGGATCCTGGGATCGAGTCCCGCATCGGGCTCTCCGCTTGGCGGGGAGCCTGCTTCCCTCTCTCTCTCTGCCTGCCTCTCTGTCTACTTGTGATCTCTCTCTGTCAAATAAATAAATAAAATCTTTAAAAAAAAAAAAAAAGAAGTGAGAATCCTCCTTGGATCTCTTTGGGTTAGCAAAAACAGGTACTAATGGGGTCTTTCCAAAAAAGCAGTGGTGTGGGCGCCTGGGTGGCTCAGTGGGTTAAGCCGCTGCCTTCGGCTCAGGTCATGATCTCAGAGTCCTGGGATCGAGTCCCACATCGGGCTCTCTGCTCAGCAGGGAGCCTGCTTCCCTCTCTCTCTCTCTGCCTGCCTCTCTCTCTGCCTGCCTCTCTGCCTACTTGTGATCTCTCTGTCAAATAAATAAATAAAATCTTAAAAAAAAAAAAAAGCAGTGGTGTAACTCGAACTTTCGGGAAGCAGGGGATACTCTGCTTTTTGCCATTCTGGCTTATGAAAGGTTTCACCAGAAGGTGGTACTTTCAGATAGTGGGGGGGAAGCATGTATTACTATGTTCTTATTGCTACTTAACAATAAAAATTTCGTATAGACGCATCACACTTTGTTAATCCATTCACCTGTTATCAGGCATTCCAATTATTTCCACTTTTTGGCTATTATAAATACTACTTCCATGAACATGTACAAATCTTTGTGTAGACATATTTTCATTTCTCTTGGGTAGATACCTAGGAATGGGATTGCTGGTCATATGGTAAATGTACGTTTAACTCTTAAAGAAAGTGACAAACTGCCAAGCCACTATTTTAATTTCTAAACTTGGCAGCAGTGGATTGGAACACGGGAAACACCAAACACTGGGAGTCCACTCTCTGCACACGGTGCAGGGAGTACCAGCTTATTAAATGTGATTGACTCCCACATCAAGTTGCTACCTCTAAAAATAACCCCGAGTGCTGGGGGCACCAAGGTAGACAAGCAGCTGCAAAAGAAAGAAAGAAAAAACTCCATTCGGGAGCACAAAGCAAAGCCCCCAGCCCCTAACTTGTCTAGTTCAAGGCCAAAGAAAAGAAACACACTTGACAGAATATCTAAAGAAGGAGCTTTAAGTGGTTAAAAAAAAAAAAAAAAGGATAATTATAAGCACTGCCAGTAAAGAATTAAATGCTAACTATATAAATTTAGTTAAAATTTCCAAAAGAGAAAAAAAGCATAGTTCATTACTCGACTCTGCAGTAAATAATATCTACATGGTCATAATCACATGTAAATGAAAGTGAACCTATAGAACTGCCTTTCTTTTTTCTTTTCTTCGTTTTTATTTTAGTATTTTATTTATTTGTTTGACAGAGAAAGAGAGATCACAAGTAGGTAGAGAGACAGGCAGAGAGAGAGGGGGGAGGAAGCAAGCTCCCTGCTGAGCAGAGAGTCTGACGCAAGGCCAGACCCCAGGACCCCGAGATCACGACTCAAGCCGAAGGCAGAGGCTCAACCCACTGAGCCACCCAGGTGCCCCCTTTTCTTTCAGTTTTATTTAATTAAGTAATCCCTGCACCCAACTTGCGGCTCGAACTCGTGACCCAATATCAAGAGTCACAGGCTTTTCCAACTGAGCCAGCCAGGCACCCTGGAGCTGTTTTTCTTTATTAGCGTTTTGGTACTATTGGGTTACTTTTTGGTCTCCTGCTCATTATATTATGAAATATTCCAGGCATACAAAAAAGAAAATCATTTAATTGATAGAAAATAAACATCAGCGCCCATATTCTCACCCTCAGTTTAACAAATAATAGTAGTGCACAGAGAGTTAAAGGCCCCCTAAGTATTCTTTTGAGATGGTATTTCTATCCTCTGCCCCCAAAGAGGGGAACCCGTTTACTGGTTATTTCTGCCCCCATGTTCACCTCTGATCAATTCTTTCCCTCTGCCCGAGGAGGCTGACCCCTATGGACAGCATCTCCTGGATGCCATTACCCTGCCTCCCACTTGAGACTGGCCCATGGGATGCACAGCAGGAAGAGAGAGAAGCTGGGTTATTTGTTCCTCCTGCCTCCTCTGGTTTGCTGCAGCCTTCAGCCATTGCAGCGCCGTCCTGCAGCTCTCCTCCCCCAGCAACAAGCTTTGGCCAAACTCTAGTGATGCCCCCCTCCCTCTGCCCTTTAAGGAACAGGACTGGCCCCAGCTCTAGAGGCCTCACCCTTAAACTGCCACACTTCTGTAAACAGTCCCTCCTTTAAACTCCTTTGAGGGGTGCCTGCATGGCTCAGTCGTTAAGCGTCTGCCTTCAGCTCAAGTCATGATCCCAGAGTCCTGGGATCGAGCCCCTGCATCAGGCTCCCTGCTTGGTGGGAAGCCTGCTTCTCTCTCTCCCACTCCCCCTGCTTGTATTCCCTCTCTTGCTGGCTCTCTCTCTGTCAAATAAATAATTTTAAAAATCTAAAATTTTAAAAAAACAAAACCAAAACCAAAAAAACTCCTTTGAGTGAGATCCTTCTGGAAGAGTCATTTGCTTCTCATCAGGGCCCTGCCTGATCTCCACTATACTGAATCTGGCCCATATCACTCCCTTGTACTCCATAAACATGTATCAGCAAGCAATACATAGCATCAGTTAGAATGTGTTTAACTTTATCATACATGTCATACTGCATATACGTCTCTGCAACTTGCCACTCAATGTTGCTCTTCTTTTAAAAACATTTATCCAGGTTGACACATGTTGGTCTAGTTTACTCATTCTGCTCATCATACCCCATTCTAAGGATGCTCAGTGGAATTATCCATTCGGAAGAACATTAGGTTTCCAGTATTTAGCTGTTAAAAACAAGTATTCTGAAAATTCCTGAACATCTCCACTTGAATATTTAACTTTGCAGATACGTATTACTTCTAACTAAACATGCAGGTTGGATCAAAAGAGAGGGAGAGAGAGAAGCGCTAACATTGGCTCTGTGAGCTGGGATGCCGATACCTCCTTTCCTACACAGCTAATTACCATCCTTCTATACCACGCACAGAAGACACAAACAAGCAGGTTTCTGTTGGAGGCTTAGGCAATCTGCTGCCTCTCCTGTTCTCTGAGGCCCCAAGCTCTGCCCCGGTGGGAAGATGAGGTTAATGACGCCAGGTCTCAGCCCGGCTGTGGAACATCTGGAAATGCCTGCTTAACACAACTTGGCTACATCATAAGATCCAGAACCTGAGTCCACGTTTACTGCAAGAATTGCTAGCAATGGAATCTCACAGCATTTTCAGAAAGGGGTTTGGCTCAGAAGCATCACAAAGTTGGTGGGCAACCCGGTAGGTTGCAACAGAGTCATGGCCACCAGCAAAATGTGGTGTCTGATAGCTGTGCTTCTATCAGAAGTTTTTGAGAGATTACATTTATATAGTTCTCTTTCCAAGGAATCAAGTTCAAATGAAGATTTCTGGATGCTGAGTATACTTCGCTAAGACTCATCAACATGAAAACACCACTAAGGATGGCAAGTTGACTTCACCAAAATGGCATCAGTTCTGTATTGGAAAGAACTCTGAGTCATGGGCCAGGATTGATTGGTGATGTCTGTTACAGGAACAGTAAGTGCGGGTATCAGACAGGGGTGTCAGACATTTGGGAGGCCAGATAACCTAACTCATCATCCCAGAGTAGTCACTTCTTAGGTAAGTCATATAAGCTCTTTGTAGTTTCCTCAGCCATGAAGGGGTCACTAGATGAGTTTTATGTAACAGGCCATATACTGGTTTATTTGTTTTTAAATCAGTTTTATTAAGGTATAATGTACATACCAGTGCATCAATTTTCAGGTGTACAACTAAAGGAATTCTAGCAAACATATACAATGGTGTAAACACCACCGCAATCAGGACATACAACAAAGGTTCACAAACTTTGCTGGTTCACCACGCCCTTTGGGTCTCAGTACACTTCCCACAGTCTTCAGGCCAAATAATTGAAAAGTATTAATGTCCTAACAACTCAGTAGCCTTTTGGGGGGCGGGGGGAGAATACGCAGAAATGGACAAAAACATTTTTATTTCACTCTGAAATAACCAAAATTATTTACTAATGGAATGTGTGTGGCTATTGGGCTCGGCACAAATTCTCAGACTGTGGGATCAGATTGGACACTGTCATCCTCCTTTCTTTTTTCTTTTTTTTTTTTTTTAAGATTTTATTTATTTATTTGACAGAGAGAGATCACAAGTAGGCAGAGAGGCAGGCAGAGAGAGAGAGAGAGAGAGGGAAGCAGGCTCCCCGCGGAGCAGAGAGCCCGATGCGGGACTCGATCCCAGGACCCTGAGATCATGACCTGAGCTGAAGGCAGAGGCTTATCCCACTGAGCCACCCAGGCGCCCCCTCCTTTCTTCTTTCACACAGATTTCACACAGTACTTGATTTTTTAAAAAGATTTTATTTATTTATTTGACAAACATCACAAGCAGGCAGAGAGGCAGGCAGAGACAGAGAGGGGGAAGCAGGCTCCCTGCTGAGCAGAGAGCCCGATGCGGGACTCGATCCCAGGAACCCAAGATCATGACCTGAGCCAAAGGCAGAGGCTTAACCCTCTGAGCCACCCAGGCACCCCATACACAGTACTTGATTTTAATCACCCATCACTAAAAACCTAACTTTACAAAGATATGCCATCATCAGAAAGAATGTGACCTAACGTGTAAGCGTGAACTACCCCAAGTTAGCAGTTTAAGCGGTGTAGGACAGATGTCACTGTGTTTCCCTTGAAACTTGAAATTATCCCTTGGTGTCCCTGGGAGCTTAATGCAGCTCCTCAGGGGTGCCTTGGCACAGTCTGGGAATGACAGACATAAACTACTTCTATGACCCCCCCAAAAGATGCCTGTCCAGCATCCCTCTCTCTTTTCTTACTATCAGTATTTTCATTTTCTTTATAGGTCTATCTGGATCTCCCTCATTCTTCTTTCATATGGTTTGTGTGGGACTCCTGTGGGAATTACCAAGGAAAAGTTGCTTGTTTTGGCCAGATTTGCTGGGTTGGGAGACGTCAGCCTGGAGTGGCCAGTGCACCTCTTTGCCACAACATGAGAGAGACTGCCTGAGAATAAGGCTGATACAGAAGATACAGAGAGGGAGTGCCTGGGTGGCTATTTGGTTATGCGTCCAACCCTTTGTTTCGGTTAGGGTCACGATCTCGGGGTTGTGGGATCGAGCCCCACCTTGGGGTGTGCCCTCAGCATGGAGTCTGCTTGTCCCTTTCTCTGTTCCTCCCCACACTTGCAAACGCACACGCATCTCTCTCTAAAATAAATAAATAAATAAAATCTCAAAAAAAATAAGAAGAAAAAGAAACAGAGACACACACACACAGAGAGACATCATTGGAGCCCCTGGACCTAGCCTGGCCTGAAGCCATTTGTCACTGGACTTTCCAATATATGAACCAATAAATTCCTTTTTTGGCTTAAAGCCAGCTGAATGGGGTTTCTGTCACTTGCAACTAAGAATCCTGACTAATGTATTATACATATGCATATATATATATATATATATATAGTTCAGTGCTTTACTACATATACATTTATATTATATATAGAGAGGGAGCATATATAAAGTAGTGCACGAATGAAATGAGACCCCACAAGTTCAAAAGCTTCTTGCAGAGCCAAGGGTCTCAAGATACTTCGGGAGCCCACAGTGTTAGGAACCCCCAAAATATCTGACATACACAGCAGACCTGGGTTCAGATTCCAAAATTCCATGACTTTCAAGTTAGTTAACATCTCTTAGCCTCAGTCTAAAGCAGGGTTGGTCATTTAGATTAAATGGAATAATCCATGAATCCTACAGTTAGCTCTTACCGTTATTATTGTCAATCTTTGTTTTGTAGATAAAGAAACTCGAGCTCAGAGTGATGACTTGCTAAAGGTCAGATACTAGACAGGCACAGGCCTCAGGCCTGAACCCAGGAACTGTGACTCCCTGTCCAGGGGCTTTCCACACAAAGCACTTCTAAAGAAAGAGACCCGTAAGGCAATGCAAGATGGAAGAGAAAAGCCTACAAAAGTGTGCCCAGGGCACAGACCTGCCTTAAGCAGTGGTTAAGAGTATAGACCCTGACATTCAACAGCCTGGGTTTGAATCCTGACTCCAGTACTTACAAGACATGTGACTTTGGGTATATGATTTTCCCTCTGTTAAACAGGACAACAGGATCTCTTTCGTAGGGTTTTCATAAAATAATACTGACCTCCCTGCTTCTACCCTGTCCCTCTCATGTCTATTGTATACACAGCAGCCAAAGAGATGCCCATTCCATTGGTAGGAAAAGCCAAAATCTTTACAGTGGCCTACCAGGTCCCTGCATTTCTGTAAGGTCAGATTTAGGGAACAGCCTCTTCGGGCCACCTCCTTCCTGGATGGGGAGAGATGGGGTCAGGTTTCTAGTGATGCAAGTCAGGAAATGCTTATTAAATCACCTGCCACAGTGTCTGTAAGTGACCTTCTGTGGTCACACCACAGGCTACACGGCCAAACATGTGCTGGTCTCAGACTGATGCTCAATTCACCAGCATGGATGAAACCCCAGCCAGCCAAAACCAAAGTTCCCATAGCCACTTGACCTTGCCCCTGAGTCTAGTGAGGCTCTGGCAGATACAAATCAGTCAAAAGAGAACAGATTCTTTCCTCTAGAAAGTCCCAGAGAGTATGACTTTTGCGGTGAGGGGATTCCAAAAACAAAGGTTTCCTTTTTCCTCTATTCATTTGAAAAAGGGAAGAAGAGGTGAAACACAGACATTAGCTATGACCCTAAGAAAGAATCAGAGAGATACAAACATGAAACCCACAAATCCCAGATTCAGAGGCAGATATACGAAAATTAAGATACACAGGAATTTTCTGGTTAAAAAAAAAAATTAATCCTTCTTTTTAGTTCCAATCTGTTCACCTGCCTACTTGTTGTGACCTCCTTGCCCCCCAATAAATGTCTCGTATCTGAAAGTCTGTCCAACACATATCCAATGACAACGTATACCCTACTTATTATATACATATCCCAGAAACTTTCATCTCAGGAGTTCAAAGCTCTCATATTTATTATGGGGGATGTGGAAGTGAGAAGAGGGAGCGGGGCCTACCAGCACAATGACAGACATCCAAAATAAGCATTCAGACTACTAAGTTCTAATGGCAGCTTTACCTCTCAAGAGCTGTGTGATCCCACACAGCTGAATGAATTAGATTCTCAAGTTTCAGTTTCCTCATCTATGAAGATACAGACAATGTCTATGACCTTGACACACGGTGGACTCTGTGGCCTTCCATCCATCACTGACCTCTGACCCAAGAGTTGTCCACCAAACCCTGAGGCCAGCAGAGTCTCTCCTCCCCATAGGCCCGGTCCATTCCAGTTCCCCCACTGCTGAAGAACTGAGTAACGGACACCACAGTTTCCCCATAGTCAGCTGTCCTCCAGCCCTCGCTGTGCACCAGGGGACAAAACCCAGAATTCCCAATTCCTCTCTGTCTCTCACATACCTGAAACCCAAAGATACCAAGTAAGAACACAACAACAAATCCAATGTCTCCTTTGCGAGCTCCGCCTGCCAAGACTAGCTAGCTAATTGCTGTTGATTGCATTAATTGCATGGCTCCGAAGTGTTAAGACAACTCCTCCTCCTAGTGTAAGGCAGGGCAAGGGAAAGAAATTCAGGAACGAAAGCTCCACACGGTAAAACTCTTCTCCCACTCCCGACCCTAACATCCCTTCCATGGCTTCACAGCTGAACATGACCCAAGAGCCCAGTAGGACAAAGTGTTAGGAAGCAGCTGAATCTTCTCAACAGGACTGGAGCCAGACCAGTCCCCTGGGAACTGGGTGGGCCCCCAAGCCCCAGACGTGGAGAGGGCACCAACCCACACATGCCGCACAGGCCAAGAAAGGCCTACTGGTTCTGGATACTTTATTCTCTGCTCATGCCTAAAACAGACCCCTCGCCCCCATCTTCCTGCTCCGTCTCTGCAGCAATCCCCTCTTTAAACATCAGGGCCTACTGCCTCAGGTCCAGAAGACTCATCACAGACAATCTCCTCTCCCCTCCTCTGGACCCTGTAAGAGGCCAGTCAACTGGAGATGAGAGCTACATGGACAGGGAAAATGTCATGGCTCCAGCCGGGGACGGGAAGAAGTGGGGCAGAGCTGTGCAGTATGGTTTCGGGCAAACAGAGCCCAACTTCAGAGAAAACAGATACAATCTAGTAGCTGCAGAGGAAAAAGCCCCATCTCCAAAACTGGTCCAGGAGTCCCTCTTGGCCAACCCCAAGGTTTCATGTGTGAGGTGTCTCTAGCCACCCGAGTTGGTAGCTGAGACCTGTCTGAACTGCCTTTCAGGGACAGCTCTTCCTGCCAGGACCCCACAGGGGCAATGCCATTTTCTCAAGGGGCCTCTCTTACATCTGCCCTCTCCCTACTCTGTATAAGGTTCTGGGCCAGATGGGTGAGGCCTGAGAGCAGCCTCTATCACGGAGGGAGGCAACGCAGCTGTCAGAAGTGACGGATGCCATCCACAACGCCAAACTCAGCCTGCAGTAGCAGCACAGAGGAGGGCACAGACACCAGAGTCCCAAAGACACAAAACAGGGGTCTCTAATCCCTGAGCAAAGCCTAGGGGTTCAAGGTGAACGGCTCCCAAGCACATCTCTCAAAATGTAGTTGCAGAAGAGAGCGCTGCTCCACCAAAATACAGAAGTTGGGCTGCCAAAAGCAGGTGGACAGGGGTGCGGTTAGGAGAGACCCCCGCGGAGGTGGGGGCTGGGCTGTTCTGAGTCCCAGCCCATATATGTTCCCTCAGGCCTCCCCCACATGACACACCTGGAAGTTCCCCTCAGAGGCCACAGACCAACTTTCTGCAGAGAAGGAGGTGCGCGGAGCAGAGTCGGTGCGAAGGCGGAGTAATGGGGAGCTTCGACCGGGCGCCCCAAGTGGATGAAGAACTGAAGTGCTGGGAGATAGGAGGGTGCTGGCCCACGCGGACCACCGCCCCCAGTGCCCAGCCAGGGACAGCCCCCTGGACCCTGATGGTCCTCACCGCCCCGGCTGGGTTGGCAGGAAGGGGAAGGCACCGCACCGCAGGTAGCAGAGTTGCGCGACCAGGTGGCCTGGCCCTACCTGCAATTCCTGAAATTCTCTCTCCAGCTCATGCCACTCGCGCTCGCAACGCTCCAGCTGGCCGGACATGGTGCGGCGGAGCGAGGCGGCGTCAGCGGCGGCGGCGTCAGCTCCCGCAGCGTGGCGCGGGCGGCCACCAGCACCGGAGCCCGTCCGCCCGCCGGCCGCCTTCGGAGGCACCAGCTGTTCCTGCGCAGCCGGAGCCACGCGCGCACCTGACGTCACAGCCCCCGCCCCAGCGCCCGCCCCACCCCCTCGCCAGGAGGCAGGGCCCCGCGCATGCGCGCGCACCTCCCCAGCTCCGCCCCCGCGCGCCCGCGCGCTGGATGGGGGGCGCTGTAGTTTGGCGCGGCTTGGCGGGGTCTGCTGCCGCCCCCTTGAGAATGTTCCTGCGCTTCCAGTCTCTCCTATGAGGCTGGGGAGCTTGTCCACAAGCTGCAGAGCTTATTTTACTTAGATTGTGTTTATTTGGGATTTCTGGAGTCGTAAGGAAGATTCAGGGGAGGTGAAAGCTCACCACCCCTTGGCATTGCCTGACCAGAGTCGAAGCCAACGGCCTGGAATGCTAGAACTGACATTGACCAGCCAGCAAGGTCGCCAGGCAGGGCCGGGAAGCTCAGAGAGGGACCCGTCGTCTCCCCTGTCATTACTTAACTGCAACCAAGACTCCTGCCCCCTAAGATTCTGCGTGACTCTCTTGACAGCTGTGTCTGTCTCCTGTGACACCATTGCCTCCCTTTGTCTGCATGGACCTCCAAGATCTAACCCTGCCTAGCTTCACAGTCACATCTCCTATCTCACTCCCCTGGATCAGTACTTCCCAGACACGGTTTCTTTTTCTCTTCTTACCCTGGAGGAAACATTCTCTCCAAATCTTATGGTTGCCTTTTCCTCATCATTCAATCCTTAGTTCCAAGGACACCTGTGTTAATTTCCTAAGGCTGCTGGGGAACCTGGCTGGCTCAGTGGGTAGAGCGTGCAACTCTTTTTTTTTTTTTTTTAAGATATTATTTATTTAGTTGACAGAGAGAGATCACAAGTAGGCAGAGGCAGGCAGAGAGAGAGGAGGAAGCAGGCTCCTTGCTGAGCAGAGAGCCCAATGCGGGGCTCGATCCCAGGACTCTGGGATCATGACCTGAGCCGAAGGCAGAGGCTTTAACCCACTGAGCCACTAGGTGCCCTGAGCGTGCAACTCTTGATCGGAGTTCTGAGTTCAAGCTCCGCACTGGACTCGGAGATTACTGAACAAAAACAAAAGGAGGAGGAGTGGGCAGGGGAGGAGGAAGAGAAGAAAAAATCCTAGGAGTGCCTTAACCACAAACTGCGCTATTTAAATACCACAAACTGAGTGGCTTAAACAATAGGAGTGTATTCTGTCTCACAATTCTGGAGGCTAGGAGTATGAAATCAAAGTGTCAGCAAGCACAAGCTCCAAGACTGGGTAAAATCCTTCCTTGCTTCTTCCTAGTTTGTGGTGGCCCTCAGTCCTTATCATTCCTTGGCTTGCAGCTTCATCCCTCCAGTCTCTGCCTCTGTTGTTACATGGACTTCTTCCCCGTGTACTTGTCTCTGTGTCCTCTTATAAGGACACCAATCTTACTGGATTTAAGGGTCCACCCACTCCAGCATGACTTCATCTAAGTTGAACTAATTACATCTGCAAAGACCCTGATTCTAGTATATGTGCTGCCGAAGCGAGCACAAAGACCCTGATTCTAAAGAAGGACAGCCTTCTGAGGTAATGGGTCGTAGAACTTCAACATATCTTTCTGGGGGCCACAATTCAAATGGTTGGTAACAACACCTCTGAAAAAAAGACCTTTCCTGAATACTCAGAGCTTCATGCCCCCTCCCAGTCACTTATATGTCACCTGTCTTATTTCCTTCATATAAGTTACCGTTGCTTCAAAGTGTTTGTCTCCATATTGGTTGTGTGAATCCCTCCGTGGGTTTAGAATCAGCATGAGATCTCAGGGATCTTGTCTCTGTCTTGGTCATCATTGTATCCCCCGAGCTTGGCACATAGTAGGTCCTTAATATTTGTTGAAGGAATAAACATGAAAGATCATCTAATGCAAAGGTTCTCAACTTTTGGGATTCATAAACCACTCTAAGAACTCTGAATGGGGAGGGGCGCCTGGGTGGCTCAGTGGGTTAAAGCCCCTGCCTTTGGCTCAGGTCATGATCCCGGGGTGCTGGGGTCGAGCCCCACATCCGGCTCTCTGCTCAGTGGAGAGCCCGCTTCCCCCACTCTCTCTCTGCCTGCCTCTCTGCTTACTTCTGATCTCTGTCAAATAAATAAACACAATCTTTTAAAAAAAACAACAAAAAACAACAACAACAAAATAAACCCTGAATGGGGAATATATACATAAGCACACAGAGAAACATTCAGAAGTCTTTTTTTTTTTTTTAAGATTTTATTTATTTGACAGAGAGAGAGATCACAAGCAGGCAGAGAGGCAGGCAGAGAGAGAGGGGGAAGCAGGCTGCCCACCAAGCAGAGAGACCGATGTAGGGCTTGGCTTGATCCCAGAACCCTGAGACCATGACTCGAGCCGAACGCAGAGGCTTTACCCCACTGAGCCACTCAGGTGCCCCGACATTTAGAAGTCTTAATTGATGCCTAAAGAAAAGCATGACTTACTCAAGATTTCCAGTTAATTAATTACCGACTTTGAATTATGATTGTCATCCCTGGAGGTTGGAACTTCAACATATCTTTGGGAGGGATTGCCTGGGTAGCTTGGTCAGTTAAGCATCTGGGTCGTGGTCCCAGGGTCCCGGGATGGAGCCCCATGTCCAGCTCACTGCTCAGCAGGGAGCCTGCTTTTCCCTCTCCCTCTGTCTGCCTCTCTGCCAGCCTATGCTCTCTCTCTCTCTCTCTCTCTCTCTCTGCAAATAAATAAATAAATAAATAAATAAATAAAATCTTTAAAATATATATATATCTTTGGGAGACACAGTTAACTCCAAACAATACCTCTCAATTAAAGTGAATTAAGGCTTGTTTTCATGCCTCATTATTGCAGACTGGATGCTAGGCATTGTGAATTTTACCTTGTTGATTGATTCCCTTCCTCTACCCCTTTTTCTTCTCTTCCTCCCGTCTTCCCTCCCTCTCCTTCTTTTGTATTTCAGTTTCCCTAAAAATATCCTTAAGCTTTACATTAGACGCAGTTACTTGGAAACAATTTTATCCTTTCCGATCTCGCCTTTAGCATTTATTTGGGACTAAAACAGGGCTCAGTCGAGACCTGATTTTTCCCCACTATGTGAGGCAAGATCAGTACACCATGAAGTTTTCCATTCTGGCTGTTGGGATGAGGCACTATTCCTGCGCCAGTGTGAGGGCTATACACTCTTACTTCTAATCATTTTAGGTGGTTCCTTCCTTGGCCTCAGGTGGCTGTCCTTGCATACATGCTGACCAGTGCTCTGCTGACTGCTGGAGGGGGTTTGGTGGGCCCCAGGAGTCTCTATGTGCAGCTGTTTCCTCTTTACAATTCTAACTTCCTTGCACCCCAAGGGCTCTCAGCTCTATCTTCTCAACTCTGGGGGTCTGCCAGGCTTCACCTGGGATCCCCCCTCCCCGCACCATCGCCTAGAAACTCTCAAGACAATAAGTGGGACAATGGTAGAGTAACTCCTACAATTTGTTTCCTGTTTCCCAGTGACCGCATCCTCTGTTGACTGATGTCCAGCGTCTTGAATGAAAAACATAATTTCATGTGTTTTTCCCTATTTTGTGGTTGTTTCAGATGAGAAGGTAAATCTGGTCCATGTTACTGTTTCTTGGCCAGAAGCAGAAATCAGCATAATGCATTTGGGATCCGTGTGCATCAATAGTTCATTTCTTTTTTTCTTCTGCTGAGTATATCTCTTTGTGTGATTAATTTGCTTCTCCATTCTTCATCCAATCAGCTATTGAGCTGATTATGAATAAAGCCACTATAAACATTTATGTAAGTCTTTTAATTACGAAAAGGACAATTTCACATTAAAATCCAAATTTTCTTTTTTTTTAGATTTATCTATTTATTTATTTGACAGACAGAGATCACAAGTAGGCAGAGAGGTGGACAGAGAGAGAGAAAGAGTGAAGCAGGCTCCCTGCCGAGCAGAGAGCCCAACGCAGGGCTCGATCCCAGGACCCCAAGACCATGACCTGAGCTGAAGGCAGAGGCTCAACCCACTGAGCCACCCAGGCGACCCTAAACTTTCATTTTTTTAAAGTAATCTCTATACCCAACTTGGGGCTTGAACTTCACAACCCCACGATCAAGAGTTGCAGGCTCTACCAGCTGAGCCAGCCAGGCACACTTAAAATCCAAACTTCTACTGTCTTTTGAAAAATGGGAAGATCTGATCACACTACGCTCACATCTCTCTCTGCGTGGCAATGGGCTGGAACAGAGTAAAATGGGCTTGCCACTTGCCCCAGTCCCCACCATGCTCAGCTGTCTTACCCTAGACCACACTTCATGTATTTATGTAAACTGTAGTCCTTGGAGCCACCTGAATTTGAGACTCCCAATACAGTATGTCATGAAGATTACAAAACCAGAAGGACCACTCATATGGTGAAAAAAACAGAAGTGGGCTTACTTAATTGGGGTTAGTGGAATCAAAAAGGAAACACGGGGCCTTGAAGGATGAGTAAAGTGGCACCCACCGGAGGATTTGGGAAGATGTCCCTCCACCTTTGCAGGCAGCCACTCAATCCAAGCACATCCATCTGCCCCAGGCTGCCTGTGTTGGGAGAAGCTGGGCCTGCCCCCCAGGGAGATCTGGGCAGGTGCACCTTATCTGCAGGCTGGCCAGCAGTCAGGCTGCAAATCTAAGGGGCTGTTCTCCCTGTGGGATTAGGACTTGGTATGCATTATTCACCAGCCCTTTTGCAGATGGCAGGGGCTGGCCACCCCGATCAGCATAGCCACTCGGGTGCCAGAAGTCTCAGTTTATACCTGGCTGCTGTCACCCTGTCCCGGTTCTTGCCCAAGGTGTGTTCAGACTCCGTTGTCAGCTCCCTGGGGCCGGATCTGACTCTGCTTAAGAACTTTGATCACTCGGGGGCACTTGGGTGGCTCAGCTGGTTATGCAACTGCCTTCGGCTCAGGTCATGATTCTGGAGTCCCAGGATCGAGTCCCACATCGGGCTCCCTGCTCGGCAGGGAGTCTGCTTCTCCCTCTGACCTCTCCCCTCTCATGGTTTCTCTCTCTCCCTCTCTCTCAAATAAATAAATAAAATCTTAAAAAAAAAAAAAAAAAGGAACTTTGATCACTCGGGGTGAGAAAGAATGTTATCCTCCTCACCCCCTGCCCATTCCACCAGGGGGAAATCTCCCTTATCTCTTCTCTTTAAGGCACTCTATTTAGGAACCTGGAAGCCTGAGACTTTGTACAACCCTCTGGGAAGAGTCATAAAAGTAGCAAACACATAGTGGTCACTATGTGCCTGGTGCGCTCATAGATACTTCATGCATACACATTCGTGCTCTAAGTCTTCAAGTGCCTTGAGGAAGGACCTCTATTCTCTGTTTGACAGGTGAATATTTAAGGCACAGTTTCTTCAGCTTTTAATGTGATCAAGAACTACCTTCTGTGGGGCGCCTGGGTGGCTCAGTGGGTTAAGCGGCTGCCTTCAGCTCAGATCGTGATCTCAGGGTCCTGGGATCAATCCCCGCATCGGGCTCTCTGCTCAGCGGGGAGCCTGCTTCCCCCTCTCTCTCTGCCTATCTCTCTGCCTACTTGTGATCTATCTCTGTCAAATAAATAAAGTCTTGAAAAGAAAAAGAAAATAGCATTTAAAAAAAAAAAAGAACTACCTTCTGAAGATCTGGGGCGCCTGGGTGGCTCAGTGGGTTAAAGCCTCTGCCTTTGGCTCAGGTCATGATCCCAGGGTCCTGGGATCGAGCCCCGCATCAGGCTTTCTGCTCGGCGGGGAGCCTTCCCCCCCACCGCCCCGCCTGCCTCTCTGCCTACTTGCAATCTCTGTCAAATAAATAAATAAAATATTTAAAAAAAAAAGAAGAAAAGAAAACAAACTACCTTCTGAAGATCTTGTTAAATGCAGATTCTGATTCAGTAGGTGCTAGGAAGAGCCAGTGATCCTGTAATTCTACAAGCTTCCAGCCAACATCATTGGTCCGAGCACCACATTTTAAATAGCGAGAGTCCAAGTTGCAGAGAGGTGAAGTAACGTATCCAAGATCACCCAGCTACCGATTGCTTTGTTATTTACCCGTTATAGGATGCCAAGAGCTAATTCTAAAAAAAAAGAGCATCTGTCCAAGGAGAACTGAAAATTCCAGGGACTTTTCCTTCATCTGCTTCCCACAAATGCCCTTGCTCAAAATAGTCCCCAAAGATTTTAACAAGCAATTTGGGCAAAGATGTTTATAGCAGCACTTTTTAGATCAGCCACGGACTGGAAACGTCCCAAATGCCCCACAACAGGCAAACGGTGAAGTAAGCTGTAGTCTATTTCATATAATACTACACGGCTGTTAAAATGATCACTATGGGAGGTAAATGGATGCCTCTAAACAGGTATATTAAATCGTGTTAAGTAAAAAAGTAGAGCCCAAAATACTGTGTATAGGGACGCCTGGGTGGCTCAGTTGGTTAAGCATCCGCCTACAGCTCAGGTCATGATCCCAGGCTCCTGGGATGGAGCCTGCTGCTCCCCCTACTTGTGCTCTCTTGCTCTCTCTGAGAAATAAATAAAATCTTTAAATATATATATATATTGTGTAGCCTGCTTCCCTCTCTCTCTGCCTGCCTCTCTGCCTACTTGTGATCTCTCTCTGTCAAATAAATAAATAAAATCTTAAAAAAAAAATATATATATATATATAGTGTACATACTGATTAAAGGTACATGATCATTCCTGCAACCTGAAAAAAAGATTGGGTGAATTTAGTATAACAGAAGTAGTCCATCATGTAAATTGAATGAATTTTTTTTTTCTGAAATGTTTTTCAGGTGTTTGATAGAAATTGTAAGCCCCTATCTTTCTGTTCATGGCTTTTTTTTTTTTTAAGTTTTATTTATTTAAATAATCTCTATGCCCAACCTGGGGCTTGAATTTACAACCCCGGGATTAAGAGGTGTGCTTTGCTTTTCCGACTGAGCCAGCCAGCCACCCCAGTTCACAGATATATAATATAAACAGCAAGCATTATTATTAAATTTCATTTATTTAGTGTTTACTCTTCAGGTATCAAAATGTCCTTTCTGTCCTTGCTCAGTTATTTACACTACCGGGCCTACCTGGGGCTATAAGTCCTTGCTGGAAGGGCATGTGATTTCTTAGGCCCAACAAAACCCATGTTTAAATTCCAGCCCTCCCACTTGCCAGACGCATGACCTTGAGTCCATAATTCACCCTCTCTATGAACAGAGTTGCCATCCGTAGTATTGTTGTGAGGATTAATCCATTAATGTAGATAAAGTGCCCAACACTATGTAAGTACGGGAAAGCACTGACGATATATTTGGGTTTAAAAAAAAAACAACACATTTTATTTTGAGATACTTTTAGATTTACAAAGCTGCAAAGAGAGTACAGAGAGTTCTTACATACTCTTCACTCAGTTTTCCCTCATGCTGACAATTTACGTAACCATGACACCTTTATCAAAACCAAGAAATCTGGTGCCTGGGTGGCTCCGTCGTTAAGCATCTGCCGTTGGCTCAGGTCATGATCTCAGGGTCGTGGGATCGGGTCCCGCATCAGGATCCCCACTCAGCGGGGAGTCTGCTTCTCTCTCTGCCCCTCTGGCCCCCAGCATGTGCTCATGTTCTCTCTCAAAAATAAATAAAATCTTGGGGCGCCTGGGTGGCTCAGTGGGTTAAAGCCTCTGACTTCAGCTCAGGTCATGATCCCAGGGTCTTGGGATCGAGCCCCACGTCGGGCTCTCTGCTCATCGGGGAGCCTGCTTCCTCCTCTCTCTCTGCCTGCCTCTCTGCCTACTTGTGATCTCTCTCTGTCAAATAAATAAAATCTTAAAAAATAAATAAATAAATAAATAAATAAAAATAAAATCTTAAAATTGAAAAAAAAAAACCCACAAGAAATTAACACAGGCATGTTACTATACACAAAACTCCAGACTTTATTCAGATTCTTCCAGTTTTTCCACTGACATCCTTTTTCTGCTCCAGAATTCAGCCTGACGTGGCGTTCAGGCTTCCCGTCTTTAATAGTCTCCTCTGCTCTGTGATAGTATCTCAGTGTTTCTTTGGTTTTTATGACCATTACAGTTTTGAAGGGTAATATATATTGTTGTTGTTCTTGTTGTTGTTTTAAGTAAACTCTATGCCCAACATGGGGCTCAAACTCATGACCCCTGAGTTCAAGGGGCTCATGCCTTACTGACTGAGCCAGTCAGGTGCCCCTATATATAATATATAATAGTATATTTTAATAGTTTGTTTTTATAATAATTTTATATTTAACATTATATTGCAATATATAATTTAAAAATATATATTACACATAAGAATTTTATAATTAATATTTTAATATTAACATTTAATATAATAGTATATTTTAATAATAGTTTTATTGAGATATTGTGATGGTTGATTTCATATGTCAACTTGACTAGGCCACACAATGCCCAGATGTCTGGCTAAATGTTACTCTTGGTGTGTCTGTGACAGTGTTTCTGGAAGAGATTATTTGAATTGGTAGACTGAGTAAAACAGACTGTCTTCCCCAATGTGGTGGGGGGTGGCCCATCCAGTCAGTTGAGGGTCTGAATAGAACAAAAAGGTGGGGAGAGAATTCTCCCTCTCTCTCTTTCTCTCACTCTGACTGACCACTTTAGCTGGGACATCAGTCTTCTCTGGCCCTCAGGAGGGGATTCACAGCATCAACTCTCCCGGGGTCTTCTCTTTTTTTTAAATAAAGCTTTATTTTTTAATTTATGTATTTTTAAAGATTTTATTTATTTATTTGACAGAGAGAGAGGGAACACAAGCAGGAGGAGTGGGAGAAGGAGAAACAAGCTTCCCGCTGAGCAGGGAACCAGACTTGGGGCTTGATCCCAGGACCCTGAGATCATGACCTGAGTGGAGGCAGAGGCTTTAACCCACTGAGTCACCCAGGCGCCCCTGTATTTAGCATTTTAAAAGATTTTATTTATCCATTTGAGAAAAAGAGAGCATGAGTCAAGGGAGGGGAAGGAGAGAGGACAGAGCAGGAGGGAAGGGGACAAGCAGACTCCCTGCTGAGCACAGAGCCGGATATGAGGATCAATCCCAGAACCCTGAGATCATGACCTGAGCCAATGTGAGACACTTAACTGATCGAGCCACCCGGGTGCCCCTGTGTTTAACATTTTGAGCCACTGCCAAACTGTTTTCCAAAGTAGCTGCACCATTTCACACCCTCACTAGCAACGCACGAAGGCTCCAATTTCTCCACATCCCTGTCAATGCTGGTCATTGTCTGTTTTTCATTTTAGCCATCCTTACGGTTCTGTGTGGAGTGTATCTCATTGTGGTTTTAATTTTGTGTTTTCCTAATCGCTAAAAATGTTGAGTGTCTTTTCATGTGTTTATTGACCCTTCATATATATTCTTTTGGAGAAATGTCTATTCTAATCCTTTGCTCATTTTTAAATGGGGCTATTTCCCCCCACTTTTTTTTAAGATTTTATTTATTTGAAAGAGAGAATGAGAGAGAGAGCGTGCACACATGAGAGGGGAGAGGGACAGAGGGAGAAGCAGGCTTCCCACTGAGCAGGAAGTGGGATGTGGACTCCATCCCAGGACTCCAGGACCCTGACCTGAGCTGAAGGTAGTTGCTTAACCAACTGACCCACCCAGGTGCCCAGGGCTATTTCCCTTTTTTACTGTTGAGTTGTAAGGGTTCTTTATATATTCTGGATACAAGTCCCTTATCACATACACAATTGCAAATATTTTCTCCCTTTCTGTAAATTGATTACACATACATACGAAGTTTTTTTTTAAGATTTTGCTTATTTATTCGATAGAGAGAGATCACAAGTAGGCAGAGAGGCAGGCAGAGAGAGGGGGAAGCAAGCTCCCTGCCAAGCAGAGAGCCCAATGTGGGACTCAATCCCAGGACCCTGGGATCATGACCTGAGCTGAAGGCAGAGGCTTAACCCACTGAGCCACCCAGGTGCCCCCAAATCTTTTAACTTATTTAACAATCTCCAACTTAAGGAAAAGCTGCAAGTACAGTATAAAGAACGGACTTTTCAGACCCATTTGGCTGAGGTGCTTTGCCCCATCACTCCTGAATATTTTAGTGAGCACTTCCTACAAACAAGAACATTCTCCTAATCAGCCAAAGCACAATCATTGAAATCAAGAAATTAAGACTAATGTATCACTACCCTCCAATCCTCAGACCCATTCAAGTTTTCCAATGTGCCAACAGTGCCCTTTAGAGCAAGATCCAAGTACTCGCTACGTTTGGCTGCCATGCCTCTGGAAGTCTCCTTTCATATGGGACACTCCCTCCATATTTCTTTGTCTTTCTTATCTTGGTATTTCTGAAGAGGACAGGACGGTTATTTTGTAGAATTGTCCTCAGTTAGGGCTTGCCTAATACATCCTCGTGATTAGACTAAGGTTGGGTATCTTTATTTAGGACCACCACAGAAGTGATGCTGTGTTCTCACGGCAGCTCATCAGGCGGTCTGAAAACCTCACTGTATTCCACAAGAGATGATGTTCGTTTCACTTAATTAAGGTAATGTTTCCCAGCTTCTCCACAATAAAGTTCCTCTCCTTCCTTAACTGACTTTTGTATCCCTGCAATAGGTCACCACAATGAGTACTTCCTTGGTTTTTGACACAAAAAGATGTTCCAGCGGTGCCTGGCTGGCAGCTGGTACAGTATGAGACTCTTGATCCAGGGTTTGTGAGTTCAAGGCCCCACACTGGGTATAGAGATTACTTAAAAATAAAATCTTAAAAAAAAAAAAATGTTCCAAGCACATCTTACAATTTCCCTGTTCCAACTCTGGAATGAGCCATTTCTCCAAACATTCCTGGTTCCTGTTAGTGGAGAATGGAATCTAGAAACCAAGGTCAAGGTACTCGATG
Source organism: Meles meles (assembly GCF_922984935.1). Classification (NCBI taxonomy): domain Eukaryota; kingdom Metazoa; phylum Chordata; class Mammalia; order Carnivora; family Mustelidae; genus Meles; species Meles meles. The sequence goes on along the minus strand of NC_060077.1, from coordinate 13,471,212 downwards.
TGTGTTCATCACTACAGGATGTCACTACTGCCAGCTGTCTTCGAGGACAGATCTAGGGACCATATGTATGTGTGTACATAGATATTTGCTCATATTTGCACCTTTACCTAAAGCTCTGTCTTTAAGTGGAAAACCACGACCTCACGCCAATATCCAATTCCACTCCACAGGGTTCATTCTAGCTTTTTCCCTTTTCCATATCCTCAACTCCCTTTTCCAACAGTGGGAAACCTGGCTCCCATTGTCCTGAGCATAGTTATTTATCTGATCTTTCCTTCTCATCTGTAACCAATCACCCATTACCACCATCTTCCTCTGTCAGTCCTAATGCCCACCTTGCCCCAAAGAAATATATCTTGACAAAAGGGACGATAAGCGTGGTGATCCCTTTTTTGCCTTGGTCTCCAGATTTTTAAAAAATTTTTTATCCTTTCTATTATGAATTCTCTAGTGAAAATTTCCCCAGCCTCCAATGGCCAGAGATGTGTGGAAGGAAGTGCTTGATAAAGGTTTAGAAGCTGAACACTTCCTAATTTATCTCAAAAGTCAAATGCCATCGCAGAATACACGAGGAATGTATTAGTAGACACCTCTGCTCTCCTCATTTGTTGCAGACACAAAAGCCCTATATCATGAGTCCCAACCACTCCTACTATTTTGAAGGCCCTCTGTGAAACAAAAGGGAGAAAACATAGAGCCATCTATGTTTTGCTTTGTTCGATGCATTTGAAAAATGAAGTCTGACAGTTCCCCAGTGAAGCCTTATGTACCAGATTCTTTTGTACGATGGAAGATATTGGAGGAAGATTGTACATAGCAGGAAATTCACAAAAATGTTTTCCAATGACTAGGTGGCGTGTTGGCTGCTTTTCATGTTTTTGTCTAGGTTTGCTTTTTAGGCAAGATCAAGTCTTGTTTCATTGCACCACCTGCTGGCGACTTCTCAGAATTTGTTTCTTCCAACAAAAGGCAAAAAGGCTTGTTCAACAAAGGTTAACAAATATTTTTTTTCCTCCCACCTAAAAAACTACCATTCACAGAGTTTGGGTGGTACAAATATTTCAATGCTCTTCATCTTTAATAAAACATAACACTTGATTTCCAAATTTACAACAATTTTTATCTTTTTATTGTGACATATATATGCTTAAAAATACATACTATTTTTTAAAGGCTTTTTAAAAAGATTTTATTTATTTATTAGACGGAGATCACAAGTAGGCAGAGAGGCAGGCAGAGGGAAAGGGGGAAGCAGGGTTCCTGCTGAGCAGAGACCCCGATGTGGGACTCAATCCCAGGACCCTGGGATCATGACCTGAGCTGAAGGCAGAGGCTTTAACCCACTGAGCCACCCAGGCGCCCCTACATACAATTTTTATATATAGTTTAAATGATAATTATAAAGAGAATCTGTACAACTAAGACCCACATCAAGAATAAGATTGTCATCACTCTAGATAACACTCCTCCCTGATCATAACTTTCTCCCACCCTCCCCGCGAAAGTAACCTTGATTTTGGGATAGTCATTTCAGCATGTACTATTTCTAGAACCAGAAAACAACTAAAGTATTAATTTTTTAAAATAGTGCAAAATTGGGGCACCTGGGTGGCTCAGTGGGTTAAAGCCTCTGCTTTCGGCTCAGGTCATGATCCCAGGGTCCTGGGATCGAGCCCCACATCGGGCTCTCTGCTCTGCGGAGAGCCTGCTTCCTCCCTCTCCCTGCCTGCCTCTCTTGCCTACTTGTAACCCCTGTCGGTCAAATAAATAAATAAAATCTTAAAAAAAAAATAGTGCAAAAATTGGGGCACCTGGGTGGCTCGGTTGAGCATCTGCCTTAGGCTTAGGTCATGATCAGGGGGTCCTGGGATCCAGACCCCATTGGGCACCCTGCTCAGCAGGGAGTCAGCATTTCCCTCTGCTCCTCCTCCCCCACTCATTCATTCTCTCTCTCCAGTAAATGAATAAAATCTTTTTTAAAAAATGGTGTAGGGGCACTTGGGTGACTCAGTGGGTTAAAGCCTCTGCCTTCGGCTCAGGTCAAGATCTCAGGGTCCTGGAATCGAGTCCTGCATCGGGCTCTCTGCTCAGCAGGAACCCTGCTTCCCCCTTTCCTTCTGCCTGCCTCTCTGCCTACTTGTGATCTCCGTCTAATAAATAAATAAAATCTTTTTAAAAAATGGTGTAAAAATTTTGGTGCAGCTATTTAATCTGGAAGGTTACATGATTATTTCTGCATTTGACACACTATCTATTGAGTTCAACATTGTCATAGTCATTAGGGAATAAAAATAAAATCATGAGATATCATTTCACACCTACTAGCATGGCTGAAGTTAAAAAGACAATTGGGGCGCCTGAGTGGCGCAGTCGGTTAGGTATCTAACTATTGGTTTTGGCTTGGGTCATGGTCTCGGGGTTGTGAGATCAAGCCCCATGTGTGGGGCTCTGGGCTCAGTGGAAAGTGTGCTGGAGAGTCTCATACTCTCTCTGCCCCTCCCCCAATCTCTCTCTCACTAAAATAAATAAATCTTTTGGGGGGGGCACCTGGGTGACTCAGTGGGTTAAAGCTTCTGCCTTCGGCTCAAGTCCTGATCCCAGGGTCCTGGAATCAAGCCCCTTATCAGGCTCCCTGCTCAGCAGGAAGTCTGCTTCTCCCTCCCCTCTGCCTGCCACTCTCCCTGCTTGTGCTCTCTCTCTCCATCAAATAAATAAAACCTTTTTTTTTTTTTTTTAATTTAAAATACAGGGGTGCCTGGGTGGCTCAGTAGTTAAGCATCTACCTCGGCTCAGGTCACGATCCCAGGGTCCTGGGATCCAGCCCTGCATTGGGCTTCCTGCTCGGCAGGAAACTTCCCTTGCTTATGTTTCTTCTCTGGCTGTGTCTCTCTGTCAAATAAATAAATAAAATATTTTTTTTAAATTTTAAAATACATAAACAAAAATTTAAAATTTTTTTTTAAAAATGAAAAACCATTACAAATAATAATAATAATGACATTGTAATAACTTTATAGGGTGATCATTTGTAATGTATAAAAATATTGAATCACTATGAGGTATACCTGCATAGGATTTTGTATGTCAATTAGGTTTCAGTTAAAAAAAAGAAATAGAACATTGACAGCCCCCAAAGACTCTCCCATGCTGATTCGCAATCCCCTTCTTTTCCCCAGAGGTCACCGCAATACTTTTTTTTTTAAAGATTTTATTTATTTATTTGAGAGACAGAGATCACAAGTAGGCAGAGAGGCAGGCAGAGAGAGAGGAGGAAGCAGGCTCCCTGCTGAGCAGAGAGCCCGATGTGGGGATGTGGGGCTCGATCCCAGGACCCTGGGATCATGACCTGAGCCGAAGGTAGAGGCCTTAACCTACTGAGCCACCCAGGAGCCTGGTCACCGCAATCCTAATTCCTTTGCTTTTCCTTGTAGTTTTTACTATTTATCTTTGCATCCCTAGATAACAGAGATTTGTTCTTCCTAGTTTCAAAATTTTCTAAATGAAATTATATTTTTATTTCCTTTTTGTTATTTATTTTTACCCTGGTTTTCTTGGGGCTACAGTATATTTAAGACTCATCTATGTTGCACGTGACTGTCATTTGTTTGTTTTACCTGTTATGATACTCTAGTGTATGAATAGTACCTAAGGTTTACTTTGCTATCACTGATAAACAATCACGCCACTTCCTGTTTGGGATTTGCAGAACAATACTACAATGAGCTTCGTGTCTATTTATGCTGGCACACAGCTAGGAGTTCATTGCCAGAGGCAGGATTATTCTTACTTTTTTTTTTTTTTAAGATTTTTTTTATTTCATTATTTGACAGAGAGAGAGAGATCACAAGTAGGCAGAGAGGCAGACAGAGAGAGAGGTGGGGAAGCAGGCTCCCTGCCCAGCAGAGAGCCTGATGTGGGGCTTGATCCCAGTACCCTGAGATCACAACCCAAGCCAAAGGCAGAGGCTTTAACCCACTGAACCACCCAGGCGCCCCATCATGAGATTTTCTTATTAATACTTATACTTACGTCCTGCTATGGCCTAAATGCTGTATCCCCCTAAATTCACATGTTGGAACCGCATTGCCCAATGTGATGGTATTAGGTAGTGGGACCTTTGGGAGGCGACTAGACCTTGAGAGTGGAGCCTTCATAAGTAGGATTAGCGTCCTTATAAGAGACCCCACAGAGCTCCCTGGTCCCTTCTACCATGTGAGGATACAATAAGAAGTCTACAACCCAAGAGAGGGCACTTGGCTGACCATGCTTTCAGCCTCCAGACTATGAGAAAGAAAACTCTGTTGTTGCTAATACCAGCCTGTGGTATTTTGTTACAGTAGCCTGAAGGAAGGAAGGCAGAGCCTAACATTTTGAGTAAGGAATGAGGTCCATATTATTTGCAACATGATTTCAATTTCATTCATCAATATTTTAGAAGTGTAGCTATATATTGTTGCCATATTTATATATCATTGTTACCACACATACACACACACACACACATTTGGCCTTCAAAATAAAAAAAAATATTTATTAATCTTTACAGAAAAGATTTTGCCCTCTGGTTCTGGGAGGTGGGGGTCACTTTCTCTGGACAAAAGGGAAGCTCATACATTTGGAGATCTACCATCAAGGAGGAAAGGGCACGGAAATTCAGTAGCAACAAAGAATGTCCATCACATGTGGAGAAAGGGGGACCCTCCTACACTGTTGGTGGGAATGCAAGCTGGTGCAACCACTCTGGAAAACAGCATGGAGGTTCCTCAAAATGTTTAAAATAGAACTACCCTATGACCCAGCAATTGCACTACTGGGTATTTACCCTAAAAATACAAACGTAGTGATCCAAAGGGGCACGTGCACCCGAATGTTTATGGTAGCAATGTCTACAATAGCCAAACTATGGAAAGAACCTAGATGTCCATCAACAGATGAATGGATAAAGAAGATGTGGTATATATACCCAATGGAATACTATGCAGTCATCAAAAGAAATGAAATCTTGCCATTTGCAACGATGTGGATGGAACTAGAGGGTATCATGCTTAGTGAAATAAGTCAATCGGAGAAAGACAACTATCATATGATCTCCCTGATAGGAGGACGTGGTGATGCAACATGGGGGGTTAGGGGGATAGGAGAAGAATAAATGAAACAAGATGGGATTGGGAGGGAGACAAACCATAAGTGACTCTTAATCTCACAAAACAAACTGAGGGTTTCTGGGCGGGGCGGGGGTGAAAGAGGGGGAGGGGGGTTATGGACATTGGGGAGGGTATGTGCTATGGAGAGTGCTGTGAAGTGTGTAAACCTGGCGATTCACAGACCTGTACACCTGGGGATAAAAATACATTATATGTCTATTAAAAAAAAAAAAGGAATGTCCATCACAGCCACCCGCCTACTCTACCTGTCCATATTATCATGGCCCAGGACATGTGTGAAGACATAGGGCAAAGTCAGTATCAAATACCATGATTATATCATAGGAGAAAATGAAGTAGGTTAGGGAAAGGACCAGTTTTTCAACCATTCACTAGGGTTGAAAGGACTGACAGTTGGGAGGCTTGGCTGGCTCAGTTAGCAGAGCATGTAACTCTTGATCTCACGGTCTTGAGTTCAAGCCCCATGCTGGGTGTGGAGCCTACTCAAAAAAAAAAAAAAGAAAAGAAAAGAAAAGAAAGGACAGACAGTTATTATCTTGATAGGTCTTTTGTCATTCTTTAAAGAGGCAGAGACAACACAATTATACGTTATTCATCAATCCATTTATTTATCAAATTATTTATTAAAGACCTATGGGGACCTGTCTTCATTTCCTAGGGCTGCCATAACAAAGTACCATAAACTGGGGGGATTTAACAACAGAAATGTATTGTCTACAGCTCTGGAGGCTAGAAATCTGAAATCAAGGTGTCTGCATGGGTAGAAGCTCTGAGAATCTGTTCCACGTTCCTCTTCTAGCTTCTGGTAGAGTTCCTGCCATCTTTGGTATTCCTTGGCTTGAGGCAGCATCTCTCCAATTTTACTTGGCATTCTACTTGTGTCTGACTCTGTCCATATTTTCTCTTTGCATAAGCATGCCAGTCATATCGTATTAGGACCTACCCTAATGACCTCATCCTAACTTGATCATCTGCACAGACCCTATTTCCAAATAAAATACATTCATGGGGGAGCCTGTGGGTTAAGCCTCTGCCTTCCGCTCAGGTCATGATCTCAGGGTCCTGGGATCAAGCCCCACATCGGGCTCTCTGCTCAGCAGGGAGCCTGCTTCCCATTCTCTCTCTGCCTGCCTCTCTGCCTACTTGTGATCTCTCTCTCTCTGTCAAACAAATAAATGACATCTAAAAAATAATAATAATAACATTCACAGGAACTGGGGATCAGGATTTCAATGTCTTTGGGGGAAACACAATTCAACCCATGACAGAAACATGTTTGGAGGCTTACAAGGGTAGAGCATCCTTTTTTTTTTTTTTTCCCCAGAGAGAAAGTGAGAGACAGCATAAGCCGGGGGGAGAGGCAGATGGGAGAGGGAGCGGCAGACTCCCCAACAAGCAGGAAGACTGCCATGGGGCTCCATCCCAGGACCCTGGGATCATGACCTGAGCCAAAGACAGATGCTTACCCAACTAAGCCACCTAAGTGTCCCAAGGCCACAGCATTCTTAAACTTAGCCTTAAAGGAGTGGGAAGAAACCAAGGAACGAAAACAGGAAGAGGGAAAAATAGAGGAGAAGAGAAAGGACTAAAAAGAGAGAAAAAGACAGAGGAAAGTTGGAGGAGAGAGGCAGGACCAAGTACATAACTTGTGGGGCCCAGTACAAAATGACAATGTGGGATTTCTTGTTAAAAAATTTAAGAATTTGGGGTGCCTGGGTGGCTCAGTGGGTTAAAGCCTCTGCCTTCGGCTCGGGTCATGATCCCAGGGTCCTGGGATCGAGCCCCACATTGGGCTCTCTGCTCCGCAGGGAGCCTGCTTCCTCCTCTCTCTCTGCCTGCCTCTCTGCCTAGTTGTGATTTCTCTCTGTCAAATAAATAAAATATTAAAAAAAAAAAATTTAAGAATTTCAGGGGCGCCTGGGTGGCCCAATGGGTTAAGCCTCTGCCTTCAGCTCAGATCACGATCTCAGGGTCCTGGGATCCAGGTCCGCACCGGGCTCTCTGCTCAGTGGGGAGCCTGCTTCCCCCCACCCCTCTCTCTGCCTGCCTCTCTGCCTACTTGTGATCTCTGTCTGTCAAATAAATAAATAAAATCTTCAAAAAAAATTAAGAATTTCAAAATGGTGACAGCAGAGCATTAAGCCAAGCACAAGGCCCTTCTTAGCATGAGGCCTGGGTGACTCCTCTATAGGGAAAATGGTACTAATGGGTATACTGTGAGTCCATTTAAAGTGTCCTTGTTTGGTTTTTCACTACTTTTCTGTGTTCCTTGCAAGTCACCTATGAAGCAGATCATTCTTCCTACAGCAGGTGCATTCTTGAATTAGGACCCTTCTAAGATCCAATCTCTCAAGGAGAAAATAGTTTAGGGAGATGGTGGCTATCCAAAAGGGAAAACCTTGGGGATCCCGGGTGGCTCAGTCAGTTGAGCACCTGACTCTTGATTTCGGCTCAGGTCATGATCTCGGGGTCCTGGGGTGGAGCCCAGCCTTGGATGCTCACTCAGCGGTGAGTCTGCTTTAGGATTCCCTCCCTCTCCTGCACCACCTCCCTCACCTGGCTGCAGGGGCTGCATGCCCGCAGTCTCTCTCAAATAAATAAATACATAAATATTTAAAATAAATATTTAAAACACAAAAGGGAAAATTCTTTCTTCCTAGCCCCACATAACGTCTAGTGACGTCCTCAGAATACCCAAGAATCACTTTTCCTTTCAGTTGTTTGGATCCTTAATTAGGATTTATAACTTGGCATGGAAGTTTCTCTGCTCACCAGCGGGACACTTTCTTACAGAGCTTTCCAGCTTCTCCCGGTTTAACCAGGTCACTGGTCAAAAAGTCACCTTCTGCCTCGTCCCCTGTATCAAAGCAAGTTCAAGAAAACAAACAGGTTCCTAACCACTGGATTTGGTTCCAAACATTCTCAGCTCGACACCTAACCTCCTCTCTCCCAGACTACCACCCCCAACACCGCTATGTTCATAGGACACCATCTCCCATGCTCCTTGAGGTCACCCTCCCGTTTCAGTCAAGTCAGTCTCCAAAGCCACTTTACACTATCATTCCCAGTCCAAGACCTTGCCCAGGCTAGTCCCACTCCCGGGCCCCACCGTGTGAACTTTTCTGGGGCAGGAGCTGAATTACATTCATCTTTGAATTTCCAGTATCCAGTAAGGTGCGTTCGTATAAAACACAAGATGCTTTCCACAAATGCTTATGGAATAAAGCCGATGAACTGACACAAGGGACTTCCAAAGCATTCACCATTTTAATGACACAAAATCACTTACCTCGATGCAGATCTGTTTCTTTTCTGACTCTTACTGCACGTGTCTTCGTTTCCTGATTCCTGGGACGAACTTTTCTGTGGACAAGAACACGTTCCTCTCTAACTTTTTGTCATAATACTTGTTTTCAAACGGGGCACATAGGAGGCATTCAAATCTCCGAGTCCTGAAGCCTTCTAGAAATATAAGAATTCATGAGGAAAAAAGGAAACTCAGGGAAAATCCTCCCTTTCCCTAAAACCTTCATTTAACACACATGTAAACAGAATAATCTTGTAAAACCTTTTTTAAATCGACAAGGAAGTTCTCTGCGATCACATTCTAGTCTTCACATTTCTAGGTTGACTAGTTCTGCAGCAGGGCATCTGGGACAGCGCCCCCAACATGCTTTCCATTCAGCAACATTGGCATTTGCCGCGTTTTCTCCCTCCGCCCTTTAGGCTTTTGAATACGACCCGCCCACTTCCGGCAGGGGCGTCCATAGCGCAGGCGCAGCTCCAAGAACCACTCAACAACCCCTCCTTCTAAGGCTTGAAGTACGCGCATGTGCAAAAAGGGGCGGGCTGCTTAATAGCGCGGGAGATTGTAGGCCTGCAGAACTCACGCGACTGTCTCCGCCTGCCTAAATAGGCGGGCGGAGCCAACTGCCTGCCCCAGGTTCAGGCGGCGCACGCGCGTTTGAGTATAGGAACGTGGCGAGGGCACGAGGGCGAGCTTTTACGCATGCTCATTCAAATGAGGCCTGAAGCTTTTCACGTCAGCTGGGTGTGCCGCTTCCTTTCCGTAACCAGCCTCTGTCGTTTAAAGGGCCAGAGCTTTTTTTTTTTTTTTTTTTAATTTCACAGACAGAGATCACAAGTAGGCAGAGAGGCGGGCACAGAGAAAGGGGGAAGCCGCCTCCCTGCCGAGCAGAGAGCCCGATGCCGGGCTTGATAGCAGGACGCTGGGATCATGACCTGAGCCGAAGCCAGAGGCTTTAACCCACCGAGCCACCCAGGCGTAAAGGGCCAGAGCTTTTCCCACCCAATTGCTTTTTTAAAAAATTAAGCATTTATGGAGATCCTGGTATGTGCCGGGCCTAATTTACATTGTCTCCTGTGTGCATTTTCCAGTTTTTCCTTTTGGAAAAATTATGCTAGTATTTATATTTTTCATAAATTTCTTCTCTTGCCCCAAGTGTACTATTCCCTTGGAGGTAATTCTCTGAAATGAGAGTGCGATGTTCTGGCCAGGTCTTCCTAGGTTAACGGGTCTGAGATTGAATCCTGACTCAGCCACTTTCTTGGTCTTTTCCTCTGGTTAGCTTATCTAATTTCTGTGAACCTGAGGTTGCTGACTTTATAAAATGAGAATAAGGATTCCTACCTATCTCATAGGATTGTTGTGAAAAGTACTTTAGGGCGCCTGGGTGGTTCAGTCGGTTAAGCGACTGCCTTCGGCTCAGATCATGATCCTGGACTCCCAAGAACCAAGAGGCGTCCTGGATCAGGCTCCCTGATCAATGGGGAGTCGGCTTCTCCCTCTGGCCCTACTCCTTCTCTTGCACTTTCTCTCTCAAATAATAAATAAATAAAATCTTTTTTTTAAAAAGAAGAAAAGTACTTTAATAAAAAAAGGGGAATCCTCGGTAGTTTAGTGGGTTAAGCATCTATCTGCCTTTTGCTCAGGTCATGATCTCAGGGTCCTTGCCCAGTGAAGATCCTGCTTCTTCCTCTCCCGCTGCCTCTTGCCCTGCTTGTGTTCTCACTCTCCGTCAAATAAATAAACAAAATTTTAAAAAATAATAAAAATTTTAAAATAAAAAAACTGTAAAGTACCAAGTACTATGCGTCACACCAGCTCTATGTTAAGTAAATAAATAGTACTCATTAAGTGGAATTAATTCAGTCAGAAAATAGTTTTAGAGTTTCTGTAACATAGTTCCAGATGGTTTTTCAAGAGGATTTACCTAATTCCCTGGATGGCTAGCAGTATGTAATGGTGCCTGTTTCCCCACAGTGCTGCCAATATCACAGACCACCATTTTTACACATTCTTCCTAGTCTAGACAGTATGTAATGATATGGCAGGTTATTTTAACTTTCATTTCTTTAATTGCTAGTGAGACTGTGCATTTTTCTTTGGGATGATTTATTAGATGTGTTTGTTTGCCAAACAACTATTTTCAAACCCTGTAATTTCCACCGGCTTATCCCTGCAGACATTATGTTAGGTTCTAACAGAGAATTTTGCTGATCAATTAAAAAGAAAGAAAGAAAGAAAGAAAAAGAAAAAAAGAGGATTTGATAGAGAGAGAAATAAAACTTTTCAAGGAAGAGATAGTGACAAGAAATAAGAGCTCATCCCCAAAGCAGCACTGTCTTGGTGAACTTTCTATGGTAAAGGAAATGTCCTGTATCTGCAATGTCCCATATGGCAGCCAGTTGCCACATGTGCCTACTAAATATTTGGAATATGACTAGTGTGACTGAGGAATTATTATTTTTATTAAACTTAAATTTCCATATAAATAGCCATCTCCTTGATAGAGTAACCCTAGACATTAGGAAAGGAGGCGAGAAAGAAAAGGAAAAGAGGCCCTCTACGAAGTCTCTTGGAAGTGGCCTCATTTTATGTGAAAGGGACTCAGGGTGCCTGGCTGACTCAGCTGGTAAAGTTTGAGCTCCACGTTGGGTGTAGAGATTACTTATAAATAAATAAATAAAAATCTCTTTTTAAATTTTTATTTATTTATTTGAGACAGAGATCACAAGCGGGAAGGAGGATCAGAGGGAGAAGGAGAAGCAGGCTCCCCGCTGAGCAGGGAGCCCAATGTGGGGCTCAATCCCAGGACCCTGAGATCAGGGCCCAAGCCAAAGGCAGAGTCTTAACTAACTGAGCCACCCAGACGCCCTAAGTAAACCTCTCTTAAGAAAAATATGAAGGGACTCAAACTGGACTTTTGTCATTGTTGCTGAAAGACATAGTCCCAGAGACCCCCTGTCTTTTTTTTTTTTTTTAAAGAATTTATTTATTTATTTGACAGAGAGAGAGATCACAAGTAGGCAGAGAGGCAGGTAGAGAGAGAGGAGGAAGCAGGCTCCCTGCCGAGCAGAGAGCCGATACAGGACTCGATCCCAGAACCCTGAGACCATGACCTGAGCCGAAGGCAGAGGCTCAACCCACTGAGCCACCCAGGTGCCCCGAGAACCCCTGTCTTGACAAGAAGTGTGTGTTTGGTTTGCAAAAATCTATCAAGCTATGCGTTGATGATATTTCCACTTTTCTATATGTATTTTACATTTCAATAAAAAAAAGTTAAACAACGTTTGCTGCACATTGTGTTACCCTCTTTAGGCATTTCTTTTTTCTTTTTTTTTTTTTTTTAATATTTGTTTATTTGAGAGGGAATGAGAGAGAGCAGGAGAGGGGAGGGTCAGAAGGAGAAGCAGGCTCTGTGATGAGTAGGAAGCCCGATGTGGGACTCGATCTTGGGACTCTGGGATCATGATCTGAGCCGAAGGCAGTCGCCTAAACAACTGAGCCACCCAGGAATCCCTCTTTAGGCGTTTCTTTCTCTGATTTTTAATTTGGCAGAATGAAAAATGAGAAACAATGGTGCCCTGTGACTCGCGCTGGACGGGTGATAGCCGCTAGAGGGCGCTCATCCTGCATCGGAGACTTTGAAAAAACACTTCAGAGAACTCAGGAATCCTACAATCCACCCATTTAAAGTGTAAAGATTCCGTGGTTTTTAGTATGTTCACAGGGCTGAACAGCCATCATCACAGTCAGTTTTAGACTATTTTCATCACCCCTGAAAAAAGCCCCTGCCCTTAACTGTCGCTCTCCTAACTCCTCTTCCTCTTCCCTCCCAGGTAGCCACTGATCTACTTTGTCTCTGTAGATTTGCTTATTCTGGATATTTCTATTCATACGACCTTCTGTGTCTGGCTTCTTTCACTTAGCACAGTGTTTTCAAGGTTCATCTAGGCTGCAGCATGTCTCAGTGTTTCATTCCTTTTTAGAGCTGGACAAAATTTTCCATTATATGGATAGATGACATTTTGCTTATCCATTCATCTTTTGATGGACGTTTGAATTGTCTCAAACTTTTGTCTATTATATGCGCTGGAGGCTTTTGCTGGTCCTGACAGGTGGGTCCTTCCTGCCACTTCTGGAAAGATTGAGACCCAGGTTACTCAACTTCGGAAGACCCCATTCTCATTTTATTTAAAGATGATACTCTCAGGAGTGGCCTGCCATGGGAATGCGCCCCCTAGAGTTGAAATCTGCAGATCCATCAGGCTTTCCGCCAAAGTTTTGTGCTGGGAAAAGTGAAAATAGGACCATGCCTCCCCAAGGGGATGCTTATCTGTGAGTATATGGAAGAGACCATACATACTTGGTCTGGAGACCTTAGACCACATAGGAGAGCTCTTTTCACAGCATGCTTTACAAAAGATCCTTGAGAAGAGCCCAGCTAAATTCTAGCCATTCAAGTCTGGCAAGCAATTATGAGACCAGGGTATTTGAAACAGGAGCCCTCGGGCTTGATGCTCTTGGCACCTCAGTGTTGGGAAGTGGCCAGTCCATAGCTCCTACTCAGGAGTTTGAGAATAATGATACTAGGTGCTGACCCCATAGGGTGAAAAAATCTCATAGATTTATAACCTGCCCATCAAGCTGGCCTGCAGATGCTGATAAACCATAATCTGCTCCACAGTTTTCTCCAGGAGACTGTCCTAGCTTCCCTGAGCCACGATCTGATTAGGAGCTGGGAAAGGGCTCCTTGCAGTGGTGGGACCGGGGCTCATGCTATGTCTTAGCCTGACCTAGGGAGAGAGGAAATTCTAGACCATGAGGCACCACTCAGCAGGTGTCAGGGTGGTTCTGTATAAAGCCACAAACCAAGAGACAATTTGTACTAGGATACAGCCTGCTGGGACTGCTGGCCAGGTGTCTGAGAAGAGGAGAATATTGTGAGAGAATTATAGCCATCAGCAGCATGACTGGCCAGCATGACTCCAGACCCTAGCTGGACCACTCATGAATTTGGGATTGGAATTCAGAAAGAGCCAATTAATCTCTTTCTTTCTTTTTTTTTAAAGATGTTCCTTATTTTTTGACAGAGATCACAAGTAGGCAGAGAGGCAGGCAGAGAGAAAGGAGGGGAAGAAGGCTCCCCGCTGAGCAGAGAGCCCAATGCGGGGCTTGATCCCAGGACTCTGAGATCGTGACCTGAGCCAAAGGCAGAGGCTTTAACCCACTTAGCCACCCAGGCGCCCCTCCAATTAATTTCTGTAAGTGGTTATATAACTGAGATGATATAAGGGGCAGCCAATTTCCACCACATGCAGGAGAAAGCTGAATGGAGGAGAGATGGAGAGACCAAGAGACAGGAAGAGGATGGCTTTGCTGTTGACAGCTTTCCAACACTCTTGTATCCTTAATAAATTTCCTTTATTAGGTAGTATGAGATGGTGCTTCTAGCTGCAACTAGAAGAAACTTGGATGAGAAAGAATTTACACACGGCAAGCTCTGTGTCCATCAATTTCCTCTGCTGAAAGAGACATACATCCAACAAAATAACTATAAATGATGCAGTGAGTATGGAAATCAGAGCAAAAGTCCGATTCCAAAAATGAAAACAAAAACCAAGCAAACAAAATGTCCCATTCCAATGGGAATGAAGAGCAAAGCAATGAAGGAGAGCCCACTGGTAATCAAAGAAAAGCCTATCAAAACAAGATTTTCTTCCGAGATTGCAAAAGAGATTTTTTTTTTTTAAGATTTTATTTATTTATTTGTCAGAGAGAGTGAACGCACAAGCAGGTGGAGCAGCAGAGGGAGAAGGAGAAGCAGGCTCCCCGCTGAGCAGGGAGCCCGATGTGGGACTCAATCCCAGGACCCTGACCCTAGCTGAAGGCAGACAGTTAACCAACTGAGCCACCCAGGTGTCCCAATTGCTAAAGAGATTTAAAAACAGCAATACTCAGAGCACCTGTGGCAAAGTCAGTTTGGCATCTGACTCTTGGTTTAGACTCAGGTGGTGACCTCGGAGTTATGGGATTGAGCCCCATATCAGGCTCTGCACTCAGCATGGAGTCTGCTTGGGATTCTCCATTCCTCTCCCTCTGTCCCTCCTGCTGATCCTCTCTCTCTCTCTCTCTCTCAAATAAATAAATAAATAAATCCTTAAAAAAAAAAAAAAGTAATGGGTGCCTGGGTGGCTCAGTTGGTTGAGCGACTGCCTTCACCTCCAGGTCATGATCTCAGGGTCTTGGGATCAAGTCCTGGATTGGGCTCCCTGCTCAGTGGGTAGCCTGCTTCTCACTCTCCCTCTGCTGCTCTGTCTGCTTGTGCTCTCTTGCACTCTCTGTCAAATAAATAAATCTTAAAAAAGAAAAAATTTTTAAAAAGTAATAATGTGAATAAAGGCAAAAGTGGGATAAAAAACAGACACTCTTGTGGATGGAATTAAAATCATTTTGGAGGGGCATTTGGAGGGGAATTTGGTGTTATATATTAAGAATTTAAAGTGCCAGGCACCAATCATTCCGTTGACAAATACTTGTTGAGCAATTACTAGGTGCCGGGCATTTAACCTAGGTCCTAGGGAGACAGCAGTGAAAAAACACAACAACTTCTCCGACTTCAAATATGGCAACATGCCAATAATTGTCAACTATAGACAGCGGTTGTAACAGATGTTCATTGTACTATGATAATACTTTACTGTGTGCCTGCAAATTTTCACTTAGAGGGGTGCCTGGGTGGCTCAGTGGTTAAAGCCTCTGCCTTCGGCTCAGGTCATGATCCCAGGGTCCTGGGATCGAGCCCCGCATGGGGCTCTCTGCACAGTGGGGAGCCTTCTTCCTCCTCTCTCTCTGCCTGCCTCTCTGCCTACTTGTGATCTCTGTCTGTCAAATAAATAAATAAAATCTTAAAAAAATAAAAGGACAGACAATAAATATGTGTATACACACACACACACACACACACACGACAGTGCTACACCACATGAAACAGGAATGAGGCTGGGGAAAAAGGAAAATAGGTTGTGAAGTATACATAGATATTCCAGTTTTGTTTTGTTTTGTTTTGTTTTGTTTTAAGAGAGACACAGCGCGAGAGGGAACACAAACAGGGGGAGTGGGAAAGGGAGAAGTAGGCTTCCCTCCGAGCAGGATGCCGCGCTCGATCCCAGGACCCTGAGATCAGGACCTAAGCTGAAGGCAGATGCTTAAAGACTGAGCCACCCAGATGCTCCAAGAGATTCAAGTTTTAAATAGGGTGGTCCAGGCGCACGTGACTGGCTCAGTTGGTACAGCATGTGACCCCTGATATCACCCCAAGTTGGGCGTAGAGATTACTTAAAAAAAAAAAAAAAAAAGGTGGTCCAGCAACTCCTTACTGAGGTGACGATGTTTGAATAAAATCTTGAAGAAGATGGGGCTCCTGGGTGACTCGGTTGTTAAGCATCTGCCCTCCGCTGGGGTCAGCAGGAAGCCTGCTTCTCCCTCTCCATCTCCCCTGCTTGTGTTCCCTCTCTCGCTGTGTCTCTCTGTATCAAATGAATCAATAAAATCTTAAAAAAAAAAAAAAAAAAAAACCAACAAGAAAACACCTTGAAGAACAGGAAGGAATGATCTAGACTGCTATCTGTAGGAAGAGATGTCCTGGCAGAAGGCGCAGAAGAGACAAAGGCCCTGAGGCAGGAACATGGCCAGCATTTTCCAGGAACAGCAAGGAAGCAAGTGTGTGGCTGGAGCAGAGTGAGCCTGGGTGCTGGAAGTTGGGGACAGGGTCAGAGAGGAAAGGTTGGGGGGGCAGATGACGGGGAACTCTGAAGGCCACTGAGGGGACTGTAGCTTTTCCTCCGAGAGACAGAGGAGCCACTGTAAGGATGTGAACCAAGGAGAGGAGTGAGGGGTGAGGTGAGCTGACCCGTGTGTCTAAAATATAAGCATCTTTGGAGTGCCTGGGTGGCTTAGTAGATTGAGCCTCTGCCTTCAGCTCTGGTCATGGTCTCAGGGTCATGGTCTCAGGGTCCTGAGATCGAGCCCCAAGTCCGGCTTGGCCGGGAGCCTGCCCCCCCCCGCCCCCGCCCCCCCCCCCACGCCTACTTGTGATCTCTCTCAGATAAATAAATAAAATCTTAATAAAATAAAATACAAGCATCTTGGAGGGCTGGAGGGTCTGAATAGCTTCTCTTAGATTCTTAAAGGTGTCTAGGAGAGGCCCTCCGCCCCCCCACACCCAACAGGAGTAAGAACGAGAGTGGTTGGTTTTCCCTTCAAATTTTGCCGCTCTGTGCTCCAAAACTGCAGAGAAGTCTTTAACCCTTTCCGGTCTGCTCGGGGTGCTGTATTTGCCCTGGGGACCCCCAGATGGGGAGGCCAGTAGCCTCCCCAGGCACACCGGGGCTCACGCTCTGCGGATGCCGGGTCTTCGGGCTCGCCCACCAGCCCTTTGCTCAGCAGGCCGATGTACCGGGCTGCACTGGACCTGCACAGGCCCAACGACGTCCTTCCCCAAGCCAGCGACTCTGCGCCCTCCCCGCCGCGCAGCAAGCACACTGTCTCCGCAGGAAGGGGCGGGCTCTGCCGACGGCTTTGCTGGGGCCCCGCGTTGCCATAGCGACCCCCGCCGGGCAGCGGACGCCTAAGCCTGGGCTGCACTCCGTTATTGAGGCTGGAAACCGCGACCCCATCGCTCGGGTCCACAGAGCTGCCGATCCAGGCTCCTCCCCGCAGGTGAGCGGGCTCAGGTGAGCTGCGGCAGGTGGGTGAGGTGGGGGCTCGGGATGGCACTCCCTGCCGTCTGGGCCCCGCCCCTCCACCTTCCATCGTGGGTGATTTATTATTTAGAATCGCAACAACCGGGCACGGTCCGTGCGCTCCGCCTCGCAAGGCTTTCTTTTCCTATCGGTAGCTCCCGTATTAAGACCGTAACCTCCTCTTGAGCAGAAAACCCTTGCTCCCAAGAAAGAGTGGGACAGAGGATGATTTTATATTATCCTGATGAGGCATTAAGTAACATCCAGTGACATCGTAAAGAAGTTATTAGGTTCTAGGTTGGTTCCATTACACTTCTAAGTAAACCAAGGAGAAAGTGTCAGTTCAGCTCTAATTAACACCTTTCTGAACATTTGCTAATCTCAACCGTAAGCCAGTGATATCTAGCTAAGACTTAAGATGGTATCTTTATAGTACTTTTATTTTTACAGTGCTTCCCCCTTAAAGTATCTGATACTGGTTTTCTGTTTATAGTAAGGATATGTAGTCTCTTTCTTGGATAAATATATTGATTTTTTTAAGTAAACTAATTTACATATAAAGATTCGTCATTGTACAGGTGGTATTAGGAAATGGGAGAAAAAAGGAAAACGTTAAATTTAGGACCTGAAACGTTTTCCTTCCTCTCAGCTTTTGCCCTTACTGTTTTCTTTGCCGGGAGTGATTTACCCTGTTCCTAGGCATGATTGTCAAAATATGTGCCAGCCGTGTGGTTGGTCAGCCTGGTCAGACTCCTGCAGACCCCGCTATAGCCCCACGGAAGGAACTCCTTGATATGTGCACCCAGTGTAAATGAAACAAGAGGGAGGGCGCCTCCGTGGCTCAGTGGGTTAAGCCTCTGCCTTCCACTCAGGTCATGATCTCCAGTCCTGGTATCGAGCCCCAGCCCCACATCGGGCTCTCCTCTCTTCGGGGAGCCTGTTTCCCCTCTCTCTCTCTCTGCCTAGCTCTTTGCCTACTTGTGATCTCTGTCTGTCAAATAAATAAAATCTTAAAAAAAAAAGAAAAAGGGGGCCCTCGCTCATAAAGTATTAAGAATTTAAAAACAGTGACAGCAAAGGAGTAAACCAAGTATGGGCCCTTCTAAGGGTGGGCCCTGTTCGACTGCACAGGTTGCACACCCATGAGGCTGGCAATGGGTGGGTGGATGCCCGGGACACCATGATCTGAAACCTGCTCAGCCCAAAGGTAATTGGCTCAGCGCCTCTCATGCTAATGGTTAAATATCTCACTCCAGTCCCTGGGGCTAGCGCCACTGGCATATATGTGTGTGTGTGTGTGTGTGTGTGTGTGTGTGTGTGTGTGTGTGTCCCAAACCCATGGAGCAGGAAACAGATACCCATGATTGGGGGAGACCATCTTTATCATCTTGCACGAGCCCCTGGAGACAAACAGATAGATATGAATGTCTGCACTGAGATCTTGGAGACATGAAGAACACAGGTGGGGGGACTCCCAGAATAAAGAGAGGTCCTAGACCACCCAAAGTTTCTCTGCAACCCCATCAGGAAGGAGAGCCCCGGTCTGATGGAGAAATCTAACCAGGTAATAAGGCAGACAAGTAGAGTATCCGGGCAAAGGTCAGAGGTCAGAGGTAGAAGGATGACCAGCCATCCTGGTGTTCCTGGGACTATCCCAGTTTTAGTACCGAAGTCCAAGTTCCTAGGAAACCCCTCAGTCCTAGGCAAACCCAGACAGTTGGTCACCCTGTGGGCAGTATCTCTAGTTGGTGGGCTCACCTGACAGCTTTTTTTTTTTTTAAGATTTTATTTATTTATTTGACAGAGAGAGACAGCAAGAGAGGGAACACAAGCAGGGGGAGTGGGAGAGAGAGAAGCAGGCTTCCCGCTGAGCAAGGGGCCTGACGCTGGGCTCCATCCCAGGACTGGGATCATGACCTGAGCGGAAGACAGACGCTTAACAACTGACTGAGCCACCCAGACACCCCTTCCTTGACAGCTTCTAAAGCCAGGCCCTGGATGTTTCTAGCACCTTCTAACAGATAAGGCAGGACCAAAGGGGTTGCAGTGTTGGGTACTGGGGTCCAGGAAGGTGTCCCTGTAGGCTGCGTGGTAGTGGCTACCTGCCCGCCAAGGGTGGCCTGGGTATCCCCCCCACCCCGGCTACCTGCTCCTCTCCTGCAGTGGATCCCAGTCCACAGCACTGGGGCCTCCAGAGAAAGCTCCAGCCTTAGGCCAGCATCCACATGGATTGGTCATACTCGTTATTAAATATATGACTGTCCACCACCGGTGGGGCGCAGCTTCTTCCTGACGTCATCACAAACCCCCTCTTCTACTGGTTTCCCTGGGTTCCCAAGCAATTGTGTCATCAGACCTACCTCAGCAGGACCCTAGAGATGCAAAGGAGGTGACAGGCAAGGGTCAGTCCAGCACAGATTTGTCACCCTCAAAGGGCTGCTTGCTCATCTGCCCGGGGACTCAGAACATACATGACTCATGTCATTTGGGCTCAGACAAGCGCATCCCCAGGAAGCCCCCGGATCCTAGCACTACTAGGGGTACACTGAGCCCCTGATGTCCCTAACCCTTTGCCAGCACCCCCTGGCCCCACAGAAGCAGGCAGCATGCCTATCTCCAAGTGCTTGAAGAAGTCGGAGCCCCTGTGGAAGGGATGGGACCGGAAGGCCCAGAAGAACGGACTGAGACACCAGGTGTACACGGTCAATGGTGACTGCTATGTGGGGGAGTGGAAGGACAACATGAAGCATGGTGAGCGGGGGACCTTCAGGAGTCCGGGTGGCTAGTGTGGAGTCTGGGACATGGTGGGTGACTGGGACTTGACTGGGGCCAAGGAAGTCGCTGGCAGAGCTCCCTGGGGACATAAGATGTGTCCCCAAGGCTCCCTCAAGGGTGGAATGCCGCTGACCTGGGCCAGCCAGGGGTCTCCACATGCTGGGGCTCTGGAACCAAACTCAACCCTGACTTCAGATGAGCAAAGACCTCAGGGACCAGTAGGGGACAAAGTGGTCTTGAGACACCATCTGTAATCATGGTTAGGGCTCTGGGGACTCCAGTACAGAGTCCCCAGAGAGTCCCCATGCCTGAGACCTGGACTAAACATGGGGCTGGCAGGAAGAAAAGGTGTCCCCCCCACAATCAGATCCCAATAGGGATTCAAACAGCTCTGACGTGGGGGTCTCACCAGCAGGGGGTTAGGGAGGACACACACACACATACACACACACACAACTAGCTGGGGCTTTAACTGAAACTTTTTTTTTTAAGATTTTATTTATTTATTTGAGAGAGAGCAAGAGAGAGAGAGAGCATGAGCAGGAGGGAGGGGCAAAAGGAGAGGGAGAGGCAGACTCCGGGACTCCAGGATGATGACCTGAGCCAAAGGCAGATGCTTAACTGACTGAGCCACCCAGGCGTCCCACTTTAACTGCTACTTTAACTGGCAAATGGCATGTGGTTCCTTGTGACACAAACTAAGCCCTAAAGAAAAAGAAGTGTGTGTGTGTGTGTGTGTGTGTGTGTGTGTGTGTGTGTGTGTGTGTGTATTTATTTAGGGGCACCAGGGTGGCTCAGTCAGTAGAGCATATGACTCTTGACCTTGGGGTTGTAAGTTTGAGCCCCATGTTGGGTGTAGAGAGTACTTAAAAATAAAATCTTTTTTAAAAATATTTATTTATTTCAGAGAGAGAGAACGAGAGCATGAGCGGGAGGGGAGAGGGAAAGGGATAGAGAATCTCAAGTGGACTCCACGCCGAGCACAGAGGCTGATGTGGGGCTGGGTTTCACGGCCCCGAGATCATGACCTGAGCCGAAACCAAGAGTTGGATGCTTAACTGACTCCACCATCCAGGTGCCCCTTAAAAATAAAATCTAAAAAAAAAAAAAAAAGTTTTATTTATTTAAGTGATTTCTACACCCAACATGGAGTTCGAACTCATGACCCTGAGATCAAGAGTCGTGTGCTCTTTCAACTGAGCCAGCCAAGCGCCCCAAGAGAAACAAGCTTTTATTTAAAAAAGATGGTATGGCTTCTCACGCAGGTTTTGCAATTCCAGATTCTATGCTCTTTTTTTTTTTAAGATTTTTATTTTATTATTTATTTGACAGAGACCACAAGCAGGCAGAGAGGCAGGCAGAGAAAGGAAGGGAAGCAGGCTCCCTGCTGAGCAGAGAGCCCGATGTGGGGCTCGATCCCAGGACTCTGAGATCATGACCTGAGCAAAAGGCAGAGGCTTTAACCCACTGAGCCACCCAGGTGCCCCCAGATTCTGTGCTCTTAACCACTTTTCTCTCGTACCTTCCTGAGTGAAGTACTCGAGTCCAGAAACCTGGGTCAGAATCTCGGCTCCACCAACAGAGGCCTTGAGTGACTAATTACCATACTCTGAGCCTCAGTGTCCCATTCTATAAAATGAGAAAATGCCTGTTGGTAAAGATAAGAGATGACATCTACTAAGTGCATAGCCCGGGGTCTATGCAGAAGGGTCTGTGACTGAGGGCAGAGCACGGCAGGGATCACCACTACTCCGAACCGTCCTCATCCAAAAGCACTCCGAAGCTGCCCCTGTCTAGTGTGTGACTTTAGGTAAGTCATCTCCCATCCTATGGATCTCAGCGGCCTCACCTGAGCTATGAACTTGTGGGCTGACATGGCGCTCTGACCCCTCCTTCAGTGTGAGTCCTGCCTCCCCTAGGACCCCGGAGGCATAGAGCTGATTGCGCTGAGGCTCTAGAAAATGGAGCTGTAGGAGAATCCTGATAGAGCCTCCCCTCTCTTCAAGACATACCTCTGACCAAGCTGACGGGGACTGCTGTGGCATAAACAGACTGGAAGCAGTCAAGAGAGTCGTCATCATGCAGGGCAAGGATTAGGTGGCCACCGGTTCCCTGGACTGCTCGTGCCTTCACTCCACTAACTCCACTAACCCCTATGGCGCTCCTGGCCCACGTCAGGCTCTGTACTGGGCATCTGGCAAGATGCCAAGCCTCAGGGAGCTCCAGGCTCGCAGGGAACCTGCACGATAAATAGTATCCCATTTTACAGATGAGGAAACTGGGGCCCAGAGAGAGGAAAGGACTCACTGAGGGTCACATGGCTAAAAGAGGTGGCATCAGGCTGTATGGGCTGAATGACAGGGAGGCAGAAGCCAGTCTCCCAGAAAAGAAAGCAAACATGCTGTCACTCACCACATACACTACAGGACGGAGAACCGGGGGGAGGACTATAAAGCTATGGCGGGGGGTGAGAAGAATTACTGTCAACATACCCGGAAACAGATTCGGAGTAAGACCAACGTTTATAAGCGATTTTACCCAGCAGAGTGGCAAGCTTTCCTCGACTCCTTGCAGAGGAGTAAGATGGAGATGCCCCCTCCTGGACCAGAGAGGGAAGGAGGAGCATGTGGCTCCATCACACACACACACACACACACACACACACACGCACGCACGCACGCGCGCACGCACGCACCCTCTCTGGGGAAGGAACCTAGTCTCCCAGAGGTTTCCGAGGGCCCTGGGAAAAGCCAGAACCTGCTGTTTTCAGAGTGGGTAGTTTGTTTATATATAGTCTGCACATAATAAAACAAGGCTATTTTACTTCAAAAAATTAAAAATAAGAATAAAAGGGGTGGCATCAGGATATGAAAGGGACCAGAGAGGAGGCATGAAAGCAGCCATGAGAACAGAGAGGGGTGATGTGTGAGCGGAGCGCACAGGGGAAGGGATTAGCCCGGCAGAAGGGCCTGTCTTCTAGGTTGTGGACTCTGAATGGAAGGATTGTGGGGGAGGGGTATTAAGTCTTGCTCAGGGAACAGACTGGAAGCCAGTGTGCCCAGAGCAGAGAGGGGGAGGACAGAGAATGGGCACACCAAGGAGTCTGACCATAAAAAACTTCGTTTAAGTGGTAAATTTGCCTTTACCCCAGAGGCAAACAGTCTCATTGGACCAACTCAAATCACATGCCCTTCACTCTACAAATCACAGTGGCCCGAGCTGGTTGGCTAGAGAGGCCAGGGGGAGGAGCCAGATCCACGCAAACTTTTGGGACTGAGAGCTCAGGAGAGGCTGGTTCCCCAAAAGAAATCAACCTCGTAAAAGAGGGACAGATAGAAAAACTGAGTGAGGGCTCTACCTCAAGGGCACAAATAATTGGTAATATCTTTTGTATTTGCAGACACTGTTCTAAGTGTTTTCCTTATATTAATGAATGTAGTGATCAGAACATCCCCATGAGATAGTCTCGTCCCCATTTTACAGATGAGGAGCCTGAGGCCCAGGGAGTTAAGTTACTCGGCGGAGATTAAAAAACTCACAGGGACAATGTTGGATTTTTCCCTGAGCTACTAAAGACCAAGACATGTATTAGCCCGTATAGGTACTCCACAAATATTTTATTGATCCCTTTGTTCAACAAATGTCTTTGTTTGACATGTGTTGGTCACCTCCAACTTGCCAAGTCCTGTTCCTCAGTGCTGGGAATAGAACAGTGAACAAAACAGACCAAAGTTTGTGTTCTCATGGAGTGCACATTCTCATGGAGAGCTAGACAACAGAAAAAAATGACAAATAAGTGAATCGTCTGATGTTAGGAGCTGATAGGTGATATGGAAAGAAACAGAGCAGGGAAGGGGCATCTAGGTGGCTCAGTGGGTTAAGCCTCTGCCTTCAGCTCAGGTCATGATCTCAGGGTCCTGGGATTGAGCCCCACATCGGGCTCTCTGCTCCGCGGGGAGCCTGCTTCCCCCTCTCTTTCTGCCTGCCTCTCTGCCTACTTGTGATCTCCATCTGTCAAATAAATACATACAATCTTGAAAAAAAAAAAAAAAAAAAAGAAAAGAAACAGAGCAGGATAAGAGGGGTAGGACAGACTCCTGACTTTATAGGATGGTCAGGGCAGGCCTCACTGAAAAAATAGATTTGAACAGAGATTTGTAGGAGGTAGGGAGTGATTGAATATTTACAGAAGAGCATTCCAGGCTGAAGGATAGGCAGGTACAAAGGCCCTGAGGGAGAGGCATATCTGGTGGGTTCCTCGAACAGCACCGCGACCATAGTGGTTGGAGGGCAGTCTGGAAGTTGGGAGTGGAAGTCACAGATAAGGCTGGAATGATAGGACATAGGTCTCCATGTGTGTTTCTGAGAACTGAAGAAATACACAGAACATATTCTAGAAAATCTGGCCATCTCGTGTAACCTTTGAAGTATCATTTAAAGAAGAAACTTTTTTTTTAATATTTTATTTATTTGACAGAGAGAAATCACAACTAGGCAGAGAGGCAGGCAGAGAGAGAGGAGGAAGCAGGCTCCCCGCGGAGCAGAGAGCCCGATGTGGGGCTCGATCCCAGGACCCTGAGATCATGACCCGAGCTGAAGGCAGAGGCTTTAACCCACTGAGCCACCCAGGTGCCCCAAGAAGACACTTATTTTTAAAAAAGATGAAACTCATTATTATTAAGAGAAGAAGGAGGGGCAGATTTCTACTTGGGGGTTGCTGTATCAATCCGGCTTCAGGGCAAACAGCTGGAGAACTGTTATTTGTAGAAATGGAACTTTCTTGGAGTTTTCACTGGTGCTGGGGGTCTAGAGACAAGGCACAGACCCTGACTCAGCCCTTGAGAAAGTCATCAAGTCTTCTAGGGGCCCCTGAGGCCAAGGCAAACCCAGCACCTGCCCCTCCAGCCCCATGGCTGCATGTCTGCAGTGTGGGCCCATCTGTGTGTCATCAGGAAAAGGAACACAGATCTGGAAGAAGAAAGGAGCCATCTATGAGGGAGACTGGAAGTTTGGGAAGCGAGATGGCTATGGCACCCTCAGCTTCCCTGACCAAGAGATGGGAAAGCCCAGGAAAGTATACTCTGGCTGGTGGAAAGATGATAAAAAATCGGTGAGTGGTTCCTGTCATGCCCTGGGATGTGGGCCAGGCTGAAAGCAGGCTCTGTCTGTGTGTGTATGTCTCTCTCTCTCTCTCTCTATCTCTGTGTGTGTGTGTGGGGGGGGGGGGATAGTCAGAGAGTCCTGGAAGAAAAGGAAGGGGGTGGAGAGAAGGAGGACAAGAGTACTGTGTGCGTGGGAGAAGGACAGGGTGGGAAATCATCCAGGCTTCTCAGAACAAAACCCAGGAAACAGGAAGCAAGAGGAGAGGGCCCGGCGAGGAGCCCATGAACCCCCGTGGCACAAGAAACCAGCCAGACTGTGTGGGGGCCAAGTCTCCTCCTCCATCTGCCCCACTCATTTCCTGGCTTTCTTTTCCCCGGGCACTCCTTTCTGAGAACCCCCCTTCTGTTGGACCGGCACAAGAGGGGGTAGGAAAAGTGGGAACAAGAAAGCAGAGGCCACACCCTTGGCCACAGGACAAGAGAGGAAGATCCTGGAGGTAGAAGCCAGTCAGAGGCCATGTCCTCAACTGAGAAATGCCTGAACCCTCCCAGTATCCCACAACTCACTCACAAAGTCATGTTCATCATCATGCTTATTTTACTGATAAGGAAACAAGCCCCAAGAGGTGAAGTGCCTTGCTTGAGGTCACACACTGCTGGCAAGTGGTGATTGGATTTTGTGATCTCTGAGCTCAGATTGTTTACTGGCTAGTGGGGAAAGAGAGCCCAAAATAAACAATTCACATACAATTTGGTGTTAGGATAGAGATTTTCCCAGGGAGCCCACATGAATTGAGAATTCAGGGCAGGCTTCCTACAGGAGGTAATACCAAAAGGTTCAAAGAGTTAACCAGGGAGGAAAAAAAGGAGAAGGGGAAGTAGCAAAGTAGTCAGAAGTAGCAAAGAATATGTCAAACACCAAGGTGTGTGTGCCCACAGGGGTGGGGGTGAGGAGAGGGGTAGATGGGGGCCTTGAAGGTTTTGTGGTGAATCAGGATTTTGAAGGGTAGACTTGGGCTGCTTAACCCAACTTCCTTAAAGTGTGATCTGCGGGGAGTCCATGGTTCTCCGTGGTTGGACGCTGAGTGTGGTGTTCATTTCTCTGGGGAGAAAGTTGACAACTTTGATCTGATTCTCAGAGGCATCTGCGACTTTTAACAGGGTCGAATCAGAGATGAGGAGAAGGGGCAAATGTGATCAGATGAGCGATGTAAAGATCCTCCTAGCTGCTTCACTGAAGATGCGTGCGGAGGGGACAATGGGAGAGTGAAAGAGGGGGACCAGTGAGGAGGGGAGAAACGAAGGTGGTAGCCGAGGGGTGGAGGGGAACGGAGAGCCTGAGGAGCTTTTTCAATGCCCGACCATCAGTTTGGGCTGTAGGGCTGAGGGAGGAAGCAGGGAAGTAGTCCAGGTGTGTGGCTTGGGTGCCCGGGAAGATAGGGGTGGCTTTCCTAGTGGTGGGGGGCGCCGTGAACAGGGACACCTTCGTGCTTTCAGGGCTATGGGATTCAGTTTTTCGGACCCAAGGATTATTACGAGGGTGAGTGGTGTGGCAACCAGCGCAGCGGATGGGGCCGCATGTACTACAACAACGGCGACATCTACGAGGGCCAGTGGTTGAATGACAAGCCGCATGGGGAGGGCATGTTGCGTCAGAGTAAGTGCCCCGCTCCGCCCCAGCCAGCCCCGCCCCGCCCCGCCCCAGCCAGCCCCGCCCCAATAGCCTCCTGGCCACGCCCTAGGGGCAGTCCCGGTTGGCCCGACCTGGTCACGCCCCCTCCAGGCCACGCCCCCCGACCACGCCCAGCCCCACTCCCGCTCAGCTCCTGGTTAAGTGAATGACAGGACCAGATCCCTGCCCTCAGGGACTTTCTATTCTATAGGGGAGCCTAACAAGACACATCAACAATTAAGATATTTTCTTATGGTCAGTAATTCTAGCCTACACTTACCCTGCACTGAACTCATTTAATCCTCACTACAGTTCCGTAAAATGGTACTATGACCATCTCCACTTTACAAATGAACTGAGCCACAGAGAGGTTAAGTCACTCGCTCAAGATTAACATAGCCTGTTCATTGTGAGGTCAAAAGTGCCAAGCAATATCCCTTTAAAATAGGGAAAAATAAATAAATAAACAAAATAGGAAGGTGTGTTGGAGAATGACAAAGGAGTTGGGGACAGGGGCTATCTAGACAGACTTAGGGTCAAAGAATGTCTCTGACGCAGTGATGTTTGAACAGAAGACCTGAAGGGAGAGAAGGAGCCTGATAAGCACTGAGCTAGGGAAAAATATTCCTAGAGAGAGAAAGAGTCATGAGTAAACCGCCTTAGCGTCAGGACTTAATCCATTCTCTACGTAGCCACCAGCATGAACTTTGGCAGATTGGACCGTATTGCCAACCTGCTTTCAACTTTTCCATAGCTCCCTCTTACCTGCAGAGTTCAGAGCGTGGTCTGCAGGGTCTGCTGTCCTGTAGTTGTGCCTCCTGCCCCATGTCCCCTGGGAATCCCTCAGTTTCCGCCTTACTCATTTTCGTTCAGTTCCTCCCACGCTTTTTGCCTCAGGGCCCTTGCACTGCTGCGATGGAAAGAAGATCCTCCATATCTTTGCACTGTCTCCTCCTCAGAGAGGCCTCCCCGTTCATACCACTAGTGCACATTCTCCTCCTTATCCTCAGCACCTGCTTCCTTTCCTTTTTAGCACTAGGTGTATAATCTTGGGCAAATTTTCTCCTCTCCATGCCTTGGTTACCTCACCTGTAAAATGGGAATAATAGTACCTAAAAAGCAGTACTACTGTGAACAGGGTTTGGCGCGTAATAGGCTATCTATAAAGCTAGTGTCATTGTCTCTCCAGGCTGTGACCTGGACTGCGCATCTATTTTGCTCCCCATTGTTTCCCCAGTACCTGGTACATAGTAGGTGCCCTTGATGAGGACACAAAACTGAGCTCAGTCTCCCAAAAACTGAAGACTCCAATTTCCAATGAGATTTGGCCAAACTGAGGCATTAGATCAGCTGAGGAGGGCTTGCGCCAGCCACTTCTGTCATTCTCAACCCCCCCCCCCCCCATCACCCAGCTCTGCGGCTGCTTTTAGTGAGCATCGAGTAGTAACAGCCCACACTTAGTGAGCGTCTGCTGTGGCCACATGTAGTGTAAGTGTTCTTAGTGCATCACTTCTAGTGGCCTGGACTCTGGAGCCAGTCTGCCTGGGTTCAGGTTCAAATCCTGGATCAAGCTCTTACTAGCTACGTGACCTTGAGGCAATGTGTTCAAACTTAAACTCTCTGTGCTTTGGTTTTCTCATCTGTAAATTAAGGATAAAAATACAACTTAACTAAGGTTGAGAAGATTAAATGAGGTTTGTAAAGTGCTGAGCACGGTGCCCGACACATAATTATAAGTGCTCAACAATATTACTAGCTCATACTTGCATGTAGCAGGTGTCAGCAGACTAGAATCCTTGGACCAAATCCAAACCCAGCTCAACACGTGTTTTTGTAAGTAAAGTTTTATTGGCACACCAGACTTGCTCATTCATTTACACATTGTCCACGGCAATGGCGGAATTGTGACAGAGACCCTGTGCCGCACAATGCCGAAAATCCCGGCTGACCCTTTACAGAAGAAGTTTGCTGACCTCTCATCTGGAGTGTATCCAGTAATCTAAGTCCTTTCCGTGAACCCATGTATTTAATCTCCACAACAATTCTATGAGGTAGGTGCCTCTGTTATCCCCATTTTACAAATGAGGAAATGAGACAAAATGGTTGTGACTTGCCCGAGATCCCGTGGCTGTCAGGGTCTGAACTGAGAAGCGCTGGTTTTATTAGTATTCCTTTTATGCCAACACCACCATCAGCCGAGGGGGAGCGTGAATTCATGATTAAGAGCATGGGCTCCTGGGATGAACAGACCTTGGCTTCAAATCTTGTCTCTGCCGCGTCCTAGCTCTGTGACCTTGAGCAAGTCAGTCAGACTCCCTGAGTTTTTTAAGCTCCATCTGTAGAAAATGGAGTCGGTTATCCTTCATAGAACTGTTTTTGGGAGGAGTGAGTGAGGTCAGAAACATAGCAAAGAACCAGGCACAGAGTGAGTGCTGGAAAAACATTGTCTATTCATACCATTAGCTATGACTTTTTTTTACAAATAGGAAAGGATGTTGTTCATCCAAGTTCAGGTAAGTCGTGGAGGCGAGACGTGGACCAGGTCTGATTCCGGAAGTCACTGACACCCCCACCCCACCCCTCACCCCACCCTGGGGGCTCTGATGCTTATAGATCAGACCACCCAGACCGCAGGCAGCCCAGCCCGGGGCACTCTAGTCAGCTGGGTTTCCTTCTGGCTTCCCCATGGGCACAGGGTCTGACCTGGATGTGCAGAGGGGCCAGCCTGGTAGTCTGGTCTGGTCATGTGTGCCCAGCACCCACACGACCCTGTCCTTTCCCCCAGAGAACGGAAACCGCTACGAGGGTTACTGGGAGAGAGGCATGAAGAATGGACCTGGTCGTTTCTTCCACCTGGACCATGGTCAGCTGTTTGAAGGCTTCTGGGTGGACGACGTGGCCAAGTGTGGCACCATGATTGACTTTGGACGTGATGAGGCTCCCGAGCCCACCCAGTTCCCCATTCCTAAGGTGGGCACACCCAGAGACAGAAAACGGTGCCCCCGCAGCCACATCCAGCCTGGCCAGGCTTAGCCCAGCCCAGCCAGGGAACAGACAAGGTTTTGTTCTCAGTCGGGGCATCCCCATGGAGACTGGCAGCAGCCCACAAGGCAGACAGCACCTCCAAAGTAGGCAGCGCCCCAAAGGTTGGCAGCCTGCGCCTCCCATGCTCCCCAATCCAACCCCTGTTTCCCTCCAGATCAAAATTCTGGACCCTGATGGCGTGCTGGAGGAAGCCATGGCCACATTCAGGAAGACGGAGGAAGACTGATGCCAGGTGAGGGGCGGGCCTGCTTCCCAGCCTCCGATGTGGTTGAGGCAGCTCTTGGGGTCTCCTTTGGCCAAGAACTCAGGGGCAGGAGCAGAGGGTGGGTTTCTTGCCTCCTGCAATCCAGCTGGTTCGTGTTGGTTCCTTCCCTTCAAAATTCATTTCCTTGAAAACCAGTTCGCTCCTGAATGCCCTTGAGTAAGGTGGTTTGGCCCAGGCCTGCACCTGACATCTGTCCCAGCCCTTCGGGGTGTGGGTGTCAGCGGAATTTGAGGACAGGGCGCAGCATCTTGAAGTCACCAGCTCCCACCAGCCCCTTGCGCCCGCAGAGAGCACACCAGAGCTTCCAGAGAAATTCAAGTCCATCACCCAACTGCTCAAACCGGTGCAGCTTCTGCGGGAGGAGCGAATGGTGGCTTGGGGCACACCCTTGGCACCCTCAGAGGGCACCTCACTCCTCCCAGCACTGGGTAACCCTCTCCCCAGCTGGCTTTCGGGGCCCTCTTGTTACAGCCTTCATTCTCGGTCACCATTCCTGAGAGCAGGAGTATAAAGGAGAACCTGGTGGCATAGGCCCAGGGCTTGTGCTGTGTGATTGGGACGGAGGGGGTGCAGCTCTGGGAGGGACTTCAGGTGAAGAGGGAAGACGTCCCCGCGGGCTGCATAGATTTCCCCTGGGGGAGAAAGAGAAGAGCCTCTGGTCACAGTGGCCACTGAGATTTGGGGTTGAGAGCCAACCTGGCTTCTCAGCCTAACACAGGAGTGCTCGACCTTGGGGTCCCGCGGGAG
The DNA here is from genome assembly GCF_922984935.1 of Meles meles. Lineage (NCBI taxonomy): Eukaryota > Metazoa > Chordata > Mammalia > Carnivora > Mustelidae > Meles > Meles meles. The sequence goes on along the minus strand of NC_060077.1, from coordinate 13,440,393 downwards.
CTTTACAAGCCACAGACACCCAGGTCCCACGCCCACACTCTCATCTGTCTGGGATGAGGCCTGGGCATTCAGAAATATCCCCAGACGACGCTAATGTACAACAACATCTAGAACCCCTGATTTACTTTGTGACCCTAAGCAAGTGACCTTAGTTGCCCGATCTGTAAAACGGCACTTAGGAGATCTCACAGGGGGTTTTTGAGGATTTGGTAACAGATATAACAACAACAAATAACATGTATTGAGGTTAATTGTGAAGCAGAGATCTGGAAGAGCTTTGCATAATTCCAGACAACATTCTTCAAGATAAAAGAGACTCTTACATAATGGATAGGAATGAGCTCAGCGGTCAGGCTGCCTGGGTGTGAATCCCAGCAGTGATTTAGGAGCTGTGTGTTCTCGGATAGGGCACCCAACCTCTCTGTTCTCTAGGCTTCCTCCCCTCAAATACGGGGCAATCACCGTCCTTGCCACCCAGGTTGCTGTGGTTAACATGAGCATGAAATAAGACGTGCTCCTAATGCAAGAGTGATTCTGTGTCCCCTGCCTCCCTGGGGACATTTGGCGACGTCTGGAGACATTTCTGGTTGTCACAACTGGCAGGGAAAAATTTCACTGGCAGCTAGTGGGTAGTGGTTAAGGATCCTGCAAAGCACAATCTAATGGAAACACTCTTCTACTGCATTTTTCAGCCTAATGACCGAAGTGTAACCCTGTAATTCCAAGATGTTCACTAAGGCCTCAGCACGTGCCTGGCACACAGTAAAGGCTCCATAAACCCCGACACTATTTCCTGCCTGCCTCCGAAATCATAAGCGGGGTGGCCTGACCCCAAGGTATGGCTCTGTCTAGACCTCTCGTGCCAGGAAGCTGAGCCTGGCCCACTGGGGACACAGACCGTTCACTCGGTGCCAGGCCCTGTGCTCAGAGTTTTACCTGCCACCCTCCCCCCCCCAAGACCCCATAGCTTCTGAGGCTGTCCTGCTATTATTACCCTTTTAGAGGGGAAGCGGGTTCTGGGAGGCTCCCGAGTCACAAAGTGAGAAAGTAACTGTGCTTAAATGTAAACCTACCTGCTCTTAATGAACAGAACAGAGCATAGGGAAGGATACCTTTTTTCTTTCTCCCCCCAGAAAAAGCAGGGTGTTTGTTGTTTATGAAATCTCTCTAGATGGGGACACAATACACTGGCAACAACAGGTGCCACGGGAGAGAACCAGGAACCTGGGAACAGGGGAGGGCGGGCAACTTTCTCACTGTTTTATTTGGAACCTGTGAATGTATTTGTGTCTGAAATACAAAGAAAACTGAGATTAAAGAGAGAGTGTCCTATAACTACAGTGCTTCCCTGAGCTGCCTAGGTTTGAGTACCCGGGGTGTTAAAAACAGATTCTAGGGGCGCCTGAATGGCTCAGTGGGTTAAGCCTCTGCCTTCAGCTCAGGTCATGATCTCAGGGTCCTGGGATCGAGCCCCGCATCGGGCTCTCTGCTCAGCAAGGAGCCTGCTTCCTCCCTCTCTGTGCCTGTCACTCTACCTACCTGTGATCTCTGTCAATCAAATAAATTAAAATCTTTAAAAAATTAAAAAAAAATAGATTCTAGAGGCGCTTGGATGGCTCAGTCGGTTAAACGTCCAACTGCTGATTTTGGCTCGGGTCATATCTCAGGGTCATGAGATTGAGCCTATCATAGGGCTCTGCATTGGATGTGGAGCCTGCTTACGATTCTCTCTCCCTCTGCCCCTCCCCCACCCCAAATACAGATTCTAGATCTACCCAGACTAACTTTCCATGGGAAAGGCTTGGAAATCTTCATTTTACAAGCCAATCTGGTGACTCTTGACTTTAGGCAAGTTTAGGAAGAAACACCTGGCTAGAATCACAGGCTGGATATTACCGCAGCCAGCTCCCAGGTCTCTGCAGAAGCAGGGAGAGGGTGGGGAGGAGAATGCATGGAAGATGGCAAGGTCATCTCTGGGGAGCACTGGAGAGTTTCACACAGGGGCCCCTGCTCCCTACTACTCAGTCCCAGTTAGGGGGCCATCCAGGCCACTTAGGAGGTGGGTCCTGGTATGTGTGATGCAGGATAGAGGCAAGAAGCTACAACAGGAGAAAAAGGTCCTCTATCCCACTCAGCACACCAAGCTGCTATTAGCATGTCCAAGTTTGCACAGGATAAGAACTTAAGGCCACACTTTCCCCCAACCAACCTTCACTTCGGTCAGAGGACTTTGTTTTTATAAAACCACAATCTGTATTGGGTTTCTGGGACCATGGGGGAGGCCAGGGAAGTAACGTAAACAAAGCTGGCCTGGTGTGAGACAAGAGGGAGTGGTGGGGACTATGGCAAACACATCTCCTGGGGGAAGAGGGTGGTTACAACTCCACTCCTTCTCGCTGTTGCTCTTTGAGAAGGTGGGATCAGTGCTGCTGCGGCTGGACCTTCTAATTTCTTAACCAAAGACAGAATCCGCATGTAAGATTTTTGTGAGAGCCTGGGCTCTGAGCCAGACTTTCCAGGTTCAAATTCTGGCCAATTACTTACCCTCTCTGGGCATCAATTTTTGCCATCTGCAAAACAGGATAAATTTTCCTGCCAAGACACACACCCTGATTATAATTGCAGGAAAGCATCGGGGAAACCAGACTGAGGTAGCATTCTACAAAACCACAGGTCTGGACTCCAAAAATGTTGATGTTCAAAAGGACAAGGAAAGGCTGTTCCAAATTTAAAGCAACTAAAGAGACATGACAAGTGAATGCAATGCACGAGCCCGATGGGAAAAATCATGGCTAGAAAGGACACGATCAGGACAAGTGGAAAATATTCAGGAGTACTGGGTCAATGTCAAATTTCCTGAATCTGATCAGCAAATTGAGGTTAGGGAGAAGAACGTCCTCTCCTTGGTTTGAGGAGGAAGCATTTAGGCATGAAGGATGATATCTGCAACTAAAGCACGTGGGCTCGGGAGAGAGAGAGACATCTCATCTTCCTCCGTCACAGCTACGGTATTTGTGATTCTCCTACTTGCTGAGGTCAAACAGGCACCACTCTGCCTTCTTGTCTCAGCCTTCCCAAACAGGCGTCCTTTCACCGTCTGGTTAGGGCCCCATTTTTCACATCTGGTGCTTTTTGTTGGTGATTTTGCTGCTTTTTAAAAAATTTTTTATTTTTATTTTAAGGAGGCTCCATGCCCAACACGGGACTTGAACTACATGGCTCTGAGATCAAGACTCACACAGTCCACCAACTGAGCCAGCCAGGCGCCCCAGTGATTTTGCTATTTAAAAAGAAGGCAGTGGGGCACCTGGCTGGCTCATTCGGTGGAGCGTGCAACTCTGGGTCTCGGGGTTCTGAGTTCAAGCCCCACATTGGGTGCAGAGATTACTTAAAAAAAAAAAAAATCTTTAAGAAGAAGGCAGGGAGTGCCTTACAGATAAAAGGCCTTTTGGAAAAGCTTCCTTTAGGTACAAGTTCCTGTGCTGTGAGCCAAGAGTGAGTAAGGTGTCTTTAAACAGAAATGCACATAGGGGTGCCTGGCTGGCTCAGTCAGTCAAGCATGCAACTCTCAGTCTCAGGGTTGTTGAGTCTAAGCCCCATGCTGTGTGCAGAGATTGCTTAAAAACTGAAAACAAAAACAGAAACACATAAAACAAGGTTACCTACTGCACGCCTATAAGACAAAGGCTTGTAGGAACCTAACCCCACAGGAGCAATGGTTCGACACCAGCTAATTCCTAGAACACAACTGCTGTAGATGACAAGAACTGACAATCTAGGTATTTCAGTTACTATTCATGCAACTTTTTCAGAGGTCTGAAAATTTTCAAAATCAAATGTTAAAAAGTGGGGTTTTTTTTGCATAGAGGCTCCCCTGATTGGAGCACTGGAGAAGTACCAGCAGGCAGTCCAGACCCAACAAATACACACACAGGAGGTGTCCCTTATGAATATATTTCTGTGCGCGCACACACGCACGCACACGCACGCACACGCACACACACACATACACACATGACACTGAACGGGGCAGGGGGTGGTCAAGACAGAAAAGACAAGAAGCATCAAGTGGCATGGACACACGGGAGGAGGAGGGACAAAGGGAGCGTCTGTCCCCACTCTGGCTCCCACCGGTGGCCTCCTACCGGGAGGTGAGCCCAAAGCTGGAAGAACAGGAAAGTCTCAAAGTGCAGTCGTTTCTCTTAAAAAAAATAAAAGCCTCTTCCCTCCACTCTCTGCCCCTGGACAAAAGCCCAATCCCCAGAGCTGGCTGGCTGTCCTCAAGGCTGGGGCAGGACGAGGTCGTGGAGAGCGGCATCAGGCCAGAGATCTGCAGAGCCCGGGCCCACAAGGGCTTATGCGTAGTGACCGGCGGGCGTCAGGGGGTGATCCCCTCTGTGGTCCAGCTGGTCCTGCAGGCGGGCGAACTCGGCCAGCTCGTTGAGCTCCTGGAACTGCCGGTCCGTCTTATGGCTGACCAGTGAGCGGTAGAAGTGGACAGCAAAGACGATAAAGACCAGGCCGAAGGGGACCATGATGGTGGTGGAGGCGATGGCGGCAGCCTGGCCCGGGGTGATGCCGCCCGTGCTGCCGTTGACGCTGGCCACCACACCGCCAGCTGTGGGCTTGCTGGTGGGCCGGGGCTGCCCCGGCTGCTTCTTGAGGGGCAAGAACTTGACCCAGCAGAGCAGCACGACCTCGGCCAGGAAGAGCAGCGTGCCGATGACGGTGGAGAAGGCCCAGGCCAGCTCGATGTGGCGGTGCATGCGCTCATGGGGTGACTCCTTGACCGAGTTGAGGTTGTGCACGTTGCTCACCGCCTCGATGTTGGGCAGGATGCAGGTGCTGATCATGAGCGCAAACAGGTGCACGGCCACCAGCACCGTGGTGCAGGCACTGAAGGCGATGAGCAGCCCCGGCGGGTAGTCATGGTCGGCGTCCAGCTGTACCTCCACCATCGCCACCTGGGGGGTAGGGGAGAGGCGGGCTGAGTGCCGGGGCCCTCATGGCCCCCCTCCCATCAAGCTCTTGGACCCTGGGCAAAGTATCTGGCCTCTTGGGGCCTCAGTTTTCCTTCTCTGTATAGTGGGGGTAATAGGACCCACTCACTCAGGGCTGAGAGTCCTAGTGAAGACAGCAGGTCTGGAGCCCAGGCTGCTGGATCTGAATCCTTGCAAGCCACATGTCCTGGGAAAGTCACAGAGCCTCTCCTGAGCTCCAACGTCTTTATTTGTAAAACCGAGATATCCCATCCTAGTTCACAGGATTATTTCCACGATTAAATGAGTCCCCGGTACATGGAAAACATCTCCCCCACGGTCACCGCTGCTCCTAACACCCAGCTAGCTATTCAAACCCAACTACCACTAACAGTTAAGACAGTAAGTTTGACGGATATTTTACTCAGATACAACTTAATTTAAAAAAAAAAAGAAAGAAAAAAAGAAAAGAAAGAAAGAGCAGCAGCAGCAACCACGAACCACTGTCTCTGCTGGCCCCACGTCCATTCCCTAGCACAGGCTTCTCCTTCATGCCCTGCTCCAGGCACAAGGAGAGGGGTGGGGTAGAGAGAGGAGACCCTCCCAGGTCAGGCCAGGCCCCTTCTGAGAACACAGTGCACCAACCAACAAGGAACGCAGAAGCTTCCTAGAAGACACAGAGCCCAGTGCTGCTGCAGTGTGGCTGGCAAGCCCTGGGGCCATCTCCTCCCCTAGCCCCACTAGCCCCCACTCTGGGCCCCGGGCCCCACAGCTGACGCACTAGCTGCTTCCCAGTTCCTGGAGATGTGCAGACCCAGGGTCATCAGGGACACGTTGTGGGCCTTCCACCTGCTGCTTCTCACCTGGGCTTTGCAAATCACCCCCATGTGAAGGAGGCAGCTCATCAGATCTGGGCCAGGAAGAGCGGGCAGTGGGCACAGTGCCAGGGTCTTCCTGCCCGGGTTGGAGGGACTGGGGCAGCAAGTGCCAATGACAATACCGTCAAGCATACTGACCATTCTTCATACAGCGTTTGCTATGTATGCAGCAGGCTGAGTGGGGGAGGACCAATGCTGAGATGTATCCCCTAGCCCCCGTACCAGCTACCCTAACCCCTCCTTACTCCTGGGAGAGGGTGGGCTCTTTCTTACCCCACTAGCTAGCTCTCCTTCTCCCTGAATGCCTGGCCCTGTCTGCTTTCACTTCTTATGCCTTATTTTTTTTTTTTAAAGATTTATTTATTGGACAGATAGAGATTACAAGTAGGCAGAGAGGCAGGCAGAGAGAGAGAAGGAAGCAGGCTCCCAGCTAAGCAGAGAGCCCGATGTGGGGCTCGATCCCAGGACTCTGGGATCATGACCTGAGCTGAAGGCAGAGGCTTTAACCCACTGAGCCACCCAGGTGCCCCTTCTTATGCCTTTCTGTACCCTTCCTTTGGCCTGGAAAGACCGTGTGGGCCCGTGGTTGGGAGCATGGGCTCTAGAGCCATGCTGCCTGGCTTTGAACCTTGACCCCTCTGCCCTCTCTTGGGCTATAAGGCTCCGGGGCAAGCTGCTTCAACTTTCTGGGCCTTGGTTTCCTTATCTGTAAAATGGGAGTAATGGTACACGATCAGAGGATTGCTGTGAGGACGAAGTTGGTTGTAAGATACTTAGGCCCATGGAAAATACTTTGAGCCTGGCCCAGAGTAAACACTCAATGAAAGTGAGCTTTATTATTATTTTTCAGCTTAGAAACCTCATCTCCAAATCCACTATCTCTACATGGAATCCTCTGGGGTTTCCACCCTCCTGCTGGAGAGCTACACTTGGGATGTCAGAACAGCAAGGCCAAAGTGGGGGGCCTAAGTTCTGGCTCCAGAACCACTCCTGCTCCCTTGTTTGACCCTGGTTGAAACCCTCCCCTCTTGTCTGTAAGAGGAGGGACGTGGCGAGATGCAGGTCTCAGGCTAGAGCTGACATGCGGTCTGACCCCTTTGAGAATCTGGTGAAAATCACGATACACCCTCCTTAGAATGTTCAGGTGTATATATACACACTCACAGGACTCTGCAGACAATTTCAATGAGATTCACAGACTTCTGCCCTACGCTTGTTGCAACGGATGACCACATGAACAGTTCAGCCCAGGAGTTCACAAACAACTCCTACAAACCCGGGGCAGTGCCGTCAGGATATCAACTGTTTTTTAAGATCACTGGTGGCCTAATGCCAATCCTGAGAATTCTTAGTCCCCACGTGTGAAGGCAGACCACCAGGGCACAAGGAGTTAAGGGACACATCCCAAGGCCCCCTGGTCTCTGTCACCAGGCCTGCTGCCCACGCTGGAAAAGGGGGGCACCCTCTAGCAACGCATGCCTCCGGCCACCACCTCCCCACCCCCAGCACTTCCTCTTCCTGTTTTGGCCTGCTGCCCCAGAACCTGAAACCAGAGAAAGGACAAGCAGGAGAGCCCGCTGCTTGGCTGCCCCATGTCCCCTGGCTAAATTTATTCACTTTCTGGAAATGTCCGGACGCATTAGTTCTGTCAGGCCCTGACCTGAGCACTGGGGGGGCACACAGAGGTAACTGTTCCCTTACAGAACAGATGGTGTCTTCTCTACATAGCCGAGAAGAATGAATGGGTTCCTTCACTTCCAAAGCTCGTGGGTGACCCTGGACAGGTGTTTCAACCTCTCTGTGCTGCATCTATAAAACGGGCCCATTTATGGTTGTTATAAGGATTCAACAGGCTGAAGAATATAAAATCCTTAGAACAGGACCTGGTGTATCGTAAGCTTAATAAAGTCTCCATGATTATGAGCCACATCATTATTTTTTTTTTAAGATTTTATTTATTTATTTGACAGAGATCACAAGTAGGCAGAGAGGCAGGCAGAGAGAGAGGAGGAAGCAGGCTCCCCACTGAGCAGAGAGCCCAATGCGGGGCTCGATCCCAGGACCCCGCGACCATGACCCGAGCCGAAGGCAGAGGCCCTAACCCACTGAGCCACCCAGGAGCCCCACATCATTATTATTCTTTTACAAATGAGGAAACAGTCCCAGAGAGGTGCGGTCAGCTGTCCCAGAGGTTGTCCCAAAGGTCACTGCGAGCGGGAGCTCTGAACTCAAGTAGGAATGCTCTTCCCGTCAGGATGCTGCAACTGATCGAATGTTTATGTTCCCTCTAAATTCACACCTTAAAATCCTAACCCTGACTTGATGGCACTAGGACGCGGGGCTTCTGGGAGGTGATGAGGACACAGGATGGAGCCCTCTGAGCAGGATCAGTGCCCTTGAAAAAAAAAAAAGAGAGAGAGCCTGGAGAGCCCCCTGCCCCTCCTGGGACAGGAGGGGCACCGTGAGTAGACAGCAGCAGTGAGTCAGGAAGCCAGTCCCTCAACAGATCCTGAATCTGCCACCACCTTGATCTTGGACTTCCAGCCTCCAGAAGTGGGAGGAAATAAATGTCTGTTGTTCAGAAGCCCCCCAGTCTGCCCAGACGGATGTAGTCGCTGAGGAGACTGATAGATGAGGTCTTGACGTGTAAACATTTAACACAGGGCCAGACCACAGGAGGTACTCAATAAATTTTAGTTGAAAAGAAAAGCAGGCGGCTTGAAGCAGAAGAGAAATAGCCCAGGGCTGTCTGGCTGGCTCAGTTGGTAGAAAATACGGCTCCTGACCTCGGGTCCTGAGTTCAAGGTCCACGCTGGGTATAGAAATTGCTTAAATAAATACAATTTTAAAAAAGAAAAAAGAAGGGGCGCCTGGGTGGCTCAGTGGGTTAAAGCCTCTGCCTTTGGCTCAGGTCATGATCCCGGGGTCCTGGGATTGAGCCCCACATCAGGCTCCCTGCTCGGTGGGAGGCCTGCTTCTCCCTCTCCTGCTCCCCCTACTTGTGTTCCCTCTTTCTCTCTCTCTCTGTCAAATAAATAAATAAAATCTGTTTAAAAAAAAAGGGGGGCAGAGAAAAAAGAACAACCCCTGGACACCATCCACTCAGGCTGGAGAGAACGGACGGATACCATGGGCCAAGGTTCTGGCCTCCAAGATGGGTAAGGAGGTCAGATCCCCACTCCGAACTGAGTCTGCCCCAGCTCCAAACTGGGGCATAAGGAAAGAGTGTGCCCCAAAACCACACTGGGCCAGATGGCTACCTTGGCAGGACAGAGACCATCCTTTCCATACCATTTGTCAAACTCACAGGATCCAGGACGAGAAATCACAGCTACCGGGACATACCTGGCCTGGGGGACCCCAGAACCTGCCAGCCCTCCCTGGTCTTGATCTGGGGAAAGGCTAGGCACAGCAAAGCCTGAAACGCTGGGCACTCCAAGGAAGAGGAAAGGCCCTGATGCCAAGCTCTGCAGGAAACCGCATCACCCTTATCAGCCCCGACAATTCCTGGGACTTTGACCATACAGGTTGGCTGTGTGTACCGTTCCCGCACCGGGGACCAAGTTCAGCGCAATGGGGTTGCAGAAAGATATAATGTGGCGAAGGAACAGATGGCAAGCATCTCGGATCCTGATAAGAACCATTCACAGCAACACAAGCCACTGTTTTTTCCAGAATGCTTCCCTCTTGGGAAATCCCCCCACATACATAGAGAAGAAAGTCAAGGGGGCTGTGGAATCCCGCAGGTGACCCCCAGGGCCCCAGCTGAGTCGCAGAGAGATCCAATCAGATCAGATTGCAAACAGCTTTGCAAGGTAAATATAGCCAGAGTGCCGGTCTGTCAACCCAAAATAAACAGCTCCCAGGCAGCCAAGGGCCTGCTTGAACCTCACCACATGGGGCCTAAAGGGATAGGAAGGACGAGAGACTGCCAGCCCCACCGCACATTGGTCCCTGGACCCCGCACAGGGGCCACTGGGATGCCAATTTTTAAGCATGAGCCAAGAGGAGGACCATGTGATTCTGCAACGGGTGGGGCCTGGCTGGCCTTGCCAAGCATTTGCCTGCTACGCCCGAATGCCAACCACCTCGCCTCACTCCTGCTTGGCTCCATGGAGACCCCTGCCACCTGGCGCCTGGAAGTCCGGGCCCTTCGGAGGCAGCCCTCCCGTGCCTGGCCCGACCCCAGCGTCCACAGTTGGGAGACCCAACTGTCCTTTCCAAGCCTGGGCTTCACTGTTCACTCTTTTAGGAGAGGGGGTGGCCGCAGCCTGGAACACGAGGGCCGCCAAGCAGTCACCCAGGGTCACCGGGAGCTGTCTAAGCCTGCCGGCCCGTCCTCAAATGCAAACCATCTATTAAGAGATGATCGAGGCCTAGACTAGTGGTTTACAAATTCTTTTGACCACTATAGTCCGGTACTCCAAATGTTTCTATAAATAGATACACGTTTATAAAAGAAACAAAAGTTTCCCCAAACAATACTTCTCCTGAAAGGCCACCGATAGAGACTATCCTTACAACAAGCAATGCCCGCTGCTCTTTTGTTCCGTTCATTTAAAAAAAAAAAAAAAAAGGGTGGTTGCAAATCACTAAATTTATGTCATAAGCCAAACAGTTGAACCTGCAGGTTCTGGGGAGGACAGACAGGCCTAGGCCTCCCGGACATCTAGCTAATTCCAACTTCCCCAGGTTTTACCTTCCAAGAGTCACCTCCAGCTCTGCACCCTGGGGCCTCCCAGGTGAGGCCAGGACGCCCACTGGTGGGAAATGGGTATCGTCAAAGGCTCCCCAACTACCACAATTACCAAACCTGTTCTAAAGACGGTATTACACGACTTGTCCCCACCCCACCCCCCCGGCCCCGCTCTTAGTTCCCTGTTTCCCCAGCATTCAGCACTGGGGCTACACTCTGTGGCTGTTTTCGAGCTAAAATGGCAGAACTGAGGGGCGCCTGGGTGGCTCAGTTAAGCATCAGCCTTCAGCTCAGATCATGATCCCGGGGGTCCTGGGATCAAGTCCCAAATCAAGTCCCACATCCAGCTCCTTGCTCAGTGGGAAGCCTGTTTCTCCCTCTGCCTACTGCTCCCCCTCCCTGTGCTCTCTCCCTCTCTCACAAATAAAGAAATAAAATATTTAGGGGTGCCTCGGTAGCTCAGTGGGTTAAGCCTCTGCCTTTGGCTGAGGTCCTGATCTCAGGGTCCTGGGATCGAGCCCCGCATCAGGCTCTCTGCTCAGCGGGGAGCCTGCTTCTTCCTCTCTCTCTGCCTGCCTCTCTGCCTGCTTGTGATCTCTGTCAAATAAATAAATAAAATCTTTAAGGAATAAAAAATAAAATATTTAAAGTAAGTAAGTTAATTAATTAAATGGCAGAATGGAGTAGTTTACCATCAAGACTATGTGGCCTATAAAGCTGAAAGTATTTACTATTTGACCCTTAGAAAAAATTGGCTCATTTCTGGGTTAGACCAAGGCTCAAAAACCAAACAGGGCTGCTATCAAATCACAGTCCCACAAGATTCTCCTCTGAAGAAAGGAGTCTGTGGTCCTACCAGTCTGCGGCATTCTTTCTGGGGAGTATATTAAAGGCTACTCAAGGGGCACCTGGCTGGGTCAGTTGGTGGAACGTGTAGGGCTCTTGATCTCAGGGTTGTGGGTTCGAGCCCCAAGTTCGGTGTAGAGATTACTTAAAAATAAAATTTATTAAAGGCTACCCTGAAGTCCCATTAGTGAGAAACCTAGTGGCTTTTGCTCACAACTTTCTCGGCTTTACTTCTCCAAGGGACCCCACCCCAACTCCAAACACTGATTTCCATCATGCCACCTTGAGAAACTCTAGAATTCTCCTTTGCCAGCCCTGAACCCAACAACCAGCAGAACTCAACAAGGTTCCCAGATGAAAATTCCAGAAATTTCATGACAGGCACTTGTGAAGTTTTACAAAAGGCTTCTCAGCTAGGCAGGGAGCTCCCCCCGCCTTGGGGCATTCGACAAATTTCCATTTATAAACAGTCTGGAGTGCAAAACCCGACATCTGGAAGGATTCAAGGGCCCAGCTATCAACCAGCTATGGCAGCCAGAGGGCGGGCAAGTAGAAAGGGCTCCAAATCAGACCCACCAGTCCATGAATTCTACTAGCTGGGTATTTTAACCTCTATGTTTCCATAAAACTTAGGTTTTGGGGGGCGCCTGGGTGGCTCAGTGGATTAAGCCGCTGCCTTCGGCTCAGGTCATGATCTCAGGGTCCTGGGATCGAGCCCCGCATCGGGCTCTCTGCTCCGCAGGGAGCCTGCTTCCTCCTCTCTCTCTGCCTGCCTCTCTGCCTATTTGAGATCTCTCTCTCTGTCAAATAAATAAATAAAATCTTTAAAAAAAAAAAAAAAAAACTTAGGTTTTGGGTTTTTTTCTTAAGCTTTTGAGTTCTTTTTGTTTTGTATTGTTTTAAAGATCTTGTTTATTTGACAGAGAGGAAGAGAGACAGAGAGAGAGCACAAGCAGGGGCAGGTGCAGAGGGAGAGGGAAAAGCAGACTCTCCAATGAGCAGGGAGCCCTACTTGGGGCTCAATCCCAGGACCCCGGGATCACGACGCGAGCTAAAGACAGACGCTCAACGGACTGTGCCACCCAGGCGCCCCTTAGCTTTTGTTTTTGTTTTTAAAGATTTTATTTATTTATTTGAAAGAGAGAGAGAGCATGAGCGGGACGAGGGACAGAGGGAGAGGGAGAAGCGGATCCCCATTAAGTGCAGAGCATCCCGCCCTCCAGATCATGACCTGAGATGAAGTTAGATGCTGAACCGACTGAGACACCCAGGTGCCCTGAACCTTAGTTCTTCGATCTATAGTACATACCTTTAAGAGCTGATCTGAGGATTAAATAAGAATGAAAGAGAAGGGTCCAGGCTCACGTCTGGAAGTTAGTAAACAAGAACATCATCAGGATTATTCTAGAATTCATCATGTAACTCTTTCCCTTCCAAACCTTGCATGGCTCCCTACTGCCTACCTAAGAGTTCAGACTTTTGAAGCAGTCAGTCAAGGCCCTCCCCGTAACATCTTCCCTGCCTAGATTCAACTTTTTTTAGCTATTCCTTACACACTCACAACTCCAAGCTACACCAGCCCCGCTGCCTTTCCCTGAGACCCTAAATTTCTCATCTTTATAACTTTGTTCTCAACCCTTCCTCTAATCAGCGGGCTCTTCCCCATGCCCTAACTCTACCACCTCAAGGTTTAGCTGGAATCATATTCTTCTAGATCAGTTGACCCTTTTAGAGCAGTCCCATGAGAACAGGAGTGAGCGGGATTTCTGAAAACCTGGGCCAGGTACACCCTAAGTGCTTTGCAAATACTAACTCAAAGAATCTTCAGGGGCGCCTGGGTGGCTCAGTGGGTTAAAGTGTCTGCCTTCAGCTCAGGTCATGATCCCAGGCTCCTGGGATCGAGCCGTACATCCGGCTCCCTGCTCAGTCGGAAGCCTGCTTCTCCCTCTCCTACTCCCCCTGCTTGTGTTCCCTCTCTCGGTGAGTCTCTCTGTGTGTCAAATAAATAAATAAAATCTTTCAAAAGAAAAAAAAAAAAAGAATCTTCACACCAACCCTATGAGGTAGGTACTACTATTATCCCCATTCTACAGGTAAGGAAGCCCCAAGGCCCAGAGACATCAAAGAACTTTCCCAGGATCTCAAGGTTATAAGCAGCAGAGCTGGAATTTGAATCCAAGTTGTCTGGCTACAGAGTCCTCGCTCTTACTTTGCTCGGTCATACTGGACCCTCCCACCTCTGTCCTCCTACCACTCCGGTAAGCTCTCTTCCACAGCGACCGGGCTACACCAGGGTCACAGGGCTCTGCAGCTGACCAGCCAAGGAACCCTGGGCAAGTCCTTCACCTGGGACAAGCACCTACCCTTACCAGGTGGTATGAAGATCACAAGAGAAGGTACAAGTAAAACGCTTAGCACAATGTCTGGCCTATGGCAAGGACCCAGGCAACAAAACCAACGATTACTATTGGTAATCAGCCCTGTGAGCAGTGAGAGTAAGGTCTCCCTCATCTCCACGCCCCCTGAACTCTGAACATATCCCAGAGGCTCAATGCCTTACGGTTTCAGCTCTTCCCTCCAAGTGATGTTCACAAAAATTCCCAGCAACTTCTGAACCCAGCCCTGGAACCTGGGAACAAAAGGGTGCTCGCGGGCAGAGAACTTGAGGAAGGAGATAATCCAAAAATAATTGATCCCAGGTCGTGGAAAGCATTTTGTTTACGGCAGCAGGCTGACCTTCCCAATTATCTTCTGCTTAGGCTAACGTTACAGCCTGCCCTCCCCAGCAAACCAAGACTGCCTGTGGGTTCACCACCGTCCTGCAGGACACAGGGTTGGGCCAAGGGGGCCGCCTCTCACAGAGATAAATGGAGGCACAGATGACCCGAGTCACAGACCACAAGGGTACCCTCGGCTCAAGAACCACCTGCAGGAGATTGTGTCCTGCACACAGAGCCCCTGGTTTTGGAGTCTGGATGCTGAGCCCAGCAGGGGCCTGTTGCTTCTGGGAATGCCGTCAGGAGTGGGATTCTTGTCTGTAGAGTAGAGAGGGTCCAGCTAAGGTGTATATGGTCAGATCCCCCAAATTCCTCCATATCTTGTGGGCTCGGTCGGGACTCTGGATGAATCTTCAGGCAAGTCCATGGCACTGCAGGGAATGTCTCCCCTTTGTCCACATGAGAAAACGGGCTCCAGAGTATACAGCCACTTGTCTGAGAACCCACGGCCTATCTCCCCAGCACATCAGGGCAGCGGGCCAGGCCCTTCTGCCCACGAGCTGGGAGTCTCTCAATCCCCTCCAGGCTCTTGGGAGACCCTCCCTCAATCTCACCTGCTGAACAGGTGAGCCGGGCAGCCTTGCCAACTCTCCCACCCTCAGAGATCAGAGGTCACATCAGTGCGTCTCTGGTTTTCCAGGTCTCTAGGAAGGAAGCCCTCTGGGGGCAGGAAGTTGGTTGTGCTGACTCACGGGCCAAGGGAGGATAGTCCAGGAAATTCGCTCACTCTGTTTCCATGGTGCTGGGTCCGGTGGCACCCCCTTCTCTCAGAGGCTCACTCACAAGGCTGGGTGTCTGTCGTGGGGGCTGGGGCACACGCAGACCTGCCTGCCTCTCGGATCTGTCTGTCCACCCCAACTCCATTTCTCCCAGACTCACAGCAAACAGTTACCCTCTTGTAACTGCTTCCCCAGAATGGAGGCCATGATGGGGTTCAGCCCCTCCCTGCTGGAGGAACTTCGGGGAGTTCATCTGGGAGCCAGGAAGCCTTCTCCACCCTGACCAGGGAAAATAAAGGTCCCCTAGACACAAATCTGGGTGAGCCAAGGCCCACCCAATGCCACTGGATGCCCCTGCCTCCTGACTTCCTGCAGTGTTTTCAGCAAGAGGAAGAGTATTGTGTGATTAGGAGGCTGGCCTGGAGGACAAAGAGGGCTCCACAGGGCAGGAAAGTGCCACCCTTCAGATCCTCACTTCTCCTGGAGTGGGAAGGGGCCTGGGCAGCTAAGAATTTGACCCCAAGAAACAGGGGAACAGGTGTGCCACCATCTTAAACCCAGAGCACAGCTGTGGAAAGCTAATTGTGTCAGTCCCTTCCCCCTAACTGTTAACATTTTATTTTGCTTAACTTTCCTGCTCTCTCATTTCCTAGGACACCTGGTCCGAACATGTCCGTGGCTGGACACTAATCAGAACTTCATACGCCACAAAACGCCTAAGGGCCCAGGGCAGTTCTGGATGCCAGCAGACTCAGGTTCAAGTCCTGCTCTAGCAGACTAGCTGTACAGCGTGGGAAAACGCTGCGGCAAAACCACCTCAACAGGTGGTTGAGGAGTTAGTGTGAAAGTTCAGGGAACCTAAACAACACCTAGTACAGGGTGAATGATTGGTCAACGGTCAGCTAGTCTTAGAGATCCTTCAGGCAGAGGCAGAGACGGGTGTCCAAGGATTCGGGAGTGAGAGAACAGAATTCCATCCTATGACCTAAAGCAAAAACTAGTGTGCCACTCCCTTACACAAACACAGATCCTCTCATCCCCTCTCAAGGGCTTCCTCTATTTAATTCTTAAAGTCAGAGCTACTTCTAAGCAGCAGCCTTCATTTACTGATTCAGAAATCAAGATGCAGAGAGAAATGTGTCTGATGTCACACAGGCAACAAAGGGTGAGCCGGGTGAGCTCTGCCCCACCCCGCATCACTTGGCTTTTCCACTGAGGCCCAGTGTGCTCTGGGCCCACTCAGGGCTTCCGAAGAGTTGAAGCTCCACGGTCGGCCCACTTGTCTGTAGAACACAGCGAGAGTACTAGACACACTCCCAAGAAAACACTCCCTCCCTCAAGGCCAAGGGCTGAGCGCACTCACTGGGGAGGCAGGAGGGCTCCGGGCTAGAGACCTTGGGAGAGGAGGGCAGACCTCACTCACACAGGCAGGTGTCCCATAGTGATCACCACCAGTCGTTCTGCAGGCCCTGCTGTGGAAGACTCCAGGCCTGAGGGCACCCTTAGGACCACTTCCACGCCCAACCTGCAGCCTCGAGCTCCCCACCCTTCAGAGGCTTCTCACTCCAGCCTAGCCTGGCATGGGAAGAGGAACCTGTGCCTGACCCACGCCTCCAAATCAACTGAAAGCCCATTCAAGGGGAACATGTCCCACCCTCCTCCCCCGCACCCAGTGACTCAGTGGCAAGTTTCTGGAGAAGAAACTGAGAGCGGAGAGTGGTTTTCGAAACACTAGGCTGAGGCTCTCGGAAAATGCAGTGGGAGAAAGAGTGTCAGGAAATCCCCTCTACACTAGGTGATAAAAGGTCTTGGCCAATACCTTTCTGCCTCAAGTGTGGGGTCACAAGAAAGACAGCTCAGGGGTCCGACTCCTCCTCCCCACCTCCTGACACCTGCTCCCACAGAGATCAGACCCTTTACGTCCTTCCTTCCAACAACGTATGTTGTCCCTGAACATACGTGGGACTGTTTTCTTACAGATCTACTTCCAAGATTCTGCTGTGTCTCTCCACTTGCTGCATCAAAGTTGCCCATTCAAAGGCACCTGAGTTCCCCAACCTTGGACATTTGTCTGACACCCCATCTCCCACACCAGATGTCACTCGCCGCCCACCTCGTCTCAGGTCCAGTACCTCTGACCCCCTCCAGCGTCCCCGACACCTCTCACCCAGATCTTCCCCGCACCCCCAGCCCGCCCGGCGAGCTCCCTGTGGATCCCGTCGCGGCTGCTGAGGGAGCGTCCAGGACAGGAGAGGGGGCAGGGCAGGGAGGCCCGAGCTCACCATGGCGAAGCCGGAGAGCAAAGCAGAGGTCCGGCTGGAGGCTTTGAGCTTGGCGCGACTCAAGTAGAGCTTGCGCCAGGACAGCGCCTGCATCGAGTGCTCGTTGAGGCTCATCACCTCGGAGTAACTCTGACCGATCCAGTCCGGGTAGGTGACGGCGGCTGGCGGTGGCGGCGACCCCGGGGGCTCCCCGTCCCCGCTGCGGCGGCGGCTCCGGCGGCTGCCGCTGGTGGTGCTGCCGCCGCTGAGGGGAAGCTCGGGGCTGCTGCTGTTCGGGGGCGGGGCGGGCTCCGGATGCATGGAGCACGGTGCAAAGGCACGGGCCGGCCCGGGCTCCTGCGAAGGGAGCGGCCCCCACCCTCCGCCGCACCTCCGCCTCCGCCTGAGGCAGCCCCCGCCTGCCCGCTGCGCGGGCCGGGCTTTATGCGGCCGGCCGCCGAACACGAGAAGGAGGTCAAGGAAGCCGCTGCAACTCCAGCTCGCAGGCCCGCCGCGCCGCTCGCACAAGCCGGGGGCCGCCCCGACGCGAGCCTGCGCGCAAGCCAGCGTCCAAGATTCCCTGCCGGGACCCTCGGCGCGCGCCACGATTGGCCGCCGCCTGGGGTTGATTAGCATGTGCCCCGGCCCCTTCCTAACACCCCGCCCACGAGGAGGTGGGCGGTGCACGGGCGAGTCATGTGACTCCTATCCTCGGAAGGCACCGCCCACCGTCTCGGGCGAAGCTCTGCGAGCCTTCGCCGGCTCTTCCTGGAAGCTCTCCAGGCCCCCAGGCCCTCGCTGGGTTCCGGGCTGGTAGCGCCTCCCAACTCCTCAGCTGCTCTAATGGCCCTTCGCCCGGAGCTCGAGCTCCTGGGTCGGGGCGCCTAAGGTCACTTCTTGGCTCCTCTTGAGGCCCATTCCCCCTTGGAACCATGTGGCTGAAAAGTCTGGGGGGATAGAGCAGGCTGAGATCCAGAGTTCGTTCAGTCTGTGCTTAACTGAGCAATGAATGACCTGATGCCGACCCTGTTCTGATCGCTGAGAGGAGCGTGGGGGTCAAGATCCCCAGGACAAAATCCCCTGCATTCGTGGAGTAAATTTTAATAGTTTTGGTGATAAATGTGTAGAAAAAATAAAGCAGGCTCATGAGGATGAGTAGTGCAGGGGTTGCTATTTGTAAAGACGTACTTATTTGAGAGAGAGGGGCCTCGATCTCACGACCCTGAGTTGACCACCCTATGGAAACCCAGAGTCAGATGCCTAACATACTGGGCCACACAGGCGCCCCGTGGGGGTTGTAATTTTACTTTTAGAATGCTCGGGACGGATTTTTTGGTCTGGTTTGTTCAGTTTGTTCACTTAATGGTTGTGTAATGGCTGTGTAATAGTCCCAATATTCTTTGAATGAATGAATGAATGTTCAGACCCATTCGGCAAGTGTTTACTGAGCACCTTTTAAAAGTGCGAGGCTAAGGGATTTTGGGGAAACAGTAACCTTCATGGACTCATATTTTAGTGGGGACAATAGGCAATAAATAACTAAGTTTACACTTTTCTGACTTGGTCACATCTGAGATGACACGCGAACCAGCGATGCAAAGAGCCAGGAAACTGCCTTCCAGGGGAAGGGAACGGAGAGTGCAAAGACCCTGACGCAGCAGTATCTGGCTGCTGGAGCATTAGGATGGCGATTTAGCTGGGCAATAGTGGAGGGCAGAGGTGAGGTGGGGTTAGAGTACTAGGCTTAGGACTGTCCCTTAGAATGTGAGCTCCAGAGGGGGCAGGGACGTTTACTGGCGGTTTCACAACTCTACCAGTATCTAGAATAGCGCTTGGCACATAGACTGCGTTCAGGAAGCATCTGTTGAATGAATAAGTGTGGGAGAGACAGGAATGAGTGAAACTCGTAATTAGCCCAGTCATATCAGAAGCATGAGCCATTCCAGGTCAGCGATGGTGAAATTTAACTCTTATCACCACTAGAGAGCGCCCCTCCACTCCCCCACGTTATGGAATAAACCTGAAGGCCCCTTCCTCCCCAAAGTCCATGGGATTCCTCAGAGGACTTTTTGGGAGTTTTCGTAAAGACTAGGCAAGTTGGAATTTGAAATCTTCCCTCACTGGGCTTGTTTCTTGGGTGGCCTTTGTACTTATTACTCCTTCTACTTAATCAAGTGTGTTCAAATACCATCTCCAAAGAGAGACCTTCCCTTTCTGTCTAAAGTATCCCCATTTCACATTCTATCACCTCACCCTGTCTTACTTCTTTTGCAGTTCTGATTACCACAGTATCTGAAAGCACCAGTTTATTTATGTATTGACCTGTTTGCCCATGTCCCCGCACCCTGGCCAATGAGCACCCTGAGGCCAAAGTTCCTGTCTTTTTAAATCACTTCTCCAACATCCCATGGGCTCTCATGGGGTTAGGCACACCAGAAACTCCCATATAAAGCATGAGCAATGAATAAGATAATGAAATTGGCTTGGGTCTAAGGAATCCTTGCTCACACAAAATTGTGTCCACGCAACATTTGGAAGCTGATTAGGCCAGAGGGAGGCCAGGTCTGAAAGAGGAAGAAGATGCAGAAAGCTGGAAGGAGAGATTTGCTGACTTAGAAGGAACAATGGGATCTGGGAGGGGCAGCTCAGCAGGGGGCTTTGGGGGCTGGGAAGTAGCCAAGTTTCCTTTCTCCAACTCCTCCATCATGCCCCTCCCCTCTCTCCTTCTAAATCTTTGGGGTTTGAATTCTGCCATATGCACAGAGCTGAAAAAATAAAAATATTATCCAGACTTAGAGGGAAGGCATATGGGCAATTCCTGCTTCCCGCCCTAGGTCCTAGAGCCTGGAAGCACCTGTGGTTAGTAACCTTTCCCCACCCTTGTTAGAACCAGCTGGGACTTGAGATGCACCAACTTCTTCCCAAACTAACCATTGGAGAGCCAGGTTTGGAACCCCAGCTGCCCATCCGGGTAGTGCCTCCAAAGACCATGTACAGCTCCCTCTAGTGGCCAGAGAGTGTGCTCTCAGCCTTTGGGGGTTTATATCCAAATAAGCCAAATAGAATTTTTTTTTTTAAGACTTTATTTATTCACTTCACAGAGAGAGATACAGAGAGAGAAGGAACACAAGCAGGGGGATTGGCAGAGGGAGAGGGAGAAGCAGGCTTCCCACTGAACAGAAAGCCCTATGTGGGGCTTGATCCCAGGATCCTGGGATCATGACCTGAGCCAAAGGCAGACACTTAACAACTGAGCCACCCAGGCGCCCCCAAATAGAATTTTTCAATCAATTCTGTGTGTGAGCGAATGGAGATCCAACTGAGAGGGTTGCTGCAACCCGCCCCATCACTGTGGCTAATGGGCACAGCCCGGAGCTGACCAAAGATGGCCTGAGCTGCCTTTGGAGATGGGTAGCAAGCTCCCCATAACATCGGGTGAAAAAAGTTGACACTTAAAATCAATTGTCGGGGTGCCTGGGGGGCTCAGTCGGTTAAGCTTCTGCCTTTGGCTCAGGTCAGGATCCCAGGATCCTGGGACTGAGCCCCTTATTGTGCTCCCGACTCAGTGGGGAGCCTGCTTCTCCCTCTGCCTTTTATCCTGCCCACTTGTGCTCCTGCTCTCTTTCTCTCTCTCTCTCTCAAATAAATAAATAAAATCTTTTTTTTTAAGTTTATATTTTTGTATAAAACTTGTATAAAATTCAGGCAGAGTTTGAGAACCACAGAACTAGATGGGCCTTAGTTTTTAAGGACTTTTAGTCTTTGACAATTGGTTGTTTGTTTGTTTGTTTTAAATTTATTTATTTGACAGAGAGAGAGCACAAGTAAGCAGAACAGCAGGCAGAGGGAGCGAGAGAAAAGCAGGCTCTCCTGCTTCCAGGGAGCCTGATGCGGGGCTCGATCCCAGGACCCTGGAATCATGACCTGAGCCGAAGGCAGCTGCTTAACCAACTGAGCCACCCAGGCGCCCCTGTTTGGTTTTTTTTAAGATTCTATTTATTTATTTGACAGAGATCACAAGTAGGCAGAGACACAGGCAGAGAGGAGGAAGTAGGCTCCCCGCTGAGCAGAGAGCCGGATGTGGGCTGGATCCCAGGACCCTGGGACCATGACCTGAGCCAAAGGCAGAGGCTCCAACCCACTGAGCCACCCAGGCACCCCGACAATTGATTTTACCAATGTTCCCTTGGTCACTCAGCTGCAGTGTAATCGTGGACAAATTGCTTAACCTCTCTGAGCCTCCAATCCTCTCAGCAAAAATGGAGAGCAAATACTTACAAACACCTACTCATGGACCCTGGATTTGGACACTTAGTCACTTTGCACAGGCAGATTTTTAAGAGGGATAACTCTGATGTCCAGCTGAAGAGGAACCCTCCTGCCCCTTCTTGTCCAATAAGGCCTTAAAGAATTGTCCACTTTCATTTTGGTTTATTTATTTATTTACTAAGTAGGCTTCATATCCAATGTGGGGCCTGAACTCACAGCCCTGAGATCCAGAGTCACGGGCTCTACCAACTGAGCCAGCCAGGCCTCTCTTATTTCAGTTTAAAAGGAGAATACTTTATTGGAGCCCATCATAGTTACTAGCTTCTGTTCACTTCCTTCTCTCATCTGTGCCTCCCCTTCTGAATGATCTAAGGCTTAAAACCCCTAAATTAGGGGCGCCTGGCTGGCTCAGTGGGATAAGCATCTGCCTTGGGCTCAGGTCATGATCCCCGGATCCTGGGATCGAGTCCCACATCAGGCTCTCTGCTCATCGGGGAGCCTGCTTCTCCCTCTCCCACTCCCCCTGCTTGTGTTCCCTCTCTCTCTCTCTTGCTGTCTCTCTGTCAAATAAATAAAATCTTTGAAGAAAAAGAAGTGGATGTTTCTCTTGATCTAGAGATCATGAGTCTGGGCCCCACACTGGATATAGAGATTACTAAAAACAAACAAACTTGGGGCGCCTGGGTGGCTCAGTGGGTTAAAGCCTCTGCCTTCGGCTCAGGTCATGATCCCAGGGTCCTGGGATCGAGCCCCGCATCGGGCTCTCTGTTCAGCAGGAAGCCTGCTTCCTCTCTCTCTCTCTCTGCCTGCCTCTCTGCTTGCTTGTGATCTCTGTCTGTCAAATAAATAAATAAAATATTAAAAAAAAAAAAACAAACAAACTTAAAAAAAAAAACCCACCCTAAATTAATAATAATGAAAACGAAAAAAAATTTAAAAATTTAAAAATTAACAAAAATAAAAACCGACCCCATTTCTTGAGTTCATGCCTCTACAGAACAGTGCTTGTACACCTCTGATAATGGGAAGCTTACTGCTTCCAGAAGCCATGCATTTCTGTACCGGTTATTTTTTTTTAAGATTTTATTTATTTATTTGACAGACAGAGATCACAAGTAGGCAGAGAAGCAGGCAGAGAGAGAGAGGAAAGGAAGCAGGCTCCCTGCTGAGCAGAGAGCCCGATGCAGGGCTCCATCCCAGGACCCTGGATCATGACCCGAGCTGAAGGCAGAGGCTTTAACCCACCGAGCCACCCAGGCGCCCCTGTACCGGTTATTTTTAACAGTTCAAAAGCTTCCCTTGTATAGAGCTGGAGCGGGAATAGGGCCTTGCTGTGACTCCCACTGTGTGCCACACAGAATGTGTGAAGTCCCTCTGCTGCCCAGCCCTGCTGCCAGCTCTACAAGATATCTGAAAGGCAGCTTTAGCGAATGAGCCAGAAGGCTTTCAGAATCAAAGAAGTAGGTGAAGGAAGCTGAAAACAAAGTTAAGTAACTATCAGGGGACAGGTTGCACAATTCAGAATTAGGATTTGTGGACTCCGGTGTTGATCTCCAAATAATTCTCTGGGCCTGGAGCCCAGAGACTGTACTGGGGAGTCCCTGCTCTGCCTCCCTGGTCCCCAGTTCCCGGGCTTGTGGGGCTCACTCTTCTCCCTGGTCAGGAGCTACTGCTGGGTCCGTGTGTTTGTGCCTATGCCTTTTATGGGTAGTGCTTTTATGTCCCAGCTAAGAAATCATTGCCAACTCCAAGGTCATGAAGATACTCACCTATGTTTTAAAACTTTAAGACATAGGTAAACAAATCTTAAAAACAAAAAAACTTTTAAGACATAGGTTTTGAAAAAGATGTAGAGATTTTATTTATGTTTAGGCATGTGAGTCACCTCAAACTGATTTTTGAGAGAATTGAGGTTTTTCCTATTAAAATGCATGGACAGGGGTGCCTTGGTGGCTCAGCGGGTTAAGCCTCTGCCTTCAGCTCAGGTCATGATCTCAGGGTCCTGGGATGGAGCCCTGCATTAGGCCCCCTGCTCGGCGGGGAGCCTGCATTCCCCTCTCTCTCTGCCTGCCTTCTGCCTACTTGTGATCTCTCTGTCAAATAAACAAATAAAATCTTAAAAAAAATAATAAAGTGCATGGACAGAGGGGTGCCGGGGTGGCTCAGTGGCTTGAGGGTCTGACTCTTGATTTCGGCTCAGATCATGACCTCGGGGTCATGAGATAGAGCCCTGCATTGGGCTCTGCGCTCAGCGTGGAGTTTGCTTGTCGCTCCCCCAATGTGCATGGGTGCTTGTAAGTCCATGTGTCTCTCAAATAAATAGAGTCTTAAAAAAAAAAAAAATGCATGGACAGTGTTGTCAAAAACCGTGAAGGTCTGTTTCTGGCCCTCTGCTTCTATCCCACTGCTCTCTTTGTCTATTCTTACGCCATTACGTCCTGCCTTGATTATTCTAGCTCTAAAGCAAGCCTTGAGAGGAGTCTGGGTGGCTCAGTCAAGTAAGCATCCCACTTTTTTTTTTTTTTTTTAAGATTTTATTTATTTGAGAGAGAGAGCAAGAGAGATCGTAGAGGGAAAGGGAGAAGCAGACTCCCCACTGAGCAGAGAGCCCGATGCAAGGCTCGATTCCAGAACCCCAAGATTATGACCTGAGCCGAAGGCGGCCACTTAACCAAAGGAGACACCCAGGCACCCCAAGCGTCCCACTCTTGTTCTCCGCTCAGGTCTTGATCGCAGGGTTGTAAGTTTCAGCCTTGCATTGGACTTCACACTGGGTATGGAGCCTCCTTACAAATAAACAAAGAAAGAAAGAAAGAAGTGAAATGAAAAGAAAAAAGTCTTTCTTTGAGCCTTGAGCTGAGATCAAG
Organism: Meles meles; assembly: GCF_922984935.1. Classification (NCBI taxonomy): domain Eukaryota; kingdom Metazoa; phylum Chordata; class Mammalia; order Carnivora; family Mustelidae; genus Meles; species Meles meles. The sequence continues at coordinate 13,416,101 of NC_060077.1, read as the reverse complement.
AGTGGGATGCTAGGGCACCTGGGTGGCTGAGTCAGTTAAGCATCCGACTCTTGGTTTCTGCTCAGATCATGATCTCAGGATCCTGGGATCCAGTCCCACATTGGACTCCCTGCTCAATGGTGAGTCTGTTTCTCTGCCTCTCTGTTCCCTTCCCCACTTCATGTGGATGCACTCTCTCTCTCTCTCTCTCAAATAAATAAATCTTAAAAAAAAAGAAAGAAAGAAAAAGAAAAAAGAATGGGATGCTTACCTGATTAAGCTACCCAGATGTCCCAATAAAATATATTTTGAAGTCAAGTAAATTAAGTCTTTCAACTTGGTTCTCCTTTATCAAAACTGATATGGCTACATGAAGTGATTTCTATCTCTCAATATATTTTGGAGTAAAACGGGATAAATTTTGTAAATGTATGCATGATTTGAGATACATGGCATCTCTTAAATGGGCCGGTTGTCAGCAAGATTAAACATCTTGGATGATCTAACATCCTCTGTTAGTAAGACAGGACCGACCAGGCCTCACTCTAGAGACGGAACACCTGAGATCAGGGAGGACTGTTATGAGTTGAATTATGACCCTGCAAAAAGATTTTTTGTTGCCAAAAAAGAAAGGAAGGAAGGAAGGAAGATAAATAGATAGATAGATGTGTTGCAGTTCTAACTTCGAGCATCACAGAATGGGAGCTTACTTGGAGATAGGGTCTCTACAGAGGTAATGAAGTTAAAATGAGGTCCTAATCCAATAGGACCGGGAAATGAAATGGGGTAATTAAGACACACACAGAAGGGGGAAGATGATATGGAGAGATCCAGGGAGAAGCTGGCCATCCGTCAGCCAAGGAATGCCTGAGGTTCCCAGAAGCTTGGAGAGAGGCCTGGAACAGAAACTTCCCTAGAGACTTCAGAGGGAACATACGCTTCTAACACCTCGATTTCTGACTTCTGGCCCTCAGAACTGGGAGACAATGCAGTTCTGTTGTTCTCCATCACCCGGGATGCAGCCTTGGTGACGGCAGCCCTGTAGCCTGACGTGGGCTCCCGAGTCAGCCAAGGTTGCTGGGTTCTGATGGGTTTGTCAGGGGGAGGCAAGTGTGTTCAAGATGTCAACAGAGGTTAGAGCTGGGGACACCTGGATCTGAATCCCAGCTTCGCCAGTGTGTGACTGTGCCACTTTGCAGAAGTAACCCAACCTCTCTGAGTCCCGTCTGTCAAATGGGGATAGCAATGGGACTTGGCAGAAAGGATCGTTCCACGAAAGACCGTCTGTCTGGCAGTGAGCACGGTGCTCCATAAACCGGATGTGCTGTTCACGATGAGAGGGGACTGTATTATTGCAAATCTAATGAATGAATCGGCTGATCTGTGAGTATTGATGAAAGGCGGAACATCAGTGAGAATCCAGCTGGTCTGGGAAAAACAGACACCAGAATAGGGGAATCTGTTCTCCAAGGAATGGCTTCACAGTCAGTGGGAGAGGAGACGTGTGAAATGCAGCTGCCGTTGAAGATGTCACCTGACGTGGACAGAGAGGGAGAAATACCCTGGCTTCTCCCTTCTTCCCACCCACTTGGCTCCTCTCACTGCCTCCGACTGGCCAACTTGTGCAGGAAGCCGGTTGATCCGGCAGCTCGCTGGTGTTGGCAAAGCAGAAGGGCAGGGAATGGAGTTGAGGGCAGACAGGCCCAGGCTCAGCCCCAGGGAGTGGGGCTTACATTTCATCTCCCGGAGCCTAAATTCCCCATCTAGAAAGTGCGGATAATGGCAAGGTCTTTGAACAGACTAGTTGAGTGCTTAGAACCCTATAACACGTGTTAACAGTTGAGCCCAGCCCTGGCTCAACAGGGTAGGGACTACCCTGTGAATGGGAAGGACAAACGGGCTGGCCGTTTTCTGCTCGGAGGATGGAAGAAGGAAAGACGACGGAGGCCTGGGAATAAATTCAAGGTATGGGAACAGTCCCGGTGCTGGGGATATTTTTATCTCGGACACGTGCCCATCTGTCCCCTCTCCATTCTAAGCTGGTGACTCTATCCGTCTCCTTTTAGAAACCCTGAGTCAGGGCTGACCACACCGAGCTCAGGGGAGTTGGGAGCTTGGTCCCCACACTCCTTCAAAAGGATTTCAAACCCTCTTGAATTTTCGCTGATGTCTCTGCCTCCAACAGCTGCCAAACTTTCCTGGCCTCCCCCAACCCCGGGGCTGAGCCATCTCCAGGAACGCTCTTTATATAATTAAAAAGAAAAATAGAACAGCCGATGTTGCCAAACATGTATTTAAAGTGACACCCGGGGTTCAGGGAGTGAAAAATAAAAATGTTTGAGGTTTAGATTAAAAGTCTCCATGCTCGGCTGTCTCCTGACCCTGGGATTTCTCCTTAGCCGGACCGCCTTTAATCCCCTGCCCTAGCCTGTAAAAGCCTTTTAGACTGAAGGCATTTATTTCCCACAGAAGTGTTCCAAACTAATCATGTAAAAATGCCCAGCATCCCAGGAACAGCCTGTCAAGGGCAATGTGGTTCTGTGAGGCCCCGGGGAGAATGGGGAAGTTGGGGGGTGATGAGTCCTTGCTTTCCTTCACTATGCCCTTCCCCCGTCACATCTAATCCATCAGAAAACCCAGTGGACCATAGCCCTTCACATCTTAAAACCTGAGCTCTCCTGTCCAGGGCATCCATTTCATCTTTCCTGGGCCCCCACCTTCACGGGCTCAGAAGTCCGCAGTGACCCACTCTGCCTGGTGTCTCTTGATCCTCCCAAAGCCATTCCGTAACAGCAACCAGAAAAATCTTTCCAAAACCAATCTGTTTGGCGGATGAGTTTGCTACGGCTGCTGCAGCAAATTACCACAATTTTCGTGGCTTAAAGACATACAGATTTATTCTCTCACAGTTCTGGAGATCAGAAGCCCCAAGGGGGCCAAGATGATGGTGCTGGCAGGGCTGGTTCCTTCTGGAAGCTCTGCGAGGGGAAACACATTTCCCAGCCTTTTCCGGAGTCTAGTGGCTGCCTGGATTCCTTGGTTTGTGGCCCCTTCCTCCTCCTCCAAAGTACATTTGTCCAGTCTCTTCTGTCACCACATCTCCTTTGCTCTCTGACCCCTCTGTCCGCCTCTGATCAGGACTCCTGTGTTTACACTGGCTCCATCTGGATCATCTGGGATAATCTCCCCATCTCCAGACCCCAGAGCTGATCACATCTGCAAAGCCCCTTCTGCCGTATGCAGTAACATAGTCACAAATTCCAGGCGTTAGGATGTGGAGGTCGTTGGACGTTCGTTATTCAGGCTACCATACTGCTTAAAGCCCTCCAATGGCTTTGCATCTGAGTTAAGAGTAAAACCCAAGCTCCTCACCCTTCCTGGGAACGCTTTGTCTGGTGTAGCCCCTTCCGCCCGCCCCTTGGCCCACGTGCTTCTCACTTTTCTCTCCACAGGCCAACTCCACTCTTGCCACAGTGCTTCTGCGCATGCCGTGCCCTCTGCCTAAATGCTCTTCGCCCGGATCTTCACGGGGTTAGCTGCTTTGTCCCTTTCCGACATCAGCCCCAGGGTCACATTCTCAGAGAGTTCTTTGCCTGACTAATCTGTCTTGCCCACTCCTCCCTGCAGTCCTTCATGTCACTTGGGTTCCCTTAATGTCACCCGGGTTTACTTATTTATTACCTTTAAAAAAATTATGTATTTTTAAAGAACACTTTTTCACTTATTTACTGTCTTTCTCCCCCATCAGAAAGGGAGCAAATGAGTGGGGGCTGGGTGGCTCAGTTGCAAAGCATCTGCCTTCAGCTCAAGTCATGATCCCAGAGTCCTGGGATCGAGCCCCGCATTGGGCTGCTTCTCCCTCTCCCACTCCCCCTGCTTGTGTTCCCTCTCTCTCGCTGTCTCTCTTGTCAAAAAAAATAATAAATCTTTTAAAAAAAAAGTGAACAAATGAGAGGAAAACACTACATTTCTTGTTCATTGATACATCCCCAGTGACTGGTAATCTGTAGATCCTTGATAAATGCTTGTTGAGTGGATGAATGGATGGATGATGGTCTGGACATCCAATTTTGTCTCTGGGTTTCAGTGCCCAGGATTCAGGTTCAGGGTGGAGGTAGGTCAGACAGGCTGGGGGCGGGGGGCAGGGGGCGGGGAGTGTGTTGCAACGTTTAATGAGTACTTGTGTGTACCAGGCCCTGTGCTAGTCCTTCCTTCATGCGATTCAACATTTATTGAACACCTGTTGTGTGCCAAGCCTGGTACAAAATTATTTATTCACACATTATTTATTCAAGTCAAAAAGCATCTACTGAGGGGCGCCTGGGTGGTTCACTGGGTTGGGCCTCTGCCTTGGCTTGGCTCATGATCTCAGGGTCCTGGGATTGAGCCCCGCATTGGGCTATCTGCTCGGTGGGGACCCTGCTTCCCCCTCCCTGCCTGCCTCTCTGCCTACTTGTAATCTCTCTCTCTGTCAAATAAATAAATAAAATCTTTTTAAAAAAAAGTAGATGAGAATCAGTTAAAAAAGAAAAAAAGCATTTACTGAGTGTCTGCTGAATGCTACGCAAGGTACAGTCATCAAGCATCTATTGTATACCAGTCGCCTTAAATCAGTGCTGTGGGTACACAGTCTTTCAATAAATGACGGAATCAATGAATGTCCTCACCGAGCCCCTAGTCTTCCCGCTAAAGTGGCCTGTAAATAAATAACTCTAACACACAAAGATAAGGCAATAATGTGGGTGTGTTCAGAGTGCGGAGGGGCCCCTTATCACCTTGTACTGGCAAGTACCTTTCTCAGAGTCTTATCTTCTTCTTACCTGGGAACCAGCTCTTTGAAGGTCAGAGAGACTCACCCCTCAATCACCTGCCTCTCCATCCCCTGGGCACCTGGGAAGAACCTGGCCAGCAGCGCATGCTCAGTCAGCGCCTGTTATCTGATTACTGCGGTTTCCCCTACCGGCAGTTGTTCCTTCATTCAGACGCCAGGCAAGAGGGCAACAGCTGGATCCCAACCCTTGGGCCGATGGCCAGGAGCCCGGAGCCTCTCACAGGCTGCCCACCGTCCATTTGGCCTGACTTTTCCAGCTTTAAATGAAGGATTTGGTCCTCCTCCCTTGGTATAGTTCTTTGACTCGACTTCTATGGAACCTAGTCTTTCTTTTTTTTTAAGATTTTATTTATTTATTTGTCACAGAGAGAGAACAAGAGAACGAGCACAAACAGGGAGAACAGCACACAGAGGCAGAAGCAGGCTCCCCGCTGAGCAAAGAGCAGGATGTGGGACTCGATCCCAGGACCCCAGGATCATGACCGGAGCCAAAGGCAGACGCTTAACCGACTGAGCCAGGCGTCCCCTATGGAATCAATTCTTATAAAAATTCAGGCAAAAAAAAAAAAAAAATTCAGGCAATGTGTAGAAATGTTAAAGACGCCATAGCTCACCAGTCAGGAGGCTTTGCCTGATCAGACACTTTTCCTTCCTTCCTTCCCTTTTTTTGTTTTATACACAAAATACACAAATTTTTATACACAAAATACAAAATACATACAACATAAAATTATAATTTTAATTATTTTATTTTGGAGAGGGAGAGAGGGAAAGGAGAGGGGCAGAGAGAGGGAGAAAGAAAGAATCTCAAGCATGTTCTACACCCAGCGTGAGCCGAGTGTGGGTCTTGATTCCACAACTCTGAGATGGTGACCCAAGTGGAAACCAACAGTTGGATGCCTAACCAATTGAACCACCCAGGTGCCCCTTTATGATTTTAGTTTTTAAGCAGACTGCTTGCCAGATGGAGAGATCGAACTGACAACCCTGAGACCAAGAGTTGCACGTTCTAATGACTGAGCCAGTCAGGCCCCTCCCCGACCCCCTTTTAACTATTTTAAAGTGTATAGTTCTAGGGCATTAAGTACATTCACACTGTTAGGCAACCATCGGTACCATCCCCCCCCTTTTTTTAAAGAAATCTTTACTCCCAATGTTTGGCTAAATCTCATGACCCCAAGATCATGACCCAAGCAGAAACCAAGAGTCAAATTTTGCTCAGCTGACTAAGCCACCCAGGTACCCCTATTGGGGTCTTATATTTAATGATCAGTTTGTTTAGAACAATTACAGATATCACTTTAATAATGTACCAATTATCTTCGTAAAATATGGCAAATACAGTGTTTGTCATAGTAAAGCTGAGTCTTTAAGTTATTTTTTGGTTACTGTCATGAAAAGTAATAAATAGGGGCTCCTCTGTGGCTCAGTGGATTAAGCTTCTGCCTTCGGCTCAAGTCATGATCTCAGGGTCCTGGGATCAAGCCCAGCGTGGAGCCCCGCATCAGGCTTCCTCTCCTCCCCCCTCCGCACCCCTGCCTGCCTCTCTGCCTACTTGTGATCTCTGTCAAATAAATAAAATCTTTTTAAAAAAGAATATTATGCAGTTCTAAGCTTTAAAAATAGGAAATAAACATATATATGGTTTAAAAATGATTATACAGGGGTGCCTGGGTGGCTCAGTGGGTTAAAGCCTCTGCCTTCAGCTCAGATCAGGATCCCAGGGTCCTCGGATCGAGCCCCATGTTGGGCTCTCTGCTTGGTGGGGAGCCTGCTTCCCTTCCTCTCTCTCTGCCTGCCTCTCTGCCTACTTGTGATCTCTGTCTGTCAAATGAATAAATAAAATCTTTTTAAAAATTTAAAAAAAGATTATACATTATTATCATGAGCGACATAAGAAATAAAACTTCACCACTTTTATAGAAGCTTTATTCACAATAGCCAAAAGGTAGAAACAACCCCAATCAACAGATGAATAGAAAAACAAAATGTGCTCTATACATACTATGGATTATTATTGAGCCTTAAAAAGGAAGGAAATTCTGACCACACTATACTATGAAAGAACACTGAAGACATTATTCGAAGTGAGAGAGGCCAGACACAAAGGGACAAATACGGTCTCATTCTACTTATTTGAAATCCCCAGAGTAGCATATTCATGGAGACAGAAAATAGGATAGTGGATGCCAGGGCCAACTGGAGAGGGAATTTGGGGGAGTTGTTTGCTGGTTGTGTGCAGGATTTCTGTCTGCAATTGTTATAAGCTGGATATGTTTTCCCAAAACTCATTATGCTGAAGCCCTAACTCCCAGTGTAATGGTGTTTGCAGGTGGAAACATTTGGGAAGTGATTGGGTTTACATTAGATGTCAGGAGGGGCACCTGGGTGGCTCAGTCAGTTAAGCATCTGCCTTTAGCTCAGGTCATGATACCAGGGGCCTGAGATCAAGCCCCACATAGGGCTCCCAGCTCAGCGGGGAGTCTGCTTTTCCTTCTGCCCTTCCCCCTCTTGTCCTCTCTCTCTCGCTCGCTCTCTCTCTCAAATTAAAAAAAACAAAAACCCATTAGAGACCAGGAGAGTGGGGCCCTCTTGATGGGATCAGTGCCCTTATAAAACGGACCCTGGATAGCTCCCATTCCTCGTATGAGGTTACAGAGAGGAGATGACCATCTATGAGGAAGAGGGCCCTCCCTGACACCACATCTGCCAGCACCTTGATCTTGAACTTCCCAGCCTCCCTAAGTGTAATAAATGCCTGATGCTGGGGCGCCTGGGTGGCTCAGTCGTTGGGCATCTGCCTTCAGCTCAGCTCATGATCCTGGGGTCCTGGGATCAAGCCCCGTATCGGGCTCCCTTCTCCATGGGGAGCCTGCTTCTCCCTCTCTCACTCCCTCTGCTGTGTTCCCTCTCTCTGTGTCAAATAAATAAATCCTTTTTAAAAATGCCTGATGCTGGGGTGCCTGGGTGGCTCAGTGGGTTAAAGCCTCTGCCTTTAGCTCAGGTCATGATCCCAGGGTTCTGGGATCGAGCCCCACATCGGGCTCTCTGCTCTGCGGACAGCCTCTTCCTCCTCTCTCTCTGCCTGCCTCTCTGCCTACTTGTGATCTCTATCTGTCAAAGAAATAAATAAAATTAAAAAAAAAATGCCTGATGCTTAAGCTACCCTGTATATGTATTTTGTTATAGGAGCCCAAGCTAACTGAGACGAATGAGGGAAAGGTTCTAGAGTTGGATGGTGGTGATGGTTGCATAATGAAGTGAATGTGAATGTGCCTAATGCCACTGAACTGTACTCATAAAAATTATCTAAATGGGGGTACCTGGCTGGCTTGGTCGGTAGAGCATGAGACTCTTGATCTCGGGGTTGTGGGTTCGAGCCCCGTGCTCGGTGTAGAGAGTACTTAAAAATAAAACCTTTAGGGGCACCTGGGTGGCTTAGCTGGTTAAGCATCTGCCTTCTGTTGGGGTCATGATCCCAGGGTCCTGGGACCAAGCCCCTTGTTGTACTCCCTGTTCAGTGGGGAACCTGTTTCTCCCTCTCCCTCCTGGGCATAGAGCCTGCTTAAGATTCTCTCTCTCTCTCTCTCCATCTGCCCCACCCCCTACCTATGTATACATGTTCTCTCTCCCTCTCTAAAATGAATTTTAAAAATCTTTTAAAAATGATTTAAGTGGGATGCCTGGGTGACTCAGTGGGTTAAAGCCTCTGCCTTTGGCTCAGGTCATGATCCGGGGACCCTGGGATTGAGCCCTGCAAGGGCTCTCTCTGCTCAGCAGGGAGCCTGCTTCCTCCTCTCTCTCTGCCTGCCTCTCTGCCTACTTGTGATCTCTGTCAAATAAAATCTTAAAAAAAAAATTTTTAAAATGCTATATGGATTTGCTGCAATGATAAAAAACCTGCTCATTTCAGCAGTACATATACTAAAATTGAGACAATTCAGAGAAGGTTAGCATGGTCCCTGTATGAAGATGACATGATTGAGAGCCTAAGTGGCTCAGTTGGTTGAGTGACTGCCTTCAGCTCAGGTCAGGATCCTGGAGTCACAGGATCGGGTCCCACATCAGGCTCCCTGTTTGGTGGGGAGTCTGCTTCTCCCTCTGACCCTTTCCCTTCTCAAGATCTCATTCTCTCTCGGATAAATACTTTTTTTAAAAAAGATTTTATTTATGGGGTGCCTGGGTGGCTCAGTGGGTTGAGCCTCTGCCTTTGGCTCAGTTCGTGGTCTCAGGGTCCTGTAATGGAGCCCTGAGTCAGGCTCTCTATTTGGCGGGGAGCCTGCCTCCCCTCTGACCCCCCACCTGCCTCTCTGCCTACTTGTAATCTGTCAAATAAATAAATAAAATCTTAAAAAAAAGATTTTATTTATTTGACAGATGGAGATCACAAGTAGGCAGAGAGACAGGCAGAGAGAGAGAGGAGGAAGCAGGCTCCCCGCTGAGCAGAGAGCCTGATGCCAGATGCGGGGCTTGATCCCAGGACCCCGAGATCATGACCTGAGCCAAAGGCAGAGGCTTTAACCCACTGAGCTACCCAGGCACCCCAAATAAATAAATTCTTAAAAAAAAAAAAAAGATGACATGCTTGTGGAGAGTTCCATATTTCTTTATTTTTTATTTGTAAATTTTTATTATTATGTTTTTGTGTGTGAGTAAAACGATAGTTTATTAAGTGAAGATACAGAAGAAGCTCTCAAGGGTGAGAGGGGTCCCGACAGAGTTGCCAGTGAGGGCCTTTAGGGTTGGTCTTTTATAGAAAGCTAACCAGGGAATTTAAATACTGACCACTAGAGACTGGAAGGGCCCTACTACAGGCAAAGTCCCTGAGGTGGGAGAAAGCCATTGAAGAAAAGTCAATGAACAGAAAGCAGAACTGGGTAGGGTTAGGCCAACATTCCCTTCTTTTGAGGAAGGGGGATTAATCAAACCCGAGACTTAAGCCTGGTGGCCACACTATTCACCTTTAATTGGCCAGCAGATACCCAGTTCTGTTGTTTCGGAGAAGAGGTCATCTAAGGGAGAGACGTCTCCCAGGAAAGAAAAGAGGCCACTTTTACTTACCCTTCGCTGGAAGTGATCCCAGTTTCGGCACCGAGATGAAGCGGGACAGCTACGTTCTTGTCTCACAGAGTCGAAGAATGAATCTCTCCAACAACACAGAGTGAGTAAAGCAACAGAAGTTTATTAAGTGAAGATACAGAAAAGACTATCAAGAGTGAGAAGGGTCCCAACAGGTTGCCCTATTTTTAATTTTTTTTTAAAGTTTTATTTTTACTTATTTGAGAGAGACCAAGAGAGCCCGCATAGCAGCAGAAGGAGAGGGAGAAGCAGGCTTCCTGCTGAGCCAGGAGCCAGGAGCCCGATGTGGGGCTGGATCCCAGGACCCTGAGATCATGACCTGATCCGAAGACAGACACTTAACCAGGCATCCCAGGACTACGTTAACTTTTCATTCAGACTTTTCCGAGGAACCTGAGGAAAACATATTCTGCAATTTCTACCACTCTCCTATTGACGAACAGTTGGGTTTTTCCCATTTTTTTTCAGACTGCATATAATGCAGCGTGGGCTGACATCCTCGCTCATGCCTCCCGGGGCCCTCGTGGCTGTTTTTCTAGAATGTTCCTAGAACTGGAACTGTTGGATCCTAGGTTGCACACTCCTGCTTTACCATATACATGGCCCACTTAATTTCCAAAGGGCTGACTTACTTTCCCAGTTGATTTCTCCCCCGGCCCCTGCCTTCAGCTCACTGTACTGGGGTCACTAGGCCTTCTTTCAGTTCCTTTAGCTCATATGGTCCCCCATCACGAGACCTTTGCATCTGCTATTTTTTCTGCTGAGAACACTTCCCCTACCCTCAGCCTAGCTAAGACCTCTTCTTTTCACAGCGCTCAGCTCTTCCCTCCTTAAGCCCAGCCCAGGTCAACCCCATCTTCTCCAGGCCCACATATATACTCCGGAGCCTTGTGCCCCTCTGTTGTGAGACACTTCTCAGTTGCAATGTTCCATCTGTCTGAGCAACGATCGGCACAAAGTCAGTCAACTCTGCTAAGTTTCACCAGCCTGAAAGGAGCAGCCACTATGTTTGTTTTAAGCTTGTTGCCGTATCTCCAGCATCCAACACTGTGCCTGGCACTTCGTAGGCCACGGGCCTTATGATTCTAGTAGCTGTTCTACGTTTTTACTCATATTTGAGTCCAGAATGTGATTTTTCGAGCATGTCTCAGTCTATCTACTGCAGGCCAAAATCAGGACAACGTAAACACAATCTCTTTCCTTGAAGAGCTCACGGAGGGAGGTCAATAAACATTTATTGAGTCTGCTGGACCCGGACATATGTGAGTGCTTAGCAATGGTTTGATTTAGATGTCACCTCTAGTGTGAGTACTACTATACTGAGGAATGCTGATCATTGTTTATTGAGCATTTATTTTTATTATTATTTTTTAAAGATTTTATTTATTTATTTGACAGAGATCACACCTAGGCAGAGAGGCAGGCAGAGAGAGAGGGGAAGGGAAGCAGGCTCCCCGCTGAGCAGAGAGCCCGACCCAGAACCCTGGGATCATGACCCGAGCCGAAAGCAGAGGCTTTAACTCACTGAGCCACCCAGGCGCCCCATTATTGAACATTTGATCATGTGGAAGGAACTCTACTAAATGCTTTACCGTTACAATCTTATCCTACCTTCGCATCCTACCAGGGAGGCACTGTGATTATCTCCATTTTACAGGTGAGGAAACAGCCTTAGAAAAGTGAAGTCACTTCTTCCAGATCACGTAACTAGTAAATGGAGCCGACAGGATTTCCCAGCCAGAATGCCAACATCCTACCATGGTGCTAAATTTCTCCCTCCCCCATTATACTGCTTTCAGTTGGACTCCCGAGACAGAGTACTTAATCACAATAATAAATCAGCTATAGCTACCCATGATGGGGTACTTACTGAGCGTCAGTCACTTTATATTATACATTCGTTTATTCAACAAATATTTATTGAGAATCTCGTGGGCCAAGCTCTAATTGACATGTGTGGAGTTACAGAGGGGGACAAGAGAGATTAAAATTGCTGCTTTGTGGCGGTGTCATCCTAGTGGGAGGAGAAAACAACAAATAAAATCTGTGATAGGTGGTGACCAGTGCTACAGAGAAAACGAAAGCAGAAAAAGGAACTATGGCACGTAATGACTGGGGTTTCTGTGGTCTCATTTCATTCTCCCAAACATCTAGTATTTTCCCACTGTAGAAATGATAATGTGATTCACTTGGTGAAGTCACTTAACCCATAGCACACAGCTCCCAGGCTGAGAAGTCGGGACTCTGGAAGGAACATCCAACTTTCCACTGTAGGAGCACCCAACATTCCGGGCAGGCAGGTAAGTTGACCCAGGTGAGTGAGGATTCCCAAAATTATGCTGACCGGTCCTTGCCGTGCCCAGGACAGACATTAAGCATGATTCGCGGTGGGAGACGTGGAGGCAGAAGTTGATGTCAAGCGCAGGCGACGAATGGATTCCCCAGTTCGGGAGCAGACGTCTAAGGCACGGGAGGTCATTCTGGGGGTGCCTACTAGCCCCCGCCCCGCCCCCACAGCCCACTCTGTGCCCCGCCCCCTTCCGCTCTGGGTGTCTCCAGGCCCTTAAGCTGGGAGAGCAAGTGGCGAGTGACCATGATATGTCGCCTCGCCCTGGGGAAGCCCAGCTCACATGCAAATAGCGGCCTCCCAGACAAGGGGGTCCGCGTTCTCAGGCCTCAGCTGCAGGCGATGACAGCTGGCTCCCTCGGTTTCTGCCCAGCAGATCTCGTGGACCCGGGATGCAGTCTGGAAAAGAGTAGGGGAGAACCTGGGCTTTGGAGCTAGAAAAGGGTCGATTACCACCTCCCCGGAGATGCCTCACATTGTTGCACTTTAAAAGGACCTCTTAGAATCTTTGCAACTTCTTCAAAGAGGTACACTTTAAGATTTAATCAAGCTGAAAATACACTTATTTGGGAGTTTGAGGAATTCATTCCTTGGACAAATTCATCCATTCATTTGAGAGATTGAGTATTTTATGAGCCAGGCCCTAGGGGCTGAGGATAAGCAGTAAACAAGACCAAGGTCAGTCACCTCAGAGACTTTTCCTATTTTTTTTCTTAAAAAAATTAAAAAAAAAAAAATCTCTAGGGGTGCCTGGGTGGCTCAGTGGGTTAAAGCCTCTGCCTTCAGCTCCGGTGGTCGGTCGGTCGTGGTTCCAGGGTCCTGGGATTGAGCCCCGCATTGGGCTCTCTGCTCAGCGGGGAGCCTGCTTCCCTTCCTCCCTCTCAGCCTACCTGTGATCTCTGTTTGTCAAATAAATAAAATCTTTAAAAAAAAAAAAATCTCTAAACCCAAAGCGGGGCTTGAACTCATGACCCTGAGATTAAGAGTCTGGTGCTCAGGGTGCCTGGGTGGCTCAGTGGGTTAAAGCCTCTGCCTTCAGCTCAGGTCATGATCTCAGGGTCCTGGGATCCAGCCCCGCATTGGGCTCTCTGCTCAGCAGGGAGCCTGCTTCCTCCTCTCTCTCTGCCTGCCTCTCTGCCTGCTTGTGATTTCTGTCAAATAAATAAATTAAAAAAAAAAAAAAAAGAGTCTGGTGCTCTATGGACTGAGCTAGCCAGGTGGACTTTTTCTTTTAAAGAGAGACCCATACAATGGGCTGCTAACACTTCCGTATTTTATTATAATTGTGAGAAATATTCTGAATGAGAGTTTTGAGCTAGGGTAAACTGGGCAAACTCACCTGCTCTCAGTTTGCAAGGGTTGGTCTCAGATTTCTCTCCTTGGGCTGGGGTTAAGAGCCAACTGTCCTTCCTAAGCCTCACCAGGGAGAAAGGCCTACTCTCTGCCCTGAAAAGATGCTATGGGGTGAAGAGGAGACTTTTCTACAAAGGCAAAGTGTGTATCTGTGAGCTACTCAGTAAGCAATCGGTCAATTAATGAAGGTCATTTCAAGGAGGGCAAAAGCCAAGGATTCCATCTGCAAAGGATGTTATAATGGCTGGCTAAGAAAAAAGAAAGATCTCAGTACTGTTACTCCTAGATCTCTGGAAGGGTGAGGAATTTGGGGACTAAGGGAGGCACAGTAGGGACTCAGGACTTTCATTAGATAGGCACTTTTCTTTTTTTTTTTTTAAGATTTTATTTATTTGACAGAGATCACAAGTAGGCAGAGAGGCAGGCAGAGAGAGGGAAGCAGGCTCCCTGCTGAGCAGAGAGCCTGATGTGGGGGCTCAATCCCAGGACCCTGGGATCATGACCTGAGCTGAAGGCAGAGGCTTTAACCCACTGAGCCACCCAGGCACCCCTCTTTTTTTTTTTTTTTTTTTTTTAAGTAGGCTCCACACCCAGTGTAGGGCTTGAACTTACCACCCTGAGATCAAGAGTCACAGACTCTACTGACTGAGCCAGCCAGGTATCCTTAGACATGTACTTTTAAATGGGGTGCAAAAAACCCCAGAAAAACAAAACAAAACAAAACAAAAACAAACAAAAAAACTGGTGCTGACACCGCGCTAGGTAGGAGATACATCCATGAGGCAGACGGGTCCCTACACTCCCAGGGCTCCCAGTCAGCCTAGAGCATAGGCAGCAATAAGATAATATGATAAGCGTTATGAGCAGGGCGGGGGGGAAAAAGACATCGAAGCTGATTCCAAGAGGGTGAGAACTATGGAGAGGAGGGCAGGCAGGACTGACTGCTCCCAGTGGAAGGATCACCATATGCAAAGGTCTAGGGGAGAGAAAGCAGGTTTATTCCAAGAACTCAAAATAGTTGAGGGCAGTCAGACTTTGAAGCCTTGTTGGGGAGAGAACCGATGTTGGAGAGAAAAGCAGGGATATTCCACCATTAGGAAGCCTTCCCCTTGGAGGAAAACACCCCCCCCATCCAGATCCAGAGCTATTTAGGGATATGAAGTCCAGAAGGTTGACTTCATTTTAACAAAAAGACAGCATTTACCAACCGCCCAGTTGTAGAACACTGGTTCATTGAATTCTCATAGAACTCTTAGATGGTAGACATGACTCCCATTTTATAAATGGGATAACTCAGGCTCGGTTTGGGCACCTTGTCCAAGGTCATCTAGCTCACCAGATCTGGGAATTTGGAATGTCCTTTTATGGAGATGCTTTTGTTCCAGCAGTTCCTTTTTACCCGAGATAATGCATGGGAAAGCTTTTTTTGTAACCGAGCCATGGCCACAGGAGGCATTCTTGCTAACTCAGGTAGACTCAGTGCCTCCATCCCGTTCAACCCGCAGCAGCGGAGCCCAGGAAGGGGCAGTAACGAAAGCCAAAAGGCCCAATGGCCTCTCTTAAAATTCCCTCCTGTCTATTCTGATTCCCCCTCTGGGGGTACTTCCAGATACTATCTTCTGCTAAATAGAGAGTTTCTCAGAAGTTGCAAGTCGTGGGAGGTTTAAAAAAAAAAAAAAAATCGGCAGCATCAACGACAAAAAGGCCGGCAGCTGCCTGAACAGAGTTTGAATTTTGAACAAAGGGCAGGGTGAGACCCGAAAGTAAACGCTGACACATCCTCTCTCCAGCTGTGAACTGGGGGTCTGAGGGCTGCTGCAAAGGTCATCGGTCTCTACATCTTTGGGGCAGGAAATGCAATTCAATCCTCTCAGTGACTGATCGTTCTGCAAGATTAATGGAATCGTCTCCAACACTGGTCTGTTCTGACAGGACAAAAAGTGAATCAAACTTCTCAGCTCCCCTCTCTTCTTGCTAAGCAAGGTCAGCTGATTCCCCATTTTAAAAGTTCAAAACTTTCTCTCCAGGAAATTTGTCCCCAGGGTGTTCTTTTGTGGGTGGGAAACTCTACCTGCTGGGGAGAGAACCAAAGGCGACGCTTGAAGGTCTGAGGACCTTTCTAAGCTTTTCATCTATTCCTACTTCATCTTTCAAAATAAAATTAATGTCGAGGGCAAAAATCGTCCCTGAAAGGGTTAACCGCCAGCCCTGCGGTCCGGCCCTCAGGGACTGGCAGCCAATGATAATTTAGCATGATGAAGTAATGCCTGGGTTTTGATTTCCATTGGTTAACACATTTGTCCATCAATCGAAAGATGCAAGTTTTCGGAGTATCTTTGAACTTTTATGACTCTCCTCCTGGAGTTAACCCCTTAATTAACTCACCTGTTATTTTCAAGTTTCCTTCGGGTCCTAGCACGGGAAGATGCAGAACTTTAGACCCGAAGTCTTCCCAAAATGCCCAAAGCCAGACACTCAGGCTATACGTAAGCTGCTCTGACTCTGGTAATTCCATCTACACAACACTGGTGAAAAAATTAAAACATTAAAAAAATAATAATAAGGTCTTTGGGAACTCCAATCACGCTAATAGAAAAAGTATGGTCTGTGGTTCTCCAAAATATTTTTAAATTGCAAACATAATACAAAAAATGGCAAAAATCTAGGATTTGGCAAAGCTAGAAGGTGAATAGACAAGTCCTTGGTATATTTCCACCGTATATTTAATTTCGATGTCTTTATGCTTGAAATACCTGATAAATTTAAAAGGGCAAGTAATGCATGAGATGGTCTGTGTATAACCCCTCAAAATTTTGTCTCTCCTCAGAACCTCAGAAGTGATCAAACATAATGGTTTGCTGGTCCACTGAAATGCTTCCTTCTTCTTCTTCTTCTTTTTTCTTTCTTTCTTTTTTTTTTTTTTTGACTTAAATGGGATCACAACAAATACATTACATTACATATACATATTGACTTTTTTCTTAGCTAATCTTGAACTTTTTCTGAATCATGACGTTCAGATTTATTTCATCCTTACCTAATATTTTAGAATGATTCAGTTCTACAGATAGTATATGGGAAAATCATCATATTAAGTGATGAAGGAAAGGACAGTGCGTATATTTGTGTGACATCGTCATAATAGAAAATATATAGATGTGTGTGTAAATGCATAAACTATTTCTGATAGGATACCCAAGGGACACTGCTAACAAGTTTTCCGGGGGTGGGAGTGTGAAGGAGAGAAACTGGGTGCTTGGGCAGAGATACGGGAGAAAGACTTAAAGCAATTTTTTTTTTTTAAGATTTTATTTTTAAGTCATCTCTACACGGAAAGTGGGGCTCGAACTAATAACCAGGAGATAAGAGTCACGTGCTCTAACAGAGCCAGCCAGGAGCCCCAAGACTGGAAGAAATTTTAAAACAATTTTTAAGTCGTGGAATATTTCAGAAGTACAATAGAATTTGTAAAATTCTAAAGTTCATTTTGAAGAATTACACTCAGGTGCCCACCATCTAGATTAAGAGATGGAAAATCACCAGCCCCTTCTCTGTTCACATTCCCTGTTCTAGAGTGGAGTCTCTTCTGCACTTTGTGTTAATCATTCTTTCGCTTTTACTTATGCCTTACTCTTATGTATATATACCCACACAATATTTAGTGATTTAGATTTACTTGATTTTGAGACTTATAGTCTTAAAAAGAATGAATAAAATTAAATTCCTGTTTGAGGAGGATAATACAGGTACATAGTATAAAATTCAAAAGGTACTACACCTTAGAAAATGCAATTAAGTCTGTAAGGTCCCACGTCAGGCAACTCTAATGCATACGTGTGTTAAAAACGTCACGTTGTACCAAAGAATACGTTCACTTCTCTTTTTCCAGTCTCTCCCCCCTCCCCCATTTTTTGGTTCTATTTCTTTCCAAAGAAAAGCCTGTACATCCAAAAGAATAAATGTAGACATAAATTTGTCCTCTTTGGTTGATGTAAGTGGTCAGCACAATTCACTATAAGTAGTCCGCACCTTGTTCTGTTTTGTGTTAATTTTTTTTTTTTTTTTTTAGATTTTATTTGGGAAAGAGAGAGAGAGCAAGCATGAGCAGGGGGAGGCGCAGAGGGAGAAGTAAACTCCCTGCTGGACAGGCAGCCTGATGCAGGCTGGATCCCAGGACCTTGAGATCGTGACTGGAAAGGAAGGTAGATGCTTAACCGACTGAGCCACCCGAGTACCCCTGTTCTGTGTTAATGTAAGGATATCATGATGTCATCCTCATCAGTTTATACAGAACTACCTTATTCTTCTTGATGATTTGATAACATCTGAATGGACAGCCAAATGGTCCAAGAATTATTTAATCAGTTCCCCAACTTTGGGATCCTTTTCAATCTCTTTCTGTTGCAAACAGGGCTACAATGGATCGCATCTTTGTTTTTGTGTCTATCAGCAGGATATCTATCAGGAAGTGGTTACCCATTTCTAAGGCTTCCTGCCCCAACACCACTTATCTGTCCTTGAAAAGTCTATTTGTCAGATCCGGGCAGGTGGGACAATCTTGTATCTAACTGGTATCCCCAGGTGCCCACCGTGCTAAGCCCTTGGCAGACCCTCAGAGTGAGTGGTTTAAGGAACAGCACTGGGAACATTCATTTTATCAGATGGTCCCTTCGAGGAAACCTTTGCAGTCATCCCTGTCCCATTCGCCCACCCATCATTCCAATACATCATTTTCTCAGGGTCCCCTCGTTCATTCCACAAATATTTCCAGAAGGTTGATTATAGAGACACAGTGCCAAATCAGACTCTGAGATATATCTAGTCTGGTAGGTGAGTTAAGACAAACTCTGGAAAACACTGTTAAGGTTGCACCATCCCGGGCGCCTGGGTGGCTCAGTGGGTTAAGCCGCTGCCTTCGGCTCAGGTCATGATCTCAGGGTCCTGGGATGGAGTCCCACATCGGGCTCTCTGCTCGGCGGGGAGCCTGCTTCCCTCTCTCTCTCTCTGCCTGCCTCTCTGCCTACTTGTGATCTCCTGTCTCTCGCTGTCAAATAAATAAATAAAAATAAAAATAAAAATCTTTAAAAAAAAAAAAAAAGGTTGCACCATCCGATAACAGACACCAGCCGATGTACAACTATTTAAATTTTAATTAAAATTAAATAAAATTTAACATTCATTTCCTTAATCTCACTAACCACATTTCAAGAGCCACATGTGGCTAGAGGCTGCTGCATTGGACAGCACAGACATAGAATGTTTCCATGACCAGGTCCTAAGGGACAGCCCCGCTGGGGGGCATAGTGAGTGGTAAAGTGTGTGAACTCTGGATTCCTGCAAGCCCTGGGTGCAGATCCTGTCTCTTATTTTAAGGCTGTAAAATTTAGGCAAGTACCTAGACCTCTCTTCGAGCCTCAGCCGTAGTGGTGGGGAATTATAGACCCTCCCTCATTAGGGCTTTGGGAAAGACACAAGACAGTAACAAACAGGAGTGGCTTTGCTTAAAGACATGGTAGGCACTCAGAAATCCGGAGCTCTTATAATTATGTATGAGGGTGAGAACAGCTTCAGTTTCTAACAGTTTTTAAAATCTTGGGGATTCCCAACTCCCCTGGGAGCCGTCTGTCCAGTCCCTGTCCAGGCTGGAGTTCTTCCATATCCCCTGTGTGTTAAAGCACAGAGCTGCTCAATCAACCTTTGATGAATGAAGAAATGAATGAATGCGGCCAACACAGCCAGGGTTTGACTGGGTCTTTTGTAAGAATGAGAAGGAGGGTCCGGGAAGTCATTATTACTAAGTTTCAAATACAACTGGCCTGTTCCCCCCCCCCCCCCCCCCCCCCCCCCCCCCGCAAGAAATAATACCTCTGTTGGAGAAGCACCTACATCTCCCCTCCCCTCTCTCACCTACTGCCCACGCCTCTGGGACAATTAGCCAGCACCAGGAGCTCAAGGGTCTTTGGCCCATCCCCCTTTGGCCCAAAATAACCTCCTCCCCCACTTGGAGCAAATGCCTGGAATTCTTTCAACAGGAGGACAAAGCCTTTCATCTGCCAATTACTGATAAAGGGAAAATGCAAATATCGCTGGGGAAGGTGATCCATCAAGAGCCCAACATTTACTGAGTGACCACTTAGGACCGGGCGGTAGGGTAGGCATTCTGGGGGAGTCCGAGAGAACAAACACCCCAGTTGGCCCATTCTTCTCTCTGGGCTGTAGTTTCCTCAGGGTTTGTAAAGAGAAGGGATTAAATTAGGTGACTACTCAAACCCTTCCCACTCTGACAGGCCAGGAACTCCCCATTGGGGTGATATATGGACTTAACTTTTGGCACTGAGGTGCTTGCCAAAGGATCCTTTCCTGACACCAGCGTTTGGGGACACCCTGAGGCCACATGGGGAGAGAAGCATCTCTGGGAGTAAAGGAGAATTGGGATCAAACATTCTATTTTGTTTTTGCCTTATGGCACTTAACTTCCTTTTCCTGACCCGCCAGCTGCGGAGGCCCTCCTTTGAACATGTTCATTTCATTATGTGGGAACAAGGAAGGTGATCAGTATCCATAAAGGCTGTGATGAAAGTAACTACACTTACAAGCTTGTGGCCTTGAACGGCTTTGCCTTTCTGAGACTCAGTTTCCTCATTTGTAACATGAGTCCTAGAACAAGACTCTTATTCTTCAAGGGGTCTTCTGTGAGAGAAACTGGTAAGATGGTCCCTGGTTCTTGACAGAGGCTGAGGGCAAAACCTCCTCATTCCCACTATGCTGAAATAAGTTTTGGTATTTGCCATCTAGAGGACTGGGATTAAAACAAACTTAAAAAAACAGTTTTTAGGGGTGGGTGGAAAAGAATATAGAAAGGACAGGAAACTTTAAGGTGTGTGAGGGGGAAGCTGTCTTTTAGGGTGACCCAGAGGTGGTGGTTCACATCCGATCTCTGATGGGGAAGCCACTTCCTTTCCACACATCTGAATGGAGTGTCCACTAGGGAGGATATTGGCTTGGCGCAGAGGAACCACCGCGACGGATCGTGTCTCTGAGCCTCAGTTTCTCTATCTGCAAAATGACTATCTTAGAGGCTTAATGGCAGAAATAAAAATACGTTAAGTTTTTTTTGGCCAAGCCTGCTATGAGCATCTATGTTCCTTTAACAGAGCTGTGCCCTGTCCTCATCTCCTCCTGATCGTTACCCCAAAGAGCAGGCCTAGTTGGACTGGAGGAATGGTTACCGCCAGCTTTTCTCATAATCAGAGTTGACCTGACTGTTGTTCATAATGGAATTAACTACAGGACAGCCGCTTGTAGGATTCCACTTTTGGGGGTGGTCACGGCTAACCAGGTATACTGAGGGAAAGCAAGAAAGAGTCAGTCCCTCTGCCAAGAATTCCTGAGAACTCATCAAGCGGCACCCAAAGGTCCCCGCGCCCCACCCCAGAGCTACTGCACCTTTCCACCGACTTTTCTCCTATAAACGGCCAATAAGGGCTTACCCTTCGCCTGCTTGCCAGCTGCGTTAGGAGGCGCCAGATCGGATTCTCTCGGTGTTTCACTCCTGAGCATCTATTTCCTTCTCTTGGCGAGCGCAGGGACCTTTAAAAACTGTCCAACTTCTGTTCCAGGGCTCGTCGCCTAGTGAAGGACTCCACAGACGCGGGCAGGATGAATGAATGAAAGGCAACGTCTTCCGGTCAGCTCGCGTCTGAAAAGGCTCTGGTGTGGATGTATTTCCTGTACCTGCGTTTGTGTGGGTCCATATCTTTGAGTCCGGGAGTTTAAAAGTTATGCAGTCCGTACAGGTATGGAGCTGCGCTAAATTCTTCCTGAGCCCCCAGATTCCTCCTCCATATGGCAGGTCCTCATATGGGGGTCTGGAGAGGATCGCTCCCCCCCCCAAAAAAAAAACAAGACAAGCAGCAGGAAAAAAAAAAAAAACAATTACATATACAAAGCGCTTTGAATTTGGGTCGGCCACGTAGGTAAGAGGGTGGGGTGGATGAAGGAAGAGGAAGAGGGGTGGCCCGTGGGGACCGTGGGCAATGGGGGCAGGGATTGAGGTGGGGGGTCGTTTTTGGGGGTGCCAGCCCTCGGGGGCTTTCTAGCCAGCAAGCTCGGCTTGCATTTCCGCGCCTCCCGCTGAGGCCAGCCGTGCAAATCTGCACCTCCCTCCCCACCCCCTCCCTCCTTCCCTCCCTCCCTGCCCCGCCATCTCCGGGATGCGCCCGCCGCCTGCAACTCAGCCCTCCAAAAGTCAGCTCTGCACACAACTCCCGGGCGGCGGCGGCGCCTGCGTGCAAGGCGCACTCGTGACCCAACAACAAAACAGCGATGCCAGGGCGCTAACGGCGCCCGGTGCCTCCCGGGCGCCCTCCCCGCCCCATACCTCCTCGGGCAGCCGCCCCCGCCCCCCCTATCCCGGGCCGGGTGCCCCCTCCACTAGCCCGGCCGCGGGCTCAGAGCGCGATCGGCAACAATGTTTACGTTCCGGGGATTATGACGTCGACGGCTCCCCCCCCACAACTGCTGAAAATGGTTTCCTAGGACTTTGCAAACGGATCTGCTTAAGTGTTGGTGCAAAACTTTGTAGATCTCGGCTGTGGCTTGCTTTATTTATTTATTTTTTGGTTTGTTTTCTTTGGTCTTCCCTCCTTCCCCCCTCCGCCAAAATGCAGGGGGCAGGAGTGTTGACAATTAATTGGTGAACTCTCCTAAAAAAATGGAGGCAGAGAAAGACTCTGGAAGAAGATTGGTGTGTAGCTTTTTTTTTTTTTTTTTCCAAATCTGTATCTGGTAATGATAGATCTATTTTTTTTGTTGTTGTTGTTTCTTGCTGCCTTTTCTTTCCTTTTCTGTATTTTGCAAGAGGACCGGAAAAAATATAATAAATTGCATGCAAAAGGAAGCAAGCAGCTTACTCCTCCAGTCCCTTGTGAGGCTCAGAGTCTCAGACACTTGAGTGGGGAGGTGGTAGCGGGGAAAGGCGTGGAGAGAGGCTGAGCGGGCTCGGGGTTCGCCCGGAATCTGGGGGGCTGCAGGGCCCGGCGCTGGGCGGTTGAGGGAGGAGGCAGGGGATGCGGGGAGTGGTGGGGGAGTCTCCTTAGGAAGTGAGTGTGCGCGCGCGCTTGTGGGGAGATGAGGCAGCTGCTGGTGCGTTTTGGGGTCTCCGATGGGAGCTTTGTGGCGGGCCGTCTGCCTCTCCCCCTCCCAAGCCCCGACCTCCCCCTCCACCTCTTCTTCTAGCATTGGCGGGCGGTCGGCGGGGGCGGCTGGGGTCTCAGCCCTTCCATTTCAGCTTTCCAGCTTCCCGAGAAGCTCGCGGGCGGCTCCAGTCTTAGAAATGCCGCCGGCCCCCGGTTCCGGCTTCCCGGCTCTGACGCGGCGGCCGCCGGGGCTACTGTTAGCGCCGAGCAGGACGCTGCGGCGGCTCCTCCCGGGGCCTACAAATGCCCCGCCAGCCCGTGCGCGGAGCCCCCTTCGCGGGTTACATAACCAGGCTCCCGGCCGAGTGGGCAAAACTCAACACCTATCGGGGGTGGGGGGGCAGGGAGAGACCCCCAGATGTCCTTTCCACGGCCTCCAAAGATGCAGGAGGGGAGTGTCCTGCGTAGGGCACTGCCGGACCCTGGGGGTGCGGGCCCCTCTCGTTATCCTGATTTTCAGCATCTTTGGCATTTGCGCAAAGTTGCTCGGGTCGCAGTGGTGGGGTGCGGGGGGCGCGCAACTCCTGCACCTGCTTGAGCTGGGCCTAGGGTAAGAGGAGACCCCCAGTTCCCCCAATAATGCCTCGGGCTCTCTGGTTTGGGTCCCCGCAGCGTCCGATTGACCGCCAGAGATACGACGAGAACGAGGACTTGTCGGACGTGGAGGAGATCGTCAGCGTCCGCGGCTTCAGCCTGGAGGAGAAGCTGCGCAGTCAGCTGTACCAGGGGGACTTCGTGCACGCCATGGAGGGCAAAGGTGAGGTGCCCCCTCCTCGGGCCGCCCTCCGCGCCGCGGGCCGAGCGCACGTGGGGAGGGAGCTGCCGGTGGCTGGGTTCGTATTTCGCGCCCGCGTCCCCCATTCCAGGGGATCCGGTGACGAAACGAGGCCGAGCACTGGGGGGGTGGGGTGGGGTGGCGAAGGAGGAGAGCAGGCGGGAACGGGGGCCGGGCGTGGGCCTAGACCCGGCCAGCGCCCACAGTCGGCCGCAGGGTGGGCAGAGCCAGGGGACCAGCGGTCTGAGGAACCTGGGAACTGACGGGTGGACGGAGGGAGGGCGGGTGCGCCGCATTCTACCCCTCCCAGAGCCAGCCCGGCTCCTTGGGCTGGATGAGGTGCGGCTGCCTGACTGGGAGAGGGGCTGAGGTGCCCCTGCGGCTTTGGGATGAGGACCCCCCCTAGGCCTGAAGCCTCGCGAACCCCGTCCCATCTCAGGCCCTGCCAGTTAGGAGCTGGTGCTGGGGATGCTGGGGTCCCTGAATGATGCCTCCTCAGCCCCTGGGGTCTGCGGAACCCTGTAACCTTCTGGTCTCTGCCAGATTTGAGCAGGGGCTGGATGAGTTTCAGAGCTTTTGTTGAGTGCACCCACTTATGCCTGAGGCCTCTGACCCTCCAGCCCTGACAGTTTGAAGTAGGGACTGGGGATAAGAAGAGTTTTACTCCCTCAGGCTTTGGGCTGAGATCCCTGACCCCTGTGGTTTGAAATGAAAATGGGGGTCCCCCTCTGGGGAACGAAGTCTCTTCTCAGCCTGAGACCTTGAGAGCACTGTCCCTTCTAGGCCCTGCCAGTTTAGAGAACTTGGGAAAACCTCTGAGGTCTTGGAGTCCCATCCCAGCCTGAGACCTTCAGGACCTGAGTTTCTCCCTGACCCTGTATTAGGAAGTTGTCTGGTGCTGTGCTGCCAATGTTGGGGTGATGCTCTGGCTTGGGTCTGAGGCCTCCAGAGGCCCCATGTGACCTGTGGTTCTGCCTGTGGGGTTGGGGTTTTGGAGATGCCCCTGCCTACCTAGGTATTTCCCTGGGCTCTCTGGGGTTTCTAAGTTGGTTTTTTGTTCTTTTCCCCTCCTCTTAGATATTCAGGTTTCCTTTATAATACACCGTTTTCATTGTGTTGACACCCCTGTGCCCCTTGGAAAGCCTTGCATCCCTCAGTGAGCTGACCACAGGGACAGTGCCTTCCCCTCCAGGTTCTGGTTGAGTGCCTGGGGCTGTAGGTTAGCCTCCAGAAGAGACCGTCCTGGCTTTGCATTTTTGAAGTTTCTCTTTTGTGCCCACTGTTTCCTGGAGTGCAGGGCTTCAGTGGTAGGGGGTAGTCCTTGGGGGAGGGAAGAAGACATTTCTTCCAGCCTGCTAGGTCCGAAGGACATCGCACCTTGATGCAGACGGTCTGGGGGGGCTAGTCTCAACCCATTTAAATTTCCTTAGTGCAAATGGGATTTTAATTCCTTTGGTTTCCTTCCCATTTTACTGAGTTTGGTGGATCCTATGAGAAAACAACATGCAAACTCTTCCTAGTCATTGGTGAGGAATTCTCAGCCCAAGATCTGAGTGTTTTCTCAAGCTCATTTGAGGAAGTTGAAGCTGAAGAGAGTGGGGGTGGGGGGCGGGCTTTGGGTATGGGTGTGGGTGTGTGGGGGGTGGCTTCCAGCTAGGGAGAGCCTTTAAATCTTCTGTCCAGGCTCTTTTCAAAGGAGAGGGCCCTAGCGATTTGGTAGTTAATTCAGATCTGGCCCCAAAACTTCGAGGGAGGAGCTAGAAACAGAAGGAGCCCTTAGCCTGGATTCAAAATAGAAGCTTCTTAAACTTCTCTGCCTTTAAATCCTTAGGAATCCCCATTCACTGTGAGCCCCTGGGGATCTGAGCTGCTAAGGTCAGGGCTTTCCCCAGCTCTGGTTTTGTTCTCTTCCTCTGCTCTGAGTAGAGTTGCCTTGGCCTCCTCCCCCACCGAGCTGCCCTGGTGAACTGCTTCCCTGGGGCAGGGGCTCCCGTGGCCTGTGGTCTCTCCTATCTCTCCTCTGACCCACCAGGGAGGGCTTGTGGCTGTGTGGATTGCTTTGGTTCACCTGAGGATTTGGGAATGTGATGGTTTATCTCAGCCTCCCTCCATTCCATATTTTGGGGTAAGGTTGGGTCAGATCCCCTGGTTTTGGAACTCGAGGAACATCGAAACGAAGGCCTCCTTCACTCTTCAGGGCTTTCGATAAGGGATTTGGGGGTCTTTGCTAGACAAGCCCGAAACGGAGCACTACCTTGTGAATTGGCTTTGGGCTTCACTGTGTGTTCACCTGGGGGGGAGCGTCCGGGTCTGTTCCCCGGTGGAGACAAGGATGGCAGTAGCTGGAGCAGAATTACACTATTAAGACAACAAAGCTGTGCCCAGTTCTCTAGTTATTTTGGCACCAAATACACAGTTTCCAGGGAAACCAGCTTCCCCCCCCTCCCCTTCACTATGCGGGATATTACAATAAGATCTTCCCCGATGCTCAGCTACAATGAGAACCCTCTTCCCAGCCCCCTCTCTGGGGCTTCAGATCCTCCCAGGTGGCATTCTTCGATTTTGCACTGCCTTTACTTTCTGAGCTCAGCTTGGGGTGCATTTCTCTGTCCCTCTTTCTCAGCGATGGCTGGGGCCTTTTCTGTGCGGGGCTCTTTCATGAGTCTCCCTCCCCAGCCTCCCTGGCCTTGGGCTGTTCATTGACAAGTTCTGACCCGTGGGGCATGCGGGGAATGACTGAGTAGGCAGAGGAGGTGACAGTTGGCATGGGCTGGGCCTGCTCCGTTTCCTTGTCATTGGACGGGGATCTCTTGCCCTAGCGAGGGAACCTGGTAGAACCGTATAACCCATGTTCTTTCCTCCGACCGATCGTTCGTGGCTCATCTGCTCCTTCCTGACTTAACCAAGCTGTTTTAATTCCAATATCCAAACAGATTTCAACTATGAATACGTGCAGAGAGAAGCTCTCAGGGTTCCCCTGATATTTCGAGAAAAGGATGGACTGGGGATTAAGTAAGTTGGCGAAACGAATTGCGTCTTCCCATGTCTCTCTCCCTGGTAGATCTTCTTCTCCCCTTCTCCTCACCTTTCGTCACAGAGAAGGATCTTTCTTCATTGTATGGGGAGAGTATCTCTTTGTTCAAGGCCTGACAAAGGGGAAAAGCTCTCCAAAGATTGGTCTTTTTCAGAGAATTTGGGCAGAGAGGACAGAGGGTACTTAAACAGTGTTGACTTTTTTTCCCTGACCCACCCCAGTTACGTGCAGTGGGTTCCTAAGGAGAATTGTGTCCCCCTCCCAAGTTAGGAAACTGAGGCAGGGCCTGAGCTGTGAAGGGATTGGCCAGTCACTAAGCCCAGAGACATATTTTTCTGCTTAGACTTCCACTGTGTGGGAAATTGGTTCTTTTCTGTGGAGGGCCTGTTCCTAGGATGCTAGGCTCCAAGTCTTCTGTTTCTCTGCCTGCCCCAGCACCTGCCTCCCCCACTGTGTCTTGTTTGGTTTACATTCTCTTAGAGATCTGTCAGAGCTCCAGGTGGGGTGGGGGAGAGATCCGGGAGGAAGGCTGGAAGAACAGGTTTCCGCCCCTTGGGCAGGGGTGGAGAGGAGCCCGCTGGTATCATCCCAGCTTGCCTCCTCTCCAGCCTCTCCTGCCAGGCTTGCTCAAGAGTCTCGTTCCTCGTTCCTCAGGTAGAAATCAAACCTTTGACATCACTGTTAATTAATAGTGAAGGTCATCACCATCATTATAGCCGGTGTTACCAGATCCTTGGAATTGGAATGATGTGTGTCTTTTTTTTTTTTTTCCCCTTTGAGCTTAAAGGGATCTCTGCAGCCCTCCATACAATTCCTTTTATGGCGAGTGTTTGCTAGAAGAAGAGACACAGAGAGAGCTGCCCACCCTAAAAGAATGCAGGTGTTTGAATGCCCAGCTCTGGGACTTACCCTTGACACCACAATTCAGTCTTCCCCTGAAGAGTGGGGTGGACGGTGGGTGTCGCATCCTTTCTGCAACAATGCTGAGTTCATATTTGGGAGAGTGAGGGGGTTGGCTTCCCTACCAGGATGAGGAAAGGGCTCAGGGGTTGGAGAGCGACCCTCCCTTGGGACATTGACTGGTCTATCACTTTCCCTCTGGATGATCTCATTTTGGTTTCCCAAACTGAGAGCAAGGAAGAGCGAAAACCCTCTTGGAAAATGGCCTTCCCCGGCCCCCAGAGTTGGGTTGAACTCTGTTGTCTCTGGCCTCTCAGCAAACGCCTGTACTCCTCTTTTTCCAGGATGCCTGACCCCGATTTCACAGTCCGAGATGTCAAACTCCTAGTGGGTAAGTTGCTTGCTGTGTGAGCAGCTCAAAGATGCCAAAAGCAGGGAGGACAAGGGGCAGGAGGTCTCTACCACCCGCCTGTTTAGATTTTTAACTGCCTCTGAGAAGAAAGTCCCTGTAGGAAGAGGCAGGAGCAGGTGCGAGCTGCAACCGTCTCGTTCTGGAGAACAGGTCAGATTGCACAGTCGTGAGAAACCATATGGGAGGGTGTTTGCCAGTGCGCGGTTTTATGAGGCCAGTTTGGACCCTAGCCTCCATCAGCAACACAATCTTAGATCTCTTCTTTGCGTTTGTTTGTGGGTTGCTGGGTAAACACTGGGTGCTTTGTGACCCCTGAAAGACTTTCAGACCTCCAGGGGCAGGATCATTCTTCTTGCTTCCTCGGGGTTCTAGACAAGTCTAGGGTGGGGTTTGCCACCCTAACCAGAAAATGCTCATTAGCTCCCTGAGCACCTGCAGAGTGTGGCTGATCCCTTAGGGGTCCGGACACCTGACCAGGTGGCAGGTGGCATTTCAGGTGTTAGGGAAGTCCTTGGATAAACCCATTCTTTCCGGAGGTGTTTCTCAATTAGCTCCTTCATGGCAGGCAAGTTCAGAGCTGTGGGCGTGACAGACCAGATCCCTCTCCTCTTGCTTGGCGTGACACGGCAACAGAGAAGTAAATAGTTTTCAAAAGTCTGTATCTTTTTGGAAGGTCATTAGGCCTATGAAGAAATAAAGCAGGATATTGGGATGGAGCGTGATGGGAGCTGTATTTATTTTATTTTTAAATTTTTATTTATTTGTGTTTTTAGAGAAAGCACGAGCGCACTTGTACACCTGTGGGTGGGGGAGGGGCAGAAGGAGAGGGAGAGAGAGAATCTTAAGCAGATTCCGCGCCCAGTGCAGAGCCCTGCTTGGGGGCTCTGTCTCATTACCCTGAGATCATGACCTGAGCCAAAATCAGGAGCCGATGCTTAATAGGATACCAACTGAGGAACCCAGGACCCCCCCTGGTTGCTATATTTTAGATGAGGTGGTCAGAGAGGGCCGTGTGTGTGTTTATACATTTGGACAGAGACTTGACTGATGAGAAGCCAGCTGTGGGAAGGAACGTGCCAGATTGAGGGACAGGCCAGGGCGAAGGCCAGGAGGTAGGGGGAGAGTAGGAGTAAGGGGGAAAGTAGAAGGAGAGGGGGGAGGTCACAGGGCTGGGGCCATGGGGGGCCTTAGAGGCCCTGGCAGGGAATTTGGGGTGGATGCCTGGTGTGATGGGAAGCCAATGAGGAGTTTTAAAGGAGGGCAACGGGGGTCACTAAGCTATCCGATCATTTTCTTTGGGAGTGGGTGAGAAAGTTTTTTTAAAAATTGACATAAAATTCATACAGCAGGAAACTCAGTCTTTAATCACTCTAGAGTGTGCAGCTCAGCGCCCTGAGTGCATTTACGGTGTCATGCAGCTGTCACCACGATGGGATTTCAGAACGTGGGTCACCTACACAGTCAACCCCCCGACCACCAGGGGTGTGCTTTTTGCCTCTGTGGGTCTGTCTATTCTGGACGTCTCGTGTAAGTGGAATCCCGCACTGTGTGGCTTTTGTGACTGGCCTCTTTCCCTCAGCCTCCCGGTTGTGAGGTTCCTCTATGTGACAACCGGGGCCGGGGCTTCGTTCTCTTTTATGAATGAACAAGATTCCACTGGACGTGCGTGTACACCCCGTCTCGTTTATCCATTCGCCAGGTGATGGACGTTTTGGTTGTTTCCATCTCTTGTGTGATGGAATAATGCTGCTGTGAGCACTTGTGTACGAGTTTTTGTGCGGACATATGTTTTCCTTTCTCTTGGGTCCATACCCGGGTAAGTGGGTCATATGGTAACTATATTTAACCCGAGGAACTGCCAGACTTTTTCAAAGCAGCTGGCCATTAGCAGCAGTGTACGAGGGCTCCAGTTTCTCCACATCCTCGCCAAAGCTCGTTATTGCCTGTCTTTTTGAGGATCGCCGTCCTAGTGGGGATGAAGTGGTGTGATACGATTTAAGTTTCATAAAAGCCGACGCGGGTGGCCGTGTGGGTGAAGACAGCTGGCTGGCCAGGGGTTATGTCAGATAATCCAGCTGGAATAATTGACCCCAAGTACTCGGAAGGGAGGACCCATGGGCTAGAAGGAGATGCCGGTGATGATGGGTGGAGGAATCTTAGGTAAAGCTGAATTCTAGAAATGCTGAAGGAGGCGAACATCAGAGCAGAAGGCGCAGACTTTCCAACACTGTGCAGAAGATGAACGATGGACCCCCAAAATTAAGTCTTGGCACCGAAAACTCATTTCAGTGCCTCAGCCCTACCCAGGGTGTTTGCTGTTGAACAGCCTCAGTCTGAGGCCTAGCTCTGCCAGCTGACTGATTTGGGGCAAGCCGTTTACTGCAAGCCTCAGTTTTCACACCTGCAAAATGGAGCTAGTAGCAGAATCTGCCTCAAAAGAGGATGAGATTGAATGAAGGCTTAGCATTACATTGGCTGATGGGTACTTGGTGAATGGTCCCCGATTTGTTATAATGGCAGGACACGGATCTGATGGGATTCCCTTTATGCGTAAGGATGAAAGCCAGATTCTCAAGTCAGGTTCGGGCAATATCAGTCTTCATAATGATGCTCTTGGGCCTTTTGAGGAACTTAAAAGCTCTGCGAAGTTTTATTATACTCTAGTCGTATGCTGGCTGCTGCTACTTTCTTTGTGCCTCATTCTGCTGGTTGTTGAAGCAAGAGGACGTAAGTAGATGGTTCAGACATCCTTGCCAGTTCTCGAAGAGTCTGGGATGGCAAGGAAAATGGGCTAGTGATACCTGCACCCTATCTCGCTTGGCACTTCTGTGACGATAGAATGGATTGATGGGTATTGAAGTGGTTTGGAACTGGTTTGGTACTGTGGTTTGGTACTGTGTTCTGACATCAGGAGGGGTGCAGTTAGCATGGAGAGTTATTAGGCCCATTTTATTTTATTTATTTTATTTTATTTTTTAAAGATTATTTATTTGTTTATTTGAGATAGAGAGAGTAAGCAAGCAGGAGCGGGGGGGAGGGGCAGAGGGAGACAGAGAGGAAGCAGACTCCCTGCTGCCCAATGCGGGGCTCGATCGACCCCAGGACCTTGGGATCGTGACCTGAGCTGAAGGGAGACGCTTCACTGACTGAGCCACCCAGGCGCCCCTATAATGCCCATTTTAGTCTCTGAGAGTGCCCACGGGCTTCTGGGGAGCAGTGAAAGGACACATACTTCATAGTGACATAAATGGCAGGTGTAACTCAAGCTGGCTTAAGCAAAACAGAATTCACCGGCTTACGTAATAAGTTTAGGGTGTGACCTTCAGGAACCTCTTGATCTAGGTGTTCCAAGATCTCGAGAGGTTGACTCTTCATTTTTCTGTTCTGCTTCCCTCTTTCGCTTCCACTTTCTGTTTCATTCTTGGGCAAGCTTCTCCCCATGGGCTGGCAAAGATGGGGAGCCAGCAGCTCTCCACTTCTTTCCTGCCAGGTCAGGGCCTCTCTCGCCACATCTACCAGTGATTCCATCAAGGATCTCTGGGTTGGCTCTGGCAGGTTTAGCACAACCTGGGTCTGCTGCAGCACAAGCAGGTGATCGGGGAGTGGGGACGGGGTGGCACTCAGGGTTGCTGGATGGCATAAACATGCCCCTTATGGAAATGGAAATGGGCTTCTGCCTCGGAGGGCAGCCTATGGGGTGGTCAGTGTGTGATCTCAGCCTCTGTCTTCCAGGCCTCCCTCCCCAGGCCTCGAATCTTGGGAGGCAGCTGTTCGAGAAGGGGCCAGCTATGGAGGCTGGGGCTCCAGATTCTCCTCTGATGCCCTAACATCGGGCTTTTCTCTATCAGCCCTATTTATATGCCTCCTGGGAATTCAGGCACCTGGTCTCCATTCTTAGCTCCTCGCCTTTAAAAAAAAAAAGGCACTTTACATTTTTAGGACACTGTACACTTAAAATAAAAGCTTTTTATTGAAGTATAATTTACATATAGAAAAGTGCACATATGGTAATGATACAGCTCGATTAATTTTAACAAACTGAACATATTACGGTACCCGGCACCCCAGAATCTACCCCCGTGTTCCCATGACGTCCGTGCCCTCTGCTGTCGCCCTGAATGCCACCAGCATGGATGACTTTTGCCTTTCCCTGCGTTATGACAGCGGAATCCGGCAGGTGACCTCTTGTCGTTTCTGCTGCTTTTGCTCACCTTGGTGTTTACGAGACATCCAGATTGTTGTGTGTAGTTGTAGATGGTTTATTTTCATTGCTGTGGTTTTCTCTTATGTGACCATTTCACAATGTGTTTATTCACTGCTATTAATGGGCTCCTGGGTAGCTGCCAGTTTTCTATGTGTCGTGCTGCTATGAACACTCTAGAACATGACTTTTGGGGAACACAGGGATGCATTTCTGTGGGGCATATGCCTGAGCGTGGAATTGCTTGGGTCACAGGGGAGCGCATATGTTCAGTTTTAGTGGACACCGTCCAGTCATTGCCCACGGGCGTGGGTCTGGTTCTGATTGAGCCACATTCTCTCTGAGAGTTCGTGTTTCCATCCTGTTCATTTTAGTCCCATTGCTGTGTTGGTGTATCACATGGTGGTTTTAGTTTGCCTTTCTTCCCTCATGAAATTGAGCTCTGTTGCTCCTATGTTTGCTTGGTAGTTGGATATACTCTTGTGAACTCTGTGATCGAGTCTTTTCTCCATTCTTTTGATGGGCTGTCTTCTGTTGAGGGTAAAATGAGTTATTGGCTAGGGCCGCTGCAACAAAGTAGCACAGACTGGATGATTTAAACAACAGAGGTTTATTTGCTCACAATTCTGGAGCTAGAAGTCCAAGATGTAGGGTTGCTTTCTCCAAAGGCCTCTCTCCTTAGCTTGTAGATGGCTGTCTTCGCCCTATGTCTCCACCATGGTCTTCCCTCTCACTTTCTGTGACCGAATCTCTTCTTATAAAGACATCAGTCTTGTCGGATTAGGGCCTACCCCAAAAGACCTTATTTTAACTTAATTACCTCTTTTTTTTTTTTTTTAAGATTTTATTTATTTATTTGACAGACAGAGATCACAAGTAGGCAGAGAGAGAAAGAGGAGGAAGCAGGCTGTCCGCAGAGCAGAGAGCCCAATGCGGGGCTCGATCCCAGAACCCTGGGATCATGACCTGAGCCGAAGGCAGAGGTCCTAACCCACTGAGCCACACAGGCACCCCACTTAATTACCTCTTTAAAGACTGTCTTCAAATATAATTACTTTTGGAGGTCCTGGGGGTTAGGACCTCAGCATAGAAATTTTAGGGGACACAAGTCAGCCCATAACATAAAGTTTCTTGATGTGTTCTGGATATGATAGTGCGTTCCAAAATCACCTCTTACTCTGTGGGTTCGTTGCCTTATCACACTCCCAAAGGTGTCTTTGAATGAACAGACATTCTTTATTTTAACATAGGCCATTTGGGTCTTTTTTTGTGCTTGTTTTGTATCTTAAGAAACGTTTGGACACTCAGGGTTAGATGTTTCTCAAAAAAAGCTTTGTTGTTTGAACTTCCATATTGAGATTTATAGTTTATCTGGAATTGCGTTTTGTGTTTGCTACAAGATGGGGGTTGAAAATCCAGTTGATTCCAGTACCGTTATTGAGAAAACTCCCTCTGGGGCACCTGGGTGGCTCAGTCGTTAAGCCTCTGCCTTGGGATCAGGTCATGATTCCAGGGTCCTGGGATCGAGCCCTACATCGGGCTCCCTACTCGGCGGGAAGCCTGTCTCTCCCTCTGCCCCTGCTTGTGTTCCCTCTCTAGCTGTCTGTCTCTCTCTCTGTGAAATAAATAAAATCTTTAAAAAAAAGAAAAACACCCTCTCGGCACCAAAATATTGTCTTTGGCGTAAGTCAGTGACTCCCCACTTTGTGTGGGTCTGTTTCCAGATGCTCTAATGTGAGTGTCCCCTGAGCAGCTCCCTCCATCCCACAACCAATACTCTCAATCCCAGATAATTCACTTAGGAAGCCTGGGATGTTTTCACGTTTGTGGGCTGGGAGTTGGGGCGATGGGAAGACTGGGAAAGAACTCTAGTTGCCTCTAAAGATGCTTTAAACCTTCCAAGAGGACATATCCGTGAAGTGCTGGGTCCCTAGTCCCTCTCCACCATTATGTCATTGAGGGATGGCTCACAGCCGTGGTGTCCTGTATATTCTCTCTTTTTTTTTTTTTTAAAGATTTTATTCATTCATTTAACAGAGAGAGAGATCACAAGTACGCAGAGAGGCAGGCAGATTGCTGAGAGCCTGATGCGGGGCTCGATCCCAGGACCATGAGATCATGACCCGAGCCGAAGTCAGAGGCTTAACCCACTGAGCCACCGAGGCGCCCCTCTTTTTTTTTTTTTTTTAAAAAAAGATTTTATTTATTTATTTGACAGAGATCACAAGTAGGCAAAGAGGCAGGCAGAGAGAGAGAGGAGGAAGCAAGCTCTCTGCTGAGCAGAGAGCCCGATGTGGGGCTCGATCCCAGGACCTGAGATCATGACCCGGGCTGAAGGCAGAGGCTTTAACCCACTGAGCCACCCAGGCGCCCCCTGTATATTCTCTTTTTATCGTATTTCTTTTTTTAAAGATTTTATGTATTTATTTGAGAGAGAGTGAGAGGAGCACACATGAGCTGTGGGGAGGGGGAAGGGGAGAGGGAGAGGGAGAAGGAGACTTCCATTGAGCAGGGAGCCCTATGCGGGGCTTGATCCCAGGACCCCGAGATCAGACGCTTCACAGACTGAGCCACCCAGGCGCCCCCTCTTTATTGTATTTCTCTGTAAGGAGGATACCCAGGCTACCCAGGCGAACTGATGTTTTCTTTGGCCTCTTATCTTGAAGAGTCGTCACAACAAATCGCCTCATTCAGTATTCATTTATTCACCAATTATAGTAATCATCGCCTATCTTTTACTGTATGTTTACCATATGACCTCATTTTGTCCTCACCAATAATCATATAAATTAAGTGTGACTGTTCACTATCCCAGTGGGGGATCCGAGGCTCAGACAGGACAACCCACAGGACAGGTGGTGGAGTTCACATCTGAACCCAGCTCTGGGCATTTCCTCGTGCTTCTGCTCCTTGACTTTCTCCTCCTCCATGTCTGTGTTGTGTCTGGTGAAGGAGACTCACTAGACATGCGTGTGCCCTTGACCTGCGGTGCTTAGTAAATTCTCACTGCTTACAAATCAACTATAGCTGACTCGCCTCCAGACCTTTTCTAAAAATTGGTTTAAGGGGCGCCTGGGTGGCTCAGTGGGTTAAAACCTCTGTCTTCGGCTCGGGTCATGATCCCAGGGTCCTGGGATCGAGCCCCACATCGGGCTCTCTGCTCAGCGGGGAGCCTGCTTCCCCACTCTCTTTCTCTCTCTGCCTGCCTCTCTGCCTACTTGTGATCTCTGTCTGTCAAATAAATAAATAAAATCTTTTAAAAAAATTTTTAAAAAATTGGTTTAAAATCATATATTTTTTACATTGTAAACCCCAGAGAAGTTCTTAGATTTCCTCTAGTCTTTTTTTTTCTTAAGGTTTTATTTATTTATTTGGCAGAGATCATAAGTAGGCAGAGAGGCAGGC
This sequence comes from Meles meles, assembly GCF_922984935.1. Taxonomy (NCBI): domain Eukaryota; kingdom Metazoa; phylum Chordata; class Mammalia; order Carnivora; family Mustelidae; genus Meles; species Meles meles. The sequence goes on along the minus strand of NC_060077.1, from coordinate 13,380,588 downwards.
AGAGAGAGGGAAGCAGGCTCCCTGCTGAGCAGAGAGCCCCATGTGGGGCTCCATCCCAGGACCCTGAGATCATAACCTGAGCCGAAGCCAGAGGCTTTAACCCACTGAGCCACCCAGGCACCCCGACTTCCTTTAGTCTTGCTTTCCCCTTTCACAGGTGGGAAAAAGTGAGGCCTGGAGAGAAGGGACTTGCGAGTTGCCCAGACAGCAGATGGCATCTCAGATTGAAATGCGGGTTTGAATTTCAGATGTTCGGAGAAAGTGATGCTTGTAACGCAAACCCAGAGGAAGAGTAAGTAGACTTGCGTGGGGGGTGGTGTGGATGGGCTCCTTTCTGGCCGCACTGAATGGAGCTTAGGAGAGAAATCCAGACTGGATCAACAGGACGGGAGGCATCCACCTCGGAAAACAGAGATGCAAGCAGGGGCGGGGTGGGGGTGGGGGTGGTGCAGGAGGTCAGGAGACCTGAGGCTCCTGAGCCTGAGGGAAGGAGGGTTTCAGAGGGGTTCAGTTGTGTTTCCTTTTTTTTTCCTCTTTAAGATGAACACCCAGCTCACTGGTTTTTTGTCCTAGTCCCCTTTTCCTGCAAAGCCAGTGTTCTGAAATCAAAATCTTGACTGTGTTTGGGCCTTGGGGAACTGAACTTGCGTCTGCCCCCTGTTTACGTAATGGGAATCACTCCCCTGTGGGGTAACGCCTTATACTGGAGTCACTAACATTAGCTGCTGCTTCCTGAGATCTTATTATAAGCCGGGGACCCCTCCCATATTATTTCGTCTGATCCATATAGAACTGGGTTCTCGCTATCCCCATTCCATCGATGTCAAATTGAGGCTCAGAGTGACTTGTCCACAGTCAGAGAGCTAGTGTGTGGAATCGCTGAGATTTATGCCCATATCTGTTTGGACACGGAGCTGTTCTCTTAACTTCTACACAGAATTGTGGCTGGCTCCCAGCCTCCTATCATCTAGAGCTCTTTCTTGGTTTTGGCCCGGATGTGTTTTGGGTTTTGTTGGCTGACTGGGTTTAACCCCGCTTGGTTAGTCTGGGTTTGTGTCTTCTTCTGCTCATCTGTCTGTGAGCATCGGGCAGGGTCTTGAACCCAGGGCACAGAGGACATCCTGGTGCCGGATGTGTCCTGGGGACCATTTCTGAAGGTTCAAAGGTGTGGAGCCAAAAGATATCAGTGCTTAGGGAGAACCCAGCGACCTTTGCAAGCATCTCGTTCATTGCACAGTGAGGAAACTGAGGCCTAGACCTGGGATAAGGTTTGTCTCCACCTTAGAGATGAGGAAACGGAGACCCAGGGAACTTCGGGGCTGTATATCCCCAAGGCCTCCCTGCTACGAGAGAGTGGAGTGAGCTTTGAACTGTGGCCAGTGCTTTTGTGCATTCACACTACCTCTGTGAAGTGGGTAGCAAAATAAAAAGGAAGAAGCAGAATAAAATAATCTGGAAGGAATCTGGAGGAAGACAGAGAGGGACGGTGGGGGACACTCTCCAAAGAGTGGGCTCAGCAGCAGTTTGGGGTCATCGCCCGTGTGTGCCTTATATCAGCATTCAAGGTGACTTTCAGCAGCCTCTTCCCGGCTCTGAGTCCACGGTTCTTGGAACTGACGGATGGGGCCTTCAAAGCAAGGGCCATGGGGCCACGGATTAATTTCTGCAGCTGGATTTGTTGGATGCGTGTGTAGCCCGTGAGCCCAGAGCACCAATGAGATGGGGGGAGGAGAAAGGAAGGGAGAGGGGCTGAGCTGCTGGCCTACTTAGGAATGCCAGGCACTGCTCAATGTGGAAAATTTCTCCTGTAACCCATTGACTTCAGGAGCCCGAGAGTTGCAGGGCTCTGGGTCCCTTGCAGGATCCAAAGGGTAGCTTGTCCCTGTCACCTGGTCCAGGGATGGCTGCTCCCCAGAGCGTGGAGGGCCACATTCCATTCTTAGCGCTCATCTGTCCCTTCTGTCCCTTGGGGGCACATGCCTCCTTCCTGAGCTTCCTGCTCGGACACGTGGCACTTACGCCCAGCTCTCCTTTGCCATCAGTGGCAGACCGGACTGGGAACCTGAGAAGATGGAGGGCTAATTCTTAATCTCCCAGCTCAGACTGAAAAGGACTGTGACCAATGTCCCCAGTGACCTCTGGGGCAAGCCTTGGGGTCTCGTCCCCCGCCGACTTCTTCCAAGTTCACGTTTAAGGAATCTGATCTGAGTATTTGAGAACGAGGCTAAACATCAATGTGTCGGTCCTGGAAGAGGACCTAAAAAAGACCTAACCCAGTGGTTTTCAAAAGGAAATCCCTGGAATCCAGATCTGGGTTCTGAGCGCCATCTCCCCTCCCTGCCTCCTCCTCCAACCTGAGCTGCCTGTTTTTATTTACGCCTTTGGCTCTTGTCGAAGCTTCTGTTTGAAGAAAGAGTTGTATGGCGGTGAAAACAGAAGTATAAAGGTCAGTTCTTCCTGGCTTTTGCACACGAAGCAACTGAGGCCCGGAACAGGGTCAGTGAGGGTTGCTGGGACTGGAACTCCGTCCAGGGCTCTTGGCACTGTCCCGGGTGCCCTGGAGGCGTCCACCGCTCATTGCTTGGCTTCCTGTGGGCCGTCGCTGACTGAGCAACAAACAAGCCCCGCACTGGTGCCTCTGGTGTGGTTCTTCCAGAGAGAATGAAAGACCCTGTTAGGGAGCTGTGTCTTCAGGGTTAAACTCAAAGTGCCTGAGAAATCCATCTCTGGGGCAGGGGAAAGAGCTCCCTTTCCCTGTCTCTCTGGTCTGGACACCGCATTTCCCAGACCAGCTCAGTGGCGGGTGGTGAAGCGTGTTGTAGACCTTACCATATGCCAGAAACTGTGCTGGGCTGTCTTGCATCAACGGGCCCCTTTTGCAAATAAACACCCTCCAAGTCTAGAAAGGGTATTTGAGGCCCTGAAGCCGTGGAGCGAATAACAGAGCTGGGATTTATAAAAATCCTTTTTGCTGGAGAGAATTTTTAAAAGGAACGAGTAAACAGAAAGTAATAATGCGGGGCACCTGGGTGACTCAGTGGGTTAAAGCCTCTGCCTTCAGCTTGGGTCATGATCCCAGAGTCCTGGGATCGAGCCCCATATCAGGCTCTGCTCAGCAGGGAGCCTGCTTCCCCATCTCTCTCTCTGCCTGCCTCTCTGCCTACTTGTGATCTCTGTCAAATAGACAAATCTTACAAAAATAAATAAAATCTTACAAAAAAAAAAAAAGAAAGTAATAATGCATTCCCGTGGACCAACACCCAGCCCCCACACCTGCCCCTTGCATACGTCTGTCCCTATTCTCCTGCGATGTTTCCGGCATATCTAGGTATCATACCATTTCATCCATAAAGTTTTCGGTATGTAGTTCTAAACGAGAAGGGATTTTTAAAACCATAGTCACAATAGTGTTATCACACCTAATCTTTTAAAAACAGTAATTCCTTGGGGCACCTGGGTGGCTCAGTGGGTTGAAGCCTCTGCCGTCAGCTCAGGTCATGATCCTGGGGTCCTGGGATCGAGCCCCACATCGGGCTCTCTGCTCCATGGGGAGCCTGCTTCCTCTTCTCTCTCTGCCTACTTGTGATCTCTGTCTGTCGGATAGAGGAATAAAAAAATCCTTAAAAAAAAATTAAAAACAGGGGCACCTGGGTGGCTCAGTGGGTTAAAGCCTCTGCTTTCAGCTCAGGTCATGATCCTGGGGTCCTGGGATCGAGCCCCACATCGGGCTCTCTGCTCAGCGGGGAGCCCTCTTCCTCCTCTCTCTCTGCCTGCCTCTCTGCCTACTTGTGATCTCTGTCTGTCAAATAAATAAAATCTTAAAAAAAAATTAAACAGTAATTCCTTAAAATGAGTAAATATCAGGGCACGTGGCTGGCTCGGTCAGTAGAGCACGGAACTCTTGATCTTGGGGTTGTGAGTTCAAACCCTACGGTGGGCGTGGAGCTTACTTAATAAAGAAAAAAAATAATTTAAAAAATAAATAACGTGAGTAAATATCCACATTTATTGTGCCAATGTCCAGTTTCACATCAGCATACATGTTACTTCTTTTTTCTTTTCTTTTCCCGATTATGTGAGTCAGAATGTAAACACGGTCTTTACGCTGCGATTGGTTGGGGTGTCTTTTAAGTCTCTTGTAATCTCTGGCCCTCCCACCACCTCCAGCCAATCTGAAGTTGGATTCTTTGACCTGTAGGGTTTTTCCATTGTCTGGATTTTGCCCATAGCATTCCTTTGGAGTGGTTAGTGTTCCTCTATCCTCGGTAGTTTCTGTAAATTGGCAGTTGGATGGAGATGCTCGATCAGAGTCAGAGTCTGTCTTTCTCTCCGCATAAAAATGCACTAATTAATTAATTAATTAATTAATTCTTCCTAGCAAGACTACTTCATAGATGATGTTCTATTCTTATATCAGTAGGCACATAATGTCAGGTCATCTCTCTCTCTCTCTGTCTGATGTGAGTAGGTATTGATGTCTGATGTGTAGTTTTATTATTGTGTTGGGGCTGCGAAGTGGTGATGGTCTCGTTCTCTCGTCCTTTGTCATTTGTTGGCTATAATACACCTGGAGAGACACTCCCCCTTATCTGCCATTATCTCAGACTCCTAAGCCAGTGGTGGCTTTGACTAACATCATTCTGCCTCCCCACGAAGTACATTATCATTTCTGCCCCTCTTGCTGCCACCTGGCGCTGGAACCCAGCAGAGTTTCATTTTCTGGCTACTGGTATGGTTGTGTTTTCCTGGGGGTTTATGTTTATGGAGCCCAGGCACCTAAAAAGAACTGACTTCCCTTCCTCCTCCCTTTCTTCCTGCTTCAACCCCTCCCACAGACTAGGGCATCCAGGACACCTGCAGAGCTGGACGGAGCTCCCTGCACAGCGAGAAAGCTATTCTTAGAACCAAGTGTCTTGACCTTGCACGCCAGATATAGTCACTCGGTCTCTCCCACCCTTGGGCCGCTTCCCTGCACACCCTTACTCTCCCATCAACCCCAGAGGCTCCTCACTGGTCTGACCATGCCAGGCCTTGACTTCCCTTTAAGTGTGAGGACGGGGCAGGCTGAGGTGAGGTCAGCCGGGGACATGCACCTGACCAAGAGCAGAGGGAAGCGAGGGTGTGTGGAGAGCCCTGGGGATTGTGATGGGGGGGCTGGAAGCCTGGTCAGAAAAGAAGGAACAGGCCTCTCTCACCCACATCCTTCTGTGTTCAGCAATAGTTGTCCCATCGGTGGGGCTCCTGAGTACTGGGGATTTCCAGATGCTTCTTTCCAGGTTGTGGGGGCTTTATCTTCTCTAGAACGGAGAGCGTTACACGTACCCACCTCCAGGCACCCCCAGGTCATTTCTCCAGTTCAACTGTCATTTATATGTGAGGTCCTGTGTCACATGCTAGGAAAAACATAGGATCGAAAAACACCTGACGTGACTTACTCATCGCACAGATATTTAGTGAGCTCCTGCTGTGGGCCAGGCTCTCCATTCTAGATCCTCGGGTTAGAGTCGTGAGCAAGACTCTTGCCTCATGATGCTTACAGTGTAGTAGTGGGGAGAGAGACAAGCTGTTCGAGGATGGAGTGGTGTGATGTCCCCCGTGGATGCCATTTTCTCTTTGCGAAGCTTCTCGTCAGCAGCACAGTTACGCATCACGTCTGTCCTGTAATACCTTGTACTAGGCCCTGTGGGGGAGGCCAGGGGTCGGTTAGCCCTTCTCGGCCTTCAGGGATATTTAGGGAGCCCCGTGGGGTTACCCAGTCATTTTCTGGTCAGCCTTCCATCTTATTTGCTGGGACACCACAATCCATGTGGCTTAAAACCACAGAAATGTATTCTCTCATCATCCTGGAGGCCAGAAGTCTGAAATCCAGGTGTTGGGAGGGCTGGGCGCCCTCGGAAGGCTCTAGTGAGAATTTTTCGGAGCCTCCTCCTGCTTCTGGCAGCTGCTGTCTTCTCTGACGTTTGTTGGCTTGTGGCTACGTGGTTCCATCGTCCGGCGCCATCTTCACGTGGCTGTTTCCTATGTGTGTTTCTCTCCAAGTTTCCCTTGTCTTATAAGGACACCGGAATTGGCTAACGGCCCACCTTCATCCATCCTGACCTCATTGTAGCTTGATCACAACTGTGATGACCCTGCTTCCAGAAAGTGCCTGTTCGTAGGAGTCTTGGGTTAGGACTTGCACATTTCTTTTGGGGGATACAGTTCAACCGCAAGAGCCCTTGATGTAAGCCTGTTCGTGGGGTAGAGAGAAGTAGAGCTAGGCTGGGGAGAGGAGGGAACCAACGCCGAGCTGGGCCGTCTATGCCTCCCAGGTTTTATATGCGTCACCTCAGTTGACTCCGTACTTTCGGTTTTTCGTTTTTGTTTTTACCTTTTTTAAAAAAGATTTATTTTAGAGAGAGAGCAAGAATGGGAGAGGCAGAGGGAGAGGGAGAGAGACTCTCCTGCAGACTCTGGGCTGAGTGCCGAGCCTGATGTAGGTCTCGATCTCACAACTCTAGGATCATGATCTGAGCTGAAACCGAGAGTCGGGCGCTTAACCCAGCTGAGCCACCTAGGCACCCCCATATTTGTTTTTTAATTTTATTTATTTATTTGAGAGAGAGAGCACAAGCAGGGGGATCAGCAGAGGGAGAGGCAGAAGCAGACTCCCCACTGAGCAGGGACCCCCCCCCCCCCAGTGCAGGACTCGATCCCAGGACACTGAGATCCTGACCTGAGCTGAAGGCAGACGCTTAACCGACTGAGCCACCCAGGCACACCTCCAGGGCTTTAAAAAAATTTTTAAATTTTATTTTATATTTTTTCAGTGTTCTAAAATTAATTGTTTGTGCACCACACCCAGTGCTCCATACAACACGTGCCCTCCACAATACTTGGTGCTTACCACCAGGCTCACCCCCGTCCCCCCTCAAGGGGATTTTTTAGAACAGATTTGGGCTGGGTTTTTTGTTTTGTTTTGTTTTTATTATAGTCTTAGACTTGGTTGTATATAAGTTGGCATCATACATAAAACCAACTTTATAGAATAGTGTTGACTTACCATTTTTGGGTTGTCAAAATTGTACATTTATTTATTTATTTTATTTTTAAAAGATTTTATCTGTTACTTGAGAGAGAGTGAGAGCGAGAGAGATCGCAGAGGGAGAGGGAAAAGCAGACACACTGCTGAGCAGGGAGCCCTATATAATCCCAGGACCCCAGATCATGACCTGAGCTGAAGGCAGATGCTTTACTAACTGAGCCACCCACACACCCCAGAATTGTACATTTATTGTGCATTAATTTTATTGTGAATACAATACAGTTTGCGAATCAGGTTAATGAGTCAGAAGTATTCTGAAAGAGAAGGGGTTTATATAGACAATCTTGTCATTTTTTTTTTTTTAAGATTTTATTTATTTATTTGACAGAGAGAGATCACAAGCAGGCAGAGAGGCAGGCAGAGAGAGAGGGGAAGCAGGCTCCCCGCTGAGCAGAGAGCCTGATGCGGGGCTCGATCCTAGGACCCCGAGACCCTGACCTGAGCTGAGGGCAGAGGCCCAAACCCACTGAGCCACCCAGGGGCCCCAGTCTTGTCATTTTATTTTATTCATTTACTTGAGAGAGAAAGAGCAGGGTAGAGGGGCAGAGAGAGAGGGAGAAGCGGACTCCTTGCTGAGCAAGGAGCCCGAGGCGGGACTTGATCCCATAAACTGGAGATCATGACCTAAGCCTAAAGTAGACCCTTAACCACTGAGACACCCAGGTGCCCCTACAATCTTGTTTGCGTGCAAATCTTAACTTCTATGCCATGAGATGCTGCGGCACCTCTGATACCCTTAAGGGCCTTTCATTTGCCTCTAGTGTTAATTGTCTGAATTTGAAATCAGTTTTTAAATGAAAAGCAATGGTTTTGTTTTGTTTTTTTCCCCCCACAACTGTTTCTTAGGTGGATGGTCTTATCTCTTTTGCCTACTGGGGTATTGGGGTACTTTGCCTACAGGCCTTATGCAACGGAGAAAGACTGGAACCTGAAACATTTCGGTCCTTTGATCCGTTTTTGTATGTGGAATGTACTCTATATGCTGGAAAGTTTAAAGAAGCATGACAAAATGAGCGCCTGCCACCCAGGTTCCCATATAACCCTCTGCCCCAGAAGTGGCCATTGTTTAGTATTGGTTTTCTGGGGCTGCTAAGCCAGGTACCAGAGACTGAGTGGCTTAAAACTACAGAAACTTAGTCTCTCAGTGTCTGAACCCGAAGTCCAAAATCGTGGTGGTGGCTGCATTGGTTCCTTTCTTCTGGAGGCTCTGAAGGAAACTCTGCCTTGCCTCTTCCAGCTTTTGGTGACTCTAGGCATTCCCCGGGCTTATAGGAACACTGCTGTACTGTCCTTACTCTTTGCTTCCGACTTTCCCTTGACCTTCTTCTAAGGACACTAGTGATTGGATTTAGGGGCCCACCCTGCGTCCAGTATCTCCTCTTGAGATCCTTATATTAATTACCTCTATAAAGACCCTTTTTCCAAATAAGAACCTATTCAAAGGTTCTTGGTAAATCTTCTGGAGGGTCACCATCCCACTACCATCCTGTATCGTGTTTATCATTTCCTGGGCTTTCTGCAGTGTTTCCCCACCTGTGCCTGCATCCCTAAATCAACTAAGCTGTGAGGAACTGAGCCCAGGTACACACCTAGCACCTAACACCTCCCCTTGGGGAGGGAAGGGCACTGTGGGCAGTCTGCGAAGGCTCTTTGGAGGGAGGAGCTGGGCAGTCCTTGGCCCAAGCTCCTGATCCAAGAGGAAGAGACTCGCCAAAGGCACAGTAGAGTTTGTAAATTCTTGTTCTTGTCAGACTAAAGGAAGTAATGTCTTATATTGCTTTGAAACATTATTTTTTTATTTTTTATTTTATTTTATTTTTTTGAAACATTATTTTTTTAAAGATTTAGTTATTTATTTGAGAGAGAGAGCACAGGTGTGGAGGCGTGGAGGGCGAAAAGGAGAGAAAGAATCCCCAGGAGACTCCCGGCTGAGCTCGGAGCCTGACCACAGACACAGATCAGGACCTGAGCTGAAATCAAGAGTTGGACACTTAACCCACTGAGCCAACCCTGGAGCCCCAGAAAAATAATTTATTGAAGTGAAATTCACATAACAAAAATTAATGATTTTAAGGTATAGGATTCAGTAGCACTTAGTACATTTACAATGTTGTGCAACTATTACTTCTCTGTTGGTTCTTCTTCTTCTTCTTTTTTTTTTTAAGGTTTTATTTATTTATTCAACAGAGAGAGAGACACACACAGTGAGAGAGGGAGCACAAGCAGGTGGAGAGGAAGAGGGAGAAGCAGGCTTCCCGCCAAGCAGGGAGCCAGACCTGGGGCTTGATCCCAGGATCCTGAGATCATGACCTGAGCCAAAGGCAGAGAGGCTTTAATGCACTGAGCCACCCAGGTGCCCCCAGTTGAGACTTTTGAAAGAAAATGTTACTTTTAGAAAAACCGACTTTGTTGATCATTTAGTGCCCGAGTTTTTGTGTTTAATAACATCTTTATCGAGATATAATTTATATGCCATATAATACAAGTATTTAAAATGTCTGAATCAGTGGTTTTTCATCTGTCCACATAGTTGGGGAAACATCACCACAGTCAATTTTAGGACATTTTTATCGCCCCCCTCCCAAAAAGTCTCCACACCCGTTTAGCCATCCTTATTGTGTTTTAGGATCTTAAGTAGTCAGTCCGCTGGACTGGCCGGCGGAGATTTAAGTGGCTCTGACTTTATACTGCTTCACCTTCTCCACCTGTAATTATAGATGAAATTGGCCAATTCTGTAACACTACCTGCCTGTAGGCACTTAAAGGAAGTGTTTCATGGGCATGATCTCATTTAAGGCTCAGATCAGCCCCATGGGCTAGCTACTAGTTTTGTCCGCAGGTCACAGATGGGGAAACTGATTCCACTCAGAGAAGCTAAGGGGCCTGAGGCCCAGGGAGGATTTTGAACCACAAAGTCTTCCCTTAATTTTGTTGTGTGGAGGGGCACCTGGGTGGCTCAGTGGGTTAAAGCCTCTAACTTCGGCTCTAGGTCATGATCTCAGGGTCCTGGGATCGAGCCCCACATTGGGCTCTCTGCTTAGCAGGGAGCCTGCTTCCTCCCCCACCCTTTCTCTCTCTCTCTCTCTCTCTCTCTCTGCCTGCCTCTCTGCCTGCTTGCGATCTCTGTCTGTCAAATAAATAAATAAAATCTTTAAAAAAAAAATTGTTGTGTGGATAGAGGGGACGGAGCTCAAGTTTTCTAGGCTGACTTGCATGCTGCGGCTAGGGCTGTGACTCCCGACTACCTGTCCAGCGGTCCTCCCACAGGGGTCTTTGCACATGGGACCTTGTGCCAGGGTTGGGAGGAGAGGCAGAGGGATGAGGGAGGCTGGCCAGGGAGGGGGAGGGGTTGGGTGTCTGTTCCCCTCTCACCTCCCCCACTGTCAACAGCAGGTTCTGTGCCAACTGGGCTTCCCCGAAAAGCTGACCCGAGGCCTCCTGTTGTTCCAGGAGCCCTGGTTAGGAAGGAGCCAGCACTGTCCAGAGCAGGCCGTGATTTCCAACAAAGTTCAGGGATGCCCCCTGGTGGATCTGCACTCCCGATGCAGAAACAAAGTTGTTCTCCGCGTCCCAGTCATGAGGGGGGCAATCTTTTTTTTTTTTCCATCCTAGCCTGTGATCTCAAGTCAGTAATGCGTGGTGCAGGGGTGGGAGTTAGGAGGATAGGAGCCTGGGCTGTGGATTAAATTGAATTGGCTTCAAATTCTAGTTCTGCGGCTCATTCACTGGGCATTTTGGGTCTAGTTAGTTGTCTGAGCCTCATTTTCTCATCCATGAAATGGGTACAAGTGAAGTTCTACCACACAGAACCGCAGTTCACTTAAGATGAGCTGCGTGAAGAGCTTGCCTGTGCTCTGGAAACATTGGCTCTTCTAATTGTAGAGGATATTCTGGAGCATTTGAGCCAATCCCATCATCTCTGGGGCATTGGTTTCCTCATTTCTAAGATAGGGACTGTCCTACTTCGCATCTGGGGTGGTTGTAAAAATTAGATATTGAATCCGGAAGATAGTAACAGGCAAGGGTTCCTATGTGCATAAGGGGCTAGTTTTATTATTTAGTTCCTGCGATGTGAAGGGCACTGTGTGTTTATTCAACAAATATTGACCTTGGGCCTGTTACAGGGCAAGCTCTGTGTACGGAGCTGGGGATAGAGCACCGAACCAGATGGGAATAGTACTCACATCAGCGTGTAAGTGTAAGGAGGATTTTGTCTAGTTCAAGGGATGGCAAGCTTTCTCTGGAAAGATCTAGAGAGTGTTTTGGGCTTTGCCGGCCGTTCAGTTTCCTGTCCACTTTGCAGCTCACCTGGTGTAGAGTGGAAGGAGCCAGAGACATTATGTGAACCAGAGTGTGGCTGGGTGCTAATAAAACTTTATCTGTAGGGGCACCTGATGGCTCAGTCGTTAAGCGTCTGCCTTTGGCTCCGGTCATAATTCAGGGTCCTGGGATCGAGCCCCGCATGGGGCTCCCTGCTCAGCGGGAAGCCTGCTTCTCCCTCTCCCACTCCCCCTGCTTGTGTTCCCTTTCTCACTGTCTCTCTCTCTCTGTCAAATAAATAAATAAGATCTAAAAAACAAAACAAAAAACCAACTTAAAAAAAAATTTATCTGTGGGCCCAGAGATTTGAATTTTGTATCATTTTCATATCACAAAGTATTCTTTTGACTCCCCCCCCCCCCCAAGCCATGCTCAGCCACATAAAAACATAAAAACCAGGGCGCCTGGGTGGCTCAGTTGGTTAAGCATCTGCCTTCAGTTTAATGATTATGGGGTCCTGGGATGGAGTCCCGTGTTGGGCTCCCTGCTCAACAGGGAGCCTGCTTCTTCTTTTCTCTCTCCTGCTCCCCCTGCTTGTGCTCCCTTGCTCTCTTTGTCAAATTAAAAAACAAAACAACACATAAAAACCATCTGTAGCTCAGGGGGCTTACAGAAACGGTGGGGGGGGGGCAGATTTGCTCGTGGGGCTGTCATTTCCGGGCCCCTTTTGTTTAGTTTGCTCTTCATTCTTGGAGTAGCTTTGAATAAGGTGATTACCTGCTTCTGGTTCTTCTCTCCTTTTTTTTTTTTTTTTTCCTGGCTTATATATTTCTCCTTTTTTTTTTTTTAAAGTAGGCTTCACGCCCAGCGTGGAGCCCTCTACTGGGCTCAAACTCATGACCCTGAGACCAAACCCTGAGCTGAGATCAAGAGTCGGATGCTTATCCGACTGAGCCACCCAGGTGCCCCTCGTTTACACATTTCTAAGTTTCTGTGGACTGTGTATTTGTCATTGAGCTAATGGGGAATTGTGGTCTTTCCTTACCAGATGGCAGACTTCTTATTCTAGTCATGATGCTTATTTTGTGTCCTGACAGACGGGAGGTGGCAGCTTTCATCATAAATCACCATGAATTTGGCAATCTGCTCTGTGTCTGTCTTCTCCCCTTTCACCGCCCTTCCACGAACTTGCTTGTTCCTTCTCCATTGACTGAAATTCTCAAGCGATTATTTCCATCTTTTTTTTTTTTTTTTTAATTTCTATCTTACAGATGGGGACACAGAGTCCCCAGGGGGGTTGTGATTTCCTTGAAGCCTTGTTTTTTTGTTTGTCTTGTTTTTGTTTTGGAGAGAGAGAGAAAGAAGAAGGGGAAGGGGGAGAGGAAGACAGAGAATCTGAGGCAGGCTCCACGCCCAGCATAGAGCCTGAAGCGGGGCTTGATCTCACGACCCTGAGATCAGGACCCGAGCGGAAATTAACACTCAGACGCCCAACCGACTGAGCCACTTGGGCGCCCCACCTTGACACTTCATTAGTTGCTGGTGGTCCCAGGGCTGGCACTGAATGCTCCCGTCTCCCCGTTCTGAGCTTGTTTCCTTCTCTCTGGGAAGCAGTGGGAGGCACACAGCTCATTCCTTTTAGTTCAGACGTTCGTATGAGAAGTCATATGTCACGTACTGTACAGGACAGCCAACATTCATTTATTTGTTCCATAAATAGGTACTGAGTTCCCACTCTGTGCCGGTCTCTGTGTAGATACTTGGGGCAAAGTAGTGAGCAAGATAGACAGGACTTCTGCTCTGCTGACAGTTACAGAATGGTAGGGAAGAACGATAGCAGAGCAGACAAGCATTACTTAGGAATTATGGTTACTATCCGGGGGTAATGGGGGGACCCATGTATTTATGCACCAGACACTGGGCCAAGGAGTTCTGTGACCATCATCTGATTTAATCCTCGCAACAAGCCTATGAAAGGAGATGGAAGGATGAAGACACAGAAGTTCAGAGAAGCCCAAGTAATTTTCCTGGCCCCATAAACTAGGGAGGGAGATGACCAAACAGCTTATTTTCTGTGGAAATAAGGACTATCCTAATGCTGTAAGTAAGCAGAAAGACCTTGAGGGCCGTGCCAGGAGAATCTTTGGTTGGCCGTGGGGAGCGCTGAAGGAGGAGTGTCCGTGGTCAGGTCTCTGTTTCAGAAAGCTCACGCTGGTAGCACCATGGAGGAGGGATAGGAGCGGGGAGCCTGGGGACCTGTTAGAAAGTTCTGGAGGTCGTCTTGAAGAGTAGTAAGGGAGAACTGGACCAGCATGGAGGCTGTGGTGGTGGAGGGAAGCAGGTGGCTTGGAGAGTGAGTCAGTGAGGAAAACCGACCGGACCAGGTAATAGAGCAGACGTGGCATATGGGTGAGGCGAGTTTCGTTGACAGGGATGCCCAGTGGCCTCCAGCTCCTGAGCCCCCAGGAGCCACCAGCATGTGGATTCTGTCTCTAGGTAGCCGGCGGCTGGTGGACGTGATGGACGTGAACACCCAGAAGGGCACGGAGATGAGCATGTCCCAGTTTGTGCGCTACTACGAGACGCCGGAGGCCCAGCGGGACAAGCTGTACAACGTCATCAGCCTCGAGTTCAGCCACACCAAGCTGGAGCACCTGGTCAAGCGACCGACTGTGGTAGGGCCCCCGGCCGCCATCCCCTCTCCGATGCCACCCCCTCCTCTCCTTGCCCAGCTTCTGGGCCTGTGCCAGCCCCGGGGGTGGGGGGGCAGGTGGCGAGGGAGCCCGGTGGACGGGCACTCCCCCGGACAGGAGGTGCTGACGGTGGTCTGGCTTTCAGGTAGATCTGGTGGACTGGGTGGACAACATGTGGCCCCAGCATCTGAAGGAGAAGCAGACGGAAGCCACGAACGCCATTGCCGAGATGAAATACCCGAAAGTGAAGAAGTAAGACTAGCCTGGCTAGTGGTGGGAGCTGGGCGGGCAGGGACGTGGTGGTGGTGGTGGGGGGGCGTTGTCTCACAGCCCTTGCGGGCGCTGCTGGGACATGAGGAATGGGGGTCCTTGGCATCGGCAGCCTGGCATCTTGCTGCCTTGGAACGCTGGGGCTCTGCCTTCCCCCTCCAGATGGGCCTTCGGCCTCCCTGTTGGCTCCCACCAGGAGCATGTGATCTGGGGTGGGGGGAGGGGGAGGAAGAATAATGGGACCATCTCTGTGTGTGTGCATGTGTGTGTGTGTGTGTGTGTGTGTGTATGTGCTTGTCACACCCCTATCTCCTCACACCAAGGGACAGCATGGCCTGGGATCAGGCATCTTCCGAGAGCCCGCTCACCGTGGACACTTTGCTTTCACTGGTGTTGGGGGGGTGGTCTTGTGTTCTTTTGTTCCTTGCTGCGGAGACACAGGGCTTTTCCCAAGCAAAGAGCAAGGGCTACTTAGTCATCATCAAACGCTCCTTAGACGGTGTCTCCACGCAGCAGCTGGGCTCTGGGCTGGGAAGGTGGCCACGTCTAATGCAGGGACTTCATTCCATGTGGACCAGTAAGTCCTGACACCCATTGTTTAACTTGGGCAGAGGCACCTGCGATCCCCTCCACTTTCTAGAATTTCAGTAATGGACCCTTGGGACCCCTGGGGCTGCCTTAGAGCTCTCACCATCTCAGGCCGTCCGTGTTTCCGTCTCTGAAATGGGAAGGAAATGCTGGCCGTCCTGGGCAGTACTGCTGCTCTGGGCTTCCTAGAAGAGTTGGCCGGGGCGGCTCCAAACCCATTAGCATCTCCGCTCTCAGCCCTGCTGCCAGGAGTGCCCCCGGGAGCCTGAAGGCTGTGAGCTTTTCATTCACTGCACCCTTCATTCAGGGCACAGTGAATATGCAGACGTCGTGCCAGACTTCGTGAGGGAGGCCAGCGCGCTGGCCCCGAGCTGCTCGAGGCTTTGCTTTCAAGCTCTCTTTCTTTAATTATTTCTCAGGCGTTTTTCCTCCCCTTGAAGCTGAAGCTCCTTAACATCCCTTGGATCTGGGCTACATCAAACACAAAGAGTGGGCTCAGGGTGGGAAGGGGGAGAGGGTTTTCAGTTCTCTTCTTTTCCCATTCGACTGCAGCAAAATTTCCTGAGCCCCTGGGATGGGGAAGGAAAGGATGAACAAGACTAGGAGCCCTTACCCTCTGGAGGATGTGTCATAAAACACACGAGATGAAGTGCAGCTTTCATCCTAGGTCGAAGGAGACAGGCTCTGGGGAGGGGGAACAGGGAGAGGAGGAGTCGTTTTTGGCTGGTGGCATTGCGAAGTCCTCTGGGAGGGGACATCGGACCCGGGCTTTAAAGGGTAGGGGGGGATGGGAGGAATGTGGGGAGGGAGGGGGGTAGTGAAGTGCCAAGGGCCTTGAAGGAATCACGAGGGGACAGCTGGAGGAGCGAGTGTGGGATGCAGAGATTAGTGAGGGCCAGATCACAGCTGCTGCCATTGATTGATTGGGTGATTGATTGATTGATTCATTCATTCATTCAACATGTGTATTAAACATCTGATTGGTGCTGGGCACTGTCCCTGCCCTGACAGAGCTTACAGACTCTCAGGAGATGGATATTCATCCAGCGATCCGAGAGACAAATGGAAATTTGCAGCCGTGTTGAGGCCACAAGGGTTAGGGGAGCGTGTACCCTGGTACTCATAGTCAGGGAGGGCAGGGCAGGTGTCCCCAAGATGGGATCTGAAGAGAGAGGGGTTACTTAGGAGAAGAGACCTGGGAAGAGCTTTCCTGGCTGCATGCAGAGAGCCCGGTATGATGGTTAGGAAAGGTGCGGGGAGGGGGACAGGTAGACCTATGGAAGGAAGGTTAGGAGGCTGGAGCAGAGGAAGGAAAGAGGGTAGTGGGTGCAGGGTGGTGGGTGGGCCAGGCTGATCAGGGCCCAAGGTGCCATTGTGAAGGGGCCATGTTTCTCCAAAGACCAGTCAGAAACTTCTGTGAGATCTTTATTTATTTTTTTTTAAAGATTTTATTTATTTATTTGACAGAGCAAGCAAGGGAGAGAGAGAGCAAAGGAAGGGGGAGCAGCAGAGGGAGAGGGAGAAGCAGGCTCCTCGCTGAGCAGGGAGCCCAGGGCAGCACTGCACCCAAGAACCTGAGATCATGACCTGAGCTGAAATGAAAAGAGTCAGTTGCTCAACCCGGTGGGCCACCCGGGAGCCTCTCTCCATGAGATTTTAAGCAGAGATGAGTGTGTTCAGATTTGCTTTATGCAAGTTCTGGAGCTGTGTGGTTTGTAGGAGCTGGGAGGAGAGTGATAGGAGAAACCGGTGCATCACCACTGTGAGGGCAAATGATGGGCCAGGAAGGAGCAGGGGACAAATGGGACATGTATTTAGGAAGGTAAAATAGTGCTGGGGGACATCAATTCCGATTACTTTGCCTCCTTCAGATGTTTGATATATTCTTGGCTTTATTGAAAAATTCCTCTAAGTAGTTTAATTCTATTAATACATTGAGAATCCTATCTAATTACCAAAAAAAAGAGGCTTACACACAATTTTCTAGAACCATTTGCTTCGGCACATTGGTTGGATTGTGTGGTGCATAGATTTACAAGCTCTGTCTGTGGCTGTGGGAACTTGTTACAGGATTTGAACCTTGTTAGGAAGGAAGTTGTCACCTTGGAAATAGTCCGTTGGTTTTGCTGAAAAGAATGCTGATTTCAGTTAATCAGGAAGGTAAAAATCCCACAGTGATGAAGTCCTCTGGGGCCGTAGAGTGGTTCTGTGGAATTTAATTAATATGACATTGTTTCTGGAAGTCAGAGCTTCTACCCTGACGGGCCACCTGAATTGAGGTTTGCAGGAGGGAAGAGAGGAGGGTTACAGACCCATTACTGCCTTGTCTCTGGCTCCAGAATTGTGCCGTCTGATCATGGCGAGGGGTTCAGAATTTTAATGGGGTTGGTTGAGATACTTAAAGCTAAGAGTGCTGACGTTTGTCACGGGGTAGCTGTAACTTTGTGGGAGACAAAAGATGTAATGGTTACATTAGTGTATTAGCGATCTGTTACTGCCTTTAATGAGTGCCCATAAATCCCAGACCCTGTTGTGAGTAGTTGGTAGGCTACAGTGACTAAAGCAAAGGCCCCATGCTCAGGGGGCTTAGGTTCGGATAGGGAAAAGAGATGGGCAAGCAAACCCAAGTGGTAAGTATTTTTTTAATTAAGGAGGTTATAAGTATTGGGAGGAAACAGAAAGCGAGGTAAAGGGAGGCAGTGCCTGGCTGACTCAATTGGTGGAACATGCAACTCTTGATCTTGGGGTCATCAGTTCGAGCCCCATGTTGGGTGTAGAGATTACTTAAAAAAAAAAAAAGGCAGGATAAAGAGAAAAGAGGATGACAGGGCTGGCTGAAAAAATATCGGCTGCCCTGGGCGCTTCTACCACTGCGTTCCCTCTGTCTCTACCCTGCAGGACTGTTCTGGCTGACTGGAGTTACTGGTCTTAGAAGATTCCTTATAATAGGTAAACAGTGACAACTGTTTGGGAATATTCCTGTATCAGTTTATTAATGCATAAAATTACCCTAAAACCTTATAGCTTAAAAAAAGAAAAAAGAAATCTTGACAGTTTAAAGCAACAAACATTGCCTCCCAGTTTCTGTACGTCAGGAAACTGGGAGTGGCTTACCAGGCTCAGAGTGGCTGGTGAGCTTTTCTCAAGGTGGGGGCCTGGGCTGGGCTCATACGAAGGCTAGACTGGGGCTGGAGGGCCCACTTCCAAGACGGTGCGCTCTCCTGGCTGTTGGCTAGAGGGCACCGTTCTTCACCGTGTGGGCCTCTCCATAGGGTGGCTTGAGTGTCCTTGTGGCATGGCAGCTGGTTCCCCTCCACCATCACCCCACAAATGGTTGGGCACGGAAGAAGCCACAGTGTCTGTGATGACTCAGTTTTCAAAGTCACATGCTGTTTACTTCTGCCATATTCTTTTAATTAAAACGGAGGCACTTGGTCTAGCCCACGCTCAAGGGAAGGGGAATTTGACTCTATATCTGAAAGGGAGGGTGGTCTCAAAGACTTCCGTGGACATGTTTTTTTTTTTTTTTTAAATATTTTTTTTATTTATTTATTTGACAGAGAGAGATCACAAGTAGATAGAGAGGCAGGCAGAGAGAGAGAGAGAGAGGGAAGCAGGCTCCCTGCTGAGCAGAGAGCCCGATGTGGGACTCGATCCCAGGACCCTGAGATCATGACCTGAGCCGAAGGCAGGGGCTTAACCCACTGAGCCACCCAGGCGCCCCCGTGGACATGTTTTAAAGTCTCCATAATCTCCTAGGTCTATGACATGGGCATACATTTCTCACTTAGCACTGCTGGGATTATGATGCATTCCAGAAGGAAATGAGCAAGTCTTTTCTGTCCTCACATGTTGCTTCCAGAAATGAGGCTTGTGGCTTAATGGAGACAAGCTGTGAACTAACAGGCAGGAAAAGGAAGGGGACCCCGCATAAGGCATATGTTGGACCCCCAAAGAATTGGGAGTCAGTTGTATTTTTCTCCCTGTACTTTCTGGGGGTGGCGGGAAGAACTGGGAAAAAATTGGGGGATGTGAAGCTGAAACCCCGACAGGATAAACATGGGTGCTGGGACCAGCAAGTTTTAAGGCTGCCCCTGGGGATCTCTGGTGGCCATGGGAAATCTTTCATCTCCTCTCAGGGACTGTTTCCCCTTCTACAAAATGGGGATCCTGTCATTCCTGCCCCACCTCCCAACCACGCAGTAGGGAAATGGAGCCGGTAGTGGTTGTGCGGTGTGGGAAGGATGTTTGTCTCTGTGGCCTCATGTAGACACAAGGTCTCCAAGTGCCATCGGAGTCCCTGACTTTTCAATCTATTCGGATCACATTTGCACTAGGCTTTTTTTTTTAAGTTTTTTTAAAAATTTATTTGAGAGAGAGAGAGCGAGCGAGCACAAGGATTAGGGAGGGAAGGGGGAGAGGGAGAGAGAGAAGCAGACTCCCCGCTGAGCACAGAGCCCAATGAGGGGCTGAGTCCCTGGACCCTGGGATCATGATCTGAGCCAAAGGCAGATGCTTAACCGACTGAGCCACCCAGGCGCCCCTGCATTGGGCTTTTAGCTTGACAACCCTTATTTACTGTCACCTCTCAGTAGCCATGTTTGTTGGTACTAGAAATGATCATTCCTGTGTGATGGATCACCCTGGAACACGGACGGACTAGAGGGGTTGCTGATGTCACACAGGGACGGAGCTGTGGGCCAGGCAGCCTCTGGATTCCTGGCTTTTCCTCTCTACCTCTCTACCCTTACAAGAGGAACCGAGAAAGCCAGCCTTTTCTGTGCTGCACGTATAGACACAGACACTGTGTTAGACACTTAACACGCATATCTCAGCAGTCTTGGAAGTAGGTGTTACTATCCTCATTTTACAGAAAAGGAAACTGTAGTTCCTAGTGCTTCCATGCAGATAACAGGTGTACAGCTGAGTGTAAGACAGTGGGGGCTGCTGCGGCTGTGGATAGTTTCAAAAATTCTTCTTTTAAAAAATGAAAAAAATACAAAACAGCAACAACCCAGTGCAGGCCAAACGAAGCACATCTAGGGCCTGGTTTGACCCCCGAGAACCACATTTAGAGGCCCCTGACTAGCTCACCACATGGGGATGCTGAGTTCCTGGAGGGGAAGGATTTAGTTCATTGTCACACAGTTGATCAGAATAATTATAGGGCTGTATCGCTGGGTGCTATACTTAACACAGATGAATCTGACGTGATCCCTGCTGGGGCTCGAGCTGAGGCATTTGTGACCAAAAAAGTAATAAATTTCCCATGTGGCCAGCCTGGTTCAGCTGTCAGAGCCTTCTCTTAGCTCACTCAACTTCACTTTTATTTTGTGTTTGTCAAGAACTTTGCTCAAGGGGTGCCTGGGTGGCTCAGTTGTTTAAGCATTCAACTCTTGATTTCAGCTCAGGTTGTGATCTCAGGGTCCCGAGATGGAGCCCCACATTGGCTCAGCCCTGGGCATGGAGCCTGCTTGGGATTCTCTTTCTCCCTCTCCCTCTGCCCCTCTCCACTCCCCCCACCCCCCACCCCCCAAAAAGAGTGCTTAAAAAACCTTGCTCAAGAACACGCACCCAATGACTGGTGCTCAAATCCAAGATGGGAGATGTTTATTGTAATAGTAATTTTTTTTTTAGTAAGTAGGCAGAACATATATATGTATATGGTGAAAAAAGTCAGCCAGTTCCAAAGAGTTCACAGTGTAATCTCATAGCAGGCCGTTGGAGAGGCACTAAGGACTGGCTGGGTGTCCTGTAAATGACCCTGGGAAGCAGCACTCTAACCTTGGGTATGGACTACCTTGAAATGGCTTCAATGTTCACTTCCCTAAAATGGGTATTATAGGTTGTTTTATTTTATTTTTTTAAGATTTTATTTATTTATCTATTAGAGAGAGAGTGAGAGAGGGGACACAAGCAGGGGGAGTGGGATAGGAAGAAGCGGGCTTCCTGCAGATCGGGGCGCCTGATGTGGGACTTGATCCCAGGATCCTGGGATCATGACCTGAGCCGAAGGCAGATGCTTAACGGTTGAGCCACTCAGGCAGCCGAAGGCAGATGCTTAACGGTTGAGCCACTCAGGCAGCCTATAGGTTGTGTTAAAGGTGAAATGATACCATGCATGTGAACAGCTATTATCATTAGCACTCATTAGAAGTCTCTAATTAACTATTAGTTAATGTTGGTGGATAGCCCCAGTGGATGGAGTTTGGCAAAGAATGGAGAAGCTTGATTTCTGCCCCTACAGAGGCTATACCACTGTCTCCTGACCTCTTGGGGTTTAGGGGAAGGGTGTGGGGATAGAGTGGGAGAAGGGCTGTGTCCCTGGTGAGCCTGCCCTGGAGGGTGGGACTTCTCATTTGAGCAGGACCATCTCCTGCAACCTGATGGGGGTTGAGTTTGTACACAACCTGAAGACATCGCTACTCTTGAGTCTTGGGATTTGCCAGGTAGACCTAGAGAAGAGCTGAGAAATTCTGAGCCAGGCTGCTTGGGTAAGCACCGTCACTGATTAAAATAGTGACCTGGGCGAGTCATGACCACCGAGCCTCCGCTTTCTCGTCTGTAAAATGGGGACAGTCCTGGGAGTGATCTCGGAGGGTTGAAAATCGGATTAAATAATCAGTCTCATAGTGCTAGGTACTGTGTTAATATGTACATGTCTCAGTGAGTTCCCACAGTAATTCTATGATGTAAGGTTGCACAGCTACTGAGGGGGCAGGCAGGGGAAGGGGCAGCAAAGGCGCATCTTAGAATGCAGAGTTGAACTTCAAGTCACCTGCCTGCCATTAGGATGAGAAAACCGGGCTCAGGGAGGGGAGGTAAGTTGCCCAAGGTCACACAGATAGTCTGTTTGAGGGCCAGAGCAGCATCCCTCGCCTCCCAGCGCTCTACCTGGGATTTGACACTCCTTCCAAACCCCAGCCATGCCCCGATGGACACATTTAAGGAAGGTGGCTTTGCTGGGTCGTCACCTCCAGTAGCAGGACGGCGCCCACACTCCCTGAAAACGGGGGTGCGGGTGTTGCTGAGCGTCCGCCAGTAGAGCTACCCTCGTGTCCCCACCCAGCCGGGGGCGAGGGGGCGGCCGTGGGCGGCGGCGGCGTCCCCTGGCGCTGGCCGGCAAGCTTCCCTGTCGCCGCCGCGGCCTCCCTCCTCCTTCCTGGTGGCCGCAGCGCCGCGCGGGTGTTCAGTTTCAACGCGGGGATGAGCGCAGGCTGCGCCCGGCTCCCCGAGGAAGGAAGGAAGAGAGAGAGGGCTGCACGGTCCTCGGCCGGGGCCTGGCAGCGCCGTGGAGGGGGCTCGGCTCCGGTCGCCGGGGCTGGGCGCGCGTCGATCCTGCGCTGCCGAAGGGGACGCCCGGGAGCCGCGCTGCCGCCGCCGCCGAGGGTAACCGCGGGCGCGCCGGGCGGGGCCGGGCGGGCGTTCCTGCGCTGCGCCCCGCGGGCCCGGGGCTGCCCGGGAGCCCCCGCTTCTACGGGGCGCGCGGGGGCGGGGTATGGGTCGCCTCCCGCCCGCAGGCAGCGCAGCCCGCGTCGCGGAGCAGCTCTTTGTGTCTCCCCGGGCTGCGTGTAAGTGTGTAGTGTGTGTGCGCGCGCGCTCGGCGCCTCCAGCCCGGTCACCCGGTGCCAGCTTTCTCCAGGTTACCCCCGCCAAGACCTTTGCCCCAGGGGATGCTGCCGGAGCTGCCGGGGGAGTTTCGCTAAGTTGGAAGGAAAAGGGCGGGTGGGGTCGCCCCGCTTCCGCGGATCCCAGGCAGCGCCCCAAAGTTGGTGCTGCAGGTGCAGCGCCCCCTCCTACCACGCTCCTCCCAGCCAGCCCGGGCCTTGGGAGGCGGGAACCCTCCCAGAGGCTTAGTTCGGGGGCTCCTGATTCTCATCCCCCAACTTGGAGGGTGCACTCCTGCACGGAAGCCACTGGGGCGGTGGGTGGGGGGTGTCGAGGGGCGCGGCTTTCCGGGCAAGGGGCAGCCGAGGCGGAAGCCAGGCTGGCTGGCCGGCGGGAGAGCTTAGCGGCCGTGGCACCGAGCCGGGGTGCCCATGTGACTGCGGTGTGCTTTGGAAGAGGAAGCTGTAGAGGTCAGTGCAAAGGCGTCACGCCAGAGCGAGCGGGAGCAGGAGTGAGGGGGGAGACCCGGAATGAGCGCGGGGCGGGCGGGAGGGCAGGGGTGGCGGCTGCAGGGGCCCGGACAAAGCGGCCCTGTCACAGCCACCCTAGCCGCTCCAAAGCCTGCAATTGCCCGGCGGGAGGGGCGGCCGGGCCCGGAGGCCAGGAAATGAGGGACATGGGAGGAGGGGCTCTCTAGGAGAGGCGGGGCTGGAAGTGTCGCCCCCAAGCTCCGAAGGGCCTCAGAGGATGCTGGAGGGTGACTGGGAGGACAGAGCAGACGCAGGCACAACTTGGAGAACTTTCCTCGCACACAGCTGCCGCAGCTCCTAGTGATCACGTCCACGCGTGCTGGGGAGGTTGGGGCTGGGGGCAGAAGGTTGGGGGGGTAGTGACCAGGCCACTCCGGGGCCTGGTGCCCAAGAGCCAAGCTCCTCTCCTCTCCTCTGCCGGCACCTGGGTGGTTACCCAGCTGCAGACTAAAGGAAGCACATCTCTCTCCACCCCACAAACACTTAAATTGTTTTCCCTAGACTGTTTTCTGTGGAGGCCTGAAGGAGGTGGAAACCAAGGTTAGATTAAAAAAAGAAGAAAAGAAAACCCAGAGGAAGAGGTGGTTTTAGGAAAATGAGGACTAATATTTTGAAGTGGTGCTTGGAGAGGAGGCCGGTGTGGTCCGTGGGGGTGGGGTGGGTTAGGGCTTTACCCTCACTCCACACCCCCAGTTTCTTGGAGAGAAGAGGGTCACTGGTGTCTTCAGCCTTGGGGACCTGGCCGGTCGCGTGGGGCGGAGGTGGGAGGGAGCGAGCCCGAGCCCGAGCTGGGACTTGAACAACCCCAGCGCCAGCCCGGCAGCCCGCGCCTGTCTTCGTGACAGGGCTGCGTCCTGTGCTGTCAACTACACCCCTCCGATGGGGTTGCTAGGCAGCGGGGCTCTGATGTGGGGGAAGGCCTTCTGATTTGTCAGCCTCCTGCAGACACATGGTTAAGGCTCCTTCCAGCCTATCCGGAGGAGGGACGCGGGGCACGCCGCCTGCATACTCTGCTGAGCCCCGGGTCCACCTGAATGTGAGGTGCAAAAGGCAGCCAGAGGGAGGGGGCGCCTGGAGCCCACCAGCCTCCTAACCAGCTCAGCCCCACGCCCCCATTATCTCCACTGGGGCTTGCTGCTGGCTCCTCCCTGTCTGTCCCTGCCCCATTCCTCCCCTCTTCCCCAAACCATGGAAAAGCAAAGTGCAGCGGGGAAAAGAGGTCAGTGGGGTAAGCATGTGCGTGTGGGCCTCTGGAGTGCCAAGGTGCATGGGCATGAGCTGTGGGGAGGCCTCCCCATCTGTGCTGCTGGTGGCTCCTATGGGAAGGGGTGGGAGGGAGAGAAGGGGCCCTGACATCACTGTCTGCCAGGCCTGGACTTGGAAGCCAGCTCTTTGGTTCCCCCCTCGCCCCCCTTAAGCTCTGTCCGCCCCTAGGAGGGCAGCATGTCCAGGGAGGAGGGAGGAGACTGGTGAGTTCCTGTAAGGAAGGGTGGGTTATCTGGCTGCTGTGAGAGCTCAGAAGGGGGGCTGCTGGCGGGTTCCTTCTCCTGATCTCACCTCCCCCGCCCAAGCCTCTGAGGCCCAGGTTCTCCCCTCAGCCTGTCCCCCACCCCACCCCCCGCGCCCTCTCTTAATCCTTTCACTTTTTTTTTTAGCAGTTTTTTTTAGCAGTTATATGGAGATAGAATTCACGTACCGTTCATTCATTTAAAGTGTACTGTTTAGTGGCTCTGTATGTTTACAGAGTTGTGCATTCACGGTCAAATTCAGAACATTTTTATCACCCCAGAAGGAAGGCTGGTGCCCATGAGCAGTCCCTCCCCAGCCCTGCACCCCACCCCTGCCCTCAGGCCCTGGCCACTCCTCTACTCCGGGTGTCCCTAGTTTTGCTTACTCGGGCCCTTTAATATCCGTGGGATCCTACACGGTCATCTTCTGTGGCCGGTCGGAGCCTGTGCTTGGAGCTCACTGCTCACTTCTCAGTCCGTTGCAGTTTGTCCTGCTGTTTCACTCCCCCTGTGCGGGGCTCCGTTCATGTCCCTTCCGACACGCTGCTCTGAGTGCGGTGCCTAGCTCTGGGCTGGACCGTTGGTGGGCTCTCGTAAACTTGCTGAGCAAACGGAGAGGAGAATGGGGACTGGTCATTGACAAGCTTTGCAGGTGGTTTACACTGAGAATTCCAGGGGTCCAGCTGCTGCAAAGGGGACTGGCATCTTGGGAGAAATGCAGGGCCGGGCGCTGGGAGGGAGTAGAAAGGGAGCCTCTCCTCCCTGGGGTGGGGGTGGGGGTGGGGCAGGAGCTGGAGCCGGCTATGAGGAAGGAACCCAGTGGCCTGTGGGTTGCCAGCTCTCTCCCCCGGACTTGAAACCCCAGATGCCTCCCCCAGCCTTGGGGGCAGGTAGCCAATGCTTGAGATGCGTCATCTGATCACAGGGGCTTCCCCTAGGGGGAACTCCGGTTAGAATTGGTTTACAAAGAAAAGTCCCCAGCGTTAGCATTTATAAAAGGGCAGCAGGTCAGGCACCTCCAGTGATTCAGGCCCTGAATGATTTTTCCTGTCCCCCCTCCCCCCCTTCTGTGCCGCAGGTACTGTCTGATGAGCGTGAAAGGCTGTTTCACTGACTTCCACATCGACTTCGGAGGCACTTCCGTTTGGTACCATGTTTTCCGGGGTGGGAAGGTGAGTTGAGCCGAGTCTATTGACTTCTGCACATCCCTACCTGTTTCCTTCTTGGAGGGGCTCGTTCCGCCCTCCCCGCTGTCCTCTCCTGCGCGTCTAGTCAGCTCCTGCCCTGCCCGCTCTCAGGACCACCTCCCCACTCCCTGTCTTCTCATGGAGGGGAGGGTTCTGCTCAGTGCTTCTGCATCACATCCGGTTACCTGTCCTACACTTGCTCCCCCAGTCCCGTGTTCCAAGCACCTCCGGCCAGATCAGAACTCCAGCCTTGGTGCCCAAGAGCTCCCGGCGTTCACTTTGCACGCTGTGGTTTCCAGCCCCAGCGCGGAGACCGTTTAACTTAAAAGTCTAATTGCCGGCACCACCTGCCTCCAAGACATTTTATCTGAGGGACAGACGTCGCCCAGAGAGAGGAGGTGGTGCGTGCTTTCAGGATGTTGCTGCCGCTTTTGCTTCTGAGTGTGGCCCGCACGGACGTGGGCGCTGCTTGAGCGGACGTGTGTCGCCCTGCTTGTCTGGGTTTGTGTGTGTGCGTTTGTTTTAACCAAACATGTTGGAAGAAATTCTGGGTAGGAAGTCATCCTACTTGGTTCCAGATGTTTTTCCTCCCTCTGCAGAGTGAGCACAGGCTGAGTTTATTTATTGGACCATTTTTTTCATACAACTTAGGAAATTCCCTTCCTCTCCTTCCCTTACCTCCCCAGCAAGCCTGTGGCTCAGGAGAAAGAATGTTCCACCCAGTCGAGGAACTCTACCCACCCTGATGTTTTAGCGGGAATGGAGAGTCCCTAGCGGCAGGCAAAGGGTGTTCCAGAAGGGGGGGCACAGCCTCCCCACCATCCCAGAGACCCTTTGGGCCTGGGCCTGGAGGCGGTCCCCTGTCCTCCTCGCTTCCAGGCAGGTAGGGCTGTCTCCTCGGGCTGTGGCAGAGCCTGGAAGGAACCCAGGACTTTGGCCCGGATCTTCAGCTGATTGCCTCCTTTTCCTCCCAAGATCTTTTGGCTGATTCCTCCAACCCTGCACAATTTGGCACTGTACGAGGAGTGGGTGCTGTCAGGCAAACAGAGCGACATCTTCCTGGGAGACCGCGTGGAGCGATGCCAAAGAATTGAGCTGAAACAGGGCTACACGTTTTTCATCCCTTCCGGTAGGTTCCAGCAAGGCCGGCGCCGGGCTCTCCTGTGGCCTCAGCCAGGGTTTCGGGCCAGGCGACAGGGTTCTGTGGGCCTCGTGGCCATTGGCAGTCCCTGAGAGAAGCAGGGAAAAGCAGCCCCCGTCTCTCTCACATCTAGCCTGTGTCTCCCTGCCTGTGGGCTAGAATTCACTCTTGGGAAAAAGCCTAGCCCCCTTCCTCAGGGGAAGGTGAGTGGCTTTCCCAGGACGTACTGTGGAGATTTCTGTGTGATGGGGTGACGTGGTGCTGTGGGGAGGGAGCTGGGTTCACCCCCTTGAAGGAGGAATTGGGTTGTTTGACCCAAAGAAGCAACGTATGGTAATGGCAGTCCCGGGCAGGTTCTGGGGAAGGGGGGACCCTGGAGTGGGGGGGTCTTCTAAGGGTGCCTAAAAGCCTAGGGAATGGGCAGAGGGGAATGTAGCTTTGGGGAAGGACCCAATGTGGCAGCCTCCTTCTGCAGCACAAGGTGAAAAGTAGTCGAGGTCAATGTCCGCTCTTGTACTTGGAGTCCCACCCCCGCACCCCCCACCAAAAAAAAAAAAAAAAAAAAAAGAAAAGAAAAGAAATTAAGAAGAAAAGAGAAAAAGAAATTGCGGCTGCAAGTATAGTGGGGGGCAGTAATTCCGAGTACCAGCCCCGGAGCCAGGCTGAACGGCCTTTGTTTGAATTTCAGCTCTGGTGCTTATGAGCTGTGAGTTTACGGGAGTGAGTTAAGCTCTCTGAGCCTCAGTGTTCTTGTCTGTAAAATGGGAGTGAGACTTCCCAGGGTGGTAGTGAGGACTGAGTGAGCTGAAATCTCCATGCCTCAGCTCTCTGGTGATGCACTGAGGGCTTTGGGGCAGCTACAGGCTGAGGCACCATGAGTACGACAGATGCCCCAGGGGTCAGGGAGTGCAGTTTTTGGCGGCATTAATGGTAACATTGTACCCAGGATGAGGGAGGCGACAGTCCCGCTGTATAACGTGAGGGGGTCAGGTCACATATAGGAGGTTGTGCTCCTTTTGGTCACTATACTTTGGAGAGTGAGTTGACCTGGATATGGGAGTTTGGATGTCACATCAGGTGAGATGAATTTGAAGGAGGATTTGGATGGTTTGACCCAGGGAAGTAAGTGTGAGTGGGAACAGCTGTCGGCTAGTTGAAGGATCGTCTCCTGGAAGAAGAGGTACAGCCAGGTGGTGGAATTGTTTGCTCTGCTAGGTAGTGAGCTCCCTGTCACTGGATGTATACAAGCAGAGACTATGTATATGACTGTGTTAAGGAGCCTGCAGGGAATTTGCCACTGACTGGGGACTTGAACCTTAGGAGTATCCTTTGAAGCAACTAAGATCCATTGGATGGAGAATCCGGTCACACTTGGGTCTCTGAGAGTGGGGTTGGAAGCTGGCCTTGGGTCTGGACATGAAGCACTACTGTCAAGTGAAGAGGGGGCTGTTATGGTAGCATCTCCTACCGAGGGCATAGGAATCTGCACACTTGGGCTCTTCCAGAAAGTTGAGCAGAAGGCAGAGATTTCACATTACAGAAATTGGGGGTTTGGAAGTGGCAGGGTTTAGTGGGGGTGACTTTGTTACCATGGCCCCAGGTCCATCCTCAGACTTGGGGAGGGAAGGGACCCCTCCTTGGGACAGGAAGGGGTTGCAGTGGGTGGGCAGAGTGGCGCGGAGACCTCTCAGATGTGTTTAAGCCACTCTTCATGGGGGTTAGCCATGGTGGATGCAGGGGAACCCTGTCACGTTCTTGGCCTTGCTGCTGACTCTCGTTGTGACTTGGGGCAGGTCTCGTCCCCTCTCTGTGCCTCAGCCATCCCATCTGTACAATGGGAGCAGGATGGCGCTGAACTCCGGAACCTTCCAGGTCCCTCCCAGCCTGGTCCCACTGAGTGCAGGCCTCCTGACCTCCCTGGGAGGACAGACCTTCTTTATTCCATGCCTTCTGCACAGCTGGGAGGTGGCTCATTGCTTTCTCTTAGTCTAGGTTGGGAGGGGCATTCATTTTGCCAAGTTGGAGAAAGTCTTGAGAGGCAGCCTCTGAGTCCCAGCAGGGGTGTGACTGTCTGTTGGAGGCAAGAGGAGGATTTGAACCGCAGCAGCAGGTTGAGTAGACCCCAGCAAAGACTCCTGGTCCTGAGGGCTGTGAGCGAGACACCAGGATGTTCAGGAAGTGTAAAAAGGACAGTTAGAACTTGTCACCTTCGCAGAGACAGGGGGTACATGTGGTTCCCAAGCACTGATTTCTGCAGGGACCAATGAAATTAAAAAAAAAAAAAAAAAAGAAAAAGAAAAAAGTTAGGAGTTTATTGTTACAAACTTGTCATTTCACTAAAGATAGGTGTTAGTTTAAGAAAAAACAAAAGGAAACCTGGCATCTATTACTGCTGATTTTCACAAGTAGAAGGTGATCCCAATACGAAAAAAGTTGGAAATCCATAATTTTGGAATAAAGGATGGTGGTTTAAATTTGATAGTTTTGAGTTTATGACAGTCTGTGCCATCTTCTCATTTTCTTGCCATCCCAGTGAAAACTGAAGGACCAGAGTTTCGCCATCGCACCTGGGGATTCTCTCCCGCATCCACACCCCCTGAGCTGTGGGCAGACACAGCTGGGGGTCGGAGGAGTTGGAGTGTGGCTTTGGGTGGAGAGTGGAGAGCCGGCCTTGGGGAACAAGGCCTGTCTGCATGTGGGTTTTTCTGTGTCCGGAGTAGAGAATCTAATTCTGGCATTTCTCACTTCTGACAATGATTTTTGTCCCCACAGTGCGACCTTAGACAGGTATCCTCCAACCTCATGCTGGCCTCATGTGTCCCTGTGGGTCATTCAGCAGGTCTTCAACTCTGGAGGCTAACCGGGAGGCTGCTGGGTTGGGAGGGTTTTTAAATGTTACAGTATCTTTGTGAGATGCGATTTAACTCTTCCTTCTTGGGTCTGGGGTGAAAAGCTGGGCAGTGGCTGTGCTGCGGTGGGGGGGGGGGGCGTGGTTCTCAGGACTCATTCCTGGGTGGTCCTAGAAAGCTGCCTGGAAGAGGAAGACTTGAGGGTGGCCGAGGCCGTGGGAATACGGTGGCCTCGCCAGGGCACACAGTCAGGGTCAGGAGTGGCTGGCAGGTCACCCAGATGCAGCCTGATCGCGAGGTGGATGGAAAGCTGGAGGTGGAAATCATCCCCAAGGAATTGGAGGTCAGATGGACTCAGTGACATCTTTTTCCTTCATGTGATGCGTGTGGCCAATGCCCTGACCATGTGGATGGGCTTAGCCTCCCCCGGCTGCCCCAGCTTAGGTGAACTATGGCCAATGGTCATAATAACTCATACTAGCAAACTAGCCGCAAACATTTTACATACATTACTTACCTGCTTCATAAACATATGGGGAGAAACTTATTTCCTCCTGCCTTCTCTTTAAATAAAGAAAGTTCGTGGGGGCCCCTGGCTGGCTCAGTTGGTAGAGCATGCGACTCTTGATCTCGGAATTGTGAATTCGAGCCCACAGTGGGTATAGAGATTACTTTAAAAAATGAAAAAAAAAAAAAAGTTAAATAAAGAAGGTTCCTAAGGCCCAGAGAGGTAAACAAACTAGTTCAAGGTCACACAGTTAATAAGCAACAGAGCAGGGCAAGAACCCAGGTGTGTCTAGTTTCAGAGTTCACCTGGTTCCCCATTAGTCTGGGAGTCAGTAGACTTAGGATTCAGTCTTCCTTCCAGCCATGTGGCTTTGGGAGAATTATTTGCTCACTTAACAAATTTCCTTAAGGGCCCACTTGGCAGTGTGGAAGGTCCTAGGGAGGCTGTAAGACACATTCTCTCTATCCTGAATGTGTCCAGCCACGTAGCAGCCCGGATGGGGATTCTAACATAGGGAGCTGGAGGGACCCTGGGGTCAGTGGCTTGGACTGGCCTGAAAGTATTTTCCATCCTTGCTCTGTAGTAAGACTCACCCATGACCCAGGGTGCCTGGGTAGCTCAGCATCCAATTCTTTTTTTTTTTTTTTTAAGATTTATTTATTTATTTGACAGAGAGAGCGAGATCACAAGTAGGCAGAGAGGCAGGCTGAGAGAGAGGGGGAAGCAGGCTCCCTGCTGAGCAGAGAGCCTGACATGGGGCTCAATCCCAGGACCCTGAGATCATGACCTGAGCCAAAGGCAGAGACTTAACCCACTGAGCCACCCAGGCGCCCCAGCATCCAATTCTCGATTTTGGCTGAGGTCATGATACCTGGGTCATGGGATTGAGACCATATTGAGTCCTGCCTCAGGCTCTGGGCTCAGTGGGGAT
Source organism: Meles meles (assembly GCF_922984935.1). Taxonomy (NCBI): domain Eukaryota; kingdom Metazoa; phylum Chordata; class Mammalia; order Carnivora; family Mustelidae; genus Meles; species Meles meles. The sequence continues at coordinate 13,349,431 of NC_060077.1, read as the reverse complement.
TCACCCTCCCACTGCTCTCCCTGCTGTCTGTCTCCCTCTAAAATAAATAAATTAATTAAAAAAAAAAAAGTCACTCACGACCCCAAATTCATGGATAGCCCTAGGTGTTTCTTAGATTGGAGCCAGTCTGAGAAAAAGTAACCTGAAGCTACTTAAGAGTGTTACATGGCTTGGGCCTCAGATGGCCCACCTGTAAAATGGGTACAGAGCAGGGAGAGGGTAGCAGTGAAGCAGGCTGGATGGGAGGCTGCGGGTGGGTGGGCTTTCGGGAAACTGGACAGTTGCTACACATCTCCAGCCAGTGAAATCCAGAGGAGAACAGCCTGGTGGGCCTGTCTTCCTGTTTTTCTAGAGAAGGAAGCAATTCAGATCATCTTGTGAAATTTCCCCATTTTTGTAACACAAGTGGGTCAAGCTAAACACGCTCCTGAGTCTGCCGCAGACTGTGGCCTGCCGGTTTGGGTCCCTGGTACCAGCTGGGAGGTCCTAAAGAGGAGAGGCTGCACCTTGGTAGCTGGTCTGCCCAGCCTGGGCCGTGGCCCAGCTCAGGGAGTTCATGAAGGAAGCAGGCCATGGCCCTTTGTGAGGTGCCCTCGAGTTCTGTGACTTTTGGGTTTACCCCTACAGCAGCCACAGAGATAGACAGATGTGGATGGCAGGGTGGGAGGGGGACTTTGGTTTTTGAATCCCGAGTGTCTGGGTTGTGTGTTCCACTGTTCCTCAGGTCCCAGAGAACCCTCGTCAGTAGGCTCTGTGGGTTGCCTGCTTTCCTTCCTTGACTGGATCTGTCCTTTGTCGCTTGTCCGGAATCGCCTGTTATTGCCTTCATGTCGTTGGTGACTCTGGCCTGGAAGCAATAGGCAGATGTCAGCCTCCCCAGCTCAGTCACCAGCCTGGGACACCTGCTCTCTTGTGCTTCCTGGGATGCAGCCAAGGAGACATCATCAGGAGGGTGGGGATGGATGGAGCCTGTGAAAGCTATTATTTCTCCTTCCTGGTTCTTCCTGAGGGAAGTGTTCGAAAGTCATGGAGCAGATCTGAGGAAGGCTATGGGGAAGAACTTGGCAGTGACTAATCCGTTTGAGGCGGCCTGGCTCACCTGTGAGGCCCTGGCTTGGGGATTAGGGAAGAGTGGGTAGAAGCTTCTAGAATCCATTGAAATGCCTGGGGGTATAGATTCCCTGCCACTCTGCTTGAAACAGAACCTGTCTTCTGTTTCCCTCTTGGCTCACCAAGTCACTTGCTGGATGAATTACTAGGGTAACAGGTGTAAGTCAGGTGTGTCTGCGTTTCCACCTGATAGGACAGAAGGGAGAGTCCATAAATGCAGACTGACGTGGGCACCAGTCTTTGCAAAGTCTTCAAGATGGACCAGACCACCACTAGTATCAGTGGCAGTTGCTTACATGGACTGAGTTCTTGCTCATCAGGTTCCCCGCAAGGGAGGTAGTGATCTCCCTCATTTCACTCGGGCAGATAGAGGCCAGGAGAGGGGGTGGTCAGCTACCCCATAGCACATGGTGAGTTGGCCACGGGACAGTTTCCAGTCCAGGTGTGAGGGGCTGGAGCTTTCCGTAGGGCCCTGGGTGGGCATGTGAGGAGCATAGGAACGGGGCCCCGGATTCTTGGCCCCATTCAGGCTTCACCCTGCCACGTGCATCTCCTTGACCCTGGCAGTCCTGGGTCCCAGTTCAGGAAATGTTGCTTAAGTCACGTTGATGGCCGTAAGAACAGTCCTGGGCAGTGTAGCTCTGCTCAGCAAAGATATAAAACGTACAGCCGAGAACATCAGCTGGCACGCAGCTGACACGGAGAGGCCGAAGCAGATGTGGAAGCCAAGCGGCAGCCACACTTGTCTTGCACGGAGGTGCGAGGGTGATGGGAAGGCACCCAGGGAGCACGACAAGAGCACACCTACCCTGCGGAGCCCGAGGTGTGGGGAGCTAGACAGAACCAGGTTACACAGAGCCTTTGTTCCTGTGCTCTGGGCTGGTGCTTGTCCCCGCCCTCCCTCCCCCAGGACCGCCAGCTCATCCCACTCCCTGCCCTGCAGGGCAGAACCAGCGCCCCGAGTGTCCCACAGAGGGCAGCAGTGGCCTTGTACGCTTGTTCCTGGCCGCCGTGGACCTGGGGCTGCCTGTGACCCAGGGCTGGCGCGTTTTGGGTGGGGGTGGGGGTGGGGCTCTGTAATTGTCCTGCAGGCAGACAGACTAACGCACACAGCTCGGAGAAGAGGGGTCAGAGGAGATGTGGACGCCTGGACCGGGGATCTCGGGGTTGGGGTTGCCCCGTCTGTCCCCTTTCTCCTCTGCCGATCCTGTCTCTCACTGTGAGTCTGTTCGCCTCTCTCTGCCCTTGTCCTACCTCTGTCTGTCTGGTTTCCCTCTGCGTGTCTCTTTTTGCCTCCCTGGCCTGGTCCTGGGACCCGCAGGCCTGGCGGGCTGAGCCTGTGATGGAGCGGCCGGGTGGCATAGGAGTTCCGAACAGAGGCGCTGTGACCTCGTCCAGCAAGTGACTTGGTTGCAGCATCTGTCCATGGGCAGGGATTATGATACTGCCTGTCCCCTAGCTCCGCGCTGTGATTGTGGGCACGAGCACTTGTGGGTCTGCCGAACCCCGGAGACATGTATTAGTTACATGTGAGGGAGTCGGGTGGCTCGATATGTCCAGCCTACAGGGACCAAGCGAGGCCACTGCCCTGGGTTCCCGTCCTTATAGGTGACTTCGCTCTTCTGCGCTTCAGGCAGGGAAGTGTCTGGGTCCCCGGCGGTGTTCTGGCGGGTGTCACTCCTTAGCCGTGGCCCCAGGCTGTCCTTTGTGACTTCTCCCGAGACTGATGTTGTCTGGGCGGCCTGAATGAGAAGTATGCGGCTCCCTGGCCAGCATGGGGAGGGGAGACAGGGCCTGGCCCTGCTGGAGGCTGCAGCAACACGAGGAAGCCTTCGTTGAGGCCCTCCCGCTGCCTACCACTGTCTCGCGCCACCCAGGGGTCAGTGCCTGTGGTCGTCCTTTGGGGCTGTGTGTTCGAGCCCTGTCAGCCAGCCCGGAACCGTGCCTTCTGGGTCAGGCAGCCCAGGGATCCTCAGCTGTGGCCCTGGCTGCTGCCCTGGGCCTCCTGAGCCCTTGTGCATGCTTCCATCAGTGACCCTCCCCAGGGGTGCGGGAGCCCGCGGCTGACCCTGCCTGTGCCCTCCCTGCCCCAGGTTGGATCCATGCCGTCTACACCCCTGTAGACTCTCTGGTATTTGGCGGAAACATTCTGCACAGCTTTAACGTGCCCATGCAGCTGCGGATCTACGAGATCGAGGACAGAACACGGGTAAGGTGGCTTCCTTCTCTCCTGGCCGGATTGCCCAAGCCCCTGAGCCCTGCTTGGTGCTCGGGGTGTGTGGGGGCGAGTCGTTCCAAAGTCCTCCGTGGTTCCCCCCTCCCTCCCATTCCCTGCCTCAAGCAGGGCCTTGGTCCTTGCAGGGGGCTGTCTGTAAGAGCCCCACCCAGAGGCCCTGGAGTTTCTGTTCATCTCCAGGCCAGTGGCGGCCAAAACCCCCTCGTCAAAGAGGAAGCATCTAGTGAGGAAACGCTGCGAGATACTGGGAACCCTGCCTCTTCCTTCTTCTCGGGTGTAGACAGGGATGCACGGGAGTTGGGGGTGTTTTGGGGGTGGTTATGGCTGTGGTTCGGAGGGGGGCTTGGAAAGGTCAGCTCTTGGCCATGTGTCGCCTCCATCCGGGGACCCCAAATGTGATATCACGCCCCGAGGAAGCCAGTATCTGTATGGTCTCTGAGCTCTGTCCCCGTGTCTGCTTGCAGGCGGCGGGGGAGGGGCTTTTCCTTGTGACTGTGACGGTCACAGCTTCTCAGACATAGGGTCTCCCCCACCCCACCCCCCAGGACCAGGACTAAGGCTGAGACACCTGATGTGTGCCCCGTGTGCCCTCCGCGCCGCTCCGCTCCACGAGCTTCCCCTGGGGAGCACTGGCTGCTCGTGTCTACACCCTCTTTCCCACTGTGGAGCAGGGCCAAGGGTCCCAAGGCAGTTGAGAGACAGGTCTGAGGGTGTGAAACTGGGGTCAAGAGGGCCCCTTCTTTCTTCTTTTTTCTTGCAGTTGTTCACACATTCTCTTTCTTCTGTTGAGCTATAACGCGCACAGCACGTGAGCGACCGGTTGCGCTGCGCGACTCCACGGGATTTAGCCCATCCACAGCCTTGTGCACCTACTGGCTCTAACTCAAGGACATTCTCATCACCCCGGAAGGAAACCCCCCTACTCATTAGCAGTCACCTTCCATAGCCACCCCCTCCCCCAACAAGCCTGTGGCAACCAACAGTCTGCTTTCTGCCGCCACAGGTTGGCCTGTCACTGGACGTTGCACAGACATGGAATCCTGCACTGTGTCCTTTCGTGATTAGCTTCTGTCTCACTTCTCACTTCTGTCTTCGGGGTTCATCCGCGATGTAGCCGGGGTCATTGCTTCGTCCCTTTTTATGGCCGAGTCACAGTCCCTCGTGTGGACGGACCACACCACATCTTCTTGGGTTTTGCCTCAGAGGAGGCTTTTTTGCCCCAGAGAGGTGTGGTCGTGCCTGGACTCTGCAGAAGCATTCCCTCGAGGCAGATGCCCTGGGCCCAGGGTCCCCTCCTTTCTTGGTCTAGTTTCTAGGCCCTGGGCTGCCAGAGTCACACATGTGAACCAGAATCTTAGCTACTGTGTTGTGTTTGACGTCTCGAACCGTCCTGATGGCATTGAGGGGCTGTGTCCGGGGGTGTCCTGGGAACAACTCTGAGTTCTGTTCAGTGGTCAGGTTGGCTTCCAGGAGCAACTGTGCGTCTCCAGTGATGGGTTTGCTGCTGGGTCTCCAGAGACTGGGTCTTAGTTTGTGGATTTTCGCACCTCTCTTCTCTGTTGCCCACCCACCATTCCTTTCCCGGTCTGGGGGAGGCCGCCCTGTGGCATCCTCGGTGTGAGTGGTCATCCCATAGTCTGGGTCAAGTGCTCTCTGGGGCTCTGGCCAGCTGTTCCCTGGCCAGCCCTGAAGAATGGGCCGGTTTGTGTTATGAGCAGACTAGGGAGTACGGGATAAAAAAAGGAGAAATCCAGAAGTGAGGCCCATGACTTTCCAGCCAATTCCTGAAAGCCAGAATCAGGCTGGGATTTCTAAAGGCTTTGGCAACTTGCTTGGCAGCTGTCCCCCTCCCCCAGGGAATCCGGATTGTACGTCTCAATGGATTTGGGCCCCATCCTTCCATCAGGAGTCTAGCTCTCCTCCCCTGCTCAGAGGGAGGCAGGAGGGAGGGTAATAGTGTGGAACCCTCGGCACCACAGTGAGCGCCGGGAGACTCTCAGGCCCTGTTGAGATGAGCACAGCAGGGTCCCCTCCCCCAAGGCCCACTCTCCCTGTCATCTGAGTGGGCGCCCCATCTGGTTTCCCTGAAGCAGGTTGCTGGGCGGGGGGCTGGCGGGCAGGCTGGGCTGGAAGCAGCGGCAGGCTGTTTAATCTGCTTTGATTTCTGGTCTTTGGAGAGGGCTTGGCTACAGGGCCCAATTGTTTATGTCTTAGGAGCCAAGGCAGACAAAAGATGCTGGAGAGAGAGCACTGGAAGCCAGATAAAATGCCAGGCTCCTTGTCGGCTCGCTACAGCTTAATTCCTTACATCCCTGTGAGCTTTCTTAAGAAGGTTACGGCCATTTAAAAATAGTTTTTCAAGAGTCCCTAAAACGGGGCTTTGCTTGGAAACGAAAGGCAGGGGGTGGGACAGGAAACTGTCAGTCTTTAAGCCCCGTAGTGTGATTTGTCTTAGAAAAAGAATTTGCCTTTGTGGCCCAAGGGGGGGATCCCCCCTCCCATCCAGACCAGGGGAACCCCAATGGTCTCCTATGTTTAGGAAGCTGCGTCTCACTCCGTCTCGCTCGCTAGGATTTTAATTTGGGGGGGGTTGGGTGATACTTCCGCTGGGGCCCTGCCCTGCCTGGGCCTGGTGGTTTCCAGTGTGTAGACACCCACACGTATCTTCCCCTATGCAGAGTAAACCCTCTCATTGTAAAGATGCCGGGGGTGGGGAGGAGCCACACCAAGGACCGGATATGTTGCATGTTTATTATGTGAAGAGAACGTTTCAACAACTATCACTACATATTTTTAACGCCAGTTAGCTTGATAAGGGACAGGGATGGTCCAGTTGATCATTCATTAAACTGCCGTCTCTCTTATGTTTATCTTTTTTTTCCCCCAATGGCTCTAGTGAAGGCAGCTTTCTCAGGAAAGGTAACGCCGCACGCTCCATTCCGTCTCAGCCAGTGAATCTATTTGGAAATTGCAAATAATTTTCCCTTCCTCTCCTCTTTTCCTCCGCCATTGGATTTTTTTTTTCCATTGACTTTTTTTTTTTTCCAGGAGAAAAACAAATTTTAAGATACTTCCACCCACCCTCATATTTTAGTTTTTCAAGTCCCTTGAGACTTGGGAGTTCTAAATGCACCGAAATGCCTTTGGTTCTGATCCCCCGAGGTCACTCAGCTGTCAGAGGAAGGGCCAAGGCCACGTGCTACTCGCAGGGGCCTTTGGGAACTCAAAGCTACCCCTTGAGATCGGCTCATAGACTGATCACCCCCCAGGCTGGGAGCGCTGCATGCTTTCTGAACTGCCTTGCCTTTTGGTGAACAACTCAATTTGGTGAGGCTCCGAATTTGTCAACAAATAATGTTGAGCAATCGTGTGTTTAATGTTCCCAGGCATGTGGCTGAGACCTTTTGAAGGCGAAGGGTGGAAGGCGACAACCCGTTTGTAAGTCAATTCTTTGCCCATTTTGTTTCCTGCCGCCGTGCTCTCTTGGAAAAAAAAAAATAAAAATAAAAGAAAAAATTTGAATCCTTCATCAGCATTTGTTTTCACCCAGCTGGTTTCCCTTGGGTTCAGCAACAATGAGGGGAGACTTCTCTTCCTCTCCTGACAGACAGCCAAAAAATGTATTTTTTTTCCTGATCTAGAAAGAGACTCAGGCGCCGTGGCGCCCTGCCGTGCGGAGTGGCTCGCACGGTTTCCCAAAATTTGAAAGGTCAAAAGCAACTTCAGAGTCTTACCAATCAAATCTGAAGTCAGGAGACGTGAGTAAGGGTCCGTCCAAGAAGAGGCGGGCTTGCCTGTCCTCAGCCTGCTCTGTAGGTATTGGCAATTGGTTCCAAAGTCGCTTGGTCCTTGCTCTGGAGCGGGGGTAGGGCTGAGGCTCCTGGGACCCCTCCTCACAGGAGGTCAAGGTCTGTCTCAGTCTGAAGTGACCCTCTCCTTTTTAAACTCCGAAGGGCACTGATCCAGTGACAATGAAAAAGGATTACTCCTATCCCAGCATTCAAACCAGGGTTCTCAGGAAAGTAGCTGGAGCCAAGGAAACCGCTAGATGTTCCCAACTCCATGCATCCCCCCGGAGGAGCTCAAAAGCATGCGGCGGCCAGGATCTCATTCCAGCACATACCATCCACCAGAGGTGGGGAGGTCGAATGGACCCAATAAGCAGATGGGAGAAGTGAGACCGCCCCAGACATGGGAAAAGGGCCTCATGGTTGAACACTGACTGAGTCAGTGGGGCCTGGGGTGGCCGGGGGACTGAGCTGGGACTCTCAGAGAGGGCAGAATTGGGGCCTTTTCCAGGTGGGCACTGTGAGAGAGGCAGGAGAGTGGTATTTTAGGGCAAGTGGAGGACTGAGGTCTGCTTGTCTTTGCCTTCATCCCACAAGTAGAATGTTGCCTGTAGGCTGTTGCAAGAAAGGTGAGAGTGTGTCCTTGCTGAACGTTGAACTCCATGGGTTACTGGAAGAGAGGAGAGGTGAAGAGGGGTCTCTGGCGCCCACAGAGATCCCTGGAGGCAGACACACCCTTGGCGAGAGGGCAGGAGAGCAGGTCCGGAGTGAGTGTGGACCTGTAGGATCTAGCTTTGGAAAAGAGGGCTCAGTCCCTCTGGGGGAGACAGGAGATACCCACTCACTGCCCTCATTCCTCACTTACCCGCTCAGGATGAAGCTTCCGGAAGGTTCATCTGTGCAGGGCCGTCAGTGGAATTGCTTCCTTTGCTATCTTTCTCTGCCATCTTGTCCATATAGACCCATCAGAATTCTCTTGGAGCCCAGGCCTGGAGCCCCGGCCTTTTCACGGTTTTGATGCATAAAGCTCTCTGCACCTACACTTCCTCCCCTATAAGAAGTGGCCCAAAGGGGATCCCCATCTGGACCCCTGCTCCAGACCTGGGCGTGTGACTCCTGGTGTTAGAGCCACCCCAGGTCACCCTGGGGACTTTTGTGGGAGGGAATCCTCTGGGGATACAGGCTGGGGAGTGCCAGGTGGTTGTCTGGGAGGAGCAGGAGGTGCAGGAGGTGGGACCCTCTAAGGCCCCGCCCCCTGGAGGTAGGTGAGGCCACACCCCCTCCCTCCTCATTGGTCCTCCAGGTGTTGCCTCCCTCCCAGAGTGCAGGAGATGCTTGATAGTGGGATGCTTGATAGAGGACCTGGGAATGGGTCAGGTTTGGGGGGGGTGGTCGATTTCTGTCTTTCAAGGGGCAGGGAGGGATAGCAGAGTGTGTGCAAGAATTTTTGAGAACGAGGAGGAGCCTGTGTTTGTTGTAGCTGGAATCAGGCTCACATCCGCAGGTACCCACACCCTCCGTCAGCAGGTCAGGGGACAACTGTTTCTCTGCATCTCACAGAAGCACAAAGCGGACCCCATCCGCCTTCCCCTGGCGGCCTGCAGCTCAGGGAGCTTTGAAATGATGCTCTCACATAGGCCTCTTTCTCCCTTCTTCCTCCTCATTTGTGCATGCTACTGGTATCTTACCCCTTCCAGCGCCTCTCTCCTGCCTTCCAGCCCGCCTCCCCCATTTTCCCCTCACACCATTTGTGCTCTTGTTAAGGTGGTGAAAATAACTCCCACCCGCAGAAACCCCCTCCCCCCAGTTTTCTCCCTCATTCTCCTTTGCCCTCCAGAAACTGACTTCCACCCCTGGGTCTTTGCTTTCAGGTGCAGCCCAAATTTCGCTACCCCTTCTACTATGAGATGTGCTGGTATGTCTTGGAAAGATACGTGTACTGTGTGACCCAGCGGTCCTACCTCACTCAGGAATACCAGAGAGAATCAATGCTTATTGGTGAGTGAAATGTGGGCCAGGCTGCCTCCACTGCTCAGCTGGGCAGGAAGAATGTTTTCAGTGTGGCCCTTGAGAGTCCCTGGGTTTCTGGAATTCTCTTGAGCCAGAGTGTTGGCCAGACTCCTAGAGACCCCTTAGGAGGGGAAGCCATCCTTGTCAACTTCCCATGTGGAATGCAGAGTCCAAGAAAATGAAATCGTGACCCCCGACAGAGTCACCTTGGTGGCCTCCCAGGTCTCGCTGAGGAACCAGTCCCAGGCGTGGGTGCTGAAACAGGATCCCTATGGAGCAAAGAATCCTGGTGGTTTTAGCCCTCCGTGGCCACCAGCTAGCTGATCCCCCAGCCCCAGCCCTCCCCTGCACCTAGGGTTGGGTTTTTGTCTCTATGAGAGCAGGCCCATGAGGTGCAGCCAGTCTCCAAAATCTGAGACCAAGCTTTGAACCAGGGGGAGGGGTGACCAGGGTTGGAGACACAAACTTGTCTCCAACAGAGAGCAGTGGGTGGTTCTGACAGAGGCAGGAGAGAGCATGGCTGGTGTGGAGCCTTGCCTTACTGCCTTTACTTAAAGGGACATCACCCCTGAATGGCTCAGCCCTTGAGTCTTGACTCCTGGATGCCCGGCTGAGTTTGCCTCTAGCTGTGACTGTGAGCACCGAGGAACAATCTGGAAGAACATCCCCCCCACCCCTCCCATCCCCACCTCTGAGCTCTTCCTGCTGAGGGGTTTCCTGGGGCAGAATCTGCTGAGACTCATTCACTGCTTCTTTCTAGCAAAACACGATCGGTTTGTCTCCTTTAGGGTCTGCACGGTTTCTCCTGCGATCTCCAGGATTTTTTGATTTTTTTTTTTCCTCACTGTGAAAAAGCCTTTTTCCCTCCTTCCCTGTCATCCTTAGTGACTCTTAGGGGTTTCAGACTGAGCGTATGATGGAGAGCAAATGTTTCCGCTGAGCTCTTTATGGGGAAGTGCTTATTTCCCTCCTAGAAATTCAGTTTTGCCTGGGGAGTCTCTTGTGAGTCTCCGACGTGTCAGATGCGCAATATTCGGGTGTTGAGAAGTCCTGAAACCTCACAGCCTGCTCTCCAGAAGCTTCCAGCCTGGTAGGGAATGGGAAATTAGTCTGAAATAATGGGGCGACCCCTGTGGTTGTAGTAGTTAACACATTCCTGTGAGGACCAGAAGTTTGATTTTGTGGCTGTCCTCAAGACCAAGAAACGGAGAGTCACTTCTCTCATTTGGATATTTAGGGCTGTAGGAGAACGTTCCTGATTCCGTTTGCAGGCCCAAGAAGAAAGCTTGAGGCAGCGTTGGGGTCATTGAAATTGCTTGTCTGTCCCCCCCCCCCCCCCCCCCCCCCCGCCGCCTCAGTGCTTCTCCCGCCAAAGTAAAGTGGCGATAGCAGGGCAATGGCTCGTGTATCAAACACTGTTTGTGTGCCAGGACCCGTGCTCAGCGATACCTTAGCCGAGCCTCGCCGCGGGCGTTCCGAGGAAGCATTTTTTTACCCTATATTTTTTAAAAACAGCATTATTGGGATATTGTCCCCATATCATACAATTTAATGTGTAGAACTCAGTGGTTTTTTTGCATATTCCCAGAGCTGGGTGACCATCACCAGTCGATTTGGGATCATTTTCTTTACCCCAGAAAGAAACCTGTACCCTTGTGTTAGAGCCTTCTCTTCCCCAACCCCGGCCTGGGCGCCCACTTACTTTTTTTCTGGCTCTATAGATGTCCCTCTGTTCCGGACATTTCATGGGACTGGAGTCTTTATATATAATTTATGTGTTTTGGGCCTTATTTTTATTTTTTTTAAAAGATGTTTATTTATTTATTTGACACAGAGAGAGAGATCACAAGTAGGTAGAGCATCAGGGAGAAGGAGAAGCAGGCTCACTGCTGAGCAGAGAGCCCGATGTAGGCAGGGCTGCATCCCAGGACCTTGGGATCGTGACCCGAGCTGAAGGCAGACCCCTAACTGACTGAGCCACCCAGGCGCCCCTGGCTTTATTTTTTTATTTTTATTTTTTTAAAGATTTTATTTATTTATTTGACAGACAGAGATCACATGTAGGCAGAGAGTCAGGCAGAGAGAGAGAGGAGAAAGCAGGCTCCCTGCAGTGCAAAGAGCCCGATGTGGGGCTCGATCCCAGGACCCTGGGATCATGACCTGAGCTGAAGGCAGAGGCTTTAACCCACTGAGCCACCCAGGCGCCCCCTTGGCTTTGTTTTTATATGTTGAAAAATAAAATGCCGGGCGTATTCAAAGAGGTAGAGCTACCTGTCTGAGGACACGCAGCTAGGAAGAAACCGAGCTGGGATTTGATCCTATGTCTGGCTGAACCCAACCTTTCTAGAGGTGGAGGGAGACATAGACCATGAGAACTGTCCAAAGAAGCTTGATGTCCAGAGTAGAGGGGAGGTGTAGCGCGTGGACGTTCCAGGGCCTTCCAGCAGGGAGTCTGGGGCATTCATCTCAGTCTTTCCTGTGACCCTTATGCTCCCCTAGATGCCCCTAGAAAGCCCAGCATAGACGGCTTCTCATCTGATTCCTGGCTGGAGATGGAGGAGGAGTCCTGTGAGCAGCAGCCTCAAGAGGAAGAGAAGGAGGAGGAGGAGGAGGAGGAGGAAGAGGAGGAGGGCGCAGAGAAGGTGCCCAAGCCACCTGCCGATGGCCCCCCGTCGCCCTCCAGCACCCCCTCAGAGGACCAGGAGGCCCCCGGGAAGAAGCCGAAAGCACCGGCTCTACGATTCCTCCAAAGGACTTTGTCTAACGAGTCGGAGGAAAGTGTGAAGTCCACGACGGTGCCCACCGACTACCCCAAGACGCCCACTGGCTCCCCTGCCACGGGGGTGTCCGCCAAGTGGACCCACCTCACTGAGTTTGAGCTGAAGGGCCTGAAAGCGCTGGTGGAGAAACTGGAATCCCTCCCAGAGAACAAGAAGTGTGTCCCTGAGGGCATCGAGGACCCCCAGGCACTCCTGGAGGGTGTGAAGGTGGGCAGGGGGTCGCGTCTGGGCCCGGGCAGCTGAGAAGGTCCGGATGGGTTCCCAGGGGCATCTCAGCTCAGGGCAGCTCGGTGCAGACTGTCCTGGGGGTATGTCTGTGCACGGAGAGGTGCTTCTGGTCCAAGCAAGTCTGCGTAGGCCTTCCAAGCCAAGGCTGCCTTTGAGAGCCAAAGGGGAAGCTGCCTCTGTGGTTGGTTGGCAAGGAGTTCTTCCTCAGCACTGGTGGAAAATCGAGGCTTTGCTAGCAGTGGGCTTTATGGGTGTGCCCGTAGTGCTGCTGTTAGGTCTGGGGACAGACCCCTCCGTCCTGCTCAGGAAGACTTGCTGTTCTGGGCTGGCTTCCCCTGGGGCACGCACCTGTTTCATAGGAGCAGGTTGTACCTCGTGGTGGTCCACTAGGTGGCCCGCTAAGGTGGGGCACGTAGCCACCTGCGGTTCAGAGGTCTCTAAGCAGCGTTCATGGAGCAGCATCTGGGCTGGCCACTGGGGGAACGGGAAGCAGGAAGGCACAGTCACTGCCCTCAGGCAGCTCACCAGTTACCGGGGTGAAAGACACTCATCAGCCACACTGGGTGCCAGGGCCCTGGGACAGTTATGCAGAGGGCATTTGGTTTGGGTTTTAGAGGCTGCATAGGAGTTCTCTGGCTGGGCAAGGCTGTTGCAAGCAGAGTGCAAACGTGCATTGTGTGTATTTCCCAGGAAATACACGGAGAGGCCTTCCCCTCTAGTAATTGTCATCATAACATTTGTTGAAAACTCACTACTGGTCAGATACCAGCGCTGGGCAAGGTACCTGAGTTACCTGCCCTTCACCGACGTGGAAGTAGGTTCAGAGAGGGTAAAGGATATGCCCGAGGTGACAGCAGGTAAATGCAGGGAGCTGGCATGAGGACCCCGGACCGCCATCAGGCGGCCTGACAAGGGCCACCAACAGGGACAGGCGGCGTACAAAGTCATTAATCCAGAGGTGTTTTACTTTATTTAGAAGGTGTGCCCTTCTGGGTGCTGGGAAGTGCAGATTGCCAGGTAAAAGAACTCTGCGGTGACCATTCCCATAAAGCCAATCTTTACTTGCTTTGGGTTCTTTTCATTGACTCTTGACTTTTTTGGAGGTCGCTGATCTCTCTTGAGAGTTCTAGGAAAATGTGCTTATACACACAAAATTTTGCATGCTGGCCCAAGGGGTCTTAGACTTCCGAGCCTGTTCCTAGACCGCAGGTTCAGATTGCCTGATCTCATGGCTTGGAGTTTTGTATGTTAAGTTTCCTAAAGGAGACCTTAGAATTCTGTCCTGAGGCTCGTTTTTTTCTTCCGAGGTCCTTTAAAGTAAAAATAAGGAGTTTTCATCAATAACAAAACCATTAATAGTATTGGGGCCCCGGAATGTTGTACATGAATTAAAAACACATTCATCTTTTTTTTTTTTTTTTTTTAAATATTTTATTGATTTGACAGACAGAAATCACAAGCAGGCAGAGAGGCAGGCAGAGAGAGAGGAGGAAGCAGGCTTCCCGCTGAGCAGAGAGCCCGATGCGGGGCTCGATCCCAGGACCCTGAGATCATGACCTGAGCCGAAGGCAGAGGCTTTAACCCACTGAGCCACCCAGGCGCCCCTAAAAACACATTCATCTTATGAGGAAGTGTTCTGTGCCGTGGAAAGCCCTTTTTTCCTTTAAAAGCTTCTTTGTGTCTCTGATCTGTTCGTGTGTAGTGTTCCTGGTTCCTGGTTGGTCAGATTTCTTTCTTTTTTTCTTTTTTGATCAGGTTTCTTTCTGGGGATAGATCTTGGCCCCTCCTGTGTCTCCCCTAGACCCCCCCTGGTGGGCCCCGACGTTGGATTCAGCCTAGGCCTGTTGATGGTGTGGAGGAGGGCTGGGGGCGGAGAGCCCAGCCTCCTCCCTCTTGTCCTCACTGTGGGGTTCAGTGGCAGGTTGTGCGAAGGCATTTCAGTGGCTATGTGCTCTCACAGGTGTTTTCCATCTATAAACTCATTTAAACCTCCCGACAACCATTGGTAGTACTTTTATGATCCTCATTTTGCAGATGAGAAAATTGAGGTACAGATAAAGTGATTTGCGTAACATGTGCTGCTCAATGAGGGAGGCCTTGTGCTCACCCCCTACACTGTACTGCCTTGTGGGGCTGCTTTAGAGACATGTTCTCTCTTCTCAGAGACCATCCTACATTTAGGGAGAAAGTAGGAAGGGGATTGCTTTGGCTTTCTTCACAGAACAAGCAACAGATCTGGCCTTGGAACAGAGGATGTATATTGGCAGTCCCTGGCCAAATCCAGCCTCTAGGCATTATGTTTGGCCTACACAGTATTAAACATACTTTTGTAATTACTTGCCAACATTAAAATATCAAAAGAGTTAAAAAAAAATATCCTAGCTATCCTGGCCCATGTTCCTGACAGGGTACAAGCAGCAGGAAGTGAGTAGCAGCTGATCTCATACACCCCAGTCCTCACCACTCCCTACTGCCGCCCTGAGTGTGTATATATTATTAGACTCACACATCTCTTTTTCATATAATCTAGCTCACTTATTGAACTTAGCTATCTTTCTTTCTTCTTCTTCTAAGACACCAGAAGAGATGATTTATTGTACACGTGTTATATTCAGCCACAAAAGAAAACAGAATTAGTCCCGAAAGTCACAGGTCCAGGGCAAAGGGTCCAAAAGGGCTATTTTTTGGTATGAGCAAGGTGGGTCTTTCAGCAGTGGTCATTGTGATCAGATGGCAGTTGGATGTTCTAGATCCATTGACTCAAGTTCTACAAAGTAGACATGCTGTTCAGCAGTTTGTACCACGTCACTGGCCTCTGGCTTTCCTTATTTCTGCTTCTGTGGCTTCTGTGGGTGCCCAAGGCAGAGCTTTACTAGGACCTCTGTCTCATCTTTTTCCCTTCAGCCTGCGCATTCCCTTCTTTCTCCACTTGGCTGTCATGGCATGGAAGTTTCCAGAAGATGGCGCTAAGGCCAAGAGAGCCCCAGTTTGTCTAGCTTCCGAGAGATGTCTGTTCTTGAGCTGTGTCTGGGAAGGTCTTTTGTAGCTTAAAGACCTTGTAAATTGGGTAGACAGGTCTCCTTAGAGCCCCAGGAGAACTGGAGGGTCTGCTCGTGTCTCTAAATGCTGTGTGGCCGGGGGTCTGTGTAAGGGAGGTGGGCCAAATACCTCTTTTGGAACAAGAGGGTTCTTGGCTGTGCAGCCTGGCCATCAGCCCCTCACAGTCTCTGGAGACCCAGACGAGAGATTGAACCCAAGACTGACCTTCAGAGTGAGAGTGTTGTCACAGAGAATGAGCGGCTTCGTCCTGGCTGCCCCTCTGTGCCTTGGCTCTCTCTCCTCAGATATTGGGGTTTTGCTTACACTGTCTGAGAAATAAAACACAACTCAGGAATGTGGGTCCAGCGCAGAAATCTTAGCCAGCGCCTAGTGATCCCTGTTTCTGGCGGGTGGTGGTTCCCCCTTGGTGACTGACCAGTTGTAATCTTTGGTCTGCTGTGTATGGAGTGGCTCATGGTCACCAGAGGCCCTGGGATTGGAGACTGTCCCCACAACAATTCAGTATCCAGATGGCTAGGTTTTGGCTTTTATCAAAAACCCATTTTTGGGGGGCGCCTGGGTGTCTCAGGTGGTTGGGCATCTGCCTTCAGCTCAGGTCATGGTCTCGGGGTGCTGGGATCGAGCCCCAGGTCCGGCGCCCAATTCAGCAGGAGTCTGCTTCCTTCTCTCCTTCTGCCTCCTGCTTGTGCTCTCTCTCTCTCTCAAATGAATAAATACAATAATGAAAAAAAATTTTTTTCTTTCATTTGTAACGTATTTTTAAAAATTTTTAATTTTGGGGGCGCCTGGGTGGCTCAGTGGGTTAAGCCGCTGCCTTCGGCTCAGGTCATGATCTCGGGGTCCTGGGATCGAGTCCCACATCGGGCTCTCTGCTCAGCAGGGAGCCTGCTTCCCTCTCTCTCTCTCTCTGCCTGCCTCTCTATCTACTTGTGATCTCTCTCTGTCAAATAATAAATAAATAAATAAATAAATTGTTTAAAAATTTTTAATTTTTTAAAGATTTTGTTTATGTATTTGACAGAGAGAGACATAGCAAAAGGGGGAACACAAGCAGGGGAGTGGGAGAGGGAGAAGCAGTCTCCCCGATAAGCCGCGAGCCTGATGCAGGGCTTGATCCCAGGACCCGGGATCATGACCTGAGCTGAAGGCAGACACTTATAACTGGCTGAGCCATCCAGGCACCCCTGTAATGTACTTTTTAAAAAATTGTGGTAAAATGCACATGACTCCATTTTGCTTTAAAAAAAAATTTTTTTTTTTGCTTACTTGATCACCACTTTAGAATCTTTTTTTAAAAAGATTTTATTTATTCATTTTTTCAAGAGCATATTAAATCATTTATTGATTACACATGATAATGGATGATACACAAGCTTTAATCCCATCTATAATTTTATCTGATACCATAATTTAATTTAGATCTATGCATAGGATGTGCCAACAATATTAGATTTTATTTATTCATTTTTAACAGAGAGGGAGAGTACAAGGAGGGAGAGCACCAGGCAGAATGCCAGGGAGAAGCAGGCTCTCTGCTGAGCCGGGAGCCAGATGTGGGTCTCAATCCCAGGACCCTGGGATCATGACCTGAGCTGAAGGCAGACGCTTAACTGACAGAACCACCCAGGCGCCCCTGTAATGTACGTTTTAAAAATTTTGGTAAAATGCATATGACTCCATTTTGCTTTATTTATTTATTTATTGTGCTTACTAGATCACCACTTTAGAATCTTTTTTTATTTTTAAAGATTTCATTTATTCATTTTTAACAGAGAGGGAGAGTACAAGCAAGGAGAGCAGCAGGCAGAATGGGAGGGAGAACCAGGCTCTCTGCTGAGCCAGGAGCCAGATGTGGGACTCGATCTTAGGGCCCTGGGACCATGACCTGAGCCCAAGGCGGATGCTTAACAGACTGAGCCACTCAGGGGTCCCTGCTTTTTGTCTTTATAGGTTTATTCACTCTGCATATTTTTTCTCGGTGAAAGTTTTAAGTGTTACAATGTTACATGATCAATGTAAGAAAAACTAAACAGAGGCTAGAGGCTAGGAAATGTCCCCTGCCTCAGTCCCTGCCCTCAGAGGTAACCCTGCTGTTCATCTGCTGATCATAGTTCTGGAGCTTTCCCCTTACCCCCACCTATACATAATTAAAAAAAAAAAAAAATGAGATGATCCTGTTTTACAACTTGCTTCTGTCCCTTAAAGCTTTCTTCTTTGTGTCTTCCTGTAAGTCTGGATCACCCTTTTCTTGGGCAGAACTTTTGAAAGTTGAGTTTGTCCTGCCCATGACCCTGTGGTTTCCCCAGGTCCAGGAGTACCTTGTACTTTGAAACCTTTGTACCTTATACCTTGAAAACTTGCCTTGAGGGTCTGGAGGTAGATTCAAACCAAAAGGACCACCCCCACTTAATTTATTTTGTGGAAAGAAGGGAGAGTCCAGCCTCTGGTAAAAATCCAACTAAGAAAGTCATTTCCTTGGGGCGCCTGGGTGGCTCAGTAGGTTAAGCCGCTGCCTTTAGCTCATGTCATGATCTCAGGGTCCTGGGATCGAGTCCCGCATCGGGCTCTCTGCTCAGCAGGGGCCTGCTTCCCTCTCTCTCTCTGCCTGCTTCTCTGTCTACTTGTGATCTCTGTCTGTCAAATAAATAAATAAAATCTTTAAAAAAAAAAAAAAAAGAAGAGTCCATTATCCAAACAGGTACTGTCTTTTAAGACCAGAATTTCTGGAGTCAGGCTGACTCCCAGGTGCCGTGCATCAAGCAGCCGAATGCTCTTGGGCGAAGTGATAAAATGGAGAAAGAACACATGCCTCATCAAATTCAGCGAGGCAACAGGCATAAAGCCTTACTTAGCACAGGGCCTTTAAGTGCTTGGAACGTAGAGATGATGATGATGATGATGATGATGATGGTTTCAGACAGTGAAAAATGAAAACAGGTCCGTTTAGGGTCAAGTG
Source organism: Meles meles (assembly GCF_922984935.1). NCBI lineage: Eukaryota > Metazoa > Chordata > Mammalia > Carnivora > Mustelidae > Meles > Meles meles. Next base: position 13,331,263 of record NC_060077.1, on the reverse strand, counting down.
TGAGAGTCTGTGAAATCCATGACCATGGAAGGGGTGTGTACAACTTTACTCTCTGGGGGCCATCAGCCCGACCCCGGAACACACCTGCTTATTTAAGCACCACCCCCCTGCCGCCTTGCTGTTTTGCAGAATAATAAGGTATAGGGCCCAGACCTCTAGCACCATTGGCTGGTTAGTTTACTTCTCCCCCCGACCTGCTTCAGAGGAGCCAAGAAGCAGGAAGCCTGGCTTGCTCCTGCCCAAAAGATGACCCAGAGCCCAGACAACGGCATAGTCAGGTTCAGGCTCTCCTGCTGGGGGCTGGGTGTCAGACCGAGCCCTGTGTCTGGTATTTTGGTTGGGCCGTGAGGGGCTGGAGGGTTGATAACAAGGATGAATGAGACAGGCCTCTCACCTAGCGAGCTCCCGGCGTGATGGTGGAACAGCCATGGGTGCCCCCAGTTCTCTGCCTCTCCCACCTCAGGGAACGAAGGAGAACAGCAAAGGGCCAGATACCCGAGTTCTAGACATCTGGGCAAAGCCTAGACCCCAAAAATGGGTAGGTCGAGCCGTGTCCCTTGGGACTTTTTTTTGGCTTTAAATGAAATGGTGGGCCCCGGAATCACCTCCTTACCCCTTCTCATTATGTAGCTAGATGAGCGCTTAGACTGCCCTTCCAACTAAATACACTTTTACAATTTTTATTTTAAATTTCCCTGTGCTTAGAGCTTCGGAAGTGGTTGAGTTCTGCAAACGGAGGACAGGGACAAGGTATCCCAGCAGGAAATACGGCAGAAGCCGCAAGAGAGCGGCCCACGTTTGTGGAGCGTTTACTGTGGACCAGGTCCCTCCGGAGCACTGTGATTCTCGCCACGAGCTGGCACAGTGGGGACTGTCATCATCCCATTTCATAGATGGGGAAACTGAGACTTCAAGAAGTATAGCTACAAATTATGTAGCTAACAGGCTTCTAACCACACTGCTCTGGCTAGTGTAGGGTGTTGGCCACCGTGACAAATGCCTATGAACTTGGTGGCTTGAAACAGCAGAAACTTACTCTCTTCCAGTCTGCTCTGCCCCTTGGGAAGGCTCTGGTGGGGCGGGGGAAGGGGGGTGTTCTTCCTTGCCCTTCCAGCTTCTAGTGATTCCTGGGGTTTCTTAGCCTGTGGCCACGTCACTGCGGTCTCTGCCTCTGTCTTCTCAGGGCCTTGTTCCTTGTGTGTCTGTTCAGATCCCCCTCCTCTTTCTCTTACTCAGACACCAGCCACGGAACGCCGAGTGGCACAGTCAGTTAAATGTCCGACATGGTTTTGGCTCAGGTCATTATTTCAGGGTTGTGAGATTGAGCCCTGCCTTGGGCTCTGGGCTGAGTGTGGAATCTGCTTGGGACGCTCTCCCTCTCCCACTACCCCCCTGCTCTCACCGTGCAAGCACCTGTCGCGCTCTCTGTCTAATACATAAATAAGTTTTCTTTTTCTTAAGTAAAGGATCTTATTGTTTTATTATGATATAGCATGATTTTATGAAGATTCTGATAATCAGGATTCCTTAATCTACACAATTACGTTGATTTAATTAAATTCTAATTAAATTAGAATTCTTGGTATTCTAATTGATTTATGATAGCTAAAATTCTTCTTTAATGATTCAGTTATTTTATTTTTTAATTTATTTATTTGACAGACAGAGATCACAGGTAGGCAGAGAGACAGGCAGAGAAAGAGAGAAGGGGAAGCAGGCTCCCTGCCAAGCAGAGAGCTCGATGTGGGGCTCGATCCCAGGACCCTGAGATCATGACGTGAGCCAAAGGCAGAGGCTTAACCCACTGAGCCACCCAGGTGTCCCCTGATTCAGTTATTTTAAATGCATTTGTTTTGCATAATGAAAAGTAACCAAATATTTACATTTTTTTCCTCCAAAGGAGTCTCTTAAGATCTCTATTGCAAAATCAGCCTATTTGTTTAATAAATTTTCTTTGAAAAGGTGGGTCCCTTAAAAAAAAACAAAATGATCTTACCTCTTTTTTTTTTTTTTTAAGAGTTTGTTTGTTTATTTGTTAGAGAGAGAGAAAGAGCATGAGCAGGGGGAGCAGCAGGCAGAGGGAGAAGCAGATTCCCCCCTGAGGGAGAAGCCTGATCCGGGACTTAATTCCAGGACTGTGGGATCATGACCTGAACTGAAGGCAGACACTTAACCGACCGAACCACTCAGGCGTCCCAATAAAGAAATCTTTAAAAAACAAAACCAAAAACCCCAAAAAACAATAGTCACTGTATTTGGGGCACACCCTAAAATCCCAGATAATTTCATCTGGATATCCTTAACGAATTACATCTGCAAAGAACCTTTTTGCAAATAAGGTCACATTCACAGGTACCAGGGATTAGGATCTGAACATACCTACTCGAGAGATACAGGTCAACCCAGTACAGGGAAGGCCTGGCCTAGGCTCTTCTACTCAGAAGGTTTATGGTTGTAACCCAGAGGGCCCTGGGCTGGTCCCGGCACCTAGGCTTCCTAGTCTCTGTTTCCAAGAGCCCCAGGGAGTGTATAAATAGAGGCAGGACGTGATTCTCTTCAGCACAATTTATTTCTCAGAGAGTCAATCCCCAATTAGAAAAATCTCTTCCTGTAACCTGTCACAAACAAACGAAAATAACTTCCCTGAGGGACAGAACCCCGAGCGCCTCCTGGTGGCCCCCGAGGGCCATGGAGGGGAACCGTTTCCTGCAGGGAGTGTGTGAGCGAGATACCCACTCCAGGGCTTTTGGGGAGGTCTCTGTTGATTTTCATTTTTATTTATTTATTTTTACAATGACTTTTTAATGACTTTTTTTCAAAGTAGGCTCCACGCCCAGCTTGGAGCGAAGCTTGAGCTCATGACCCTGAGATCATGACCTGAACTGAGACCAAGAGTTGGACTCTTAACCGACGGAGCCACCCAGGAACCCCTTCTATTAATTTTTAATTATTATTTATTGTTACTAATGTAATTATTATTGATAATACTTACAGCTTCAGTAATAGCTTTTTGTAACCAGACGTTCCTGAGGCCTCACTTTGCTTGTGAGGTATGGACTCCAGCTCTGATATCGAAATGACAGGAAGTTTTGAGACAGTTCAGAAACTCCAGGAGAACCAAGGCGAGTGGACATGATGTTCAGTCTTACGCAGAGTGGTGTTTGCATGCTGGTGGCCTGTGGCCCAAACTGGCCCACAGATACTGTTTGGCTTACAGTCGCTTTTTCATTTTCGTTTTTGGGATTTTTTTCATTTTTGTTTTTGTTTTTGTTTCAAGTTTTCTGTCAGTTGCCAGCATTTAAGAGATTTCGAATAACACTCTGGATCTTTCATTTCTTCTGAAAAAAATCAGACAACAGATAGGAGCTTTCATTCCCACAAGAGGTTAGTCATTTGGAACTGAGTAGCATTTGCCCTCTCTAAATGGGGCCTGTGGCCTCCGCGGTGTGCCTAAGACCACACCACTCTCTAGGGCTCTAGTTTGTGGATACCTTGCATTTTATCTGCTTGGTTCCTGGAAGCATTTGAGTTTGTCTACCAGCCTGGAGTTTGAGATTGGGGTAAGGGGGCAAGAAGTCCCATGGAAGTGATGGGCTCCCCTGCTCCCACTATATGGTGAGATAGATCTGTCTAGATCTATATAAGATATCTAGATATAGGGGGAGGAGGGTTGGGAGAGGGTGGCTAAGTTATGAACATTGGGGAGGGTATGTGCTATGGTGAGTGCTATGAAGCATGTAAGCCTGATGATTCACAGACCTGTACCCCTGGGGCTAATTATACATTATATGTTAATAAAAAATAAAAAATTTTTAAAAAGATACCTAGATATAGATATCTGTGAATTGAAAGGTTTTGCCTAAACATAGAGCTTCTTCCTGGGGAGATATATATATAATGTATATAATTTTTATGCTGTTCTTGGGGGTAGGGAAACATTATTAGAATAAACAACAGAAAATCCTGGTGTATTGTAGAAATTCATATGAATTTCATGTGAAATTCATATGGACTGATAGGAACCGTGAAATGTCAACGGAATTTTGTGCTTGTGCAGGCCCACACTCGGCACATGTGTGTCTTCCCTCTGTAATGGGGGCAAAGTTTGAAGAATGCTTTGTAGAGTTAGTGGTTGAATGAGTTCTCTGTTTTGTAAGGAACAGGCGAGGATGACTCGCTTCTGTATTTGTCCATGAGATGGTGAATGTGAGCTCAGATTGTCTCCCGGTTTTTCAATAATGGGGTATAGGTCAGCCCCAGGGTTTGCTGGAATGGTTTCCTGAGGGTTTATCACCCGGTGTTACTACCTGGGCTTGTAGTTAGAGGGACCCGGTCAGTGTCAAGTTCAGTCACCTTCCGGCTGTGTGACCTTGGGCATGTCACTTAACCCCCGCTCTGAACTTTAGTTTCTCTTCTGGGGTGAAAGGAGGAGATTCAGCCCTATCCCACAGAGAGGATTAGTCCAGAGCAAGCATTTAATGAATGCTCCTAAGAAGGGTCGTAAAATCACATCTCACTTCACAGAGTACAGTCAAGGGTAGATAGTACTGTTCTAAGCTTGGCTTACTCAGGTCGTACTGTCTGCAAGTTACAGAACTTGAAGCCATGTCTTCTGACTCTGGAACCAGTTGTCACAGGCATAAAAGTAATAGCTTAAGTTGTGAGATATTATTTCTCTTGTGTGTACTTTCTAGAACTTCTGAGTCCAGTCCTTAGGGATTACTGTGCCCCACTCTCTCCTCCCTTTAAAAAAAAAAAAAAATTGTGGTAGGGGTGGGGTGCCTGGCTGGCTCAGTTGGAAGTGCATGTGACTCTTGATCTCAGGGTCATGAGTTCCAGCCCCAACGTTGGGTGTAGAGACCACATAAATAAAAATAAAGCCCTTTAAAAAATTAAAAATTGTGGTAAATCATACATCACATAACGTTTATCATTTTTAACCATTTTTTAAGTTCCCATGCAAAGGCATGAAGTACGTTCACAGTGTTGGGCAGCATTAAACAACTCCCTGCTTCTCCACCCCTGAGCCCTGGCCGCCCCCACCCTGTTTTATGCTTGTATGAACCTGACAGCTTTAGGGAGCTCATGTAAATGAAATCATGTACTACTTGTACATGACTCAACAGAATGTCCTCCAGGTTCATCCATATTATAGAGTGTCATGATTTTCTTCCTTTTTTGGGCTGAATAATATTCTGTCGTGTGGATAGACCACATATTCTATCCTTCCATCCACTGGGTTGTTTCCGAGTGTCCTTTGGCTGTTGGGAGTCATGTTGCTCAGGAACTTGGTCTCCTCTCTTCTTGAGGGATAGGTTGAGTACGACCGTGGTTGGAGCACAGGTTGTGGAGTTTTGGGGTCCCTACCCCTTCCTGGCTGAGTGGTCTTAGATGGTCTTAGACAGCTCCCTCACCCCCTACGCCTCGGTAGTCTCCTCTGGAAATGATGGCGGTCCATCTCATAACGTGGTCAAGAGCGTTGGATGAGAGAGTGGATATGGTGTATTTATTACGGTGCCCATCCCAGAGCTAACACTCAATATATCCTACCCTTGTACATTTGTTCAACAAAATACATGGTGCCTGCTTCCTGATGGTTCCATTTCCCCCCACACCTAGCCTGTCCCACCTCTCCCAAGTGGCAGACCAAGTGGGAATGACCCACTCAGGTCCATGTACTAATGGGTACAATGTCTGGGGTCCATTTTTTTTTTAAAGATTTTGTTTATTTATTTGACAGAGAGAGGTGCAGTGGGAGAGGAAACATAAGCAGGGGGAGTGGGAGAGGGAGAAGCAGGCTTCCTGCAGAGCAAGGAGCCTGATGTGGGGCTCGATCCCAGGATCCTGGGATCATGACCTGAGCCAAAGGCAGATGCCTAACAACTGAGCCACCCAGACACCCCTCTGGGGTCCATTTAATTCAAAACCAAAACTGCTATATATATATAAAAAAAAATTGGTCTACTTTTTATCATCATTGGGAATTGACAGTTCTAAACAATGTTAGTGGTGAAAGCAGGCATGGATCATTCCTCCTGCCCCCCCCCCACCTTTGATAGCCTCTTTCATGCCCCTCGTGAAGCCCACAACTGAAGCTGAATCGTGCTTGTGTTTTTGGTTCGTTTCTGTCATATTTCTTGTTAAATATGCGGCATGCACGTTAGGAAAATTGGCAGCCTACTAATCCCATTCTCCTTTATGGTGGCTGTTACTGCTGTCTGATTGGCATTTGAGGGGGTACGTGGATGGCTCAGTCGGTTGAGCATCTAACTCTTGATCTCAGCTCAGTTCTTGATCTTGAGATCGTGAGTTCAAGCCCCACGTTGAGCTCCACGCTGGGTGTGGAACCTACTTTAAAAAATTGGCTTTTTATGATGGGATTTTATGTCTCAGAATGGTGTTAGATTGACAGAAAAATTCTGCAGATAATACAGTTTCCACATCCCCCCACCCCCCAGTCTCCCCTAGGATTAACATGGTATATTAGTGGAGCACATTGGTTACAATTAAACCAACATTGATACATTATTGCTAACTAAAGTCTAGAGTTCATTCACATTTCCTTAGGGTTTTTTGTTGTTGTTGTTGTTGTTTTTTGTTTTTTTAAAGATTTTATTTATTTATTTGACAGAGAGAGAGATCACAAGGAAGCAGAGAGGCAGGCAGAGAGAGAGGAGGAAGCAGGCTCCCTGCGGAGCAGAGAGTCCGATGCGGGGCTCGATCCCAGGACCCTGAGATCATGACCTGAGCCGAAGGCAGTGGCTTAATCCACTGAGCCACCCAGGCACCCCACATTTCCTTAGTTTTTAACCAAGTGTGGATTTGGGGATCCCACCCAGGAGAGCACTAGCATTACCTCTGAATTTGTCATGTCTCCTGAGACTCCTCTTGGCTGTGATGGTTTCTCAGACTTTGTTTTTTTGTTTTGTTGACCTTGACGGATTTGAGGAGTACTGGTCAGGGATTTTGTAGAAAGTCCCTCTTTTGGGATTTGTGGCTTTACTTATTTATTTTTAAAGTTATTTACTGGAGGGGCGCCTGGGTGGCTCAGTGGTTTAGGCTGCTGCCTTCGGCTCGGGTCATGATCTCAGGGTCCTGGGATCGAGTCCCGCATCGGGCTCTCTGCTCAGCGGGGAGCCTGCTTCCTCCTCTCTCTCTGCCTGCCTCTCTGCTTCCTTGTGATCTCTCTCTCTGTCAAATAAATAAATAAAATCTTTAAAAAAAAAGTTATTTACTGGAAGCTTGCTGGAGGTTAGTCATTGTGCGACGCTTGGGATATAGCGGTGAAATGAAGACATCTATAAACGGCATTTATAAATCAGGGACATTGATGCTGGACTTGGAGAGAGCTCTGTGGGCTGAGAATGGAACCCAGACAGCGCCAAGTTTGACCCTTGATCACCGTCCTGTTTGCCACCTCCCCCGGGCGGGGGAGAGTTCCACAGGTGGAGCCAGCGTAGTAAGCACGACTTGAAGTATCCGGCGGTGGAACGATGAGAAAGCTGAGACAATAGAACAGAAGGTAGTGAGTTGCTTTCATTTCCGGTGAATAGATTAGGGAAAGTGAGTTTAAGTAATCTTTACCTATATTTCTCTTTTGATCTCTTCTGCTCCTGTTAAGTTCTACTGTGCAGCTTTCTCTGTTTTTAAATGTCCCTGTAGGAGTGTTTTTGTACGATGCAGACACCAATGGTCAACTGCAGAATAGGCCAGTGGCAGATCTGTCTGTCCCTAAATGCTCTTTCATGGCACGTTGTGGGCACATCCAAAAAACCCGTTTGTGAAGTGGTCATGGGGTGGGAAGTCTGGTGCTGGAGAGTGGGGTTCAGGGGATCTGCCCTCCTGGTCTGGAGCAGCACCCAAGCCCTTTGAGTCTTTCTGAGCCTTGACTGCCTCACCTCTAACTTGGGGGTAATTCGTTGGAGTAGCATCTTACACCTGAATGAGGTTCTAAGGCCAAAATCCGGTAGAGTCAGCATTACCCTTGGAAATCCTTCGGTCCACCCAGAGATGTGAACACCGTACCCCACGTGGGACCCCTGCACAGCCCGGGAGTATGTCTGTCACAGCCCACTTTTCTGCCAGCATTTGGTCGGATGACTCCATCCTTGGTCAAACCAGATTAAGGATCTACTTGTGTTTATGGCCCATGTTGGAATAAACAGCGACATGTCTTTACGCACCAGGATTAGAGTACACATGGCTTGCTGGCTGATGGAAGAGAAGAGGTCTCAAAGGTGTCAAGACCTCATGGTTGGCTTTGTTTTTCGTTGCCCTGCATATGTATTTGAGTTTATGTACATTAGAGCCTCTCAGTGCCCTGGCCGGCCCAGTCCCAGGGCTGTTGGTTGAGGTTGTGGATGTGAGGACCCATGGCGTGCTAGACAAATGTTTGAATTTGACAGATGTTTAAATATGATCAGTGAGGGGCGCCTGGGTGGCTCAGTGGGTTAAGCCGCTGCCTTCGGCTCAGGTCATGATCTCAGGGTCCTAGGATCGAGTCCTGCATCGGGCTCTCTGCTCAGCAGCGAGCCTGCTTCCCTCTCTCTCTCTCTGCCTGCCTCTCTGTCTGCTTGTGATCTCTCTCTGTCAAGTAAATAAATAAAATCTTAAAAAATAAAATAAAATAAAAAAATAAAAAAATAAAAAATATGATCAGTGAGCGATACAGTCATGGGAGTCATAGGGAGGTGCGTGGTTTGCTATTTAAACATTTTGGGGGGAATGCGGGATACTGCATGTCTTCTGGCCTCTTAAGAGCCCTGGTGACTTGGTTTCTACTGAGTGTGAGGGTGGTTGTTGACTCTGTAGAGGGCTTTTTTGGGTTGGGTACAGTCTTTGGCCCCTCCAGGGACCTCCCCTCTACTCTGGGCTAATATGGGTCCTTTGTTTGGCCACAGAATGTCCTGAAGGAGCACGCGGATGACGACCCCAGTCTGGCCATCACTGGGGTCCCTGTAGTCACTTGGCCAAAGAAGACGCCAAAGGTAAGACACCAGTCGCCTGCAGCTGGGAGACCACTCCCACTGCCTTTCACATCTCCTGTAAGATTACTGTCGGCAGCTTTTCAGTGGGGACTCCTGGCAGAGGGCACCTCAATTAAGATGAATGGTTTCGGTGTTTTTTCTGTTGCAAGTTTTTGTTTTTTGAAAGGGATGATTTTCCCTGATAAGCTGTGGAAACTGCAGGCAGTGCCCCCTGGTGGTTATTCAGAAAACTGGGGGGGAGCGATGCCTCACCTTTCGCTATCTTAGGTGTGACTTTTTTCCCTTCTTCCTTCTCTCCTTTCTTTTTTCTCTCCTCCTTTTCCTCTAGGTGCTTCAGGGGCTGTTTCCTCTCTTTTGAAAGTAACTTTTTTCTCTTTTATTTTTCTTTCCTCTTTTAATTTTCTCCATTAATTTTGATTGATGCTCACCTTGGAAAAGTCTAATCAAATGGGAAAGGACAAAGACCCTAGGGAGAATGATAGTAACATCACTGAGGACTTCCCAGAAGCAAGTTCTTTCCCTTGTCATCTGCATCTCTTATCTTCTTTAGACGCCAACAACCCTCTGGGGCAGACACTTGGATTCTCATTTTGCAGATGAGGAAACGGAGGCTTACAAAAGTCAAGTCACTTGTGAGGGCACTTGGCAGAGCTGAGGGTGGGATGATCAGTCTGCGTGATAGCAGAGATCAAACCTTAACCAGTGTCCATCTCAAAGTCCGGAGAAAACCAGTCAGGTTTTGGTGTGCCTTCTTCCAAAGTTCGTGCTAGGGTGGAACATGTATGTATCAACCTGTCTGTCCATACTCAGCCTTACCACTTTCTTGAGCATGTTCTAGAAACGTCCTGAACCTTGCTTTCCTCATCTGTAAAAAAGGGTTATGCCAGCACCTCCTTCTAATGGTTGTTGGGACGACTAGATGAGATAATGCATTATTGAATTTGTTTCTGGCTAACGATAAAGAACAAAAAACAGAGCAGTGCATGCAAGTTTTTAGGATAAGGACTGACCAGTAGTTAGTGCTGTTTAAATATTAGTTGTGACTTAAGCGGCCTCTCCATTGATGGGTATTTTTTCTGATTTTTTTTTCCTGTTATAAGAGACATATAGAACTTTCTAGATCTGTGCTGTCTAAAATGGTAGTTGCTGGTTATATGGCTGTTGAGCACTTGAAATATGGCAAGCCCAAACTGAGTTGTGCTATAAGTGTAAAAGACACAACAGATTTCAAAGACTTAGGTGCAAAGAAGAACACTGTAAAATTACTCATTCGTTTATTTTTTTATGTTGGTTGCTTGTTGAAATTAGGGTTGCCAGATTTTAAAAAGAATGCCCATTTAACTGAATATCAGGTAAACAACAGGTAAAACTTTTAAGTATAAGTATAGCCCACATATTGCATGGGATATACCTATGCTGGAAAAGAGTATTCATTGTTCATCTGAAATTTAACTGGATGTCCTGTATTTTTTTCTTTTTAATGTGATGTTAGTCACCATAAAGTACATCATTAGTTTTTCATGTAGTGTTCCAAGATTCATTGTTTGGATGTCCTGTATTTTTATTTGCTACATCTGGCAACTCTAGTGGAAATTATAATATTTTGGACATATTGGTTAGACAAAATGGGTTTTTAATATTAATTTCATCTTTTTCTTTTTGCCTCTTTAAATGTGGCTACAAAAAAAGTGTAAAAGTACATGCATGACTTTATATTTCTGTGGGGCGGTGATGTTCTAGGTTATTCTTTCCACCTTTGTTTGGTTATCTTCTTAGGGTATATTCCTAAATGTGGAACTGCTGGGGAAATGGGTCCCTTTCCTGGCAGGTAAATTCTAATTCTCTTTGACGCTTAGTAGGAATGTAGGTGATGGGAGAAATGAAAAAGTATTCGCCCTCCTAGCTCCTGCCTTTGGTTTCCGGATCCGTGGAAGTGTATGGGGTTTTAATGTTCACTTTCCCCTCCACGGGCACTAAATACATTTGGCATTTCTGAGCCCACAGACTATGCTTGCAGACCTAGCACCTTGCAACAACGCCGCGAGGCCCCACAGCTGCCCTGAGCCCAAAGAGGAAACCGTGGCTTTGCCTCACTGCCTGCTTCCCTCCCAGCTGAGGAATTGCTCTGGGGGAGGGATTAGGGTTTGCAGAACATGGGCTTTTCAAAAAACAAACTTGCCACTACCCTGTGTAATCCCACAATCCGTGGAGGGGTCCAGATGGGCTTCTCTGGGGGAAGTCACTTTAGGACTGCTAAGGTGTCCTGTCCTCCGCGGTGGAGACCCTCCAGTTACTCCTGAGAGGCTGATGGGCATTTAAAAAAAAAACAAAAAAGACACCTCTGCTCCTTTCCTCTAAAGGGCCGGAAGCAGGAAGCAGGCTCCTGGGGGGGGGAGTAGCCCTTACCTAAGACTTTCTTGGAGGATCAGTGTGTGTCTATACATGTACTCGTGTCTACACACGAGGTCGTGTGGCTGGTATCATCAAATCTGGAGACGGGGGAGAGACTGGAGCCCTTAGGCTGGTGAAGGGTGAAGAGAGAGCATTTGCTATTTCACAATACTTTGGGGGGTACCACTGTGGGGTTTTTTGACACCTTATAATGAAACAAACGTAACGTGCTTACCGTACAGTTCTCCCACTTAAAGTGTACAACTCACTTTTTGGTAAATCCAGTATATTCAGAGAGAGACGCAACTATCCCACAATCTAATTTTAGAACATTTTCCTACCCTCTGAAGGAGAGCCCATCAGCTGTCAGTCTCCCAACCTCCACTCTCAAATCTTCCCCTCCCCCAGGCCCTGGCAACCACTAATCTCTCCATCTCTATGGCTTTGCGAGCTCTGGACATGTCATATAAATGGAATTATCCGATATGTGACCTTTAGTGATTGGCTTCTTGCACTTAGTATAATATTTTTAAGCTTCACCCACATTGTCGCTTCTGTCAGGACTTCTTTCCTTTTTATGGCTGAATAGTATTCCGTTGTGCTTTTCTTCTGTGCTTGGTTTATCCATTCACCGGTTACGGGACGTTTGGGCTGTTCCCACCGTTTGGCTGTCGTGGGTAATGATGCTGTAAACATGCGTGCACACGTTTTTACATGGTCACAGGTTTTCATGTCTCCTGAGCAGGCGCCTAGGGGTGGCACTGACCGGTCCCGCGGTAACGCTGTGTTTAACTGTGTGAGGAACCGCCAGACTGTTTTCCAGAGCGGCTGCACCCTTTTCCGTTCCCACCAGCAACGTGCGAGACTTTCAGTTCACCCACAGCTTGGCCACCGTGTATTGTCCGTCTTTTTGTTGAGATCCCTTTTTCTTTTCAATTTACTTTATGATTTCTCGAACTCACTGGAAGCTTCTCGTAGGCGTTTGCAAGAGCTGCCCTCACAGAGGGCCGTGCGCTGTGTGCGTGGCTCAGAGGGCAGAAGTTCATTTTCTCACAGTTCTGGAGGCCAGAAGTCTGAGAGCAAGATGTCATTTGGCAGGATATATATCTTCTGGGGGGCGTCCCGGGGCTTGTCGATAGCCGTTGTCTCTGTATTGTCACATGGTCTGACCTCCTGGGCGTCTGTGTCCTAATCTCTCAGAAGACACCAGTCCCGCTGAATCAGGACCCACCCTAGCTTTAACTCCGTTGCTTCTGGAAAGACTTTATCTCCAGGTGCGCACATTCTGAGGTCCTGGGGAGGGTCAGGGCTACCACGTAAGAATTTGGTGGTGGTCCGGGCGGGAGGAGGGGGGACGGTGGGGAACACCATTCAGCTCTTAGCATTTATCATACATGATTTCAGAGCCACAAAATGATGTCAGTAATATAATAACGAATACCATGGCCCCCCACTCAGCTCTAGAAATAAATGACCGCCAGTACTGTCCAAACTCGGCTGGGCATTCCACCTGGATGCACCCCTCTTTATTTATTTATTTTTAAAGATTTTATTTTTATTTATTTGACAGACATCACAAGTAGGCAGAGAGGCAGGCAGAGGGAGGGAGAAGCAGGCTCCCTGCTGAGCAGAGAGCCTGATGCGGGGCTCGATCCCAGGACCCCGGGATCAAGCCCTGAGCCGAAGGCAGAGGCTTTAACCCACTGAGCCACCCAGGCACCCCTGCACCCATCTTGGGATGCCTTCTTTCCATCGTATTTGATCCTCCCAGCAAGGCTGGAAGGCGCAGATAGTGTTACCTCCGTGGGTGCGGCTGAGAGTGGGGACCCAGAGGGGGATGCTGGTGCGCCCTGGGCCCTGAAGCTCGTGAATCTGCAGTGTTGGTCCCCAGATCTGGGGAATTCAGGGAAATGTGGCAGAGGGGAGGGGGAGGGGAGGCGCCCAGCTCTAGGTCTGGGTTTCCTGGCTGGTGGGGTTAAAAAGTTAACAGGAAAAGGAGAAGTGAGTGAACGACTGACTGCCTGGGCCGCCGGGGTCTGGTGGTTCCCAGGTCTGCAGTCGGCCGGCTCCCAATTTGATGCAGGTTGGGTTGAAAGATCAAGGGTGCCCGTTGAGGCTGTCAGGATGCGAGGTAGGGAGCGGTATTGGGTCTGGGTCAGGTTACTTAACAAGTAATTAATGCTAAATGATGATTAGCAAAAAATGCTTTGATCTCCCACCTTGCCTCCTGGAGAACAAAGTCCTTTTCTGGAACTGATTAGGTGCGGGTAGGTCATTTCTGATGCGGCGTCTCCGAGAGATGCTACTGAACCACCGTCCGTCGTCATTCACCCGATCGGCTGTTTCCACCAGCGGTGATGGATTTGTTTTGATCCGTCTACACTTCTTTTATGACCAGGTGGCGGGATTTGGGGGCCTGTCTGTGACCTTAGAACCAAGCCAAGGGGAACTGAACTTATTTGAGGCCTGACCTCTGACCTCAGCCTTATTAGCAAGCCAACCTTCTGCTCCCCAGCCAGACACTTCTACCCAGCTAGCTTGCTGGGTCATTCACAGAGAGGGAAACTGAGGAAGGAGGGGAGATGGGGACCCAGCCCTCTCTGGAGAGTGAGCCTGTGGATACGTCCTGCTTCGTCTTTTTTTTTTTTTAAATAAATCTTTTTTTTAAAAGATTTTATTTATTTATTTGTCAGAGAGAGAGAGACTGAGCACAAATGGGGGAGCAGCAGGCACAGCAGGCAGAGGGAGAATCAGGCTCCCCACTGAGCAGGAAGCCCGATGCAGAACTCGATCCCAGGACCCTGGGATCATGACTGGAGCCGAAGGCAGAGGCTTAACCAACGGAGCCACCCAGACATCCCTACATCCTGCTTCTTATTCTTTTTTTTTGAAAGATTTTATTTATTTATTTGACAGAGAGAGATCACAAGTAGATAGAGAGGCAGGCAGAGAGAGAGGGGGAAGCAGGCTCCCTGCTGAGCAGAGAGCCCGATGCGGGACTCGATCCCAGGATCCTGAGATCATGACCTGAGCCGAAGGCAGTGGCTTAACCCACTGAGCCACCCAGGCGCCCCCTGCTTCTTATTCTTAATCCATTATCTCAAGAGGCCAAACCAGGCTGCCACTTGAATTTCGACTGGCAATTTTTCTGGACAGTAGGAGCAGAGCTAGAGTAGGTATGAACAAGTGCCCGGATAGGGGATAACGGGATAGGACAGCCCTTTTCAGTTACAGGACTGGCTTCCTTACGGGGACATTATGGGGCCACACAGGAACCAGGGCAGGAAATCACACACACACACACACACACACACACACACACACACACACACACCTGATGTCTTATTACCCCTGATTCTACTTTGTTTCTCTTCCTCTTCCTCTGTAGTCGGTCATTGAGATCTGGGAAGCCTGAGAAGTATGGTGTACCCTAGAGTGACACCCAGCCTTTACCTGAAGGCGAGGCCCATAATTCGGTAAAAAGGGGCCCGTGTACTTCCTGTTCTTTCTCTGCCTGCTCTCAACTCCTGTCCCCCTGCAGTAATGAAGTTGGGGAAGAGGAGGAGGAGGAGGATGACGCTAAGGAAGGCCTTTTATTGTTGTCTCCTCGGGGCCAGGTAGTTTCCCAGAAAGGCTTCTCATGAGAGCCGGTCCTCAGGCTAGCGGCATCAGCTTCACCTGGGGAACTTGGTCAAAAAAACAAAACAAAAAGAAAAAACAAACAAAAACCCAGCTTCCTGGGCCTGGCCTGGGGCGCTGAGATTCAGGAGGTTTGGGGTGGGGCCTGAGAACCTATACTCTCTTAACACTTCTCAGGTAATTCTCATGCAGAACTAGGGGGTGCTCTGGGGTCAGGGGCCTCTGGGGATCAAATTCTGGCTTTGCCACAAACTAGCCGTGTGGTTGTGGACAAGTCTGAGCCTCAGTTTACTCATCTGTAAAAAGGGCTCACAATGCTCTTCCTGCAGAATTGCTGTGAGATGCTGACTGTAGGCCATCGGTCAGTGATACCTGTTGTCATTTTTTGTAATTATGACTTAGAGGTCAATGACGACCCTGCGTCTGCCCTCCCGGAAGGTTCGTGATGCTCTCTGTAGAAATAGAGGACACAGGAGGGAGGGCCTGGAAGGTCGTTGAGACATTTCCCATCCTTCGGTGACTATTGGCTGGCATAACAGCTTCATCTCAAGTGAAGACCCTAGTGGCTTCATTTCCCCAAAGGAGTCGTGGATTTGCTGAAATGGCTGGTTTAGGAAAGGGCTTCTTCTCCTGTGTCCGTTCCTTACTCCCCCGAAGGGAGAAGCCCTGGGCACTGTGGGTGACTCTTGCCTTAGACTAGCTCCTCAAGGGTCTGAAGCTGCTGAGACCGCAGGCTCAGGGAGGGGGTGGGGGAAGCGGTGTCCAGTCCTCCCAGCTTCCTGAGAGCAGGAAAAGTCCAAGGGAGAGCAGCTTCCAAGATTGGGCATGTGTGATGCTCAGGGAAGGAGGGGGCCGGCTGTGGGAACCCCAGAACCAGCAGAGCAAAGGAAGGCAAGAGAAGCAAGTGGATGGTGGGGAGGACATAGTGGGGGGAACCAAGGGAAAAACAATCTAGGGCCCCCATCTGGAATCCCCGGGGTTTTCCTCAGTGACTGCTGAGTCATTTGTGAAGTCCAGCACGTTCTCAGGAGGGCAACAAAAACTTGTGATCAAAGAATACCCACGAACGTGGCCTTCTTATTCTGAAGAGTGTTGTATACAACATCAACAAGCAGAAAAACCCAACTGGAAGAAAATCATCGATGGTGAGGGGGGAAGCTGGGACTCAGGGGTCTGGACCAGTTTTTGCGAGCTCCAGTTCCAGATTCGTTAGTGGCCGAACCCAAGTGATGTGGTCCCTGTGGGTGAGCTGGATGTGTCCAAATTTCCTCTTTCTATAAAGACACCAGTCTTTATAGGTCTTGAATTAGGGCCCTAATAGCCTGTTTTGTTTGTTTGTTTGTTTGTTTGTTTGTTTTTTCAAAGATTCCGTTTATTCATTTGACAGAGATCACAAGTAGGCAGACAGGCAGGCGGCGGGGGAGGGGGGGAGCAGGCTCCCCGCTGAGCAGAGAGCCCGATGTGGGGCTCGATCCCAGGACCCTGAGATCATGACCTGAGCCGAAGGCAGAGGCTTAACCCACTGAGCCACCCAGGCGCCCCACTAATAGCCTGTTTTTAACTGAGTCACTTCTGTAAAGCCACTCTGTCACCTTTTGAGGTCATGGGGCTCGGACCTCATCATATGAATTTTGGGGCAGATACGATTCAGCCTATAAACTTGTCAAGCCTTCAGGGAGTCTCTGTCTTCTCTAAATCTTGTCCCAAATCCTTGTGGCGTGCCCAAGCCCTCAGCTGTGGTTGTGCCTTAGAATCTAAAGATTTTCCCTCCTCTGCTCAACATCACCAGGAACTGAATGACTCCAGATTTTTCCATTTACTTGGTCTTTGCTCATGCTAGTCCCCTTCTAGAAATGCCCTTCTTGTTCCCCAGTTACAGAATTTCCACCTCTAAGCCCAGCCGAACCCCTGCTTCACCAGGAAGCTTCCTGGGCTGGACGTTTTCTAGTTATCTCTCTATAGAGGTCCTCTCTCCAGCTTTCTCCGGCCTTCTCTGGCGTTCTCTGGCCTGTTCCCTGGGCTGCATCAGAGGGCTCTCTCGGTTCTCTGGCTTCTGGTTGGGCTCAGCCAATAGGAGGTTCCAGCAGGAGATGGGAATGTGAGAGGAGAAAGAGGTTGGGGTATTTAAAGCCCCAGCTACCTCCGGATGAGATCATGGCACGTGGGCTCTGTCCTTCTGAAGGCCACAATTTTTATTTTGTGGACTTCTCCAGCTTTTCTTTCTGCATTTCCAGCAACTGGTCCCTCCTGTGGCCCATCAGCCAAAGGGAAGTAATGGCTTGTGGCTGTTAACTAGGCTCAGAGTGTAACACCACACCTTGTAGATTTCTCTAACCCTACTTACGCTCTGTAGATCGAGTCTCTGTTAAACTCTCCTCCATGACCCAGTGTGAGGCCGCCAGGGTGCCATCCATTTCCTGCCAAGATCCTGATGGCTGTACTTCCCCAGTGTCTCTTTCCACTGGACGTCTATATTCTACTCTGCATTTTAGGGCCTCCACCAGCTTCCCGAGACTGGAGCTCATCTTATTAATTGTTTTCCTTCTCCGTTTTTGTTATCCCGTCATGCACGCTTGCTCCCAGATAGCAAGGGCCCAGGAAATGTTTGTTCAATGAATGAACTCGATCAGAAGGTTTTCCCAGCACTTCTAAAAGAGGAAATTGGACCTAATCCGTTTTGGGCTCTTGGCTGTCTTTCTTTCTCTTGTGTCTCTTTGGTGAGAGTGTGGATCTCTCCTTACGGTAACTTTTATATCCCAGTCCCAGCCAACTGTTGAAGGAGTGCTAAGTGGAATGTTCAGTGCTCCTTGGTACTCCTGGACCCTTTTGTTCCTCAGATTTAAGCCTCCTTCTTTATCCCACCGGACTTAGAAATCACCTGGAATTTCTCAGCCAACATCTTGTGTCATTTTAGAACTGCTTTATTGGAACTTAAAGTCAGCGTTCAGCTGAAATAACCTGTAATTAAAGTCTGCAGCCGAAGATTTCTTTCTTAGTCTGATAACCTGCTCAGCTGTCTGTGTTAATAATGCCAAAGACAAATTCTTGGAAAGCAATTGAAATATTGTGGGCTCCTGCCTTTGGTGGGGTAATTAGAAAGCCAGGCAGCCGCTGTAAGTGATTGCCTGCCATTATCATGGTTTTATTTCCGGAACAATGGCCTATCCTTCAGACTTTTCTTTTTGTGGAATGTCATCATATATTTCCCGTTTTTAAAGGAGGATACTTGATCACTGACATGGGGAATAAGTTGTCATGTCCTTTAATTCCCCCCTGCTCCCTCCCCACTTTGTAATTTGCCTTTGTTAGAAGGCTGGATGTGCGTGCTGCCCAGTGATGATGTTGTCAGGTAATATGTTCTCCAAATTCAGATGATCGAGAGAAAAACAGGGCAGAGTAGGTGAATACAGGTGAAATATTTGCATTGTTTAACTTGGCTTCGTGTTCTTTTTTTTTTTTTTTTGAAAGATTTAATTTATTTAGTTGACAGGCAGAGATCACAAGTAGGCAGAGAGGGAGAGGAGAAAGCAGGCTCCCCGCTGAGCAGAGAGCCCGATGTGGGGCTCATCCCAGGACCCTGGGATCATGACCTGAGTAGAAGGCAGAGGCTTTAACCCACTGAGCCACCCAGGCACCCCTTGGCTTCTTGTTCTAAAGGTGATGAGGGCAAGTGCATTTGTTGGGTTGAGGGGAACTTTAATTACACATAAGGCAGGTAGGTGAGAAGTGAAAGCTATAGTAAAACCTGCTCGAAACCACTGACCTTCTCCACCAATGCATGTAAATAACGAAACAGCAAAACACTTTGAAGGGAGTTGAGATGGTTTAGATTCAGTTCTGTCTTGGTTAATGTTTATGGGACGGGATGGTACCTCCCAGTGGCTTGTGGGTTTGAGTGCTCCCTCTTGATTGATCTGTCCTTCTGGGGGAGGGTGTGCTTTATTTCTTTTTCTTTGATTTTTATCGTATTTTTTTAAAAGATTTTATTTATTTATTTGACAGAGAGAGATCACAAGTAGACAGAGAGGCAGGCAGAGAGAGAGAGAGGAGGAAGCAGGCTCCCCGCTGAGCAGAGAGCCCAATGCGGGACTCAGTCCCAGGACCCTGAGATCGTGACCTGAGCCAAAAGCAGAGGCTCAACCCACTGAACCACCCAGGTCCCACCCCCCTTCCCCTTTCAAGCTCACAGTATTCATCAGTGTCTGGAGAGACCACATTGTGTTTGTTCATTCATCTCCCGGTGGGCACTCGGGTTGCTTCCAGCTTTGACTACTGCCAATCATGCTGTTGTGAACCTCTTCTTCGAGAGAGGTATACCCAGAATTGGAACTGCTGGCTCATACGGTAATTGTGCATCTCATTTTTTGAGGAACTGCCGTACCATTTTCCATAGTGGCCGTATCATTTTGTCATTTTATATGCTCAGCAAGAGTCCCCAAGGGCTCCACTGTCTCCACATCCTTGTGGACACTTTTGACTTTCTGGGCTTGAGAACAGCCAGCCACCCTCATGGGTGTGCGTCACTTCCTTTGAACTCACTTTATTTTTTTTATGTGGAAGTGTTCTTTAGAAAGTTACGGGCGTCATGGCATTGTGTCCTCTACCTACCTGATACTTAGTTTGCATCTCTGCAAAAGACTAATTATTTTTCTACACAGCTAAAGTCCGGGTGATTACACGTTACCAAAATTTACAGTTCCTTAATGCCACCTAATGCCTGGTCATACTGAGATTTCCCAAATCATCCTTCGCAGATGCTTTATCCAAACCAGGCTCCCATCCAGGACCATACGCTGAATCTGTTTTCAATTCTCTCTCAATCCAGACCTTTCTCAGGACATTGATTTGTAGAGAAGACAGAACCATCTGTCCTGCAGAATATCCCACTGTATGCATTTGTCTGATTGCTTCCTTGTGTCATGTGGCTTTCCCACTATCTCTTGTAATTTCTATAAACTGGAAAGTAGATCTGAAGGCTTGGTTAAAGTTCAATGTCATAGGTTGTGGATTAAGGTGATGGTGATCTGATACCCCATTATTCAGTTAGCTTTGTCCTTCTTTCCTCCGGAGAATAGTCTGGAAGGGGAAACATTGGGCCCCTCCCATCATTCCCCGATGGTTTTAGTACCAGCTGATCATTGGATGATTTTATCAGGAGATGAGAATGAAACTTTAAAGTCTATCATCCCTCCCTTGTGAATTCGCTGCCCACCCCCCCCCCCAACCCAGTATTACTGAGAAAAAGTTGGCTTACATCACTGAGCTGGATTTGGGGGGGTAGGGTTTTCCCTTAGGAGTTGCAGCTACACTTAAACAGTTATTCCTGAAAAGACAGTAGGCATGCTCAATTCCTTCCCTTTTAAATACCAATTCTCAAAGTAAGAAGTTGATTTAATGGCCGCCTCAGATGGTGACAGATAACTTGTCAGGCTTTTTCTACACTGAATGTCATGATAAACTCATGGGTTTTCATAGATCCAGGGGGCTTTTCTAGGCAAATTGGCCTGCTGGAGATGAGCCATTTTTCAAAGAAAGCAAGAATGGTAAATGAAGAGAGATTATGGCTCGTGTGTGTGTGTGTGTGTGTGTGTGTGTGTGTGTGTGTGTGTGTGAGGGGGGGGGTTCCCCAATCCCTACAACCCACCAAACCAGCCACTGTGCATTTGCATTTCTTAGGCTTCCCTAAATGAAAAGCATCAGAGCTCCATCAGAGCCCATCCCACCACCACAGTGCCTGTTAGCAGCTCCTTTAAGAGGTGATTCAACTCTCTGGTTTCCTTCGTTTCAACACACCCGTAGGGTTAGGGCCTACATTTCCCAACCAGGTTACCTTTCAGGAATAGGAACTTAGGGGGTGCCTGGGTGGCTCAGTGGCTTAAAGCCTCTGCCTTCCGCTCAGGTCATGATCCCAGGGTCCTGGGATTGAGCCCGCATTGGGCTCTCTGCTAGCAGGGAGCCTGCTTCCCCCTCTCTATCTGCCTGCCTCTCTGCAGACTTGTGATCTCTTTCTCTCTCTGTCAAATAAATTAAAAATCTTAAAGAAAAAAAAAAAAAGGAATAGGAACTTAAGATCACTCTTAAGTGGTGGCCAGTGGAAAAATATATACATATGTATCCCCTTGTATAGCTCTTCTGCATTTTGTCCACCCATTCATCAGTGGATGGAAGTTCGGCTGTCATGAGCAGAGCGACTCACTGACAACACACTTTTACTCCTGTTTTGCACCTTGTCTGTCTGCTTACTATCCTGTCTTGAGTGATCTTTGGATTTAGTGTTTTCCTTTGAAAACTTTGAAAACACAGAACTTTGTATCCCGATTCTCGACTGGATGATGGTGAGACAGACAATGGGAGGGAGGTTTGGTTGGGAAGGAAATCAAGGGGCAGGAGATTTGGTCTTGTTAATAAGAAAAATATTTTTAAGTTACAGAAGTCTTGGTTGTAGGCCAGAATGATGCTGGCATTTTATGTATTTTTAGCCCCTCCAATCCCCCCACCCCGAGACCCAGGGGAGAGGGGCTTGTCAAGTGAACTCATTTATCGCATCCAAATTGAGTGCTCAGCCTTAGCCTGGATTTTTGTAGGGCAATGAGTAGAGAAGGGAAGTAACTTCCTTAGGTCAGCGAATGAACTGGAAATGGGGTGGATGGTGGGGAAAATATTTCTCAGATCAATGTCGGTCACCTGTTAAATTAGCTAATCTTAAAAAAAAAAAAAATTCCATGCCCCATCACAAATCTTCCAGTGAATGTAAATATTTGTTGGTTGATTTTGGTAACGTAAAGATACATTATTAGGAGAGGAACCCCACTGGACAGAAAGCTCAGTCTGTTTAAAGGACCCCTATGACAAATATGCGTGGTTTTTAAATGCTTGTGGAATGACTCTCCAGGGGGAAAATAGAAAGCAATTAAATAACATTAGTAATTTCCTCAGCAGAAATCACTGCAGCCCTTGGTCTGTCACACAGACACTCTTTGAACCATAATCCAGACGACCCTGGAGTCACTCCTAAACTGCAGTGTGACACAATGTAAAAATTCCTCTTATTTACATTTTATTAGAAAAATAATTCTCCAAGAGACCTCCTTTCGCCATTAAGGGGGGAAAACCCTATTGAAAGAGAGACAAATGGCAAAATACAGTAAACTAACTGAAGGTATGCATTCTCTGTTGCTTGTTAAGTATAAATTATTACTTGCAGTAGGACAATAGGAAGCTCCCCTTTGCGTGCCTGTTCTGCCATTTCTATTCCTTCCTTAGGGACACGTTTACAAATGGGGTCCATTGGTTCAGGATAATACCAGCCAGCTGCTGGTCTGGACAGAGAGAATCCATTCTCTTTGCCTGCCCTGATCCTCTGGGGAATCACGTTCCCAAGCTTTAACCATGCCCTTTTTGACATGGGCCCAAGGAAAGGGGCCAGGTGTAGGGGAGACCCTTGTCCTAGGGAAGTCCAGAGCCCCAGGGGCAGCTTGTCCCCTTGTCCCCAAGGACCTAAGCTCACCACCTGTGCCCACACTGGAGACAGTGTGGCTGATTCTAGGCATAGTCTCTTGGCAAACAGGGGTCATCCTGGTGTCTCATGATCTGATAGGCAGACGAGAACATTAAATGACACTCGGAGAATGTCCAAGTGACCAAGACTGATTGGGCTCCCATATGTTTTTGTTTATTTCCTCACCACTTGGTGGAAGTTCTGGATCCTCCTGGCTCAGGGCAGGCACCAACTGCCCAAGTGGCATCAGCTTCGGGAAGCTCTTTCTAAGAACATAAGCCTTAGCTAAGTGGAGCTGGGAGAGTGTTCAGCTCCTAGGGTCACTCAAGATGGGGTCAAGAGGGAGGAAGGATAAGCCTAAAGCACAATGTAAACACTAAATTTTCAGATCACAATCCTTTGGGCCATGGCTAGCATAATGTATTTTATATATGGCCCAGCATATTATTAAGACAAAACAAATGTTGGATAACTGTGTGTGCTGAGTAGCTGAAGGAAACTCGATCAAGGGAAGCAGATTAAGAAGTTCTTCACAAGGTCAGAAGAGAAATTTTTAAGAGGTGTTAGGATAGTGGCTGGCAGGAGCCTTCTTATGTCTGGAGAGAACCCACTGCATTATCATATCTTTTTTTTTTTTTTTTTTACGATTTTATTTATTTATTTATTTGACAGAGAGAGAGATCACAAGTAGGCAGAGAGGCAGGCAGAGAGAGAGGAGGAAGCAGTCTCCCTGCAGAGCAGAGAGCCCGATGCGGGGCTCTATCCCAGGACCCTGAGATCATGACCTGAGCCGAAGGCAGCGGCCTAATCCACTGAGCCACCCAGGCGCCCCGCATTATCATATCTTAATTGGAGTTTCCTACTTTCAGAGTTGGCCCCCGACAGCTGATCAGACAGCAGTTTGGTTACCAAAGATTACCAGAACCATACCAACCTGCCTCGAAATTGAATTTGAACCAGGAGTACAGAATTTGCAAAATTTAATAAGGGACAGTTAATTTAATTCAATATTAAGTTTGAATTTTTCACTTGGATTCTTACATCCGGTCTCATTTGGCATCTTTTTCTTTTGTCTGTGACCTGAGGCATTGGAGGGGTGGAATTAACAGCCCAGGCTCCAGGCTCCGTACTCCATCTACCTGCGGGTTCGGATCCAGGTCCTTTCATTTCTGAGCGGCAATATGCCTCAGTTTCCTCTTCTATAAAATGGGTGAACAGTAGTACCTACCTAATGGGACTGCTTAAAGGGATACATGAGATAATGTATAGAACACTCAGCACTGGCTCTAGCTCTTCAAGCATGGTTAGTAAATACTAGCTGCTATTACTGTCTGAATCCTTGGAAGGTGGTGGCAGGGTCGGTGAGGGGGGGGGCTGTCTCTCAGTGTTGGTGTTATTATGTAAGGGACCCTGGGCTTAAGAGCTACTTCCTCATTTTCTTTGGGTCTCCATTTCCTCACTTGCGAAGTGAGGGGTTCTGGTTGAGGCCCCTTCTAGTTCAGGCATGGTGTGGTGGAAGGAAGTCTGCGTTAGCCACAGCTTCTGTTTATCAACATTTTCCCTTTCTGAAGGGATAAATGATAAATGAGAACCGTGTCTTTTTACTTCCTTAAATACAGAAAAGAGTTTTGGAGCGTTCGAGAAGAAATCCGCCCAAAGACAGGTCTAAGTAATCTTGCACTCCTGATAAGCAATGCGAGAGACCTTCAAAAAAAGTTCCACTTCCTTACCTCTCTCTTGATGTATTATGGTATTTGGGTATCTTTGTACCTTAGCGGCTCTGACCACAGTGAATGACAATGAAGTGAAAGCATGATTAGCATTTTATCAGCCCCTCCCCTTTTTAAAAAAGGGGCTTCCTCCGGGGTAGAATGGCTCCTAAGAGGTCATCAGTTACAGACTTTGGTTTATCACCATAGCTTTTTTTAAAAGCTGAGATCTTTGGGGATGAAGTGAGGTGGAGGAGGGGGATATGCTTTTGCTTCTTGTTTTTGTTAACCTTGAGTGGATTGTGAAAACTTTAAGAAGGGGGGAAGGAAACTCGGAATAGATATGTTTCAGTAAAGAGCAAGTCTCCTGGGATTTCTTCCCATAGTGTCAGTGGGTGTATAAATTTCATACAGACTTCAAAATGCACTCAGTAAAACTGACATCCCCGTTCACTCCTTCCTGCCAACTCCCTGCTGGAAGCCTCCTGAGTTTTATTTACAAGGTCTCTGCCACACGCATTCTACCTTCCTTGAAAGCCCAGGCCATGACCTGCCTGTGGGTCCCTTTCGTTCTCACAGTGGATTTCATGGCCAGTGGCCTGGGCATGAATGACAGCTGGACAACACTGCAGAGTTGATCACCAGATTTCACAGCTAATGAGCTTTTTCTTGGGAAAGCCTTTGATCTCTTTGCAGAAGGATGCTCATCCTTGGGTTGGGCAAACCTTCCCATTTTACAGATGAAGAAACTGAGCAGGTATGGGTATACATGTTTAGTGTCATCTTGAACATTCCCGGTTAGATGATAGCTGCACCAGCTGCACAGCTAAGCCCTCCCACTCCTTGTCTTGAGTTTAGCTGTGGTTTTGATGCTTGAAACAGCATTGATCCCTCTAGTTAATGGTCAGAGTACCTTCTTCAGAATTTAAGGGCTGTGGGCATAAAACCCATAGACTTTTTTTTTTTTTTCCTTAATGAACCTCGGTCTGGATTTCCAGGAACAGTTTTCTGCAGGAGTGGGCTGCTGTTGGATTAAGCATTAAGAGGAACCTTTACAGTCTAAAGAATTTAGAAACCCACACCTTCTGCGCCAGCCTCGGGGCTCTGCTGATCTCCTAGGTGAACTGGGTTCAGGCCTGTAGCTCTCTACCCCTGTAGCTCTCTACCCCTTCTGAGATCGTCTCCAGCGCACATCACCTCCAGGACACCACCGGAAGGAGGGTTCCTGTCCAAGAGGGTGGGGCACCCACCTCCGGGCAGAGTGCATTCAGGGAGTTCTCTCTCTCTCTCTCAACCTCCAAGTCAGGCAGCTGTATGGGAACTCCCACCAGCACCACCGTACGTTTCACGCTGACTCCCTCTCCATCTGCCAAGGCAAACCCCAGGGAAGCGAGAACCGTGTCAGGGAACCGGCCCAACCCAACTGCCCGCTTTCGGGGGGAACTGGGCCCCCGGACCGTATCCAGGCTAGCGGGCCTGCAAGCGCCGGGTATGGGACTCCCGGGTTCGTGGACATCAGGTCCTGGTCCCAGAGCATGTGCAAACCCGGGAGCCCTTGTGCCCGCTGCCGGGGGCACAGGGACTCCTGCCCGGTATCGCGTGCAGAGCCACCCCCCGTGGCCTGTGCGCCCCGGGGCTCCCGCGAGACGCCCCGCCGGACCACACAAAAGACCCCACCCCAGGTCGGGCGTGCATTTCCTGTTAGAGCGGCGGCGGCGTGCAGCCACCCATGTGCATCCCGTGGCGCGCGGGCCGGGCGGGCCGTGGGGCACGCCCCCACGCAGTCCCAGTCCCCGCGCGCCGGCCGCGAGGGGCCGCCCTTGGCGGGCCCGCCCCCATGTCACCGCAGGCCGGGCTCCCTTTGTGTGCGGCCCGAGCGCCGCGGCCGCGCCATTGGCCCGCCGGCCCGGGGGGCCAGCCCCTTCCTGGCTCGCTTCATGCATATGCATGAGCGCCCTGGCCCCCCCCCCCCCCCCCACCTCCCGCCGGCCCCTCCCCGCCCCCTCCCGCGCGGGCGTGCGAGGCGCGCGGCGCGGCTCCCTCCTCGCGGCAGCAGGCGCCCGAGCCCGAGCCCGAGCCCGAGCCCGAGCCAGGGCGAGCCGAGCCTGCTCCGGGCGGGCGGCGGCGGCGGCGGCGCCGCTCCAGCCATGTCAGCGCGCGCGAGCCTGGGCCCACCATGAGCCATGGCCATGTCCGTGAGCGCCGAGGACGACGACTATGAATCGGAGCCGGACCAGGTCGGCGGCCCGGGGTGGGGCTGAGGGAGGGACCCGCCGCCCGCCCGCCCGCCGACCTCCCGACCGACCGACTGACGCGCCCGGGCGGCCGCGACGCCGCCGCCGCCGCGATGAGGAGAAAGTTTTGCAGCCGCCGCCGGCGGGGCCGCCAGGGCCGGGCCCGAGCGGGGCGTGGAGGAGCGCAGCAGGCCGGCGGCTGCCGGGGCGCCGCGGGCCCCGCAGCCGGCCCGGGCAGGGGGCGTGTGCGAGCGGCGGTGCGGGAGGGTGGCCGACCGTGCCGCGGGGACAATGTGGGCCTCGCCGTCGGGCGGGCCCTGCCGGGCGCGGGCCATGGCCCGCGGGCAAGTTGCGGGCGCCGGCGCTGGCGGCCAGGGCTCGCCTCGCCCTCGCCCGCGGCCCACGCGCGTGCCGGCCGCCCCGGGCGCACCCGGACCTGCGGCCGCCGGCGCCTCCCTCCTTTCTGTTTGCAAAGTTGCACCGGGACCCTCGGCCTCGGGGCTGGAGGACGCCGCGGCCCGGGGCCCGTGGGCCCGACGGCCCGAGCTTTTGTCTGGGCGCCGCGCGCCCGCCGCCCGCCGTGGGCAGACGGAGACAGGAAGGGGTGCGAGCCTCGGGCCGGCGCGGGGAATCCGGAACCCGGCGAGTGCGCTCCGCCGCGGCCGGGCGGGAGGAAGCCGTGACCCCAGATGGCAGTATTTGGCCTCCGTTGGGTTTAGAAGGGAAAGCAGCCTCTCTTGGGACCTGGGGGGAGAAATCTGTGTATAAAACAAAGCCCTGGGTGTGTTTACGGCGTGAATTTACTCCGGGAAGATTCGTGTTTTTAAGCAGGGGAAGAAAGTTGAGGATTTGCGGAGTGTAATCAGCGCAATATTTGCAGCAGGGCACAGGCTAGGTAGACTTGTCCGAGGAATTAAGCACGGGGTGGGTTGAGTTATCATGCGGGCACGGGACCAGGTGAATAAGATGCTTATTTATAATCCTGGGTGTCTTTCCTCCGCGGAATAAAGATATTTTGGAATGTTCAGGCCGAGATGTAGGAGCTTTTTTCTCTTCCATTAGGGGTGATTGAGGAAGTGCTGTACGTGCTGCACGTAAATTCTATCACACAGATCATTAAGTGGTTTTATCTAGCAAACGAAGTTAAATTTTATTTTTACATTACATTTTATTGTTTTCTGAGTTTTGCTGGATATTTTTCAGGCACATGCATCTACCTTTATGGTGTTCCTGAATCTCACTGGTTTTACCAATTGGATTTACCGGGAGACAACCCAAGTGGTTTTGTCTTGGAACTTTTATCAAGTCAGGATAGCACCGTGTGGGAATGGTTCTGGCGTCGTGGTTTGCACCAAATCTTGGTTTGAAAAATTTTCAGTTCAGTTTGGATCTGCCTAATCTTCTAGCATCTTCTCATTCATACGACACTTGTGTTCAGCGTTGACTTCGCTTTGGTGTTTCAGGATTGAGGTTCCTGTTACCTGCTTTGTTTTGGCTTTTTTAATTTGGCCACACCCTGCAGCCTATGGTAGATACAATCTTTGACAGTGTATGAGACAAGACTTCGTATGTCTCTGGGCTAAAAACCACGTTTTCAGGTCTGCCACTCCTGAGAGAGACTCCCATCAGGAGAGGATCTGTACTCCCTGTAGCCAGATTACTTTCCTCCTCCACCCATCAGTCAGCTCTGTGTGGCTCTTCGGGAGCTGTCAGCAGCGTCCTCAAGGTTTGCTTTAAGATGATTTGTCCCACACAGGTGTATTGAGGTGACCCCTAAGCCAGGTCAAAGGGCACCAGGTTTTTCCCATATTAACAACAGAGGATGGTTGTCAGCAAGGGACCTTGCATTTGCAAAAGCTCCAGGCTGTGGCTCAGGGCTCCCTGCCTCCTCCTCCCCACCCCTTCCTCACTAGTTTTCCCAGCCTCCGGGTTTCATGGGCCTGAGAACAGTGACTTCCTCTAAGGATCTCAAAAGCATTTATGTCTTCCACAGGTGGGTGAGTCTCTGGGTGGGGTCTAGACCCCACTGTTCTCTAACATGTCCTTCAAAGAGGGGTAGAAGTCTTGGATTATGGGCACACAGGCACACTCCCCACCTGCTGTGTGAAGAGACCAGTGGAGGCCCTCTTGGGAAATTACTACTGTCCAGTTACCCCCAGCAGCTGTGTCTAGCCCCTCACTACCACCCCTCATCCGAATTTTGCCTGTTCCATCTTGACATTCTGTGCAAGTCTCTTGTCCCCACCTGGGTAGCATCAGGCTTCCTTAGTCCTGTCTGCCCCACTCTTTCCCACAGCAGCCAATGTCCCCCCTGCTCCCAGGAATGAGGGGGTGATGGTGGGTGGGAGGAGACCCCTTGCATGCCCTTTGCTGGTGCTCGCTCTTAGCTGGGCCTTCTCCCATGGACTTGATTTGCTTCTCCAGTGCAGAATGTGTCAGAAAATTCTTTAGCTGTTTTTAGTTTAAGGAGATGCCCCTTAAAGAATGGCTGTTAATGAGAATTCTTGTTCCATCTTGTTGTTTTATTTTTAACCCTTGAACTGAAAGTAGCTTTGTTCCTTATTTTAAACTAAAAGTGATTGTTGGGGCATCTGGGTAGCTCAGTCAGTTAGAATCCAATTCTTGGTACCAGCTCAGGTCTTGAACATCTCAGGGTCATGAGTTCAGGCCCTGCGTTGGACTCCATGCTGGGGGTGGAGCACACTTAAAAATAACAACAACAACAACAACAACAACAACAATAATAATAGTGATTGTTGTTTGTTTCCAAAAAAAAAAGTAACGGAAAATCTCTCAGAAGTTTATGCAGCCATAAGTGATGTGTTACTCATTATAGCTTCTTAGTGAAATTTTAAGACTGGGATCCCTGAACCTTCTTGAAATTTTATGCAAAGGTTGGTGACTTCGTGTGCGTTTTTCTGGGAAAAGGCCCTTAGCTTTCCTCAAATTCTCCAGAGGTCCTCTCCTCCCCTGGGTTTCTGGTAACTGTTGTGTTTTTATTCTCTTGCTCCTTACCCTTAGTATATAAACAAACCGAAGCCCTCCCTGGAGTCTACAGGTGTGTGTGAAGAGACCCCACGAAGCTGCTAAATCTGGCTTTTCCTGAAATGTCCATTATGCACGAAGATTCGGGAACAGGCATATGTTGAGATGAATCTGTGTTATGTAGTAGAATACTGCATTAGCATGTTTGGGGGGCTGTGGCTACCCCTTGTGGGGCTCAATGTCAGTGTGCTGCTGTTGGGAGTAGCTTGCTAGGAAACCTGGAACTGTCTTAATTGTAAAAACACAACCATGTTTCACTGTTTTTCTCACTGACTTGTCTTGACAGTCTTCCCTTCTTGAAATTCTTCCCTGGTTCAGTGATGGCACAACCTTCTGCCGCCTTGCCTGCCTTTCTGGTCATTCCTCCACAGGTTGGTCTTTCTCACTGGTCCGTGAATGTTTGTAGTCTTGAATGTAGTGTCTAGGATCCTCTTTTCACTCTGCCTTTTCTCCCTGGACAACCTCATGGACTTAACTAGTTTAACAATATACTGTTAAACTTCCTTGAACGTCTTGTTGAACCCTTAGAGTCTGTGTGGGATGATGGAGTCATTCATCTCTCCTCTCCTAAGCCCCGTGTTCTCCTGTTGCTCAAGCCAGAAACCTCAGAGCTTTTCAGGACTCTTCCTGCCTGCATATCCCATGTTCAGGCAGCCTCATGGGTCTGCTTCTAGAACATCTGAATCGTCCCCTGTCCGTGCCTTCATCATCTTCAGTCTGGGTTACTGTAATGTCTTCATCTCATCTCCTTGCCTTTCACCCTGCTCAGCCTCCCAAAAAATACTCACACACATGCCAGAATGTGATCGTGTTGCTCCTGAAGGGGACACCATTTCTCTGTGTCCTATGAGGCCCTGCAGGATTAGGCTCCTGCCATCTCAAGGCTGTTTTCCAGTAGCCATATGAGGCTACTGAATGTGCCGTGTAGTTTCACATCTCTATCTTACTACTCTTCCTTCTGCCTAGACTGTCTGCTCTCTACCCCACCCTGTCCCAGTGCAGAGGCCTATTCTGCCTTAAGACCCTTTGTCACTACCTCCTGTGTCTATTACCCTCCTTCGAACCTCCCTTCCTAGTGAGATGAGGCTCAGCACATCAGGGTCCAGGCTTTAGAGCTCCTGCCCAGACTCCTATCTTGGCTTCTCCTTCATTGGCCATATGACATTAGGCAGATGACTTAACTCTGCTGTGCCTCAGTTTCCTAACTTCTGAATGGAGATAATTTCTCATAGATTACTGATGGCAAATGTTGAAAAGAGCAATTACTTCAGTGTTACTTTTAAATATCATCGTCCTATCACATCACATTGCATTGCATTTACATAGTTATCTTTCTTTCTCTCCCCACCCCCCACCCCACTGTAATGCCTTTGCGAGTAAGGAACATATTCATCTCTGTAGTTCCAGCGGAGTAAGGAACATATTCATCTCTGTAGTTCCAGCGCTTAGCACTGAATCTGGTACATAGTTCTCAACCAGAAAACACTTGGGTAGGCAGATGGGTGAATGTATGAAATGAGTCTCCAGTGTGGATTCTATGCTCTGTTGGCTAGTGATGTTGAGCATCTTTTCATGTGCTTATTCCCTATTTGTATATATGGGTTTTGGGGGTTTGTTTGTTTTGTTTTAGAGCATGTGGCAGGGGGCGGGGCGGGAGGAGGAAGAGAGAGGATCTTAAGCAGGCTCCATGCCCAGCGCCAAGCCTGCCATGATACTCAGTCTCACAACCCTGAGGTCAAGACCTGAGCTGAAATCAAGAGTCGGATGCTTAACTGACTAAGCCACCCAGGCACCCCTATGTTTTTGAAGAAATTCCTATTTAAATCCTTTGCCCATTTTCAAATTGGGATGTTTGTCCATTTATTGTTGAATTGTTGGAATTCTTTATATATACTAGGTACTAGTCCATTACTAGAGGTACTGTTGGCAGTAAGTTCTCCCATTCTCTGGGCTTTTTCACCGGAGTTTGCCCCTTTTAAGCACAAAAGTTTTTAGTTTTGAGTCCGGTTCTTCTGTTTTCTTTTGTTGCCTGTGCTTTTGGTGTCAGATCCAAGAAATCAAGGTCATAAGGATTTATCCTTATGTTTTCTTCTAAGTTTTATAATTTCAGCTCTTACATTTAGGTCTTTGATCCATGTTGGAGGTCACTTTTGCGTATAGTATAAGGTTGGGGTCCAGCTTCATTCTTTTTGCATGTCCCTGCACCATTTGTTAAAAAGACTATCTTCTCCCCACTAAATTATCTTGACACAGTTGTTGAAAATCACTTGGTCACTGAAAATTGTTTGGTCATAAATACTAAAAGAGATATATTTCTGGACTCTCAATTCCATTGATCTGTATGTCCTTAAGTCAGTACCACATGGTCTTGTTTACTGTAGATTTGTACTAAGTTTTGAAGTCAGGACATATTAATCCTCCAACTTTATTCTTTTTTTAAAGGGCTTTTTTTTTTTTTTTTTAAAGATTTTATTTATTTGGGGCACCTGGGTGGCTCAGTGGATTAAGCCGCTGCCTTCGGCTCAGGTCATGATCTCAGGGTCCTGGGATCCAGCCCCGCATCGGGCTCTCTGCTCCGCGGGGAGCCTGCTTCCTCCTCTCTCTCTGCCTGCCTCTCTGCCTACTTGTGATCTCTCTCTCTGTCAAATTTCTGTCAAATAAATAAATAAAATCTTTAAAAAAAAAAAGATTTTATTTATTTGTTTGACAGAGATCACAAGTAGACAGAGAGGCAAGGCAGAGAGAGAGGAGGAAGCAGGCTCCCCACAGAGCAGAGAGCCCGATGTGGGGCTCGATCCCAGGACCCTGGGATCATGACCTGAGCCGAAGGCAGAGGCTTTAACCCACTGAGCCACCCAAGCGCCCCTCCAACTTTATTCTTTTTTCAAGATCGCTGTGGCCTTTCCAGGTCCCTGGCATTTCCGCTTGAATTTTAGGATCACCTTGTCAGTTTCTACAAAAACCCAGCTGGGACTTTGATAAGGATTGCATTAAATCTATTGATCATGTTGGGGAGTATTGCCATCCTGACAGTATTGTCTTTGAATCCATGAACATGGGATGTTTTTTCATTAATTTAGGTTACTCCAAGTAATTTTAATCCCAGAGTTTTAGAGATGAGGGATTGAAGAGGTTCTGTCCTTGAATATTCAGGAGGAGAGGATCTGATGGGTAGGAGGGACTCTGTAAGTATTTGTGGAATGAATGAAAGAACTACTAGACTGATGTTGCCTTTAAGAAAGATGCTTAGGAGTAACTGGTGGAGGAGATTGTTGGAATTCTATGATTTGTGTAGGGGGGCATGTGGACTGCAGATTTCCTTAACAGGTGGAGCTGGGCTGATAAAATCAACAAGTGGCTTGGGGATTGAGAAGGCTGGTTTGTAAGTGAAAGTTGGTGGCTACCATCATTCCTTTTTGCTGAGAAGACCAGGTCATGCTGATATTAAGAAAGTTGCGTTCTGGGTCACTTGAACAAGTAGGGGCAAGGCGGGATAGAGTGGAATTTAGAATTGGGCTGTGAACCTTTTGATATCATGCAGAAGAGATTCGGACAGATGCTGGGTACCAGAATGATAGGGCTTTGGCTTGTTTTTCTTCTTTCATAGAGACCCTCCAGTGTCTTTCTCACCTGTTGGTTTTCTGGGTGGTCTGTCTTGGGATCCTGTACTTCAGGTGTTGCTCAGCTGACTCCTGACAAGCCAGCTGGTGCCCACTTCCCACAAAAGCTGGCCATGAAGCTGCAGGCGGCAGCAGCTTCTCTTGGCAACTTGAGACTTGGCTTGGCAACCGGCTGGAGAGGGCCTGAGTCGAGGTCTTCAGAAAACAGGGCCTCCTCACACCTCTTCCAGGATGTTGTCTGCTATTGGCTCTGTGTTTTTCCAGGGTGGTTCAGCTGTCATCAGAACCCAGGAGGATTTGTTTTTTCCGTGGGTTGGAGAAGTGCTGCTCTGGGTGGGAATGTGCTTTGGGGAAAGCGCTGGAAGGTAGGCTCATCTCATAGTCACGTATGAGCTCTGTGACACTGGCTGGATCGGCCCAAGGTTTTTTCTCAGAGAGACGCTGTCCTCCCGTTCAGTTAGGCCAGAGGCGCCCAGAGGCTATTTATACCTGACGTTCCTGAGTGGGAGGGGAGAGCCGTGTTTGGACTCTGGGAATTTTTTTCAGTCTTTCACCAAAGTAGCTGGTCCTTTGACTCTCCTGCTCTGGAGGTCAGAGTTTGAGCCCTTCACCCCGGTTTGTCCTTGGAGGTCGGACTGGGCTGCCCTCTGTCTCCCCGACTTGAGGTTCAGAATTGTCAAACTTGTCGCTTGTGTTTTGGGGATTAGAGGAGTGAGTTGCTTCCAGGACACGTGCTCTTCATAGGGGTAGAATCTGATTCTTGCGAGCTGTGAAGAGAAAGAAAAACCCTGCTGGTTTCCGTTTCTCTGGAAGTGAGTGTGCTTCTCCGTACCACTTTTTGGCACCTGTCCTGCTGTGGGCGTGAAGGAAGGCCCTGACCGTGGACCCATTCAGGGCTGTGTACTCGTCCTTGGCAGGCTCCGTCACCTAGGGCAAGTCGCTTTACCTCTCCCTCCAGTCTCCTTGTCTGAGAAATGGCATCTCTCATGGGGTTCTTGTTGGGAAAATAAGGTCCTAGCATACGTAAAATGGCCACAGTAGCAGGCATTCGGCAAATATCCACTGTCACTGCTGTCGCCATCCTTATGGCTGCTCCCATCTGGCACACTTGCTGTTCTATGGTCAGCTGCTTAGCGTTCAGGTCCATGGCCCCCAGGTACCGTTCTCAATTCCAGACGTTCGGAAACAGTTTTGTGTTTAACCACTCATCTGGCAGCAGTACCTGACCTGAATGGGCGCGTGTGGTGTGTAGCCTGATCGTCCTTCTTCCAGTGTCAGGGCTGCTAAACTCCTCCTGTGTGTGACAGGGGGTGCCCCAGCCCTCACTGGGGTGTGGTGTAAGGACTGGTGGGAGGGGGCCGCTGGATCTTCACTGCCGGGAGACGGAATAGCTTCTGTGGGAGCTGCCCCTTGCCCGACGCAGCTGGTGGCGTATAGGTCCAGTCCCCTCCCTGGTACCAGGGCCGCTGGCTGGGCCACCCTACAGCTGAGGGGGGCCCTGACTGAGTGAGTGTGGAGCAGCTCTGTGGGAGCAACAGGGGCCAGGTGGGGTCAACGAGGACCGATGGGCCATTGGAGCCAGGTCTCGTGTCTCCCTTTCTTCTTTGGAATTTAGAGCAAGTTGAGGGGGATAAAGATCTAGAGTAGTCGGGCTCCTCTGAATGTCGCAGGGTGCTCAGAAGATAAATTGGAGGGAAGCATCTAAGGTGTCAATACCAAAGGGGGGGTGGTGTGAGATTTTCAGCTCTCTGCAGGGACCACTGGACTGCAGAAGAAATGGATGATGGCGAGGCTTTATTCACAGGGAAAGGTGGACTGTGTTTCTTCCTGATGTGGTTATAGGTTTCTTTTTTTTTTTTTCTTTTTATTTTATTTATTTGACAGAGAGAAATCACAAG
This sequence comes from Meles meles, assembly GCF_922984935.1. NCBI lineage: Eukaryota > Metazoa > Chordata > Mammalia > Carnivora > Mustelidae > Meles > Meles meles. The sequence continues at coordinate 13,296,242 of NC_060077.1, read as the reverse complement.
CAGGCAGAGAGGCAGGCACAGAGAGAGGAGGAAGCAGGCTCCCTGCGGAGCAGAGAGCCCGATGCGGGGCTGGATCCCAGGACCCTGAGATCATGACCTGAGCCGAAGGCAGAGGCTTTAACCCACTGAGCCACTCAGGTGCCCCGGTGGTTATAGGTTTCTAGATAGCCCCTGTGGTGGTGCTCCGAGGGGTCTCTAGAAGGAGGACCCTTTGCACTGTTGTGATACAGAGTAACCACACTTCTGGGTCCGGGAGCTGACAAGAGGGGCTTTTGTTAGGGATCCAGGTGTGGCAGGCAAGTAAAATTAAAAGGCTGGGACCGGACTTGAGATTAATTGGCCGCGAAAGGGCTGTTGTAAGCATTAGATGCGATGCCAACTCAGTCATAATTTGGGGTAAGGAGTGTGTCTCCCTGACTGATGAACCGTTTTTGAGCAGACTCCTGCTGCTTGGAAAGGTGCTTCAGACAATACACACTACCGTCCTGGTCCCTCCTATTTCCAGTCCCAGGTGCACGGGGGACGAGCAGAGGGTGTCCTTTGCAGCTGGCCTGGGAGCTTCCCCATGGATCCTGGCTGGCAGGGGCCTCTGAGGCTGCCACCCCAGACAGCAGGACTCTGGGCAGGACCTGTGGCTGACTGGTTCTCTGTTCTGCATTTTTGCACCGCTCTTCTGTTCATCTTTGTTTTCTTCTGAGTTGCGGGAAAAGAAGCGTTTGGAGCCTGTTTAGAGAAGAGCTCAGAAGCCAAGGCTACTTAGGCTTACTGTCTCATTCTCCTAGACTTTGTTTGGTTTTTGACTTTGACTTTGTCAAAGGACACTGGTGACAAGACACTTTTTTAAAAAAGATTTTATTTATTTGACACAGATCACAAGTAGGCAGAGAGGCAGGTGGGTTGGGGGGGCAGGCTCCCAGCACCTTGAGATCATGAACTGAGCCAAAGGCAGAGGCTTAACCCACTGAGCCACCCAGGTGTCCCAACAAGACACTCTTGATAACTGCCTTCCTGAGCTCTCTGTCTCAAAGGGAAGGCCCCTGAGAACACAGCCCATAGGAGGCGCCCAGAACACAGAACAAAGGAGGGCAGAGAGGGCTGTCAGAAGAAAGCAGTGTGTAGACTGGGGCCTGCAGAATGAGTAGGTCTCAGCCACCTGGAGTAGGGAGGAGGTTTGTGTTCCTGGCTGAGGGGACAGAGGCCTTCCGTGTGGTCCTGTGTGGCCTCGTGGGGACGCAGAACCTGGCATGAGGCAGGAAGGGGGGCCTGTGCTGAGACGTGGCGGCTGCCGAAGGGTCTTTGAACCAGGATGTGCTCTCAGAAGCAGAGTGTCCTCTGTTCACTTTCTGGGGCTGCCGGAATGAAGTACCCAAAACGGGGGCGCTTAAAACAGCAGAAACTTATTCTCTCACAGTTCAGAAGCCAGAATTCTGAAATCAGGTGCTGGCAGGACTATGCTAACTCCTAACACTCCAGGGGTGATCCTGCCTTGTGTCTTCCCACCTCTGGGGGCTGCCGGCTTCCTTGGCCTGTAGACATGTCCAGTCACACGGCCATCTGCTTCCTGTGTCTCCACACACACTCTCTCCGTTCCTGGGCCCAAACTGTCCCTTTTATAGGGACGCCGGTCCTACAGGATTAGGGCCCACTGCAATGTCCTTTAGTTCAGTTGGATCGCGCTGTAAAGGCCCCGCTTCTCCGTAAGGCCCACTGTCCGAGGTCCTGGGGTTGGGAGCGGAACAGGAGCCCCAGGTCCCCCGCCGTGGGGTCTGGCCAGCCCTGTGGCCCATCTCACTATCCCGTGTGCTCTCCCGCAGAACCGGGCAGTAGGTCGGCCCAAGGGGAAGCTTGGCCCGGCCTCCGCCGTGAAGTTGGCCGCCAACCGGACGACGGCGGGAGCTCGCCGACGCCGGACGCGATGCCGCAAGTGCGAGGCCTGCCTGCGGACCGAGTGCGGAGAGTGCCACTTCTGCAAGGACATGAAGAAGTTCGGGGGCCCCGGGCGGATGAAGCAGAGCTGTATCATGCGGCAGTGCATCGCGGTGAGTGCGGCGGCCCGCGCCCTGGGCGGCTCCGCGTCCGCCCCCCAGCACCCGCCCGCCCCCCTCGCCCGCTTGTCCCGTTTGTCCCACTTGTCAGTCGCCTGGCCTCTCTCTTAGAGTGGGTGTTCAGCTGCAGAAACCCCTCAGAGGTGGCCCCTGCGGCAAGAACGGGGGCTCTGAGCCGTGCTGTTTCAGATTCCACCACATTACAGGACTGGGGGGCCCCTTCGCTGTCCTGGGCCCCTTTTTCTTCCTAGGCTGACGGTCCTACAACTCCTTCCTCCCCTCCATGACTAAGTACTTTGAAGTCTCTGCCATCACAGATGTCAGCCTGTCCTGTCTGTGACCCCGTTGCCAACATTTATGGTCCAGTTCATGATAGTTCTAGGCCCTCCCTTCCTTCCTGTCCTGCCTTCAAAGTCAGAGGTCTAGGGGAAAGGTCAGTGCCCCTCCTGAGGGGCCTGCCCCCGATAAAGAGGACTGATTGATGGTGCCCAGGAGCTTGGGCTGCCAGAGAGTCTGGCCAGCACCTCTGGACCCTCTCACTGCCCCCAGCCTTGCTCCAGGACCGGGCAGTGGATGCAGACTCTGACAACTTGGTGTGGTCCCGGGGTCTCTCCGTAGGTCCGTCTGGCACATAGGCACACTCTGCCTTCCACAGGGTGCTGCTGCCGGCCTCAGGGTCCTCCCTGTGGGAGCAGTGTGATCTCTCTGCTCCTGCAGGAAAGCAGGCTTAGCAGGAGGGACGGGATTCCTGGGTGAGCTCTGAAGGCCCAGCCTGGCATCGGGTGCGCCTTTCTCTCTGGCTGCGGCTGCCTCTCTGAGGCCAGGGGCGCCTTCCCCTTTCTCCCCCCACGTATACTGTGTGTTTTTGTTTTAGGTCAGTGGTTTTTTGTTTTCTTTTTTTACTGTGGTCAAAAACACAGAACAGAATTGACCACTTTAACCATTTTTAAGTGTCCAGTGCAGTCATATTACCTATATACTCATTGTTGTGCAAGCTGATCTCTGGAACCTTTTCATCTTGCCAAATGGAAACCCTATATCCATTGAACAACTCCATTTCCCTTCCCCCAACCCCTGGCAACCACCTTTCTACTTTCTGAGTGTGACTGCTGTAGGTACCTCCCAAAAGTGCTGTTTCTTCTGCAACTGGCTTATTTGTCCGAGTGTAATGTTCTCAAGGTTCATCTATATTGTAGCATGGGTCAGGATTTCCTTTTCTGTTTTTAAAAAAGTAAACTCTGTGCCCAACATGGGGCTTGAACTCATGATTCCAAGACCAAAGTTGCACGCTCTACCAACTGAGCCAGTCAGGATTTCCTTCTTTTTAAAGGCTGAATAATATTCACCATTTGTATATGCTGTGTTTTCGTTACCTGTTCCTCTGTTGATGGATGTTTACATTGCTTCCATCTCTTGGCTCTTGTAAATAATCCTGCTGTGAACACAGGGGGGCCCAGTGTCTTTTTGAGATCCTATTTGAATTCTTTTGGATATATACCAAGAAGTAGGATTGTTTGGATTATATGGTAGCTCTTTTTTTTTTTTTTTTTTTTTAAGATTTTATTGATTTAGGGGTGCCTGGGTGGCTCAGTGGGTTAAAGCCTCTGCCTTCGGCTCAGATCATGGTCTCAGGGTCCTGGGATCAAGCCCCACATCGGGCTCTGCTCAGCGGGGAGCCTGCTTCCTCCTCTCTCTCTGCCTGCCTCTCTGACTACTTGTAATCTCTGTCTATCAAATAAATCAATAAAATCTTTTTTTAAAAAATAAATAAAAGATTTTATTGATTTGAGAGAGACAGAGAGATCACATATGCACACACAGGTGAGGGGAGGGACAGAGGGAAAGGGACAGAGAGAGAATCTCAAGCAGGCTCCACGCTGAGCACAGAGCTCATTCTCAGGCTTGCTCTCATGACTCAGATCATGACCCCAGCCAAAATCAAGAGTCAGATGCTTAACCCAGCTGAACCACCGTGTGTCCCAGTAGCTCTATTTTTAATTATTTTGGGGACCCCCATACTGTTCTCTATAGAGACTGACCCACCTTACATTCCCCCCGCAGGGCACAAGGGTTCCGTTTTCTCCACATCCTCGCCAACACTGTGGTTTTCTTTCGTGCTGGTAGTGGTTACCCGTATGGTTTTGATCTTCATTTCCCTGATGATTGGTGACTTTGAACATCTTTTCATCGTTTTGTGTGTGTTGGCCATAGCTTCTTTGGAGAAAGGTCTTTTTAAGTCCTATGCCCAGTTTTTAAATTGGATTGTTTGCGTTTTTGTTACTGAGTTGCCGTTCTGCATGTGTTCTGCATATTAACCCCTCATCACATACACGGTTTCTGAATATCTGCTCCCATTCCATGGGTTGCTTTTTCACTCAGTGGATTGTCTCCTTCCCCATATGGTTTTTGTTTCGTTGCTTCTATTTTTGTTACCTGAACCCAGGTTGTTTCAGTGGATTTCAGGAAATTTGGGAGTCCTCTTGAAATTAAGTACAGCTTTTTGTCTCTGTGCATGCCTATATATTCCTTTTTCTGGAGCGAGGGTCCATGTGACCTGTTGCATTCTGTCCGGATTTAAGGGTGGTTGTCTGTAGGGACTGTTGGTTTTGAGAAGACTCGGGGCCGTGGGCCATGACCCGTAACTGTCTCATCCTCTTTAGCCTTGCTCCACTCCTGCCCCGTGTTCTAGGCGCAGGTTCAGAACCTGTCTCTGCTGTCACCGGTGCTTTGCAGCTTTGGTGCCTAGCTCAGTGCCTGGCACAGCGAGTGTTGAAGGAAGCCTCACTTTTGTGTGTGTCTCTCCAGTCTAATGGGAATTCTGGAGCTAACAGTAAATGTGGTCTTGGTAAATCTGACCCTTGGTGTCCTCCTTACTCTTCCTCCAACCTTTCTACTTTGTTGGGACTCTTCCTGCCGTGGTTTACCCACCTCTGACACACGCAGGCCACCTCTCTTCCCTTTCCAAGCCCTTCTCTCTTGATGTGCCAGAGTGTCTCTCTGTGACCAGCCTTTGCCCTGCCTCTCCTTGTGAGGCTTCATCCCTTTGCACTGCGCAGCTCCTTCTCCTTGCTGGCTTGGGCCTGGGTCCCCTCCTGAGGCTCTGCAGGGCTTTGCCTGTGGTTCTGCCTGCTGATTTCAGAGTCAGTCCCCTACCCTTGCCTATCCCATCACAGACCATCTTCCAGCCACCAGGTGTCCCCCCAGCACCCCCAACTTTGGGTTTGCTGCGCTCCCCTTCCCCAGCTGGCCTGGCCTGCCCCCTGTTGCTGCACGCATCTGGCTGTGGCTTCTCTGTCCCCTGTCACATGGGTTGGAGGTCTCTTTTGCTTTTCCTGCTCCCCACTTTGCGCTGCCTGTAGGAGCCCACATTCCCTGTCCTGGGAGTCCTCCCGAAACCATCCGCTTGCTGCTTCCCAAGGCACTTGCACATGACTTTTCCATGTTTTCCTGGGATTTCAAAATGTTCCGTCTCCCGGACGGCTTGAGGGAACAGCTGCCTTCCTTGTTACTGTTCCCCTCTTGGTTCCTTGCTTCAGGCTTGAGTAGATGTTTATTAAGTATCTGTTGAACAAATGATAGCTCTTTTGCCTTCAGTGTTCTATTTATTTGAACTCAAATGTTTGTGCCATCTTACAGGCTTTTCATTTAGTGGAGCATATATCCCAGCTTACTTGAAGCTTTTCTAATTCAGTGTAATAAAAACTGACAGAGTTTCGTTGGGATCCCAGGTGCTGGGAGGCGGGTGTGTATAAGGGGAGAGAGTAAGTGCTGGCACGCCGGCAAAGGGCTCGTAGCGCAGTCGCTCTGTTCTCCAATGTTTTGGTCTTGGGAACTCCTGAAAGTTATGAGGACCCCAAAGAGCTTTGTTGATGTGTATTATTTATTAGTATTACTGTGTTCAAAATTAAAATGGGGAATTAAAAAAAAATACTGTGAATTCATTGAAAAAAATAGACTTAATGACATTTTAAAGAACTTTTTTTTTCATGAATGACATTTTTATGAGCAATAACTCCATCTTCCAAAACAAAAATGATTAGGAATAATGGCATTGTCTTATGTTTTTGTGAATCTCCTCTTTTATGTTTGGTTCGTTAGACAAGACCTGCATTTCTTTCATTGTGTTTGGCTTCATTCTGTCTCAATATGTTGTTTTGGAGGAACTGTGTGAGGAAACGGTGGCCTCACGCAGATCTGTAGTTAGAAAGGAGGAGCGGTATTGTCATAGTCTTCTCAGGTCGTGGTGGGTATCTCTGAGATTCGGCCCGAACTCAACAGGTGGTAGTTTCTTAAAGGTTAGTTGCAATGTGGAATCTGAAACTGTATCAATGAACTTTTCATACTGTTACATTAAAATTCATTAGTCTTTCTTGCACCTGGAACAGCTCATTTGCTCATGCATGATGTTACAGCATCATTATTTGGGAAACACTGGCTCACTGAGTTATACAGATTTTCCAAATATGGGCACACAGTGTTATACAATGTTTAAAAAAAAAAAAGTAATCACATTTGTTAACACCACCACCATTCTCCTTAGAACTAAGTCTTTAACTCTTGGGAAGCTATCCGGTTCATGGCAGCTAATGTCAGTTTTCCAAAATTCTAATTTTTATTTTAAAATCTGAATTTATCCTCTATAACAAATGCTATAAATTTTTTTTTCTGGAAGTGACCAGCTCATTTTGTCTTTGAGAAATCTGCCAATACTCTGTTTTTTGTTGTTGTTGTTTTGTTTTTTTTTTTGTAGTCAGTTATTCTGTCAAATAGAATGATGTCCTATGGAGAAAAGGACCGAGTCAGGTCACAACTTAGTCACGAGTGCCTTTCCTTTAGATAACCATCGTCCTTTGGTATGCGGCAATAGTGCTTTATGCATACTTATTTTGTCATACAGAACATTAAAAAGATAGGTACTCATAATTTTTTAAAAATTAAAAAAAAAAGCTATGTACTCAAGCGTCAGAGTTTTAATGACATGAGTAGTGTCATCTGCCCCACCAAAGCCCTTCCTCAGTGAGACCTGGTGATCTTTGTCACGAGCGTGTGGCAGTGACAAACCCCGTGCGGGCCTGACAACCAGTGCCAGAGTTTCACTCACCGGAGCAAATGTCAACATAGTTGGAAAAGGCAGATAACATCTTAGTGTTACTCTGACGATGGTTTTGACCTCGCGGACCTCCCTGGACAGGTGGTGGGGACAGCGCAGCGATAGCGCTGGTGATGTGCAGCCTCAGTCCCCTGCGGGTCTGGGTGCAGTTCACGCCCCCCCCCCCAGGTCTTTCCTCGTTCCTGACGCTGGCCCTGGCCTCAGTATTTCCAGGGAGCCCACCTGCCCCCCTCACCCCTGGGCCTCCCTGCTGTATTTTTCTCCATATCCCTTGTCACAACATACAGTGTCACTCTTCATTTGTCTGCGTCCCTCCACTGAAGGGTGGGCTCCAGATGGCAGAGATTTCTCTTTGGCCTGTTCGGTGCCCTTCCCAGCACTGAGTGTCTGGCACACTGAGACCGCAGCCTGATGACTGTGGGAATGAATGAGTGAATGCACGACGGGCAGGGCTCGGGCCAGTTCTCTGCTGATTCCTGGCCTGTGACCTGCTCCCCGCGGCCCCAGCCCCTGCTCACGCAGCTGTGCTCTCTCCGCCTCTTCAGCCAGTGCTGCCCCACACTGCCGTGTGCCTGGTGTGCGGCGAGGCGGGGAAGGAAGACACGGTGGAAGAGGAAGAAGGAAAGTTTAACCTCATGCTCATGGAGTGCTCCATCTGCAATGAAATCATCCACCCTGGATGCCTTAAGGTGAGCAGTCCCAGGGGGCCTCTGGCTGTGCCGCTCAGCGCCCCCACTGAGGGCCTCGGGGGGTGCTGATGCTGGGGGCCAGCGAGCTTCCTTCCGCAGAGGACCTCCAAGTCTGCAGGGCTCTGTGTGTCATATAATGCGCTGAGGCCCAGAAGGATCTGGAGTAGTTCAGACCTCCCCAACCCGTGTCTTCGAGTCTTCGAGTCTTCGAGGGAAAGAACACATATCCTCCACCTCCCGATGCCTCAGAACCACAGACAGTTCCCAGAGTCTTGCCCCCAGACCAGAGGGAGAGGCGGTGGTTGTGCCGCTTGCTGGAATCCTGGCTCAGGTTTTCTGGGAGAACAAGGTCCAGGCGGGGGGAGGGCAGGTCCTGTAACAACAGGTGCTTGCGTTAGTGTTGCTGTGTGCCAAGAACCTGCTCCCTTGGTGTGCCTGGGGCAGGGCTGCCTTCTTGTGGGGACCGCCATGCTCTGCCTGCCTGTCTTAGGCAACAGGTTCCACTGCTGAAGGGAAGAGACTGTTCTGGGCTGTCCGCAGAGAATGTCCTCATGCCTGGCACCTCCCCATCATCCCAGGTGTCAGCCTGTGTGTATCTATGTGTCCTGGCAAGATGGAGGTCTGACTGCCCCAGATGTTACCTCTGCTCTGAAATGTGTCCATTCCTCCGTGGCAGTAGCTGGGTTTTGTCTCAAGGTTCCACCTCCCACTCTGAAGGCGGCACTGGGATTTTCCCTGCCTTTGGAAGTCAGACCTTCATGGTTTAGTTGCCAGGTAACTTTGGTCTCCCGGATCAGAGACAGTGCCTCGGAGCTGCTCACACTCAGCACCCAGGACAGTGCTACTCAATGACTGAACAATTGGTATGGTCCTTTCTGGGTGCTGCCAGGCCCTGAGCCAATCGTTTTATCGAGGTTATCTCACTGAACTGTAGAGTGGCGGTGAGACAGGTACGGTCTGTTTTATGGTCGAGGGCACTGGCCCACGGAGATGGAGTGATTTGCCCATGATCACTGAGCTAGTAAGAGGCAAAGTTAGATTTGACCGCTGGTCAGAATCCAGGGCCGGCTGTCTTAGCCCCTTTGTTTTCTCTTGGTCAGGGATGGGCTAGAAATGCCATTTGGGAGGGGGTTGTTGCTGCTGCTGCAGGTGTGGCATCTTCTGCCCAGTCCCTGCTTGCTGAGTGGCGTGTGTCCTTTGCAGATTAAGGAGTCAGAGGGCGTGGTCAACGATGAGCTTCCAAACTGCTGGGAGTGTCCAAAGTGTAACCACGCCGGCAAGACCGGGAAAGTGAGTGTCGGGCTCCAAGTCCCAGGGGTCAGCCTGGGAGGGGCGGGCCTTGGCCTTGCCAGATGCACCCTGCCCCTGCATTGTCGTCCAGTGAGGTGTTGCGGGTTCCCAGAGTGGGGCAAGTCCAAAGATATACAGTGGGTTTGTTCCTTCTCTCTTTTTGGCCTACAAGCAAAAGCGTGGCCCTGGCTTTAAGTATGCCTCCAACCTGCCTGGCTCCCTGCTCAAGGAGCAGAAGATGAACCGGGACAACAAGGAAGGGCAGGAGCCTGCCAAGCGGAGGAGTGAGTGTGAGGAGGCACCTCGGCGCAGGTCAGACGAACACCCCAAGAAGGTGCCCCCGGACGGCATCCTGCGCCGAAAGTCAGACGACGTGCACCTGAGGAGGAAGCGGAAATACGAGAAGCCCCAAGAGCTGAGTGGACGCAAGCGAGTACGCACTGGGAGGAGCGGGCAGCGAGGGGTGGCTTGGCTGGTCCTGGGTGTGGGGTGCACGGGCAGGGGGCGGGACGGGCAGTGGGGACAACTCGGGGGCCTGGCCTCTGGCTGCCCTGAGCAGGTCACGTAAGTCCTGAGAGCCCGGCCCAAAGAAAGGAGGGGAAAACCAGCGAGTCACTCCTCTTCCCACCCCTTTATAGGCCTCGACGCTTCAAACGTCCCCCGGTTCCTCCTCTCACCTCTCGCCGAGGCCCCCTCTAGGCAGCAGCCTCAGCCCCTGGTGGAGATCCAGTCTCACTTACTTCCAGCAGCAGGTGCTCCCACGTCGCCCCGCCCTCTTGAGGTCCTGGGGACTTGCGAGTCCCGGGCCAACCCCCCACCCCGCCGCCCCCTCATCTCCCCCTCCTGGGAAGCCCTGTGGGTCTGGGAACCTCGGAGGATTCTGGCGGCCCGCTCCGCCCACCTGCCCTTCCCACTTCGGCCACGAGGTGGCGCCTGGTTGTCTTCCCAGCTACAGCCATTAAAGGCTCTGCTGGGAACCCCGCAGGCCCTGCCTCCAGGACTGGCTCCCAGGGCCAAGTCCGACCTCAGTGGGCCAGTGCACATCTCAGGGTCTGTCCGAGGGTGGGAGGTCAGTTGGGTGGCAACAGCTTGACCACGCTTATCCCCTTCCAACTTCTCTCTTAAAAGTAGCAGCCAGGGCCCACCGTCTTTCAGTCACAGTAGATGGGATTTGCGGGAAAGGTGATTCTCCAGTCCCTACTCTAGAGACTGTGGACTCATGGTGGGGTTGGGGTAGAGGGGACCAAATCCCATGAACCCTGGGAGCAAGATCTACATGCTTTTTTTTCTGTGACAGCTAAAACCTGGCAAAGAAGATAAGCTTTTCAGGAAAAAGGTACCGTTTTCCATTCTCTTGTCTTCCCCTCCCCCCACGCCTGCCCCTGGGTCAGTGGGTGCTGCCGGGGAGGGTGGAGAGGCCTGGGTGGGTACAATCCTGAGCCTAGGGGCTTAGCTGCCCTTGCTCCGCCTCCTCCCTCAGCGGCGGTCTTGGAAGAACGCGGAGGACCGGATGTCTCTTGCCAACAAGCCTCTGCGGCGCTTCAAGCAGGAGCCAGAGGATGACCTGCCTGAGGCGCCCCCTAAGGCCCGGGAAAGTGACCACTCCCGCTCCAGCTCCCCCACTGCGGGGCCCAGCACCGAGGGGGCAGAGGGCCCCGAGGAGAAGAAAAAGGTAAAGATACGTAGGAAAAGGCGGCTTCCCACCAAGGAGCTGAGCAAGGAGCTGAGCAAGGAGCTGAACCAAGAGATCCAGAAGACGGAGAACAGCCTGGCCAACGAGAACCACCAGCCCATCAAGTCAGAGCCCGAGAGTGAGAGCGAGGAACCCAAGCGGCCCCTGGGCCTCTGCGAGCGCCCCCACCGCTTCAGCAAGGGGCTCACCGGCCCTCCCCGGGAGCTGCGGCACCAGCTGGGGCCTGGCCTACGCAGCCCACCCCGTGTCATCTCCCGGCCCCCTCCCTCCGTGTCCCCGCCCAAGTGCATCCAGATGGAGCGGCACGTGATTCGGCCACCCCCCATCAGCCCCCCGCCTGACTCACTGCCCCTGGATGATGGGGCTGCCCATGTCATGCACAGGGAGGTGTGGATGGCCGTCTTCAGCTACCTCAGCCACCAAGACTTGTGTGTCTGCATGCGGGTCTGCAGGACCTGGAACCGCTGGTGAGGGGCACTGGCAGAGCTTGGCTGGGGAGGCAGCGAGGGACTGGCCCAGTGTCGGGCTCCAGAATCAGGCTTAGACTAGACCAGGAATGGCACATGGGTGGTATGTGTCCCTACTTTAGTCACTCGTGATGATCTTTCTTTCCTTCTAAGTTCAATCCAGCTTAATTCTTCTCAAAGAGTTCCAGGTGGTTACAGCAACCTGGTCATGCTGGTCTTGTCAGAAGAGGTGAGCGGTAGTTGATTGCCTGGTTCAGCTCTAGGAGGATGAGCTAAGAATCAGGTGGAGTCCTTGTCCTTGAAGAGGTAGCCCTGGTTCAAAGCAAGGGTTCCAGTTACTGATCTTAACTTCAGCTTTGGTATTTCTTAGCTTTCTGGCTTTTGCCAGGTTACTTACCTTCACCTGTAAAAGGGCATAATAGGATGTCTGCCTAGAGCGTTGTTGTGGGAAGTGGCCTGTAGGGGGAGTAGTAGAGCTCCCAGTAAATATTTAAGGTGAGCAGGTCCTGGCATCTTTGTGGGGGCCTATTGCAGTCAGAGCAGAGGTGCCCAGGTGTGGGCAGGATAGGCGTTAAATGAAGGATTCAGAGGGTGGAGTTAGGGAGCCCCCTCCCACCCCCAAACTTGGTCGTGGAGGGAGTTGCCACAGTCTTGCAGGGGGCTCACCCCCTCTGCTGGGCCTGGCCCCCAGGTGCTGCGATAAGCGGTTATGGACCCGCATCGATCTGAACCACTGCAAGTCCATCACACCCCTGATGCTGAGCGGCATCATCCGGCGGCAGCCTGTCTCCCTGGACCTCAGCTGGACCAATATCTCCAAGAAACAGCTGAGCTGGCTCATCAACCGGTTGCCTGGTGAGCACTGGGCCAGGGACCCCAGAGGTGCCGTGGTGGGGGCTGGGCTGCATCTCCTGACCTGCCCCTCTGTCCCCTAGGGCTCCGAGACCTGGTGCTGTCGGGCTGCTCATGGATTGCAGTCTCAGCTCTCTGTAGCTCTAGCTGTCCATTGCTCCGGACCCTGGATGTCCAGTGGGTAGAAGGACTAAAGGATGCCCAGATGCGGGATCTCCTGTCCCCACCCACAGATAACAGGCCAGGTGAGTGGCCAGGCCCATGCTATGCCCAGGGGGGTGCCCAAGGGGGTCAGTTTGGAGGCGGCGTGACCAGGCTGTGCTGTTGGATATGGTTTTCACCACAGCCCCCCTCCCACCCCCACCCGGTGCATGTGTTCTCAAGCTTCTTGGTCTCAGCCATTTTCCAGAAGATGCAGAGATTGTCCTGGCTGATGTGCTCTCGGGTACCTTCAGGTGTAGAAACAATGCGTGAGAGAAGAGGCTTCTTTGTACACCCGAGACTCCACTGGGGGATCTTGGCATGCATACGACTGCTTCTCTGTTCATTTGTACTTCGTTGGCTTTAAGCCTCCATGAGCATGGGGGTCAGTGTAGTTAGAGATGAGCTCCCAAGAGGGAGCCTTCCTGGGCGGGGTTGCGAGGCTCATTGCTCCCTGGCAATGAGCCTGGCGCTCACACGAGCAAGTGCTGTGATCCGGAGATGCCGTGCTGGCCTGCTCGGACGCGCCGAGTACTGCGGGGTAGAACGTGGGCTGTATTTCCAAATGTTCTGATTTTTCAGGACTGCAGAAGCGTGAGATTGGATGTGGAATCTTTTTGGATTTTTAAATGTAGGAACCAGTTTGGGGAAAGACTCACTGGCCAAGTGAAATCCAAGTGTGACATGTGGCTGGTCAGCCTTCCCGTGTTAGGTCAGTGTGAGCAGATCTCCCCCATCAGGTCCACATGCTGCCTCTCTCCTTCCTGACCCCTCAGGTCAGATGGACAACCGGAGCAAGCTCCGGAACATTGTGGAGCTGCGTCTAGCAGGCCTGGACATCACGGACGCCTCCCTGCGGCTCATCATCCGCCACATGCCCCTGCTTTCCAAGCTCCACCTTAGTTACTGTAATCACGTGACCGACCAGTCCATCAACCTGCTCACTGCCGTGGGCACCACCACCCGAGACTCCTTAACCGAAATCAACCTATCAGGTCAGTCAGGGGCACCCGGCAGGCTCTGCCTGGGGCCCTGGGGGACAGGCTGGGACCTTCACATTTGTGGAGAAATACTTTGTGTGCCGGCTCTCAGAGCGTCCTGGCATGAGGGTGAAGACAGATCTGTAAATGCGACAGACACACGGCCAAGGCTAGAGGAGAAACATGAAACACAGCAATTATTGCCAGATTGGTAGTACTTGCTGACAAAAAATGGTGCTGGTAGCAGCCAGAGCAGAGCGCCGTGGTTCCTGACCCAAAATACTGGCTTGCACAGCTTCTCCAGGGTGGCGCGGACAAGCCAGCTCGCACCGCAGAGAGGGGAGCAGGGCAGCGGTGGGTGGGGAGGCTGGGCAGGCTTGGACCGAGGAGGTAACTTGGTTTGTGCTGCCGTTGTCTGTACTTTGTGCTCCCCACCTGACCCGCTATCGGGGGCCTCTTGGAGGGGAGAAAACTCTCCAGCTGGTGCTGCTGGGATCCTCGGTCGACATGCCAGTGGGGCTGGAGTGAGTGTGGAAGGCCCTGGGATGTGGCTGGTGGCGAGGTGGACAGAGAGCACGGCCCGTCTCTACCCAGCTCGACCAGTTCTGATCTCATTGCTTAGGATGTCAGATCGTGTATGTAAGATTTACACAAGACCTAAAAAAACCACTTTTTTCCCTCCAGAAATTAACAACTAATAAAGGACACCTTTACTTCACACTTGGTAGACACACACCTTCCTGCCAACTGTGCCACATTTGAGGATGAATGGGGAGGTTTGAGAATTTGGAGAACTTAAGAGAATTCTCTACCTAGGAAGACATTCCTCCTCCTCTGGGGAGTTCTGGTGGCAAGGGCTGTCCCACCCTGTGGAGACAGAGAAGAGGAAGCCCTGCTGGGCTGAGGATCCCAGCTCCAGGCTCCGCTTGTGGTCTCGCAGGGATGCTGAAGCTGCCCTGTGGAGGAGGGCCTAGATGGCTCGTGCTCTAGTCCTGGGCGGGCGGGGCTGGGTACTGTGGTGACTCTTCACTAGGAGTTCCGCCCTACATGCAGCGGAGATCCCAGGGTAAGCCCTCCCCTGCAGTGCCGTCCACACCGTGCTTGCCCGTGTAAAAACCCGCTTTTGCATTTGTTTTTCCACGGAGGTCCTCCCTTCCTCTCAGCAGAGAAATCGCTGCGTTCCACTTAAGAGCTGTGCTGTACACGGAGGCAAACCTCTACAGCCGGTGTCTCTCAGATTCATTTTTTTTTTTTTTTAAGGTTTTATTTTTGTCTATTTGACAGAGAGTGAGCACAGGCAGAGGAAGCAGCAGACTCCTTGCTGAGCCGGGAGCCCAATGTGGGGGGTCAATCCCAGGACCCTGACATCATGACCTGAGTGGGAGGCAATTGCTTAACTGACTGAGCCGCCCAGGCGCCCCAGATTCTTTTCTTTTTACGAGTCTCCCCTTCGGGCGCCTGGGTGGCTCAGTGGGTTAATGCCTCTGCCTTTGGCTCAGGTCATGATCCCGGCCTCCTGGGATCCAGCCCCGCATCAGGCTCTCTGCTCGGTGGGGAGTTTGCTTCCCCCTCTTTCTGCCTGCCTCTCTGCCTACTTGTGATCTCTGTCTGATAAATAAAATCTTTAAAAAAAAAAGAATTTATTAAAAAAAAAGTTTCCCCTTGCCATCAGTATAACTAATGATAAAAATAACTGTGCCACAAAATAGATGACAGTGGACATGCCTCAGGATCCATGATCTTGAAGGATCTGCTCTAGGGACAGAGTGAAGTCAGTGGTCCAGCTTTTGTTACTCAGCCTGAATTTGAGGCCGCCCCTTCCCTTCCCCTGATTCTCACCGGTCTCCCTCCTCCCTCCCCACTCCCCACCTTAAATTCTTTCTTCCAGCGTCTGTCTCTGTACTTCCACACAGCAAGCCTGTGTTACTATTTCTTGATTTTCTTTTTCTACTCGGGCATTCTGTGCTTATTAGCTTGCTGTGTAGAACACAAGGATTACTACTGCTCTTACATCTTCCCCCTCCCCTTATCTTTCCAATTCACAGTTAAGTCTCTCTTTATGGCCACAGAAAGACTGTCCACTGTTGTGCTAAATAGTGTATTGTAAGTACATTTCCCTTCTTGCACGCATTTTTTTTCCTGGAGTTGCCTCTTTTTTGCTTAGTCTCTAGGCAGACTCTGCACCAGACTCAGTACTGTTCTGCCCCCACACAGACCCCTCTGGCCCCCGACCAGTTTTTGCAGGAGGCCTCCCTTCTGGATTTGCTTTCTTCCAGACTCCTGCCTGCTGTCCCAGCTGTCAGCCTGAGACAGTGTCCCACTGCCATCCTGGAAATATTCTTGGTCTTGTGTTATGTAGGGTCCCCACCTTCCGTGATCTCACATTTTTTCTTGGCTTCTCTGGTTTCATGGAGGACATTTAGACATTGATGATCCCCTCACACTGGTAGCTTGGCTGGATCTGGGAACCATGTTGTTACAGAAGGTTGGGAGGCATTGCTCCTTTTTCTTTGCCTTCCAGAGTCTAATCCAGAACCATTTGATACTTCTTCCTTCAGTAAGTATTTTCTCTAATCTAAAGTTTGTCAGGGCATTTTGTTTCTTGTTTTCTGTAATTTTTTTTTTTTTTTAAGATTTTATTTGGCAGAGAGAGAGAGACAGTGCGCACAAGCAGGCAGAGGCAGAGAGAGAGAAGCAGTCTCCCCGCTGAGCAAGGAGCCCAATGTGGGACTCGATCCCAGAACCCTGGGATCATGACCCAAGCCAAAGACAGTGGCCCAACCAACTGAGCCACCCAGGCATCCCATCTGTAATTTTTTTTTTTTAAGATTTTGTTTGAGAGAGCAAAGGAGGAAGGGGAGAGGGAGAGGGAGAAACAGACTCCTCGCTGAGCAGGGAGCCCGATGTAGGGCTCCATTTGGGGACCCTGAGATCATGACCTGAGCTGAAGGCAGATGCTTAACCAACTGAGCCACACAGCCGCCCCTGGTAATTTTTCATGATGAGCCTTCGTTCGAATCTTTTCTTCCAGGGCACTCACACTTTCAATCTAGAAACAAATGTCCTTCAGTTCTGGGAAATTTCCTTGAATTATTTCTTAATTTCCTTTTCTTCTGTTTTTTCTTTACTAACTAGTACTCTGATACCTTTTTTTTTCCCTTCCTGTTTTCCATCTTTGTGTCATCTTTTTTCTTGCTTTTCTGGGAGTTTTCTTCCACTTTATCACACAATTCATACAGTGTTTTTTTTTTAAGATTCTATTTTTTATTTGAGGGAGAGAACAAGTGTGGGGAGGAGCAGAGAGAAAGGGACAAGCAGATTCCCAACTGAGCACGAGCCCAGTGCAGGACTTGATCCCATGACCCTAAGATCATGATGACCTGAGCCAAACCGAGAGTCAGATACCTAACTGATGGAGCCACCCAGGCGCCCTGTTTTTTAATTGCTGCTGTTAATGTAGGTCGAAACCGGCCAAAACATGGGCAGCTTCATATGGTTCAACCTATATTTTTAATTTTAGAGCTTTTTTTCATTGAACTCATACCCTCCTGCCCCCCACCATCCCCTCCCATCTTCCGCCCTCTCCTGTTCTTTGTACTCGTGTAAAGAGGCCTGTTCCTGTTCCTGGTGGTTTTTGTTTGTTTGTTTGTTTGTTTGTTTTAAGATTTATTTATTTGACAGAAAGATCACAAGTAGACAGAGAGGCAGGCAGAGAGGGAGGGAGAAGCAAGCTCCCTGCTGAGCAGAGAGCCCGATGCGGGGCTCGATCCCAGGACCCTGAGATCATGACCTGAGCTGAAGGCAGAGGCTTAACCCATTGAGCCACCCAGGCGCCCCTGTTCCTGTTTTTTAGATCCATCCTGAGGATACTGTTTTATTTTTTTCTCCCTGCATATACTTTTTCCTTCAGACAGAGCCAGTGGCCCTTTTAAGACATCCTCCTCGGATTTAGTGTCAGTGCCTGCTTGTCCACTCGGGGGCGTTCAGAGGCTGTGGACATCAGTGTGTGGTCAGCATGGGTTGGTTTTTTTAGGGGTGGGGGGGAGACCCAGGTGTGAGATCTTTCAGACTTTTCTCCTGAGCTGGTCAGGGCTGCCAAAAGTATTCTCCTTGACCTCCCAACTGGAGGGTGCAGGCTGGGCTGCCTGGTGTCATAGGGCCTGGCAAGGTTATGAGGCTGGGGGATCCCAACAGTCCGCAGGTAAGTGTTCCCGGAGACCCTGATTTTGGCTGGGTGCCCCAGCCTGCTGCGCCAGGTGGTGCCCAGACCAAAGACTTTCTCTCTCACCATCAGAGACTGAAACTCCAGTCTTCTGCAGCTGCGGAGGGACTCTAACCCCTTCTTAGCTCCATTTCCTGTGACTGCTGCTTCCATTACTGGAACCTTTAGGGTGTTTATAGAGTAAATCTGCTTCTCTGCCTTCCCTTCAGCCAGTTTAGGTTAAGCTTTCTCAAATCTACTGAATGTTCTCTTCTCCAGCTTCCAAAGTTGAAAAAAAAAATTGTGGTAAAATACATAACATAAAATTTATCATTTAAGCATACAGGTCACTGGCATTTAAGTTCATTTACATTGTCGTGTAACCACCACCACCATCCATCTCCAGGACCTCCTCTTCACCCCATCAGAAGCTCTGCCTACAAAGTAACTCCCTGTTCCTCCTCCTCCCCGCCCCTCACAATACACACACTGTGTGAACTTGACTTCAGGGACCTTATGAAAGCGTAATTACGTCATAGTGTTTTGTTGAGAGGCTTATTTAATTAGCATAATGTTCTCAAGGTTCATCCATGTTATATCATAGGTCAGAATTTCCTTCCTTTTTAAAGCTGCATAGTATTCCATTGTGTGTATATACCAAATTTCCTTCATTCATTCATCAGTGGACAGTTGGCTGGCTTCTCCCTTCCGGCTATCATGAATAATGCTGCTAGGAGAACATGGGGGGACAAATCCCTGTTTAAGTCCCTGCTCTCGGTTCTTTTGGGCATATACCCAGAAATGGGCAAGCCAAATCATACGGTAATTCTAGGTTTAATTTTTTTTGAGAAACTACTATGTTGTTTCCCATAGCAGCTACACAATTACATTCCTACACAAGGGTCCCATTTTCTCCACTTTTTAATTTTTTTTACTTATACCCGTTTTAGTGGGTAAGAAGTAATACCTCAATATGGTTTTGAAATATGTATTATTTTAAGTAATCGCACAAGTCATATGCCCTACTGACTGAGCTAGCCGGGTGCCCCTCAGTGTGATTTTGGTCTGCATTTCCCTGGTGATTAGTGATGTTGAGCATCTTTTATTTTCTATTTATTCATCATCTTTGGGAAATGTCTGTTCATGTCCTTTTCCCATTTTTTGATTAGCTAGGTTGTGGGGGGTTTTGTTTTGTTTTTTAGTTTGTGGATTTTTTTGTTGTTGAGTTGTAGGCGCTTTTTGTTTTTGAGAGATCACGAGCACAAACCGGGGGTGGGGGATGGGCAGAAGCAGAGAGAGTATCCCAAGCAAGCTCCATGCTCAGCACAGAGCCCAATACAGGGCTCCATCTCACTAGCCTGAGATGACCTGAGCTGAATTCAAGAGCTGGACACCTGACTGAGCCACCCAGGCACCCCAAGTTGTAGTTCTTTATATAGACTCTGGATATTAATCCTTTATCGGATACATGATTTGCAGATACTTCTCCCATCTTGTGTTTTGGACTTTCACTCTCTTGTAATGACTTTTGCATATAAATGTTTTTAACTTTGATTTGGTTCAAACTCTTTATGCTTTTCATGGGGTGTTAAGAAGCCACTGACAAGGGGCGCCTGGGTGGCTCAGTGGGTGAAAGCCACTGCCTTCAGCTCAGGTCATGATCTCAGGGTCCTGGGATCGAGCCCCACATCGGGCTCTCTGCTCGGTGGGGAGCCTGTTTCCTCTTCTCTCTGTGCCTGCCTCTCTGCCTACTTTAAAAAAAAAAAAAAAAAAAAGATTTTATTTATTTATTTGACAGAGAGAGAGATCACAAGTAGGCCTCTCTGCCTACTTGTGATCTCTCGCTGTCAAATAAATCATTAAAAAATCTTTAAAAAAAAAAAAAGAAACCACTGACAAACTCAGGGGCACCTGGGTGGCTTGGTCAGTTAAGTGTTTGCTTTTAGTTCCAGTCCTGATCCCAGGGTCCTGAGATTAAGCCCTGGCTTAGTGGGGAGACTGCTTCTTCCCCTGCCCCCACTCCCCTGCTCATGCTCTCTCTCTCAAAACCTTTAAAAAAAGAACAAAGAAAAAAACTTGACAAATTCAATGTCATAGTTTTTATGTTTAGGTCTAAATAATTTGAACTGTGTATGGTGTGAGGTAGAATGTCCGATTTTCTGAGCAGTATTTGTTCAGAAGTTTATCTTTTACCCACTAAGTAGTTGTGGCACCCTGTCAGAAATCTGTGACTATTCAGGGGTTTAATTTCTGTCCAGGGTTTCGGTTCTGGTCTCTTCATCTGCATGACCTTAGTGCCAGTAAGACATGCTGTAGTGAGTCGGGAGGTGGGAGTCCTCCAATTTTGTTTTCTAGACCATGTTGATAATTTAGGATCCCTTATACTTCTCCCTGCATCTGAGGATGGATTTCTCTATTTCTGCAAAAAAATGTTGGTATTTTATAGTAACTTCATTGAATCTGTAGCTTGCTTTGAACAGTGTTGACATTTTAACAATACTAAGTCTTCCCATGAATGTGGGAATTTAATATCTTTAAATTCTTGAAGCACTTTTTTAGTTTTCAGTGTACAAAGTCACTCACTTCGCTGGTTAAACTAAGTATTTTATTTTGTTCTTTTTGATGCTACTGTAAGTGGAATTGTTAATTTTCTGATTGCTCATTGCTAGTGTATAAAAACACAGCTGATCATTTTGTATCCTGCACCTTGGTTGAACTTGTGTGCTTCTCTATGCCACCTCCGTGAGGCCGGCACTAGGGCTGTCAGTATTTTGACTGTTTGCCTGTATGGTTTTCAGTCCGACTCACCTGAATGGAGAAGTGAAAGTGCAGATGCTAGTGAGGACAGAGGGCTCAAGCTGACCACCACTGAAATGAAGGAAATTTGTCTGCCGGGTGGGGGCGCTCTCTCAGCCTCAGTTGGCTGCTAACTGTCATTGAGGCCAATCGACTGTGGCTGCAGCTCTAACACAAAAAAGGGTGGTAGAAGCAAAGCATAAATTCACAAGAGTAGGGGCAGAAGAGTGTGTCTTTAAGTGAGGACGTGGTGAAAGACTCCGAATTCTGGGTTTGCTCGTTGGCAACAGAATCTCGCCAGCCTTGGTAGTAGCTTGGTCTCCTGCATAGGTTTCTGGTCAGCATTTAGCAAGGGGTGCACAAGCCTGCTCTGCCTCACTTGAAAGCCCTGGTGCCTGTATGGGCTAAGAGGAGCCCAAGATGACCATACAGATGTTCTCACTCTCACCCTTTGCTTCCTCCCTGCCCCCACACCGCTCCCCAAACTGATCAGTAGGGAATAAGCAGATAAGTGCCCCATCACGTAGATAGGGAGGTATTTATCGACCATAAATTAGATGGGAAAAGCAAGCTATTTAACATATTGTGGGAGCCTGTCTTTGTTAAACAGCATGGACAGGAGACCTATTTTATACATACATACATATTTTAGACATACATGCCTCTCTAGGCAAGGGTAAGCTTAGAAGTGATTTCACTTGGAAGCCTGAATGCTTTTCAAGCATACATTAACCTTTATAATTGGTAGATGGAACCATTCCCCGTTTAATGAGAGCTTTCCAGCAAGTGCAGTGTTCCCAGGGGCACCAGGGGCTGGACAGTGCTCAAGGGCTCTGTCCTGTTTCTTCATTCCTCGGTGCTGGGGTTTGGTGGGGGTGGGAGGGGCCTCTGGCCTCCACTTCCTTCACTTCATGTTGTCTCCTCTCCCCTGCAGACTGCAATAAGGTTACTGACCAGTGCCTGTCCTTCTTCAAACGCTGTGGAAATATCTGTCATATTGACCTGAGGTACTGCAAGCAGGTTACCAAGGAAGGCTGTGAGCAGTTCATAGCTGAAATGTCTGTGAGTGTCCAGTTTGGGCAAGTGGAAGAAAAACTCCTACAGAAACTGAGTTAGTCCAAGGACAAGTATGTAAATAAGGGGTGGGGAAGGGGAGGGACCATGGCAGGGGAGGGGAAAAAACTTTACAGAAACTAGGGCTTTTATTTTCAATTTGGAACTTGAAACAACAGACCCCACGATTCCATTCTGCAAGTCTCGCTGAGGGAGTAGCCGTCCCAGCGCCTGTTTGGGGATGAGTGAACTGTGGACACTCCCCTTCAGTCTATCTGAATTGCAACAGCACTGCTTTCTGGACCATTTCTAAAGGCTGCCTTTACCAAGAAGACATTCCCGCTGGAGAGGAGGACAGACTTTGAAGAAATTCTCTTATGGAAGCATGAGCTTAGGAGTTTCGTGGGTGGTGGTGTTTTCGTTTTGGACACCTTGTTCCTTGCAGCTTTGGGGGTCGGTGTTGACATTCAGCGGACCACACGCCACATCTGCTGCCGTCGTGACATTTTTTGTTTGTTTGGTTTTGTTACATCTTACATTATGCAGAACTATTTTTGTACAAATTGTTTAAAAGTTATTTATGCAAGGTTTGAATGCATACCTGTGTTTTTATTGTTTTGAGATTGCCAACTTCCCTGGTTTCCTAAGGTAGGAGAGAACTGAACCTGTACTTCATCCACACAAATAATCCATCTACACACGTGCCCCGATCTGGCAGAGCAGGCGCAGACCTTCCAATTAAAAGCATGTTTAAATGGAAGTTGAGAGCCTGCTTTGTACGTCGTCAAGAATTACACAAGCATGTGGATATACGTTATAGTCGAAATAAGACACTTTGCCAAGTTTCCTCTGTATAGAAATCACCCATTTCTCAAAATTTTAAAATTCAGACTTCAGCCTTTGCACTCAGGAGAGTTTTGCGCCAGCATGAGCTCTTGTATTCTACACGGATCTAATTTATACAGTGGGTCAAGAAGTAGAATAAATGATCCAACATAGCCTTTCTTTTCCTTTTTTCTCTCCTTTGAGGTGAGTTGAGTTCTCGTTCAAGGTTTATAACACAGCTGTTTCCTAGTTGTAAAGTTATGCCTTCATAAGTGCCATTGTTGTAAGGTGTTGTTTTCCTAGACCTTCCCTGATGCGGTTTTACCTTTGTTGAATTTGTATAAACAATTGTACAAAAAAGCACTCTCGGCCTTGGAGAGTTTCTGTTCGAGGGGGGGATTAGAAAGCTGACTGAAAAGTTCAGGGGCAGCAGTCTCGACACTGGTATAAACTACCTTTGTTGTCAGAGATCCACGGTGGCCCGGCGGTGCCCGCCGGTTCCCCCATCTGCAGAGTTTCCGGCCTTTGGGGAGAGAACGGCGCCACCCCACTGGCCTCAGGCAGGTGGCTTACCTGTGTGGGTGCCTCAGAGCCCACCTGTGTGAAGTAACAGCCATGGCCCCTTGGTGTTGCCGCTGCTGTGGTGGGGGGCACAGGGGGGTCCAGCTCCTCAGCCTCTCCCTGGAGCTGCTCCTGGAGGCCACACACTGCGCTCGGGAGCCTTGGGCCAGGGCCGCTGCTGTCGCCAGCTGGTGGACACAAACCAGGGAGAAGTCATTTTAGATCGCACAATTTTTTTAAAGAGGGTCCTGCACCCTTCTACTCCCACATAGATAAGGCTGCTGTACTGATTCTGAAAATGGAGAAGATAACCTACCTCGTTTCCTCAGTAGTTTGTTGCCTCCCCCAGCTTTTTTTTGGGCCACCAAATGGTTTTAGATCCCACCCAGTCTCATGCCTCCTGTTAGCTTAAACACAGAGATCCTTTGACTCAAACTGGAAACCAGAATTTAACTCAGGAGATGCACCTTACAGAGGTAAGATTAGTTTAACACTATGTTTTGTTTTGTTTTTAGATTTTATTAGAGCACAAGCGGGGGTGGGGGCAAAGGGAGAGGGAGAAGCAGACTCCCAGGCTCGATCCCAGAACCCTAAGATCATGAGCTGAAGGCAGATGCTTAACCAACCGAGCCACCAAGGGGCCCCAACACTGTGGTTTATTTATAAAAATACGGCTTACGGGGCACCTGGGTGGCTCAGTGGGTTAAGCCTCTGCCTTCGGCTCAGGTCATGATCTCAGGGTCCTGGGATCGAGCCCCACATCGGGCTCTCTGCTCAGCAGGAAGCCTGCTTCTCCCTTTCTCTCTCTGCCTGCCTCTCTGTCTACTTGTGATCTCTCTCTGTCAAATAAATAAATAAAATCTTAAAAAAAAAAAAAAAACAGTAAGGGGCACCTGGGTGGCTTATTCGTTAAGCATCAGCCTTCCGCTCAGGTCATGATCCCAGAGTCCTGGGATTGAGTCCCGCACTGGGCTCCATGGGAGCCTGCTTCTGCCTCTGTCTGTCTCTCATGAATAAGTAAAATCTTAAAAAAAAAAATAAAAACCAAAATGAGCTTTAGATGAGGTAGGCCTGAGCTAAGTGCTTACAAATAGTTGCTCTGAGTTCACAGATTGTAACTGATGAAGCAAAAAAAAAGACCATAAGCCAGAGGCAGTGCTTCATGGATCAGATCACAGTTTCCTAATCCAGAAAGGAGGCTCCGCTCCATCCCTGCTTTCTCTAGGGAACCTGGGGTTTACAAAGGATGAACACCACCATGGCATGTCCAAAGCATAGAATGCCATCATTGCGTGTTGTGAGGATAAGAGCAAGGGGACAGAATCGTATTCTGCTGTAGACCTTCAGACCTTTATCCGAGTATGACCTGTTCAAAAGCTTCAGGAGAGCATGCCAGCCGGGAAATGTACATTGTAGGGGGAAATGTCTGCCCTCTGTCAAACAAGGCAGTCAGCACCGTGTGAGTTGTTAAGCCTGTTAGGCTAAAAATTTGTTGACTATTCACTAAACCAAGATTACTTCAAAACACTACCTTTAAAAATCCATCATTAAGGGGCACCTGGGTGGCTCAGTGGGTTAAAGCCTCTGCCTTCGGCTCAGGTCATGGTCTCAGAGTCCTGGGATCGAGCCCCACATCAGGCTCTCCACTCAGCGGGGAGCCTGCTTCCCTTCCTCTCTCTGCCTGCCTCTCTGCCTCTTGTGATCTCTGTCAAATAAATAAAGTCTTTTTTTTTTTAAAGATTTTATTTATTTATTTGACAGAGAGAGATCACAAGTAGATAGAGAGGCAGGCAAAGAGAGAGAGAGAGAGAGAGGGAGGGAAGAAGGCTCTGCTCAGCAGAGAGCCCAATGCAGGACTCGATCCCAGGACCCCGAGATCATGACCTGAGCCGAAGGCAGCAGCTTAACCCTCTGAGCCACCCAGGCGCCCATAAATAAAGTCTTAAAAAAAAAAAATCCATCATTAAAGGATGTGTGGGTGGCTCAGTCAAGCGTCTGACTTCAGCTTGGGTCATGATCCCACGGGTCCTGAGATCGAGTCCTGCATCGGGCTCCCTGCTCAGCGGCGGGGGGGGGGGGGGGGGGGGCTGCTTCTCCCCCTGCTTATGTGCTCTTTCTCTGACAAATAAAATCTTTTAAAAATCCACTATTAAGAGTTTTTATTCTCTTGCTAAAAACAAGTACCTGAAACAACCTCTATAAATCCAAGAGGAAACACCAAACGAGCTATTTGAAGCTGAGGCCACGTACAAATGAATCTCAATTTTCTAACTTAAGACACACCAGCACCTTCTGCTCAGCTTCTATTTCCATGTTTACTATCACCTGCTGGCCTGGATTTGAAGACTTTCCACCGAATTAGCAGTTTGTGGGCAAGGTTGAATTTCTGGAGTTCACGGTCTCACGAGAGGTATAGACAGGGTAAGCGCCTCCTACCGCTTCAGCAGGGGTGGGTTTTATTGCTTCTGCAGTGAAGTAAGGATCCGCTCAGGCTGCTTACCATGAACTGTGGCCAGCACCCACCCTGGGCTCTGTAGGCAAACAGAAGAGAACGTTGTTTGAAATACCCGTAAGGCCTGGGTTTGCATGCAGTGTCTCTCAAAACCAGGAGACACGGGAAGGCATGCTTTTCTTCACAACTAGGCAGATTTTCTCCCTACCCCCGGGGCAGACTATCTGCCTCCCTTGCTCTAATCTTCAGATTTGCTGACTGACTTGTGGATCCTGAGCACTTCAAGGCATCTGTGCTATCCACTGCAGAGTCAAAACGTAAAACCCAACAGGACTCGGCTGAGAAGTTAGGCATTTCTTACAAACATACCTGCCGTAGGAATCAGTCCACAGTTGGTTTCAACCAAAACACCACCCTGGTTGGAGTTAGATGTGAAAGTGAAGCGATTTCAGATCATTCCATGTTCTAGGAACTGTTCTGCATAAGCCCATGTCTGGTTTCTCTTCGCTGAGTGATAGCAGAAGAATTTAAAAAAAAAAATTAGTGTCAGAGCCAGGTTCACATTCTGATGTTAGCCACTTCCTTTTTAAAGTATCAAATATTTTATTGCCACTTTTTTTGGTAACAGCTCTATTAAAAGCTAGTCACATACCAAATAATTCACCCAAGTTTTAAGTAACCCCTACCCCCAACATGGGGCTCAACTCACAACCCCGAGATCAAGAGTCGTATGCTCTTCCGACTGAACCAGCCAAGTGTCCCAGCAACTTTCTAAGATTTTAGACAAGTTCTTTAATTTCTCAGAGGCTCCCCATCTGTGAAACAAGGCAACCGATTTCAGAATGCTAGAGAGAACCAGAAAGCACCCAGCACAATACCTGGTCACAGGAGACAGCAAGTCCGTAGTTAAGCTTACTGGTACATCGGCAGCAAAGGTAGATCACTGCACGTCTTTGAAGGTGCTCCCGTCTCCTGGGAAGAAGGGTGCCAGACCGGGCGCAGACACCCATTCGTGCTGTACCCAAGTGAATTAGGAACAGACTAGGACAATGTAAGCAAAAGCATTTCTTAAAATCTAATTTTATTCCTAAAGTTCAAATTAGCTAGCGGTAGCACTGAAAATACACTTTCACTATACAAAACAGTGTAAACTGATTACACGTTAATAAAGGGTTTAACACACACACTTCTCTAACGAAAAGAAGCTAGATGCAGCCCTTGCTCTAAAAAGCTGTACCTGAACAGAAATGGACATGTCGAGTCTAAGGCCCCGGCAAGTTGACTACAGAATGTCGGTTGTTCCCAGTTATGTTTAAACGCAGAAATAGCAACAATGTGGAAACTTACATTCATCAAATAGTAGCATTTAAAATCTACATGACTAATAAAGTGAACATTCAGAGGGGCCACTGCTCAGTGTGTACATGTGGGCCACTTGTGGACAGTGATGTCATCCGAAGAGAACAGAAGTTTCAAACATCTGAGCAGTTTAAGTTAAAAATAGGATGAAGGAGAAATAAGAGAACAGGATAACTGTTCTCCAAAGAGAGCAACAGCTGATGCCGCAAGCAGTCTGACTTCATCAGCGATCACTGATCACGGACACGGGAGCCCCGCGGGACCTGCGAATCTGGCGTGGCCACGGGCTGGCAGGCGTATGGCACAGACCAACGTCACCACCACTTAGGAGGGAGCTTTCTGTCCCCAGTTAGTAGTGAAAATAATTTTTAAAAATACTTTTCAGCCTTTGAACAGTTAAGTTTCCCGTCGCTTCCATACATTGAAATGTCTGGGATGGAGCCTGGAGGCGAGTGTGCCGTTGGGAGGCACCTGGGCTTCAGGACTTGAACACGTGCACGGCGCGCACCACGTACTGCCGGCAGATGGGACACTCGCTCATGCGCTTGCCGCACTTGGTGCAGGTGACCATATGCCCGCACTCGAGCAGGACGCAGTCGATGACGGCGTCCATGCAGATGCGGCAGAGGTGGTCATCATCCTCATCCTGCAGCTGCAGCCGCTCGCCATCTGAAAGGCAACAGAGAGCTGGGGCTGCAGGCACCGCACTGCCTCACGGGCGCTGAGCCCCGCACGAGTCCGGAGCTGTAGGAGAAATAATCCAGCTTCTCTGCACTTCGGGTCCCTCCACTAGAAATGGCAGTGATAAGGATGCCCACACTTCGTAAAGTTTTGTGAAGAAATGAGAAATGTTTAGCTTACGGCCAGGTAGGACAGGCCCAACAAATGTTATCTACTTACTTCTGTTCTACAGCTGTAATTCAAGGTTTACGTGATAAGGAGAGATTACTTCTGTAAGTGCAAATGAAGAAACCCAAGGTTGTCCTACACATGGGCCTCAGAGCACGTGAAATGGAATTTCCAACCCAACTGTGTGGCCTCGGGAAAAGTTGGTCTCCAGAGCTTCATCTCCACACCAACAGGAAAGTTCTGAAGAGTCGTACATTAAGTAGCCTGTACTTAGGGGAAAGTTTAGAAGGATCTCAGAAGCCAGCTGAAGTCTGCCTAACTGTAAGGAGATAGGCCATCCTGGCTCTGTGGCCCAGATTTAGGTTCTGAGAAGATCCAAGCTCTGAATAAGAAAGGTGCTGAAGGAGTTTCAAGAGTTTATGTCAGCCTGAGATTTGGTCCTAGACATCGAGGTGTCCCTTTTTACAGGTGGTAGAGGGGATTGATGGGAATGTCATGATTACAGTCAGAAAGAACAGAAATTCAACCCTGAAGGGCCAACGGTCTCTGGATTTAAGAGAAATAATAACGCCATGGCCAGATGTTCTTACAAACTGGGGACTGGGGAGAAAGGATTCCAGGGGTAAGACAATGGATGAGCCAGTAGAGAAGACACTAGACGGCTCCTGAGTAAACCAGAACCTAGGCTGTGGTCTCCTCTCCTGTATGGAAGTTTCCTTCCACCTCTTACAAGCTCTGAGCAGAAAGCAGAGGAGCCAGGGTCTGCCAAGGCTATTAGGAAAGGCTACTGGGGTGAATCGCACTAGAAGTGCCTGAAGCCAGTCAAACTAGGAAGATTCCAGCTGTGGTCAAAACAAAAGTAGTTTTCCACAGGCCTGGAGATTGGACCAGGGATAGAGTCAGCAGTGAATTAACTGAAAAAGGCAAACGTGCGTGTCTTGGCCTCCTCCTACCATTAACCCCCGGAGGGTGGGAACGGCCATGCACAACCAGTGCGTGCCCCACAGTTGTACACACTCTACGCTTACTAAGCGAATGGACCTCTCCCCTCACTGCCAGAACACCGTTTCCCAGCCACAGCCTGGGAAGGCTCTGAGGATTAAGATTCCCGTGTCTACCCTTGTGGTATCATCTTAGAAATGGGTATGCCAAAATACTTCCTGCATATTCTGGACATAAGTGTTTATCAACAACTGCTGTATTATAACCAGATTTGAAGGGAAAAAAAAAACCCTCAAGGTGAAAGGAGGACTGTTTAGATAGGAACATAATAGGGCGCCTGGGTGGCTCATTCGGTTGAGTGTCTGCCTTTGATGCAGGTCGTGATCCTGGCGTCCTGGGATCTACCCGCATGGGGCGTCCTGCTCAGCAGGGAGTCTGCTTTTCCCTCTCCCTTTACCCCTCCCCCTGCTCCTTCTCTCTCAAAACAAACAAACAAAATAGATAGGAACATATTTGTCAGTCTGAACACCCCTGAAATCTTTTTTTCTTGCCTATAAACGCTCTATGGCTTGGCAATAGGAAGCCTAAGGACTTCTGCTCCGTGCCTCATCAATACATAGATCAGGAATTCTTAACCTCAGCTTTCCCAACTCACACAGAAACCTAATACTTGACGCTAAGAACTACTTCACTTCTTTGCCTCTAAGGAATTTTTTTTTCCAGTGAGGATTTAAAATTAATTGAGAGAACCGAAGTATTGGCCTGCCAGAAGAGTTAGCAGGAAAGTATGCATTTTTACAGAGAGAAGGAATTTCATTAGGGTTCTAACAAATTATGGCCAAGAAAACCAGACTGAACAGATGATGACCTAACTCACGTGGCAATGGTGGTCTCAGAGCCAAGATCACATAATAAACCTACTACCTAACAGCGACCGATTCAGACGTCTAATTCGTTCAATAAAAGGGTATGTAATTTTCTCAAAAAATGTGATTTCGTTGTGACAGAAACGGCTCAATTTGTAAAACTCTAAAGAAGGAAAGTATAGGGGGAAGAAAGAAAAAGGAAACCTACATGACTTTTGGTTTTCTTCATTCTCTTTGTATAACCGGTTGACTTTCTCCACCAGCTCCCATTTCTCACAACAGCCAGAGTAGTTGACAAAATTCCGAGCCAGGATTTCCTTCAGCTGGCGCACGCTCATTCCTTCCACATCTTCAAGGCTTGACAGGTCAGACAGTGAAGCTCTTACTCGCTTCTTAGAGAGCCCAGGCGTCTGCGATCACAGAGGGCTTCCATCAGCTCTGCTCCTGCAAACCCAGACCTCCCGCCGTGAGGAAAACCGCACGCTCCCCTCACCCTCCAGTCGCCACTGGACACTTTTCCCAGACTCATCAGTTCTTCAAGCGCCATCTCTATTAGGCTACATTCAAACCAGAAGAAACAGCCCAGGCTAATCTAGCAAAAGTCCACATAGGCACTTGCCCTGCCTGCCAGGTTGGCGTACCAAGAAAGCAAATTTTACAGGAGCACTCACCTGGTCCTCCAAGTTTTCTTCGTCATCATCCTCATCGTCATCATCTTCATCCTCATCATCTTCATCATCCTCCTCTTCTGTGTTTGCTGAAGCGATTTCACTTTGTACCTGTACATATCGATTGGATTAGGTCAGGAGTCCTATTTTCCGAACAGGATCAATCCTGCTTGTCAATATTCAACACTGGAGAAAACCCTTCCCCAGATCCTCCCCAAGAATGACCCTAGCACCTGGCGTACTCCATGATGACCTTGGACCTGGAGCACTGCTGCTCCTCCCAAAGAGCTGGGCTCCACATGGTTTCATCAACAACTTACCTTCTCAGTTATCTCAGAAGTTATCTCAGAAGCCAAATTCCTATGTGTGTGTGAAACCTGACCGGAGTATTAACTCCCTGAGAAAGGCCCCATCATGAAATGCCAAAGCTGTCAGTGTATGCAGCTGCCCTGCTTCGTCACCGAGGGCCCCGCGTGAGGCTGGTCTACCTGGAGCCTCAAAGATACTGACAGAAGCTAAAGCTCTAAGTTCAGCCCACTCGATCTGAAAGACGCCAGTCCTACTACAATGCACCTAGACATTCTGATTCCAAAGAATGCTTTCTAGACTTCTTCGCTGATGGCTGATGCTAGTTAGTTTTCTAGCTAGTTTCCTCACCAATCAGAGGTGCTCTTTTTCACGAAGGACAGAAAGACCTTCAACTTGGGTTATGTACCTTCTTCCGTATCCTTCTCTTCAGACTTTGACCAGAGCTCTACAATAGTTTATGGTTTAGGTCAGTTCCCAATTTCCAATATTCCACCGCACTGGGTCTGAAGCACCACGTTGCAGCACCCAAAGACCCCGACCTTCCAAGAATGGGCATCTACCCAAAAGTGGCACAAAGGTCAGATGTGTCCTGTGTTTGGCAAGGCTGTGATGCCAGCTTTCGTTTGGGAAAATAATATAACTCCCAGGTTGAACTTCTCTAATTCATGACTATTTGGAAGGCAATGAGATTTCCCCTCTGCTTTTAACATCTTTCTTCAGGGAAGAGAATTAAATGTGGAGATTTAAATTAAATGTGGAATTAAATGTGGAAATTAAATGTGGAATTTAAATGTGGAAATTCAGCATTTCAGAATCATTCACACATACAAACTGAATTATTAATTACAAGCCCTTGTGTGTTATTCAATCGGGATGCCCAAGGACCTCACTGGGACGATATTCTGCCCTGGCATTTCTTTGAAATTAGTAGATCATCACACTCTGATTAATTCAGATGGCTTTTCCCCATTATCTAAGTTGGAACAATTTTACTGTAGCAAGCCAATTGGGCATTAGGTTTACTTACACTATTGTGTCCACGGTCATGGACAAATAACCTTGCAAACATTTATACGCTACTTTTCATAGTCATTCCTTCAACAGTTAGTATTTAACTTAGGAGGAAACTGAAGTAACTAGAGTCAAGAGACCGATGAGCTTCAGACAGTTGACTTTGGGGCTACCCAGCACCTCGGCTCAGAGACTCACAGCGGGAGAGCCTGCACGCACAGTGTTCAGCAGCATGGGGTGCCTCTGCTCCCAGGGGGCTTGTGAAGCCCTAAAGGTCCCACCCTATATGGCCAACTAGCAGTGCCAGGCCCTTGGCATAATTATACCCTCGTACCTGTGCCAGCGCCCCAGATCTTAAGGTCCGGTCTCCACCCATAAGGTCTCCCTGAAACGAAGACATGGTAGCAGAAGGGGCTGTATAGTTTGAAAAAAATGAATGTGTAAAAAAGCTAGAAGTCTGGGACCGTGAGGAATTCAGGCTGCTCGTGTCCAGGTCATCCTCGGAGCCCAGGCCGTGGTGGCAGAGTACCAAATCTACCAAGTCTTCTTTCTCTCGACAGGTATCTATGGGGATGTTTCGAAGAATGAGATACTGCCGGAGATCCTTGACTTTTAGGCGCATTAACTGAGGGCGTTGAAAGGCCGTCTCTTGAAGTAAGTGACACGTGGAACATCTACGGAGATTTTCTTGTAAGACTGAACAAACGGAGCAGAAATCCTTCTTGCAGTCACAACACACATGCTAAAGCAACAGAAAGAAAAGCAGCAGCTAATGATAGCCAGACACAGGCCACTGTGAAAGTACAGTTTGTTCTTTTTGCCTTCTACTGAAATTCAATTTTTTGTTTCTAACTTATGAAGTCTCCCAGGGTCCCTGGCTACTCTCGCAGCCACCTTCGTGTTCCAAAAGCCACGAAAATCAAAACACGCGCTGCTGAAGCAGTTTGGATGCACAGAAGTTCAAATACAGCCCTTTAAGAAAAACATACACTCTTGTGTTAGGGAATTAAAACCTTTCCACCCCTTGGTGCAAACATGTAATTAGCCGAACAGAGAAGACTTGAACCACGTGGAGCAGAAGGCACAACCACAAACTCTTCCTACTCTCTCCTATGTCAACAATTTCCCCATTGAAAGAGCAGCTGAAGCTGGAGTTGGGGGGTGGACAGGAGAACACAGAGGGAAGGAGAAGGGCAAATTCTCTCTCAAGGTCATTCAAAGCCAACAGAGGATGTCACTAGTACAGTCATCTGTATCCGACTGAGCCTTCATCACGCTCAGAGCCACTGCACTAGTAAAGCTTGAAGATGACACTAAGCTGTGGTCCTTTCTGCTCGCCGCATTGTTCCCACAAGCGAACACCTTGTTCCTGCCGTACTTAGGAGGACTGAACTGACAATCAAAGACTGTGAGACAGCCTCGTCATTTTCTGAGAGAGGATCTCAGAAAAAATGACTTTCTGTCTTAGAGAAAATAACTGTTTTAGCCCAAGTGTTTTATGCTGAATTTCTACACAGTGGTTGTCTTTCACTAATTTCTTCACTTCCAGTTACGAATGTGGGTAGGGGGCGCCTGGGTGACTCAACTGGTTGAGCGTCTGCCTTCAGCTCAGGTCATGATCCCACAGTTCTGGGATCAGTCCTGGCATGGAGTCTTGGGCTCCTTGCTCAGCAGGAAGCCTGCTTCTCCCTCTGCCTGTCACTCCCCGTGTTTGTGCTCTCTCTGTCAAATAAATACAATCTTAAAAAAGAGAGAGAGAGAGAGAGAGAATGCAGGTAGGGGAGCACCTGAGTGGCTCGGTTGGTTAAGCGACTACCTTCAGCTCAGGTCATGATCCCGGAGTCCGGGTATCAAGTCCCCCTGCTCAGGGGAGAGCCTGCTTCTCCCTCTGACACTTTCCCCTCTCATGCTCTGTCTCACTCACTCTCTCTCTAAAAAAAAAAAAAATGTTGGTGGGATACATTTTTTGAAACCTGAGGTCAGTTATTATAAATCATCTCTGAACAAAACTGCAAACTAATTATATCTCTTGTTCCAAAACATAAGCATAATCAGGAAGAATCAAAGTATACAGAGCTCAGAAGACAAGATGCCTGAGCAACATGTGAAACAGAGTCAGAAAATCTGAGCAGTTATACAGTCCCTTCAACTGAGTACTTTTTTTTTTAAGGATACTATTCATGTATTTGAGACAGAAAAAGAACATGAGTGTGTGGGGGGAAGGGTAGAGGGAGACAGAGAAGCAGACTCGCCACTGAGCAGGAAGCCCAACGCATGGCTCGATCCCAGGACCCTGGAGATCACAACCCAAGCCAAAAGCAGACACGTAACCGACTGAGTACCCAGGCGCCCCCAATTAAGTACTTTTCTGAATGGGAAATGGTTAATAACGATTTTTGGTAATTTAATGAAAAGAAATGATTCGTTAGCACTCAACATATAGTTAAATAATGTGTCTTTTGTATATAACACTTCATCCAACTTACCTTCTTTCTAAAGACCGAAAATGAAAGTCCACAGGCTTTGCAAACTATATTGGGCCCTTCCGTAGGTGCTGGTGGGTAAGCGGAAAAATCAGAGTTTGGTGCAAATCTGAATGGACCGGTGCCTCCTGCAAATCCTGACTGCTGACCCCTGACAGCTCCTGTTCCCATGACTTCATTCAGCAGTCCACAGCACGAAGCCCACATAGATGTGGCACCCGCCTGGAAAGGAACACAAGACCACAGTTTAAAGCTGAGTGGAACCTGGGCTCTCTGGGAACTTCAGGGAATGCCAATCTGGAGAGGTACATTTGCCCTAAATATAGGTTCTTCTTCTGAGAATAAAACTGGTTAATGAATTTTAGGTGTCCATTATAATTCGATATTTGTATGCACTACGAGGTGAACACAAGTCTAATTCCCATCCATCACCATACAGTTTGAGCCCCTTCAGCCATATTACCCCTCCTCTTATCCCTTTCCCTTCTAGTAACCAGCAATCTGCTTTATGACTTTGTTCGTTTGTTTTGTTTTTAAAATTCTACATATTAGTAAGGCCATACAGTATTCTTCCCTCTTTGCCTGACTTGTTTCACTTAACATAATTCCCTCAAGGTCCACCTGTGTTGTTACAAATGGCAAGACTGCCTCCTTTTTGACGGCGGGGTAGTATTCCGTTACATGCACCTACCCCCTCTTCTTTATCCGTTCATCCACCAAGGGACACTTGAGTTTTCCTATCTTGATTCTTGTGAATAATGCTGCAGTGGACATAGGGGACGCATAGATCTTTTTGAGTCAGTGTTTTCATATTCTTCAAATAAATACCCAAAATGGAATGGCTGGACTATGGTAGTTCCATTTTCAATTTTTCAAGGACCCTCCATACTGTTTTCCACAGTGGCTACACCAATTTACATTCCCATCAACAGTGTACAAGGTTTCCCTTTCCTCCACATCCTCACCAACACATATTATTTCCTGTCTTTTTTATAATAGCCATTCTAATAGGTACGAGAGGATATCTCACTGTGGTTTTGAGACCGTATTCTTTTTTTTTTTTTAAAGATTTTATTTATTTATCAGAGAGAGATCACAAGTAGGCAGAGAGGCAGGCAGAGAGAGTGAGAGGGAAGAAGCAGACTCCCTTCAGAGCAGAGAGCCCGACGCGGGACTCGATCCCAGGACCCTGAGATCATGACCGGAGCCGAAGGCTGCGGCTTAAACCACTGAGCCACCCAGGCGCCCCGAGACCGTATTCTTTGAAGCATTAAAATTTTAAGCTCTTTGGAAAGGTAATTTCTGGTATTTTCATAGAGTATTTGGAAATGGGGAAACTTGTGACATCATTAAACAAAAGGAAAAGATACAATATGAACCCAATTTTGTAAAAAAAAAAAAAAATCCACATAACACTGAAAGAGAGATACATGCACACGGGAAAAATGACTGGACGGAAGTACAGGCTGTGCAACATGTGGGATATGCGCACACCAGCACAGCTGTTTGCTGTTTACCTGAAATTCAAACTTGACTGAGCACCCTGTATTCCACCTGGCAACCTTCACCTGGTGATCACTGTACGAGATAGCACCGTCCCACGGGTTAAGGGAGATTTTCCCAGCTATCACTTAGTAAACAGAATATAAATTCAAATTACTTCATTTCATTAAACGTCTGTTCTCTCATTTGTAGCCGTGCATAATAGACGACGGCACATATAAATTTTATTTTGAAAAAATGACGGCGAAAACATCAAAATGCCACTGAAGCTCTAGGGTTTAATATAACTTGCATAAATCTATTTTCTTGAGTTTTTCTCTACCTTCCAAGCTCTTTATAAATACATTACTTTGACGTTAAAAAACTATTTTTAAAAAGCAGTGATCCTATCTTTTCAAACTGAAAATACTAAACACAATTTCTGATGACTGGATAACGGTAGTGACCTTCCAGGGCGTAAGGGCTATTTGTCACTCCACTGAATAACTGGAAATTAATGTACTGCCTTTTTTTTCCTCCTGTCTCTTCCCTCCTGTCTCTCACCACTGCTCACATTATACTCACCTCCAGCAACCAGTTTCCTTTTTTACTGCAGACTCAGACACCAGATAACCAAGCTGGTCAGAAGTACATAGGAAAATATATTTTCAGTGAGCACTCAAGGCACTTTCCCATGCAAAGGTATAAGAGCTATAGTGTTTGGAACCAGTGAGCTTTTACCCTTGTCCTGATTCTTTTTTTTTTTTTTTAAGATTTTATTTATTTATTTGACAGAGATAGATCACAAGTAGGCAGAGAGGCAGGCAGAGAGAGTGAGAGGGAAGCAGGCTCCCTGCCGAGCAGAGAGCCCAATGTGGGACTTGATCCCAGGACCCTGAGATCATGACCTGAGCCAAAGGCAGCGGCTTAAACCACTGAGCCACCCAGGCGCCCCCCTTGTCCTGATTCTTAAGCACATTCTAGACTCTAGATTATGTGATAGATATGGAAGTCCAGGTAGGTGAGATGTGAGTTAGTTAAAATGGCAACATAGTTCCAGACTTTATTATCTAACTCTATCAAACATTTACTCTTTGTCCAACAAGCTCTTTAGAAACTTTTTTTTTTTTTAAACAATCTTTAAGGGCTATTCAGAATGCTATAGAAGACTCATGCTATTTTTGCCACTTCCCACACATAATGCTATATTAAATATAGGGGAAGGAGAAGGTAAAGCAATAAGAAACCACAATACAGGGTTCAAACTGTCTCAAGTCTCAGGGTCACTGACTTGAGTATTACATAGCTTCACACCCTATAATTCTAGAGAAACAGTGATGCCTTTAAAAGTCAGGTTAAATTATAATTAATAGTTCACACCTCTAAATAAATGTATACCTCAGACTCTAGAGACATGATGTTTAAACATAAAAGCATGAAAATCCAGATTAAGTTCATTTAAAGTGGGTGTTCTTTGCAGCGAGCACACATAACGCACAGAGGTGTCGAGTCATTGCATTACACACCTGCAGCTAAGGTAACGCTGTATGTCGACTACACTTCAATAACAACTTTTAAAATTAATTTTTTTAAAAAGTGTTCTTTTGGGGCGCCAGGGTGGCTCAGTGGGTTAAAGCCTCTGCCTTCGGCTCAGGTCATGATCCCAGCATCCTGGGATCGAGCCCCACAATGGGCTCTCTGCTCAGCGGGGAGCCCGCTTCCTCCTCTCTCTCTGCCTGCCTCTCTGCCTACTTGTGACCTCTGTCTGTCAAATAAATAAATAAAAATCTTTAAAAAAATAAAAATAAAAATAAAATAAAATAAAAAGTGTTCTTTTGGGGCGCCTGGGTGGCTCAGTTGTTGGGCATCTGCCTTCGGCTCTGGTCATGGTCCCAGGATCCTGGGATCCATTCCCGCGTCAGGGCCTGCTTCTCCCTCTCCCTCTGCTCCTCCCCTGACTTGTGCTCACACTTTCTCACTCAGTCAAATAAATACAATCTTTAAAGAATAAAATAAAAATTCACTTTGCAGGGGCACCTGGGTGGCTCAGTGGGTTGAGCCGCTGCCTTCGGCTCAGGTCATGATCTCAGGGTCCTGGGATCGAGCCCCGCATTGGGTTCTCTGCTCAGCGGGGAGCCTGCATCCCCCTCTCTCTCTGCCTGCCTCTCTACTTGTGATCTCTCTCTCTCTCTCTGTCAAATAAATAAATAAAACCTTTAAAAAAAAATTCACTTTGCAGTACACCTGAAACTAATATAACACTGTTAATTATACTGGAATTTAAAAACAAAACAAATGGTTTTCAAGTTTGCCGTTGGGGGGAAAATTCAACTTGTACGTATCATTTTTGGGGGCGAAACACCTCAACTGCAGAAAGTACCACTGGAATAAACTCTTCTTCACTCTAGTTTAATGTAGTACTTTTTGGTGAGCTTCAGCTTCCTGCCGATCTAGGTAGTAAACATTTAGTTAAACAGCTGTGTTGGCTTTTATCCCCTTTGTGATTCCCAGTGATGCTGCCTCCCCGACTCACCTCCAAGTTCCTTGTGAACACAACTCCCTTCTTCTACAGCATCTAGCTCCATCACCATGACTGATAAGAACTGTCTAACAGGTTTCTTTGCATTACTTTACAGGCAATGTAACATCAAATTTTGCATGCCGCCTAGAAAGATCCAATTGTGACTAGTCGAGAAACTACTACAGGTAAAAAGGATTCTGGCCCAGCAGGCATGAAATCTCAAATGATACTCCCGCTTACAAGCAGCACTGTCACAGCTCGTTCTACCAGAAAGCAGTTTTACAATGAGAGTTAAGAAAGAATACATATTGGGGCGCCTGGGTGGCTCAGTGGGTTAAAGCCTCTGCCTTCGGCTCAGGTCATGATCCCAGAGTCCTGGGATCGAGCCCCGCATCGGGCTCTCTGCTCCGCAGGGAGCCTGCTTCCTCCTCTCCCTCTGCCTGCCTCTCTGCCTAGTTGTAATTTCTCTGTGTCAAATAAATAAAATATTTAAAAAAAAAAAAAGAATACGTATTTTCAAACTCTATTAATGAGTATAATCATTAAAATTCTAAGCTGAAAATATTCACAGCTCTAGTAAAGGGAAAAGGAGGATTTATTTTGGGAAAACAGGCGGAATCTCTACACAGGCATCAATACTGGAGAGTCACAATTTCATCCCATTCCTTGTTTCTATAAAAGGGAGAGAATTTCCTCTTCAGAAGGGAAAGAAGTGAAAACAGTGCAAGGAAAAACAGTGAAAAGAACACTCCTATCTTCTTTCAGGCATCTCATTACAAAATAAAAAACAAAGCTCAAGCCAACTCCTAAAGCATTGTCCCAGGCAAAAATATGTTGCTACAACCTAATATTTGGCATAACTCAGCCGAAGACCATAGCAAAGGGAAAGAGGCAACACGTTTTTGAAAAGACCTAGGTCTCAGCCTCATTAGATCTGTGAACTTAGACAAAATCTCCCAATAAGAAAATACTCTTAACATCACACTCAAGGGTAAACCTACCTATGTGTACTGTTACCCTCTAATGATAGCGTTTGCAACACCCCAGTCTTCTTCAAAGTTCAGAAATTTGAAATCGTGGAAGCTCCAGTCACTAGTTTTATTTGAAGTACCTTTCTTTCACATCCAGCGTATTTTTAAAAAATCCATCCCCTTCCCCGCTAAGCCCCTTGTCTTCTGGCTGAAATGAAAGTGATTTCTTTGGTGATCTGAACCTCCCCGACTTCTTGGGAGCAGGTATTTTCAGTCCTGTACCACAGCAGCTTCTGTCAAGGTCTCTTGATACACAGGCCTGTGAAGTGGCCCAGAAAGTCACGGTTGGCCTCAACAAGGGAGCCGTAAAAAATCCTGATGCCTGAGTCCCACACCAGATATTCTGACTTAACTGGTCTGGGGTATAACCTGAGGCATCAGAATTTACAAAATTTCTAAGGTTTTTTGTTGTTGTTGTTGTTGTTTTAAAGTAATCTCCATCCCAAACATGGGGCTCAAACTCACAACCCAGAGACCAAGAGTCACATACTCCACAGAGGGAGCCAGATGGGTGTCCCCAGAATTTTTTTTAAAGTTCCGCAAGTGATTTGTACTACAGTGAAGGTTAAAGGGTGAACAACTGCTCGGTTTAGGTGCCCTCTTCCTGCCTACATGGTTTTAGCTGAAGACCACTCAGCAGAATGCTGATGAGAAGGGGCCATGGTTACTTCTAAAGCCTGTTCCTGTAGAGTTCCAGGAGCAAGACATTAACCAAATGCTCCTCACAACCTATTGACAATTGTTCCCCATAGGAGTGGGTCATGTCTCCAGTGTTGCTTCTCCCTCTATAGTCTCCCCAATCCCTTCAGAAAGGCTTGGCTGAGTTTCTAACAATCTCATCGGATTCTTAAATTAGTTCCTTTCCACATATTGGCCTGGAACTTTTGCTGAAATTGGTACCTTCCTTCATTTTTCATTTATTCCCTCATTTTATTTACTCTTTGCTTTCTGGCCTTAACTTTTTATTTCCTAACTTATTCCTCTACATGTTTTGTGTGAAACCTCTGATGCTAGGAGAGACAGTGATTTCTGGGACAAAACCCACCATCGTTCAAACTATTTTTGTCCTTCATCTCCAAGTTGAAGAATCCACTCAGAAGATGACTCTCCCCAGGTCTGGCTGGGCTCCATCTCCCTGCCACCCCTTTAGTAGGTTTCATCTTCTAGCACTTTCCTGTAAAGTTCCAATTTCCTAAATTTTTTCTGCATGTGCCCTCAGGGTACAGGTATCCCTACCTCACAGCCATCACCTTCACATTCACTTAATAATGCTTGAAGTGTCCTATACCAATCTTTCCCTTCTCATCTCTGTCCAAATTTTGTTACTACTTGACATGACAGTCCCAAATTTCAAGTGACAGAATCTATAAAAGCAATTAGGGAACTACTTCAGAGAGCACTGACCCAAAAGTTTACTCAATGTGGGATCTTCAAAGGGGTGTGAAGAGGGAACATGCCAGCTGATCCTCTGAGCTCCTGACTCTGCCTCTATTTCCTTGGAGCCCAGTTACCGTATCTTGAAAGGTAACAGCCAAAAACCTCTCCCCCTTTTGCATCTTCCCTTTAAAAGCTTTAGAGACCCGGGTTTGGGTTCTTTCCCTCTGTTTTCCCTATCCTTCAATATCTTTCACCAGTTTAAGCAGCCTGCATTCCCTTCTTTGTCTTTTACTCACTCTCTGTTCATCTTCTGGTGGTTAAGATTGAAACATTTTCCAAACTATTCCATTTCCTCCTAGATTTTCTGGGCAAACCTAATTCCTTAGACAGTGCAGAAGGCACAGCCCTTTGGCTTCTACATTTGTAGTAAACTGAGTTGTTGTCCTGCCCTGATTCCAAGCGCAAGGTATGGTGACCCTTGTGTGATTAAAAAAAGCTACCCTTCCGTGAATGAGGCCAAAGTTTGGATCTCTGAAAACTACAGCTATGATCTGGGCTTATGTGACTAACAATTCTAAATCCTACTTGGGACCATGGCTGACAGCAGGACTTTACAGGCTAAACCACATGAATCGAAGAGATTGGAAAGAACAATCTGCAAAGATGGCTACACTTCCTTCCTTGACCATAAATGTAGTTCAAAAATGGAGAATAACTGAATAAGGCAACTATCTACCTATGCCTGGCACAAAACTAACTCAGGGAACTTAGCTGTTTGCAGTTTATTCTCTACCCACCAATGACTAGTGAAAAATAAATGGATTTTCATAATCTAATTTCCTACATACCACCTTAGGCCAAAACTGCTCTTGAATAATTATGGGACATGGCTTGCCTGGCTTTTATTAGTCAGAACAAGGTATCACATTAAACACATACATGGCCCATGGTAAAAAATCAAATTCTAAAGCTTCCTGTCCAGACTGGCCCAGACACCTAGATCTCCTCATGTTATTCTGGTATCCAATGCCAGTTCTTGTGTTTTTTTTTTTCAAAGCCAGTGCACCAAGACTGTGGGGGTGGGGGGCAGTAACTACCTTTTTTTGTACTCCCAGTTTGAAACTAATTAAGAAATAATGCAAACAGG
Source organism: Meles meles (assembly GCF_922984935.1). Taxonomy (NCBI): domain Eukaryota; kingdom Metazoa; phylum Chordata; class Mammalia; order Carnivora; family Mustelidae; genus Meles; species Meles meles. The sequence continues at coordinate 13,254,982 of NC_060077.1, read as the reverse complement.
AGTTTAAATGTGTAAGCATACCTTTAGCTCTATTGCTCATCGGTCTTGATAACAGATCAGTCACCAGCAAAGCTGAACAGAAGCTAACCATCTAGTTGACCAAAAAGCTATCACCCCATAGGAAGACAGATCTGAGAAGGTCCCAGAAAGTGTTGTTTGGCTCCTGTACTAAAACTCACCAACATAAAAGTTCCTCTTTCTCTGATAGCATAAAGGCTGAAAGTGTTTGTCCTCTATTGTTTCTTCCTAAAGGATGAATCAGAAAGTCTCTCCCCTCTGCAGGAATATAAAGGAAGGAAGGGGAGTGTATTCACAAGCCTAAACAATTTGCGTGCTAGTGGGACTGAGTTTCCACTGCTGTGACATCTGTTTCCATGATACACCACCAATATTACAAGCACTCTCTCAGATTCCTCAGTCAGATTCACACAACATAAGTCCATTCTGAATCACCATTTCAGTCAACAAATCCAAGAGAAAATGTGTTGTTTCTTTGCAAAAATGATAACAGAGCATCATTCTGGCACAATGCCAATTTTCAAATGGCCTCAAGGTTCAACAATCTTTGTGTAGGTGTGTGTGTTTGTGTGTGATCTAATGTGCTTTTTTAAAAAGATTTTATTTATTTATTTGGCACAGAGAGAGAGATCACAAGTAGGCAGAGAGGCAGGCAGAGAAGAGGGAGCAGACTCCCTGCTGGGCAGAAAGTCCGATGTGGGGCTCGATTCCAGGACCCTGAGATCATGACCTGAGCCGAAGACAGAGGTTTAACCCACTGAGCCACCCAGGCGTCCCCTAATGTTCTTTTAGAATCCCTATGGTGGGAAGGATAATTCCAAAATGCTCTATTTTTAAAAGTTTGCTACAAATTTTGAATTTTATTCTAAACCACATCAGGATGTGATCCCTTTTAATGATCCTACCAAATATTATAATAACTAGGCAAACTAGAATGAATAAGAAAAGCCATGCTGGGGAATCTGGGTGGCTCAGTTGGTTGGTTAAGTGTCTGCCTTCAGCTCAGGTCATGATCCCAGGGTCCTCCAACAGAGCCCCATGTTGGGTTCCCCACTCTCTGCCTGCTGCTCCCCCTGCTTGTGTGCCTGTGTGCCCATACTCTCAAAAATGGATAAATAAAATCTTAAAAAAAAAAAAAGAAAAAGCCATGCTGGTTTCCATGAAGATTAAATGACAATCAATGAGAAAGTTCATGGATTTGAAAACAGCAGAAAACTAATGATCATATTCTAATACTTTTTTTTTTTTCAAAGTAAGCTCTCCACCCAAAATGGGGTTTGAATTCACAACTCTAAGAGTCACATGCTCTACTAACTGAGCGAGCTAGGTGCCCCTATATTATTTCCTTTGATTAAAATAGGTAAAGAGCAATAATAATAATGCCATCTCCTTAGAGTTGCATGCCATAACTCTAAATTAAATATAATACCATATATAGCTACATTAAAGAAAAACCTCCAAATTTCAAATTCAAGAGTATTAATTTTCTTGGATGTTGTATGAAGCTACTAGGACCAGGCAGGAATTCAGTTCTTCCAATAATGAAAGCTTCCTTGAAGAATTCACTCACCGTATGTGTTATTTTTCAACTCCAAACAACTTTGTTTGCTAAAACTCAATGTCCTTGTGTTAAGCAACATGAAAAGATGTTTCAAACCTTAGCACCAGTGATGGAAAAAAATTAATTTTATGGTTTAATTTCAATTAGTTTAAACTTTCCTACAGAACTTAGGAATAGCAGAAGAAACAAAGCAGAGCCCAAGAAACAGTTGAGAAGTTGAGATAATTATCAAAAACGTTTAACCTATTCAGAGCTTTTTTTTTTTTTTTTTTAAGATTTTGTTTATTTGACAGAGAGAGACAGCGAGGAGGGAACACAAGCAGGGGCAGTAGGAGAAGGAGAAGCAGGCTTCCCGCTGAGCAGGAAGCCTAATGTGGGGGTTTGATCCCAGGACCCTGGGATCATGACCTGAGCCACCCAGGTGTCCTTATTTATAGCCACTTGAGAAAAATATGCTCCTTAAAATGTGAAAGCATCTCTTACTAAAACGGCTGCCTCAACTGAAATAAAATTTGCAAGAAACTCTACCTTTTACATTACCAAATAATCAGACCATATACCATAAAGGAGGAACTTCTACATCTTAAATTCTTTCTCTCATACAATCTGGACATTAAGCAGGCTGCAAAAACAGATGCTGATCTTAAAAATGCATATTTTTAGGGAGGGCACGTGTTGCATAGAGCACTGGGTGTTGTGCAAAAACAATGAATACTGTTGTGCTGAAAAAATAAATAAAAAAAAATGCTGCAATTCAAAAAAAAATGCATATTTTTAGGTAAAAAAATTTGGCCAAATTGATGGATGGATTTTTAGACTAAGGTGTTCTGGAGATCATAAATATTACCTTCCTCTTATTTGGGTTTTGTTTTGTTTTTAAATAGTATACCTGATCCTTAGCACCACTCCCCCACCTTTCAGAGAAGGAAAAAAAAAAAAAAAAAAAGCCCACAAAGGAAATTATATCCAACAGATTTCTTTCTCCTTAATTTTTATTTTGAACTTGAAAGAACGAACATGATTAGTACAATCAGGGGTGTGCTCAATATAAATATGGAAAAACAGGAAGATTAAATCAATATAGGACACCAATTTGGGTTTTTAAAACCCCTTAGAGGGAATTAATTAGATGCTATTCTACGGTTAAACAGTTACTTGAGTTTTTGAGGCAAAACTTACTTCAAAACATCAGTTTGTAAACAAACAAGTTAAAGGAAGAAAGTAAGTACCCATTCTACACATACTAAAAATCAGCTACTCCTGGGGTTGAGTGAAGATGTAATTTTTTTTTTTAAGATTTTATTTATTTATTTGAGAGAGATCACAAGTAGGCAAAGAGGCAGGCAGAGGGAGAGGGGGGGAAGCAGGCTCCCCGCTGAGGTGGGAGCCAGACGAAGAGCTCGATCCCAGAACCCTGAGATCATGACCTGAGCCGAAGGCAGAGGCTTAACTCACTGAGCCACCCAGACACCCCAAGATATAATTTTCTGATTGTTTAACTCTCAAAAGTAATTTTAATTCCCCTGAAAGAAGTGCTTGCTTCAAAGAACTTCTCATGTTAGGATTCCATGGCATCAAGAATCACTGACCCTGCCCAGAAATCTACAGATGAGCATGTTCACAATTAATTTCAATTTTAAACAAAGTTAAATAATAAACAATAGGGGCACCTGGGTGGCTCAGTGGGTTAAGCCTCTGCCTTCAGCTCAGGTCATGATCTCAGGGTCCTGGGATCGAGCCCCACATGGGGGGGGGGGGTCTCTGCTCAGCAGGGAGCCTGCTTCCCCACTCTCTCTCTCTCTGCCTGCCTCTCTGCCTACTTGTGATCTCTCTCTCTCTCAAATAAATTAAAAAAAAAAAACTTTAAAAAACTTAAAAAAAGAAAAATTAAAAAATAAATAGCCCAAATCCTGTATTTCAAGAATCCACTTTCCATAAAAACATAAATGAAAAGCAGCTATCTTCGTAACAGTCCTCTTGCACAGACTGATGTCTATTTTTTGCTTCATAAAGTGTTATCTTTTCTACATTTTCAACCACCACCAAACTTTTTTTCTAAAATGTCAACTCAGAAAGCACAGTCTTCCACATAAATTGATTTTAAAGAACTTGATTAAAAATTTCAACTCTGGAGATGCTTGGGTGGCTCAGGTCATGATCCCAGGGTCCTGGGATGGAATCCCACATGGGGCTCCTTGCTCGGCGGGGAGCCTGCTTCTGCCTCTGCCTGCGACTCCCACTGCTTGTCCTCTTGCTCTCTGGCAAGTAAATAAAATCCTTAAAACAAAAAAATTTTTTAAAAAAATTTCAACACTGGACCTGTCACTACTTTTCTCTTTCTTTTTTTTTAATTAATTTATTTATTTGACAGAGAGGTCACAAGTAGGCAGAGAGGCAGGCAGAGAGAGAGGGAGAAACAGGCTCCCCACTGAGCAGAGAGCCCGATGTGGGGCTCGATCCCAGGACCCTGAGATCATGACCTGAGCCGAAGGCAGAGGCTTAAACCGCTGAGCCACCCAGGCGCCCCTACTTTTCCCTTTCTACACCTAGTTCATTGATGGGTCACAAAGTTAATACTAAACAAGATACTGACATTCTTTGAGGCCATATGCATATACAAGCATACATATATGTGTGTGTATACATATAAAGATAAAGATATATAGAGATCCCTGTTTTGTTTCTGAATCTTAACACAGTTTGCAGCAAAGAAAGCTAGTTTTAGGTATTTTAATATCTAATATCTTCGTACTTTAACACACAGTTCAAAAAGTTTCCTATTTCCAAAAATCTTGTTTACTGAGGCCAGAAATTTTTGCTCTTTAGCATTTTGCTTTTGATACCTTACGTCATATATCTGTTTTGTAACATGGTTACCTGAGAATGTCTCTTCTCTTGATTGGCAAACTCCTAAAAGGTGAGATCGCATTTTCAATTATTCCAACTGGCAAGTCTCCCTCTTACTAATACAAAGGAAACCTTCAAGAAAATATCTGCTGAATTTCTCTAGCCACTTGGCACTCCCTGTCAATCTTCCACAGCAAATTTTTGAGGCTCTGTGAGGGTAGTTTTAAGCTAGCAGTTCACTCTGTTAGTTCCCTTACCCACAACAAACAAGCCTCTTCACAGGGATTAAAGAAATCGTCTGGGTCTGAAAGAGGATCACTTTACGACTCACCCCACTTGGTTTGAGTTCAGCAGATGAATCAATACCTGAATTGATTGTCGTACACAGAGCTCTTTAGAACTCTGAAATCAAGTTGAGAAAATCGGCTCCTAAAAGTAGGCCAGAATCTCCCCTCTTCCCCCTTTTCTTAAACTTCTCACTCACTGATGCTCCCACGCTCTCACACCCACCTTGAAGAACTCAAGCTGTCAAATTACTTGCTGCGTACCTAGTGGCGATGGAGACACATCTAGTTTGCTAGCGCTTTAGGTCACGGCCCCAATAACAAGCCTACGCAGAAATCCTTCAGAAGGGTGGGCTCCCCGCCCGGAGGCATTTCTAACCTGTTAGCCTAGCCCCAGCCTCACGACTCCCCGCACTACTCTTCCTCCCTTCGTCCTGCAATCTCCGTCCTGCGACAGTCTCGTAGTGTTCCCGACATTTGGGTTAGTTCAAGGACTCGGGGCGGGAAAGGGCACGCTCTAGGCAAAGGTATGGAGAGCTGAGGCGGGAACCAGGGGTCTGCTTGAAGCCCCCGAGGAAGCGGAAGGGCCAGGAGCAAAGACCGGCCCACCAGGCTTGAGCGCGGGAGGCCGCCCGGCCTCTCCCCCATCGTCAAGCTCGCTGAAGGGAGCCACTGTGGGAGCTGGAGTGGTCCTGGAGACCCGGATCTCGGCTCTGGGCTGGTCAGGGCCCGGATGCCGGCCCGGGACGTCCCCCAGCGGAGCTCTCCAAGTGCCTGCGGGGAGAACCGCTGAGGCTAAAGGAAAGCACTTCAGGCTCCCCGGACAGTTAGGAGAGGCGAGGAGGAACTGCCCGGCCCCACCGGCCCCTCACCTTCATGGCCGCGACCGCCGCGTCTCGGTCGGCTCTGCCGGGGAACTAAGCACCATAGCAGCTCCTCGAACAGCCGCCCTCCTGCCTTCTGGGCGGCGATTACGGCACCTCCCGCGGCGACCGAGCGTCCCGACGTAGGGGCGTAGTCACGCCCGCCTCGCGCCCCCGGGAAGAGCGCCGAGCGGCGGCCTCGGCGGCCAATCCGAAGCCAACGCTCTGGGGGCTGGTCAACAGAGCCAATGAACAGGAAGGAATGGGGCGGGGCCTTTGGCCTGCTGGGTAGGCGGAGGAAGACTCCATTCCACCCTGAGCGGAGATGGGCGGGCTTGGGCGTGGCGGGAGGCGCCGGCAGGGACTGGTTTCTTCGTTGGGTCGCTGAAATAGGAGTCAGCGTTCCCTGAGGAACCCGTATGGTAGAGATTTAGCTTTGAGGTTAGGTGGTCAAGTTTCCAGGGCAATGAAGGCAGGAAGGGGAGTGGTAAATTTGAAAACGCCGGTTGGTTTGAAGGCTTTTTTCTTTTCTTTTCTTTTCAATAGCCGTCAACCGGGCCTCGGATTTCCTCCGAGGTGTTCAAGCCGCTCACACTGGGTAATGACCTTAGGTCTCCTCTCTGGAGGGTCGGGTGCGCAGCGGTAAGCTGCGCACTCTAAGATGCGGCTCTAGTAAGTTTTATTGAAAACACTTAAACCAACGGTTCTCAAACCCCAGCTGCTCTTTTAGAGCGACGTTCAAAATAACCAAATCCTTATCCTGACACAATGAGGGGATTCGGATGAGCCCTTGGAATTGACTTTATGTGAACAGAGAAAATTGAGGTGGTAAAAGTATCGGTTTCTTCAACCCGACTGGATGACACTCCGTTGGTTTTGCTTTACTACGTCTCCCCTCTTAAGTCCACCAGTATTTAAAGAAAGAGACATGAAGATGTCCATTCACTCACCTCTCATAGGACCTAAGACTGTTCTATTTCTTTTAAATAGGTTTACTTATATGCACTATGTCAGATTAAATAAAACAAAGGGACTTCGCTTCCTTCGGCTGCAAGAATACTAATTTTTTAGGTTACATTTTAGCGTACTTAATGTTTAACTTCTTATAGTATAATCCTGAATTTTCTTCCTTGGGAAAAAAAAATGCAAAGAAAGACTTTCATTCACCATGTTGGAGCAGTAGCTGAGCTTCATATTGAGAAAGAGTATTAATTTATTCTTCTAATGATCTAGGCACAAAGAAACTCAATAAAAACTTGCAGGTGGGACAAAGCCGTGACTCTCCCAACTAAGAAAGGAAGCTGCAGGCCTGCCTCAAAGTTAAAGAATAAGCACGTGAAGGGGCACCTGGGTGGCTCAGAGGGTTAAGCCTCTGCCTTCTGCTCAGGTCATGATCCCAGGGTCCTAGGATAGAGCCCCGCATCGCATCGGGCTCTCTGCTCCGCAGGGAGCCTGCTTCCCGCCCCCCCTCTCTGCCTTCCTAACTACTTGTGATCTCTCTCTGTGTCAAATAAATAAATAAATAAAATCTTAAAAAAAAAAAAGCGTGTGAAAAGATACTCAACTTTATTAGTTGTTAGGGAAATGCAAATCAAAGCCACAAAGAGATAACACTTCACACCCACTGGGATGGCTAAAATCAAAGAGATAATAGTGTTGTGAGGATGTGGAGAAATTGGAACCTAAGTATATTGCTGGTGGGACTGCAAAATGGTACAGCTTCTTTGGAAAACAATCTGGCAGTTCCTGAAAATGTTAAACATAGAGTTAACTATATGACCCATCAATTCCAGTCCTATGTATAGACCCAGGAGAGATAAAAACATGCCCACAAAACAACAACAACAACAATAACCAATAACAGCAAAAACCCCTTATACATGAATTTTTAAAATTAACATACAATGTATTACTTGTTTCAGGGGTACAGGTCTGTGATTCATCAGTCTTACACAATTCATAATACATGAATGTTCATAGCAGCATAATCATAACAGCCAAAAAGTGAAAAACTATACATATCTATTATTAGATGAATGGATTAAAAAATGTGGTTTATCTAGAGGTGCCTAGGTGGCTCAGTTGGTGAAGCATCTGACTTTGGCTCAAGTCATGATCTTGTGGTCCTGCAATTGAGTCCTACCTTGGGCGCCACACTCAGCAGGGAGTCTGCTTGTCCCTCTCCGGTTCCCTCTGACCCTCTTCCCGCTTGTGCTCTGTCTCTTTCTCAAATAAATAAATAAATAAAATCTTTTAAACAAATGTGGTTTATCAGGACGCCTGGGTGGCTCAGTGGGTGAAGCGTCTGCCTTTGGCTCAGGTCATGGTCCCAGAGTCCTCAGGCTCTTGCTCAGCGGGAAGCCTGCTTCTCCCTCTGCCTGCCACTCCCCCTGCTTGTGCTCTCTTTCTCTGACAAACAAATAAAATATTTTTAAAATGTGGTTTATCTATGCAATGGATTATTTAGCCAAAATAGGAATGAGGTACTGACAACATGCTGCAACATGGGATGTACCTTGAAATAAATGATGCTAAGTGAAAGAAGCCAGTCACAGAAGGTCACATATTGTTGGTCCCTCTTGTATGAAATGTCCATGACAGGTAAATACATAGAGACAGGAAGCAGAGTAGTAGTTGCCAGAGGTTGAGGGGGTTAGGGAGAAAGGAAGTGACTGCTGTGGGCAATTTCTATTTGGGGTGATGAGAAAAATTTTAAAGTAACGGTGGTGAGGGTGCCTGACTGGCTCCGTTGGTGGATCATGCAACTCTTGATCTCCGGGTTTGAGTTCAAGCCCCAAACTGAACACAGAGCTTATATTTAAAAAAAAAAAAAAAAGCAAAAGCTTAATAAAAATCATCCACGGTGATACTTGCAAAACTCTGTAAATATTTTTTTAAAAAACTATTAAATTGTACTATGTTTTAAATGATATTTATTTATCTATTTATTTGACAGACAGAGAGCACAAGCAGGCGGGGATGGGGAGAGGGGGGAAGCAGGCTCCCTGCTGAGCAGAAAGCCCAAAGCCAGGCTCAATCCCAGGACCCTGAGGTCCTGGTTCTTGATTTCAGCTCAGGTCATGATCTCAGGGTCATGGGATCAGGCTCCGTGCTCAGCACCAAGTCTGCTTAAGTTTCTCCCTCTCCCTCTGTCTCTCTCCCCAATCTTGATCTCTCTATCAGGTAAGTAAATAAATATTCAAAAAAAATTTTTTTAAGATTAAAAACTCATGGAAGACTATGTGAGTCTTTTTGCAAAGTTGGTTAGCAACTTGTTACACCAAGCTATTTTTTATTTTGGAAATTTTCAAACATATATTAAGTAAATAGAAGTTTGTGATGAACTCCCATGTGTCCATCACCCAGTTTTCACAATTCTCTACCTTCTGTCATTGTCTCATATCCAACACTTGCATCTCTCCACCCACGCCTCACCCACCCTCCCCAAAGGAGTTAAGTCACCTCATTAGATTAGTGCATGACTCTGGTTGCCTAGATATGAGCCAAATAAAAGAATCAGAGACTTGGATCTGGTTTGTTTGTTGTGTTTATCCTTGTCACCTTCACAAATGTAACTATTTTATCCAGTCAATGCAATCCATCTTCTTTGTGGCCGTTGCTTGAATTTCATGACTTAAGACCAAAGGGATTCTCTATCATCAATGAACATGCATTTGCAAATACCGAAGATGTAGACAGAGCATAAAATCTATTAGCTGGTAGAATGAAAAAAGCATCTCTTTATTGAAATGCTCAAGCCAGGTCTTATCGGAATCCCAGCTGTCTGATTGACTTCTGCTACAGTAAAAATCGTTTCAACAATACTTTCTGCGTTTTAGGGAACTGTCTGTGCAGCTGGAGAGCAGATGGTTCCACGGAATCATTTTGTTTTGGACTCAGACTCTTTTTGGAATTGTGCTGGTGAATTAACTTTGCCAACTTGAACATATAACCCTCTTCTACCTTAAGTACCTCCTTCTGTAAAATGGAGATAATGGTTATTCACTGGCGGCTTATGTCTTACACTTTGCTGAATGGTAGGAGAATCCTGATACCATAAGTGAAACAGAAAGAGAACTTTAAACTGTTTTCCTTTTTTTTTTTTTTTTTAGATTTTATTTATTTATTTGACAAACAGAGATCACAAGTAGGCAGAGAGGCAGGCAGAGAGAGAGGGGAAGCAGGCTTCCTGCTGAGCAGAAAGCCCAATGCAGGGCTCAATCCCAGGACCCTGGGATCATGACCCAAGCCGAGGGCAGAGGCTTTAACCCACTGAGCCACCCAGGCAGCCCCTTTAAACTGTTCTCGAGAGAAGGAAACAAAAAATGAGGGGCCGTTTTATATTTCTCTAAAGTAAGTTGGAGCCATTTATAGGCTTTCCTCCTTCCCCTTGGTCCCCCTGAGCAGGCAGAAAGGGGACAGGGTTTTCTTTTTAAGGCTTGGGAAACTGAGTCATGGAAGTGAGCCCTGTTGCTTGAGGCTTAATGAGGCTGTGATGAAAACAGGAAGAGCTGCCAAATATTCTGTCTCCAGCCCACTGTTATGCTCGCCTGTATTACTACTCTTCTAACAAAGACACAGACCTTGTAAAACTAGTTAATTCTTGTACATTAGATCCACATTCACATAGAGCCTCTATGGATACTGCAAATATTATAAGCATTGGGGAAATAATTCCTCTACCACGGAAATGTGGAGTTGGTACAATTTCCCCTGGCACTGATATCTCATAACATTTGATGATATTAAGCATGCGCTATGTGGTGCCAAGCACCAAAAAGAGGGATACATCCCTCTCTTCATGGAGCTTAAATGGTCATAATAAAATGAAATGTCAGGAGTGGTGTATTGGTGGAGCACCTGGGTGGCTCAGGCAGTTAAGCGTGGGACTCTAGGTCATGATCCCAGGGTCCTGGGATTGAGCCCCACATAGGGCTCCCTGCTCAGTAGGGAGCCTGCTTCTCCCTCTCCCACTCCCCTTGCTTGTGTTCCCTCTCTCACTGTGTCTTTTTCTGTCAAATTAATAAATAAAATATTAAATATATATATGTGTGTATATATATATATGTGTGTGTGTATATATATATATATATGTATATATATATATATATATATATATATATATATATATATCACGGACATTATTCCAAATCATCAAACATTTTCTATCTAAAAAAACAATTTGGCTATACCTGTATTCTTCCTAGGCATTAACTGTAACTTGTGTCTAATTCCCTATTGATGGGCTTTAGGTAGCTCTCAATTTTTGGTTATAATAACACTGTATTGAATCACATATTTATAAATCATCGTAAACATTCATGGACATCCTCTAAGTTTAAATACTCAGAAAGAGAATAATGGAGTCAAAGAATATAAACACTTTTAAAGGGAATTACATGCATTGCTAAATTTGTCCAGGGAAAGCTTATATCAGTTTGCATTCTTAGCAGTCCTGTAAAGAAAAGTCCTGATTCCCTGCATCTTAATTATTACTTACTTATCAATTTATTTAAATCTTGGTCAATATTGTACCTAAATGATGGCATCTTTTATGTTTTGATTGCATTTTTTTTATTTTTGGTAGAGCTGAACATTTTTTCATCAAGTCAGATATTTTAGTGACTATATATTTGTTTTTTGTTTGTTTGTTTTTAAAGATTTTATTTATTTATTTGACAGTCAGAAATCACAGGTAGGCAAAGAGGCAGGCAGAGAGAGGGGAAGGGAAGCAGGCTCCTTGCTGAGCAGAGAGCCCGATGCGGGGCTCCATCCCAGAACCCTGGGATCAGGACCTGAGCCAAAGGCAGAGGCTTTAACCCACTGAGCCACTCAGGCACCCCAGTGACTATATACCTGAAGGACAAATAAATCTTGTAGTAGATTAAACAAGCCTTCAACCCTTGAGTGATTTGATACTGACTTTTTAAAACTTTATATTAATTATTATTATTATTATTTTAGTGATCGCTACACTCAACATGGGCTCCAAACTCACAACCCCGAGATCAAGAGTCTGATGTTTTTCCAACTGAGCCAGCCAGGTGCCCCAGAAATGAGTCTTGAATATGAAAATGTAGCTCCTAAAACTGTCAAATCTTAAATAACCGTAGGGCGCCTGGGTGGCTCAGTGGGTTAATCCTCTGCCTTCAGCTCAGGTCATGATCTCAGGGTCCTGGGATGGAGCCCCACATTGGGGGGGGGTCTCTGCTCAGCGGGGAGCCTGCTTCCCTCTCTCTCTCTGCCTGCCTCTCTGTCTACTTGTGATCTCTCTCTGTCAAATAAATAATAAAAATAAATAAATAAATAAAATATCTGTACATCTCTTAAGATTTTTTTTCTTTTTACTGTCTGATGAGTATACCAGACTTTCGTTCTTAATAAATAGCATTCTTTGACCCTGTTAATGGCATTGCTTCTCCCAGAAAATAGGCACCATCAGCAAGTAGCTCAGGGACAGGCTATTCTGGATTCTATGAACAGTGGGAAAAGTTAAAGAATTAGCAATTCTGGGGCGCCTGGGTGGCTCAGTGGGTTAAAGCCTCTGCCTTTCGCTCAGGTCATGATCCCGGGGTCCTGGCATTGAGCCCCACATCGGGCTCTCTGCTTGGCGGGGAGCCTGCTTCCTCCTCTCTCTCTCTCTGCCTGCCTCTCTCCCTACTTGTGATCTCTATCTGTCAAATAAATAAATAAAATCTTAAAAAAAAAAAGAATTAGCAATTCTACTTCTAGGGATATACCAAAGAATTTAAAATAGGTACTCAAACAAATGCTTGCCCATGAATGTGAATGGCAGCACTATTCACAGCACCCCAAAAATGTACAACCCAACTGTTCATCAGTTGATGGATGGATACACAAATTGTGATATACGTAGACAATGGAATATTGTTCAGGCATAAAAAGGAATGAAGTATTGATATATGTTACAATGTGGCTGGATCTCAAACTGAAGGAAGCCAGACACAGAAGGTCACCTAAAAGTCACAGAAAAGTCACTTTGGGTTTTGGTGGGTTTTTTTAAGACTTATTGGGGTGCCTGGGTGGCTCAGTGGGTTAAGCCTCTGCCTTCGGCTCAGGTCATGATCTCGGGGTCCTGAGATCAAGCCTGGAATCAGGCTATCTGCTCAGCAAGGAGCCTGCTTCCCCTCTCTCTCTGCCTGCCTCTCTGCCTGCTTGCGATCGCTCTCTCTCTGTCAAATAAATAAATAAAATCTTTCAGAGATATTTATTTATTTGACACAGAGTAAGAGCATGTGCACATGTGTGTGGAGTGGAGGGGCAGAAGGAGAGGGAAAGGAAGTCCCAAGCTGACTTGGCGTTGTGCACGGAGCCTGATGCTGGCTGCATCTCACAGCGCTGAGATCATGAAAAGGCCACTTATCGTATGAGTCCATTCCTATGAAATGTCTAGAACAGATACGTCTATAGAGACAGAAAGCAGATTCATGGTGATGAGCTTCTGAGGGGAGTGAGAAATGGGGAAAGATTGCTTAATGTGTATGAGGTCTCCTTTTGCGGTGATGAGGATGTTTTGGAACTAGGAAGATCGAGGTGGTGATGACACAACATTATGAATGTACTAAGTGCCACTGAATCAGTCACTTTAAAATGTTTGATTTCATCTCAAAATTTTTTTTATTTTTTTTAAAGATTCTATTTTTTCACTTGACAGACAGAGATCACAAGCAGGCAGAGAGGCAGGCAGAGAGAGAGGAGGAAGCAGGCTCCCTGCTGAGCAGAGAGCCCGACGCAGGGCTCGATCCCAGGACCCCGGAACCATGACCCGAGCCGAAAGCAGAGGCCCCAACCCACTGAGCCACCCAGGCGCCCCTCAAAAATTTTTTAAAGAAGGTATCACGCCCAACATGGGCCTTGGACTCACAGTCCTGAGATCAGGAGTCACATGCTATATTGACTGAGCCAGCCAGGCGCCACTGCATCTCAACTTTTTTTTTTTTTAAAGATTTTATTTATTTATTTGACAGTGAGAGAGATCACAGGTAGGCAGAGAGGCAGGCAGAGAGAGGAGGAAGCAGGCTCCCCGCTGAGCAGAGAGCCCGATGCAGGGCTCCATCCCAGGGCCCTGGGATCATGACCTGAGCCGAAGGCAGAGGCTTAACCCACTGAGCCACCGAGGCGCCCCATCAACTTTTTTTTTTAAGATTTTATTTATTACTTATTTGACAGAGAGAGAGAGAGAGAGAGCGAGCAATAAGTAGGCAGAGAGGCAAGCAGACACAGAGGGAGAACACCATTTCTTTCCAGATTTTCTTTCTCTTTTTCATCCAACAACTATCCTTGTAGTCTTGGATACTCTCATGCTTTCCCCTTCTTCCCAAATTACAACTCTCTTTTTGGACTTAAAATATTCTCCATGATGAAATTCACCTAACTCTGCCTATACTCGGGGTCTTTCTTGTCTGGATTCCTTTAGCATTAGGTCAGAAATCTTCTTGCTCAAGTCCCTGCAGCAGCATAAATCCATACTGGTATTTATGGCTTTAAAATAAAATTGCAACAATCTGTGTTGATTAGGACAATGACTGTCTGAATTAGTGAAAGGTCGGAATTATGACCTTTATTTATTTATTTATTTTGAGAGAGAGAGACAAGTGGGGATGGCACAAAGGGGCAGAGGGTGAGGGAGATGCTCAAGCAGACTTCCTGCTGAGTGTGGAGTCAGATGAGGAGCATGATCCCACGACCCTGACTGAGTTCATCACCTGAGCTGAAATCAAGAGTCGGATGCTTAACCGACTGGCTATCCAGACACTCCCTGAATTATGATAATTTGAAAGAGATGTGGTTTTAGTACATTCTAATCCATGCCTAACTGAATAAACCAAATTAAATTCAGGAAAATCAAAATTCTTGGAAATGTGAACAGATAAATATGATTTCCCTTGCATTCAATAAGAAGTTTATGTATGTATAGTGCTTTATTTTTTCCAAAATGCTTTTCCTTTATTATTTATTTTGATCCTCAGGCTCAGAAGTAGGAGAGGCAAGTATTGTATTTTCCATTGTAGAGGAAATAAGAAAGCTAGTGACTGACCTGGAAAGTCAACAGTCACCCAGCTTATCAGTGTTTTAAGCGCAACAACAGCTAAAAATTTATTATAGTTCACTAAGTCCTAAGCACTGTACATGTATCTTCTTACTTAATGCTTATAATAACCCCCGAGGTTTATACTGTTTGTATTCCCATTTTATGGACAAGAAAACTGAGGCACAGAGGATTCAGTAACTTGCCCAAAGTCTCATGACAGTGAGTGGTGGGGCCAGGTTCAAATGCAGGTTCAAGTTCATGCTCAGCAGGGAGTCTGTTTATCTCTCTCTGCCCCCCACCGCCACTTGTGCGCTCGCTCGCTCTCTCTCTCTCTCTCTTTCTCTCTCTCAAATAAATAAAATCTTCCCCCCAAAATGGTTAATTTCACGTGATGTGAATTTTACCTCCATTTTTTTAAAAAGGAGAGAGAAAATAGGGGCTCCTGGGTAGCTCAGTCATTAATCAGCTGCCTTTGACTGAGGTCATGATCCCAGGGTCCCGGGATGGAGCCCAGTATCCGGCTCCCTGCTCAGCAGGAAGCCTGCTTCTCCCTCTCCCACTCCTTTGCTTGTGTTCCCTCTCTCACTGTGTCTCTCTGTCAAATAACTAACTAAAAAATTAAAAAAATAAAAATTTAAAAAGAGAGAGAAATTAAATGTAGCCTTGTCCAGTCAGTGGTAAAGCACTTCAAATGTAGACAGAGATAATTTAGATCAGCTAATGGGACAGACCCCACATGAGACCCAGCCTGAGGGCCTTGTTTCATCTCCCACACTGGACCCTTCGATTTTTTTTTAAGATTTTATTTATTTATCTGACAGACAGAAATCACAAGTAGGCAGAGAGGCAGGCAGAGAGGAAGGGAAGCAGGCTCCCTGCTGAGCAGAGAGCCCGATGAGGGGCTTGATCCCAGAGTTCTGGGATCATGACCTGAGCTGAGGGCAGAGGCTTTAACCCACTGAGCCACCCAGGTGCCCCTCGTTTTTTTGTTTTTTTTTTTGGTTTTTTTAAAGAGGAAAGTTTACCTTTTTTTTTAAGATTTTTATTTATTTATTTGACAGAGAGAGATCACAAGTAGGCAAAGAGGCAGGCAGAGAGAGAGAAAGGAGGAAGCAGGCTCCCTGCCGAGCAGAGAGCCAGATGCGGGACTCGATCCCAGGACCCTGAGATCACGACCCGAACCGAAAGCAGAGGCTTAACCCACTGAGCCACCCAGGCGCCCAAAAGTTTACCTTTTTTAAAAGTTTTTATTTATTTGAGAGAGAGTGAGCAAACCAGAGAGCGAGAACAAGAGAGAGAGAGCACAAGCAGGGAGAGAGTGAGAAGCAGACTCCCAACCGAGCAGGGAGCCCGATATGGGGCTCATGGGGCTCAATCCAAGGACGCTGGGATCATGACCTAAGCCGAAGGCAGATGCCCAACTGACAGAGCTACCCAGGCGCCTCTGGACCCTTAGATTTTAGTGGAGACCCCTAGATTTTACAGTGGAGATCAGCTTTGTGTGTTGGGACCTTACTTCTCAAAGTGGTCAGAGGACCAGCAGTCTCAGCATCTCCCGGGACTTTGGTAGTCTTTCAGAATCCCGCACTGCTTCCAACCACCTGAATCAGAATTTGTATTTTACTGAGCTTTTCAGGCCATTCAGATGAACCTTAAACTCGGAGAAGCAGTGCCGTTGGAACACAGGGAGGTTCAGGCTATCCCACAGTTGGCAACCTTAATAGACATAATTGGACTTCTCTTCTGAACACACATCGCAGCTTGGCTACATGCTGAACTAGTTCCCAGCAGTCTTTCATTAGCATTCTCCCCTGAAGGCATTGGAAAATTTATCCATCATCAAAAAGACCCATTACTTCGGATGCACTCAGCTCTGGGGAAAGAAGAAATCTTGACAATCCAAATCGCCTGCCAGCGGCTAGCAAAAGCTAATGTAGCTTCCAAACCAACAAGGGAGATTGCCTTGGTATGTGAGATGCGGCCAAGCACATTCAAGGCATGGCATGTTTTAGACGGCCACTTTTTTTTTTTTAAAGACTGATTGATTGATTTGACAGACAGAGATCACAAGTAGGCAGAGAGGCAGAGAGAGAGAGAGAGAGAGAGAGAGAGAGAAGCAGGCTCCCCACTGATCAGAGAGTCCGATGTGGGGTTCGATCCCAAGACCGTGAGATCATGGCCTGAGCTGAAGGTAGAGGCTTAACCCACTGAACCACCCCGGCGCCCCTAGATGGCCACTTCTAAAGTGGATTCTAACTGGGTGGTTTTAAAGAGCCTAATCCAGGGACACCTGGGTGGCTCAGTTGATTAGGTGTCCGCCTTCAGCTCAGGTCAGGTTTCCAGGGTCCTGGGATCAAGTCCTGTAGCAGGCTTCTTGCTCAGCAGGAAGCCTGCTTTTCCCGCTGCCTGCCTGCCTGCCTGACCACCACCCCCCAGCTTGTGCGCTCACGCTTGCTCGCTCTCTCTCTGAAAAATAAATAAAAAATAAAGAGGCTGTTCCTTGGCCTCTGGAGTATGCTGCCTCTTTGTGATTTGGGTCTATCTGTAGCATTTGCTGCATATTCTAAACTTGAAAATCAAAAAGATAAAACGTCAACACAATAACACCTGCATTCTTCTAACGAATTTTATGGTAAAATTTACTTTTACCATAAATTTTGACAGATTTTAAATTTTTGACAGATTTAGCTTTCTGCCAACAAAGACCCAGTCATTAACATATTTGACAAATATTTGTTATATGCCAGATGCTGCTGTGCAGCAACGACCAAAATAAGGGAAATATAACAGTGACATAGAAGTTACTGCTGGGTTGTGATATGATAGTCAATTTCACTTTTTCTGTCTTACCCTTCCTATATTTTCTCAAGTTTTCTACGATCATATATTGTTTTTATTTTATTTTTATTTTTTTTTAAGATTTTTATTTATTTATTTGACAGACAGAGATCACAAGTAGGCAGAGAAGCAGGCAGAGAGAGAGGAGGAAGCAAGCTCCCTGCTGAGCAGAGAGCCCGATGCGGGGCTTGATCCCAGGACCCTGAGATCATGACCTGAGCCGAAGGCAGAGGCTTAACCCACTGAGCCACCCAGGTGCCCCCATATATTGTTTTTATAATTTGAAAAAAAACCACATAATTCTGTGAACATTTTTAAAATAAGTCTGGTGTCGTGTCAATTCAGTATAGTTTAATTTGAAGGTGGGATAGTGATGTTTCAAGCTGTTAAACCATTATGCTTTCATTAGTCTTTTTTTTTCTCTTATTACGATTGTATTTATTTTATTTTTTATTATTTTTTTAAGATTTTATTTATTTATTTGACAGAGAGAGAGATCACAAATAGGCAGAGAGGCAGGCAGAGAGAGAGGGGGAAGCAGGCTCCCTGCTGAGCAGAGAGCCTGATGCGTGGCTCAGTCCCAGGACCCTGAGTTCATGACCAGAGCCGAAGGCAGAGGCCCAACACACTGAGCCCACCAGGCGCCCCAAGATTGTATTTATTTTAAAGAGAGGTGGGGGAGGGGCAGAGGGAGAGGGAGGGAATGTCAAGCTGACTCCCCACCAAGCATGGAGCCCTATGCTGGGCCCCACCTCACGACCCTCGAGATCATGACCTGGGCCGAAATCAAGAGTCAGACCCTTAACTGACTGAGCCACCCCTGCTCCCTTATTACTGTTTTTCTATTGAAAAAGACTACTTAAGTATTATATATCCTGATCAGGGTAACAAGGTTAAGTATTACTACGTACCTGAGAAAACAGTTAAAAGTGGAAACCGACCTTACAGTTCTTCCCTGTGTGTGTAACAAGGAAGTGGAGACGAATTTTTCATGTGTGCCTAATAGAAGCCCACCAGGTTAGTTTGCAGTAACGCTGCGTGTGTATAAGTACACAGATATGCAGTCAAAATTATTGCAAAATGAAATAAGATATGCTTCTGAAAAAGTCAAGTGATTTAAAAAATCTCTTTAAAAGTATAACTTGGAGTAAAATGTATGATCTTAAGTGTATATATTTTTTTAAGATTTTGTTCATTTATTTGAGAGAGAGTGAAAGAAAGAGAGAGAACATGAGCAGGGGAGAGGCAGAGGGAGGGGGGAAGCAGGCTCACTGCTGAGCTGCGAGCCCAATGCAAGGCTCGATCCCAGGACCCCGGTTTCATGAACTGAGCCAAAGGCAGTCGCTTAACTGACTGAGCCACCTAGGTGCCTTTAAGTGTAAATTTCAATTAATTTTTTTATTTTTTTAAAGATTTTATTTATTTATTTGACAGACAGAGATCACAAGTAGGCAGAGAGGCAGGCAGAGAGAGAGGAGGAAGCAGGCTCCCTGCTGAGCAGAGAGACCGATGTGGGGCTCGATCCCAGGACCCTGAGATCCTGACCTGAGCCGAAGGCAGAGGCTTAAACCACTGAGCCACCCAGGCACCCCTCAATTAATTTTTTTAAATTGAGGTAAAATACACGCAACAAAATTCTCTATTTTAAAATGTACAATTCATTTAGCATGTTTACCATGTTGTGCAACCACCGGCTCTGTCCACTTCCAAAATATTTTAATCACCCCCCAAAAGAGACCTTGCACCCATTAAGCAACCATTCCCCTTTCTCCCTACCCCTAACCCCTGGAAACCATCACTCTGCTTTCATGTCCGCAGACTTGCCTATTCTGGACATTTCATATAAACGGAATCATTTGTGTTCGCTTCCGTGGCTTAGCGTCATGTTTTCAGGGCTCATCCATGTCGTAACATGTGTGTATCAGTGGTTCATTCCTCTTTATGGATGGCTAGTATTCCATCACATGGACAGACCACACTGTGTTCATCCCTTCACCAGGTTTTGGACATTTGGAAGTGTAAGTGACATTGTGTCTTCCGGCTATTGTGAATGGGGCTGCTGTGAACATTCTGTTCACGTGCAAGTTTTGCAGGACGTGTGTTTTAATTCTCTCGGGTGTATACCTAGGAGTGAAATTGCTATGCCATATGGTAACTCTATGTTTAGCTTTTTGAGGAACTGCCAGACTTTTCCATTTCCACCAGTCACGCACGAGTGTTCCAATGTCTCCACATCCTTGCCAACATTTGTTATTGTCTGTTTTTTTGGTTATAACCCTCCTAGTGGGTGTGAAGTAGAGCCTCATTGTGGTTGTCCCTATTTATGGCTCGTCTGAACTAGGCTGTGACTTCCGTGAGGGCCTGAGCTGAATTTGTCTTGCTCATCACGCTTTCATCAGTGTCTGGCAAAGTGCCAGCGTGTGCTAAATGAGAGCAGACTATGTGGTGAATAAAAGAATTGATAGTCATCGTTATTTATGTCCTAGTCGTCCCAGATATCTCTTCTGGCATTCGTAAGTTTTGCCAGGGCTGGTCAGAAACATCGGTAAACATAAAGTAGTTAATAAAAGGAATGATGTTAAAAGTGTTAAAGTTCCCAACTTTAGTTTTCATTTCATAGATTCCTTATACTGATATTAATATGGTTTTTGGGAGAATTTAAATTTTCTTTTGCTGATTGAAGACATCAGTAATACTCTTGTCTATGAGATATTGATTGGGTTGAACAATAGCTTTCCTGAACGCTTGTCCCAAGGCTACCCCTCTCCAGGGCTGGAGGGTAGGTATCCAGGCTGTAAACACTTCACACAGGTCGGTCTATGTTTAATATACTCTCTTAACAGATTAATCTCATCATTTCTGTGGGATAATGGCTTTCTTCTCTAAAATCTTTCTCTCAAGGTGCCTGGGTGGCTCAGTGGGTTAAAAGCCTCTGCCTCCGGCTCAGGTCATGATCCCGGGGTCCTGGGATTGAGCCCCACATCGGGCTCTCTGCTCAGCGGGGAGCCTGCTTCCCCTTCTCTCTCTGCCTGCCTCTGCCTACTTGTGATCTCTGTCAAATAAATAAATAAAATCTTTAAAAAATTAAAAAAAAAACCTTTCTCTCTCCTTAAAGATGTTCATTCTTTTACTCATTCATTCACAAAATGAAAGTGCTGAAAAAGGGTTTCCTTCCCTTCTCTCCTTACACACACAGTGAATATAATATCTGTTCCAAGAACTTAAGATGAACAGGATATTAGAAACTTTCTCTGGCAACTTAATTGCTTTTGTGGTTCAAGGCCATTAACAGCCTAAAAGTAAGGAGTGGAAGAATCATGCAGTTTTTAAGAGTGAATGAGTAATGCTCAGAAGTTCTGGAAGCTTATGGGAAAGATGACCTCCAGTGCTTTGGCTGGGAAGCATGAAACTACTTTGAATTTTCTATCCAATGAACCCAGCTTGACAAGGATTGGTTAATCACTCCCTCAAGCTTTAGATCACTCTCTCCTGAACTCTAATAGAAATAGGAACATTCTTAAGCACTAGATAAGACATACTATGGATATGTTTCCAATTCGTTCTGATCAATCACTGAGACTCCAAAGTTGGGTTCCGACTTTGAGTCCCAATATTAAGAAGTTTTTTCTTTTTAAAGATTTTATTTATTTATTTGACAGAGATAGGCAGACAGATAGGCAGAGAGAGAGGGGGAAGCAGGCTCCCTGCCAAGCAGAGAGCCCAGTGCAGGGCTGGATCCCAGGACCTGAGATCATGACCTGAGCCGAAGGCAGAGGCATTAACCCACTGAGCCACCCAGGCGCCCCCAATATTAAGAAGTTTTTTTCACAGCTGGTCACAATAGGAAATGAGATGTATGGGCGGGGGGAGGAGAATTAAAAGGGAATGAAGATGCTAAATCTAAAATTATTAATTTAGGTCATGTTATGGACTAAATCGTGTGCCCCCCCAATTTATCTGCTGATGCTCTAACTCCCCATGTGAAAGTATTTGGAGGTAATTAAGGTTAGATGAGGTCATTGAGAGTGGGGCCCTCCTGATAGAGTAAGATCCTTATAAGAAGAGACACCAGATGAGTGCTGTGAAGTGTGTAAACCTGGTGATTCACAGACCTGTACCCCAGAGCTAATAATACATTATATGTTAATTAAAAAATTAAAAAAAAGAAGAGATACTCTATTTCTGCCATATGAGGACACATTGAGAAGGTGGCCATCTGTGATCCCAGAAGAGAGCTCTCACCAGAAACTGAATCAGCTGGCACCTTGATTTTGGCCTTTCCAACCTCCAGAACGCTGAGAAAAAAATTCTCATTGTTAAAGCCACTTTGTCTGTGGCATTTGGTTACGGCAGCCTGAGCAAACTAAAACAGCTCATACATCTGTTTATATAATTGTTTGGTAAGATTAAAAACACAAAAACCGGGAGGGCACGTATTGCATGGAGCACTGGGTGTTGTGCAAAACAATGAATACTGTTACGCTGAAAAAATAAATAAAAATTTAAAAAAAAAAAAAAAAAAAAAAAAAAAAACACAAAAACCAGTCAGAACTATTCGTCTTGGACCCAGTTTTCCCTTTGCCTAAATAAACTGAGGTCTAAGAATGAACTCCAAGGGGACGGGAAGGGACTGGTTCTAATACACAGGCCCAAATTCTTTTTCTTTCCCTGTACCATCACTTGTCACTATGTGGATTTTGCAACTCCTCTTGCTCAAGAGCCAGAACCTGTTTCCTGACTTGAGCTAGCCTTGTGCTTCAGCTAATAGAACGTGGTAGTGCCATCACTGAGCGGAGAATGTCAGGGTCTGCTTGTCTCTGCTTTCTGGCACACATGAGAACGTTCTGTGGGGTAACCTGCTAGAGGAGGAGAGACACACAGAGCCACTCCAGGTGTCCCGGTCATAGCCATTCCAGAACATCCCATGATCAAGCTCCAGCAAGCTTAGCAGAGCTCCCTAGCCTACCACGTCAGATTGTGTGAGCAAACCATGTTTCTTATTTCACATTGGAGGTTTTGTAGTTGTTACACGGCATTTTGTTGCAGTTGGGAACTATACACTCCCACTATCTGGCACTGGATATTCATCAAACATCAGAGATCCAGAAACTCTTGCAAACTAAAATGCATGCAATTTTTACAAGCCAAGGAATTAACATCCTGGGAAGAAGGAAAAGCAATGAACAAATATAGTTTCTGTTTCTATACTGAAAGCAGCCACTTCTACTGGAAACTGCCATGTAGCCAAGTACTGAGAGTGAGGTTAGGTATCCTCAAAGAGATGAAAATGATGGGTGTAAAATGTACTCATCTCGTATACTTATGAAAACTGCGTAATGTATCTTTCGCATTAGCACTAAGAGATACGTGAAGTGGGTTCAAGTAAACAAATAATGACAGTTGACAGGAGAAGTGTAAACTCACCCCCAGCTAATTCATTTGGTTATTGATCCTTCCAGTTGCAAATGGTGATGTTTCCTTTGGATGAAATAAAAGGTCCAGAGACAGCAATGAGGGTTTCTTTCCCCAGAGAGGGAGGTCAATTCAGGTCATGAGTTTTGAGAAGCTGGAATGTTACCTTGGGTCTGGAAATACTTAGTGATGCTTGTCAGGCTAGCGATCAAGTTTCCCCAGCAGCTAAGTTAATTACCCAGAACTTTCTGTATTAATTGAGCCCTGAGACGCAACATGACTCTCTCAGAGTTGGGGCTTATTTTATTTAATAGGAGAAATTTTCTTCCCTTGCAGCTGGATTTTCTTGGATTATCAAAAAAGAGATGGTTTATGCATGTACACAGGAGACATGGTTCACACATTACATTTTCCTTGCTCAGGGCAATCAGAGTGATTATCTATTTCCTCTAACAAGAGGTCTTAGAATTGCACAACAACCCCAGTTAGGGTTTGTCATTTTCAGAAGTTTTGGAACTGATCAGCAGGTAAAGCATGTGCTCTGTGACACCGCTGGGCTTCCCATCTGTCATGGGAGTTGCAGATGACACGCCAGCACTTAGCTGCTGGAGAGCTGCTGTCTAATGAGCAATGGGGAACATTGGTTCTACTTGGCACACGTCTACTTGGGACGTACAGTGTTCAGAGACACAGAAAATGGATGATGTACAGTCATCCATTACTCAAAATAACTTAAAACATCTTTGATAATGACTCTGTTCTTTCATAGGCATGACATTGCTAATCATGACACCTGATTAAAGAACAAGCTGAGTTCCCAATGCTCATTAAGGCGCAGAGGCCATGAGAGGCCTGGGTGGCTCAGTCGGTTAAGGGTCTGCCTTCAGCTCCGGTCATGATCCCAGGGTCCTGGGATCGAGCCCCGCATCGGGGTTCCTGCTCAGTGGGGAGCCTGCTTCTCCCTATCCCTCTGCCTGCCGCTCCCTGTGCTTGTCTCTTACCCTCTCTAACAAATAAATAAATAAAATCTTAAAAAAAAAGATGCAGAGACCACCCTTGTTCATTGGTGGTGGGAGTGTGAAATGGTGCACCCACTGTGGAGAAGAGTCTGGCAGTTCCTAAAGAAGTTAAACACAGAGTTACCACATGACCCAGAAATTCCACTCCTAGGTATATACCCCCAAAGAACTGAAGACATTTGTTCATACAAAAATGTGTACATGAGTGCTCACAGCAACATGATTCACAATGGCCAAATGTCCATGGACAGACGAACAGATAAATACAACATAGTCTATCTTTACAACAGATTATTACTCAGCCGCGAAAAGGAATGAAATAGTGACCTATGCTAAGACATGGACAAACCTCAGAAACATTACACTAAATGAAAGAAGCCAATACAAATGGCCACAGATTGTAGGTTTCATTTATATGAAGCGTCCATAATACACCAATCTATAGACACAGAAAGATTAGTGGTTGCCAGCTGTTGGGGACAGGGAGTGATTGCAAATGGGTCTGGGGTTTCATTCTGGGGTTATTAAAATATCTTGAAATTAGATGTTCTGGAATTAGATGCTTGCAGATTCTTTCCCCATCCAGTCCAAACCTTTCACTGTTAATGCGACTAACCCAAATTCTAGGGAAGACAGGCTGTGTGAATCACAGAGATAGTTAGTTCTCAAGGCTAAGACTAGATCTTGGGGGGTCTGATTCCCACGCCAACTTTCTTCTTGTTTCATCAATCATGACCACATTCGAATCACCTTTTCTCTGATTGGCAGGAGACTATTTGGTGACTGGGGAACTAACAGGGACAGTCACTGAATACCACACAAGATGAGATAAAGGCTCACATAGGACCAAATTAAGGAGACTGAAGGTTTTTCTGAGGACTAAACAGGTCTGGCAGGATAAATTGTTTTTAGTATATTTAATTATATATTAATAAAGATGATTACAGTTGCAAGAGCCAAAAACCTTCCTCAATCAAGCTAAAGCAAAAAGCAAACAAAACAAAAGCCCCAAACCAGATGGACAAACATTTGCTAATTTTTGTGGTTGGACGATTATCTGCTAGGAAAACCGAAGAATGAAATGAAGAACTCTGATCTTTTAAAAAATATTTTATTTATTGGGGCGCCTGGGTGGCTCAGTGGGTTAAGCCTCTGCCTTTAGACCAGGTCATGATCTCAGGGTCCTGGGATCGAGCCCCGCATCGGGCTCCCAGCTCAGCAGGGAGCCTGCTTCTCCCCTCTCTTTGCCTGCCTCTCTGCCTACTTGTGATCTCTCTCTCTATCAAATAAATAAATAAAATATTTTTAAAAATATTATTTATATTTTATATTTATTTATATTATATATTATATATTTATATTATATATAAAATAATATTTATTTATAAAATATTTAAAAAATATTTTATTTATTTATTTGAGAGAGAGACAGTGAGAGAGAGCATGAGAGGGGAGAAGATCAGAGGGAGAAGCAGACTCCCCTTGGAGCTGGGAGCCCAAGGTGGGACTGGATTTGGGACTTCAGGATCATGACCTGAGTTAAAGGCAGTAGCTTAACCAACTGAGCCACCCAGATGCCCTAAGAGCTATGATCTTAAGGTAGAAACAGAAGTCAATGGACCATAGCTGTCTCTTTCTCCTCTTCCACCCAACTCAGTTCTGCTCGGTTGTGTTTCTTTTTGCAAATTGGCCTTGTTCTCTCTTCCTACAGGTAGCATCAACAACCCTGCCTGGCAACCTCAAGAGAAAAAGGGATCTTTTTTCTCCACAGTCCATACAGAAAACCCTGAAAAGGATCTGATTTGTTCTGCTAGGGCCATATGCCCATCCCCATATTCAGAAGGGCCTGTTCTGTGACTTTTTTCAAATCAAAGACAACACATTTTGGGGAATGATAGTAGAGAATGCTCAAAAGACAAAATAAATAAACCAAAGTCCACAAGTTATAAATCCTTGCTTCTTTTATTGACTTGGAGGTCTGCTTTGAAATGTGAAAGGTGAAGAAGATCAGCATTCAGTTTTCATAAAGTAAGGGAGGTCAACCACACATCTACAACAGCATGACCTTCCTAGTCTCCTGGAGACAGAGACTGACTCATCAGGGATTTTTGACTTGTGATCTATGCTACCTTTTTTTTCTCGATGAGGTCAAATGACTATTTTGTATATTTGCTGCTGTACCCCTAGGACTTAGCACAATGTCTGGCACATAATAGGTACTCAAAAATATTTGTGGAGTGAATTTTAAGGATTTGAAGCACAGGTGACCAAAAGGAATCTTGGCAATAAGGAGCACATACCAGATGCTGGAACCTATGTCAGAAATCAAGACTGCAGAAATTGAAAAACAAAACCTGGTGCCTGCCTCTAAGGCACTCACAGCCCATCAGAGGGAGCTACTTATGCAGATCATTGGGGAAAAATGAAACAGAGACAATAATAAGTGTAATAAGTGAGGCATGAACAAAGTGCTTTGAAAATGATTACATAATCTCAGAGGAGATGATGGTATTGTACACCCTAAGAGTTAAAGTGCTTTCAGGGGGTGCCTAGGTGACTCAGTGGGTTAAGCATCTGCCTTTGGCTCAGGTCATGATCTCAGGGTCCTGGGGTGGAGCCCCACATCAGGCTCTCTGCTCAGCAGGGAGCCTGCTCCCTCCCCTCTCTCTATCTCTCTGCCTGCCTCTCTGCCTGCTTGGGATCTCTGTCTGTCAAATAAATAAATAAATAAATCTTTAAAAATTTATTAAAAATAAATAAATAAAAGGGGGGAGATTTACAAAAATAAACTGAGGCAAAGAAAAAAGTTATTTATGTCGAGGTGGCTCATTGGCTCAGTTGGTTAGGGGTCTGCCTTCATCTCAGGTCATGATCTCCGGGTCCTGGGACCCAGCCCCAAGTGGGGCTCCCTGATCAGCAGGGAGTCTGCTTTTCCCTCTCCCTCTGCCCCTGTTTGTGCTCTCTATCTCTCCCAAATAAATAAAATATTTTTGAAGAACTTTTTAGAAATATTTTATCCATTTATTTGACAGACCACAAGTTGGCAGAGAGTCAGGGGGAAGAGCAGACTCCCGGCGGAGCAGGGAGCCCGACGCGGGGCTCGATCCCAGGACCCCGAGATCATGACCCGAGCCGAAGGCAGCGGCCCAATTCACTGAGCCTCTCCGGCGCCCCCCAAATAAATAAAATCTTAAAAAAAGAAGTTATTTATGTATTTTATTTCCTGCAAAATGTCGATTTCCCCTTTTACAGATAAGAGACAGTTACTTGGATGTTGTACGTGGTAAAATGTACGGAGTTGTATGTCCAAAATATACGTGATTGTATGTCTAAAGTGTACAGAGCTCTCAAGTTAGGGAATTAAGGTGTTCTATTCCAAGCTACCAATAACTTGTTTTTGGGCACAGGAATTTACTCTATACATTTCTGTCTCCTATTGTGAACTAAGACCACGTATTCGTTCATTATTCTTTTAAACATATAGCGACTGAGACACAAACAAGGCGCTAGGCTGTGTGTGTGTGTGTGTGTGTGTGTGTGTGTGTGTGTGTGTGTGTGTGTGTGTGTAGCCGAAGCTGAATAGTACCTAGTTTTTCTTTCAAGGGTCATTGAGATTAGTACGGAAGGCAAGTCATTATTAATAGTGATTCAGGCTATAGAGAAGCTTCTTGCGAGAGATACCGATGAATGGAAGGGGAATTGTAAAAAATCGTTTGAAAATATCGTCTAGGGATTGATTTTGCCAGGCTACGAATGCCAGACTAGGGATCTTGTAGTTTATTGGGTAGGAAACAAAAGTGGTATCACCTTCTATGACTTGGCTGTCTCTAAATGACATTTGTGAAATACTGAGAAAAAATGTTTCATCACATCTTAAAAGAGCTAAATGAAACTTCCAAACACTTGAGTTTAGAAATTAACATCATGAAACACATACGAATTTTAATGGTGCAAATTTAATTTCGTTGCTTTTAAACAGGACTGTTTCAAAATTCAATTTTAATTGTTTTCAAATCAAACAAATTGGCAGCTCCCCCAACCACCCCAACCAGGGACGTTCAGCTGCGGCCCCCAAGGTATCACCTTCCTTTCACTGTCCCACCCCACCGCCCTCGGGAACTTACTTCTTCCGCTCGAGTTTCTGTAGGGACTCAGTTTTGAGGTGCACCGTCTGTGTTCCTTCCCGCACAGCACCCCTGGAAATTCTAATTGGCTGTAGCCCTCCCATGTGCTCTGGTTTACCTTCTCTGATTGGCCGATGGCTTGCCGCGAGCGAGGATACCCGTTTCCTGGGCTACAGCGGCTGCGGCGGACTGAGGAGGGTGGTGCGCTGCTTCTAGCCGGAACCCGGGCGGGGCTCCCGGACTTAGTCCCGGGGCGCCATGGCCAGCGTCCACGAGAGCCTTTACTTCAACCCCATGATGACCAATGGGGTGGTGCACGCCAACGTGTTCGGCATCAAGGACTGGGTGACGCCGTATAAGATCGCGGTGCTGGTGCTGCTGAACGAGATGGGCCGCACGGGCGAGGGCGCCGTCAGCCTCATGGAGCGGCGGAGGCTCAACCAGCTGCTCCTGCCGCTGCTGCAGGTGAGCGGCCCCGCGGCTCCCGCTCATTCAGCAAACCTTTACTGAGCACCTGCTCTGTGCCGGACACCGCCCTGGGCCTGGGGGCAAGAGTGTTCAGCCGACACTCTTGAAGCCCCGGAGGACCTCAAAAAAAGGAGTTAATACCACCTGCTAATGAGGAGTCCTTATTACTCCGTCGACCAGGCGCTTTACATGCATTTTTTGGGTTCATATTTGTCTCCAGCATTTCTTAGCTGAGTGACAGGGGGAGGAGTGCTTTCCCCGGATCCTCCCGTCTTCTAGGGAGAGAGGCTGCACGTGGTCCTGAGCGTTGGAGACGGATGAATGGAACAGGCTCCCAGAGGACCGCAATAACCTGAAAGCGGACCTTGAACACTTAACTGTTGTTTAAGTTCTTTCCATGTTTTCTTTCATTTCGCAGACTCGGGATAGCAAGTTCCGTAACCTAGTTGGGCCTCTGTTTTCTCTCTGTAAAATGGGGACAGTAAGAGAGACTATGTTTTGGGAGAGTTGTATTCAGTTGGACTCTGCTCCACAGTTTGTGGCATATAGTAAAATGCTGAGTGTTAGCTGTTTTCCGTTTTAGTGTGTTTTCATGGGGCATGCACCTTTTATATCAGTTATGGTTTTTCTCATTTGTATGTGTGATTTTATGATTGACTCTCCCCTGTTAGGCTACTATAAGGGCCGTGTTTTGTGCTACTTTTGTTCACTCTTGTATCCCCAGAGCTCAGTAGAGCACCAAAGTAAAAGTGTGGGATAAGTGAAATGGGATATACCCTCTTGTGGCAGATGGGTGTCCTCCCGGGAACGGGGAGGACTTAGGAAGTGGAGTGTTATGCTGGAACTTGAAGGATGAGTAGTTGTCTATTGAGCAGTGGTGGCAGAAACAAAGATCTGGGGTCCTGGGCCCCCACATCAGCAATATACTTGATAACGGGTTTTTTGTTTGTTTGTTTTTAGATTTATTTATTTGAGATAGCATGTGTACATGCAGGGGGAGGGGTAAAAGGAGAGGGAGAGGGAAAGAATCTCAAGTAGACTCCTGGCTGAGCTTGGAGCCTAATGAAGGGTTCCATCTCAGGACACTGAGATCATGACCTGAGCTGAGACCACGTCAGCCACTTAACTGACTGAGCCACCCAGGCACCCCTAAATGGCTTTTTAAAAAAATACATCACCCAGGGGTGCCTGGGTGGCTCAGTGGGTTAAGCCTCTGTCTTCGGCTCAGGTCATGATCTCAGGGTCCTGGGATCGAGCCCCGCATAGGGTTCTCTACTCAGCAGGGAGCCTGCTTCCCCCTCTCTATCTCTGCCTGCCTCTTTGCCTACTTGTGATCTCTGTCTGTCAAATAAATAAATAAAATCTTAAAAAAAAAAAAAATACATCACCCAGGGGCGCCTGGGTGGCTCAGTTGGTTAATCGTCTGCCTTCCGCTCAGGTCATGATCTCCAGGTCCTGGGATCGAGCCCCACATTGGGCTCCCTGCTCATCGGGGAGTCTCCTTCTCCCTCTCCCTCTGCCTCTCCCCCTGCTTGTGCTCTCTCCATCTTTCTCTCAAATGAATAAATAAAATCTTAAAAAACATATATGTATATATTTTATACCCATATATATCCGTATATATATATGGATATATATATATCTCACCCGTATCAGTTGGGGGAGGGTACTGCCGACACAGATTAAGTGGCTTACCCAGTTGGTTGAGTACAAGAATGGGGTCTCCATTACTTGTAGCTCCCAGTCCTAGCCACGTTACTGTTATTACAAGTGTATTTTCCCCATTATTGAAATAAAAGTCATTATAGTGTAAGATTCAGTAATAGAAAAAGAAACAAAACAGTACTTGTGTTTTAGCTCACATCTTTCTGCCTTTGTTCATGCTGTTTTTTCTGTCTTAAATGATCCTTTGTTGTTTGGCTAAATACCATGTGATCTAGTAACGTTCCAACCAGACTCCCAATTCCTTTGCTTAATGCTGGCTTTAAGCATTAGTTAGTTTTTAAAAACCAGTTAATTTTTAATTACTCAACTAATATACAAAAATTTATTGTAAAAACTTCAGCTGATACTAAAATTAATGAAGTGAAAGGTATGGTTCTTCATGTCATCCAGTCCTTTTGCCTTTCAGAGGTTATCACTGTTAATGTTCATTCATTCAACTATTTATGGAGTCACAGGTCAGAATAGAGCTTTCTGGACATTTTTTAAAATCCATGTGTATATAAATAGGTAGAAGCATATGATTATAAGGATATATTTGTATCCTTTTAATTTTGCTTGAATTAAAAAATTTTTTTTTACAAAAATAAAATTCTATTCTATAGCTTGCTCCTTTCACTTAACCAGTCTTGGAGAGCTTTCCATGTCAGCACATTTGAATAGAACCACCTAATTATTTTTAATAGCTGCATTGTATTCCCCAATAAGGAAAGAAATATAACTCCTAATTTTAATGTTAAAGTAAGTTTATAGGGACGCCTGGGTGACTCAGTGGGTTAAGCCTCTGCCTTCAGCTAGGGTCATGATCTCAGGGCCCTGGAATTGAGCCCCACACTGGGCTCTCTGCTCAGCGGGGAGCCTGCATCCCCCCTCTCTCTCTGCCTATCTTTCTGTCTACTTGTGATCTCTCTCTCTCTCTCTGTCAAATAAATAAATAAAATCTTTTTAAAAAGTTTATAACTTATTATAAGTTATGGATTAACTATTGATGGACTTACAGGTTCTTTTCAGTTTTTCTTCATTTCAAAGAATGCATGCCGAACATACCTTCCCCAGAAGTGGAATTGCTTTCCACTTCTAAAACTGGCATATAGAGTGTCAACTTACTCTCCAAAAAAGATTCAGTGTTTGGTTTTAAACCTCAGTTAGATGGTAATCTTCTTGACAGCCAAGGTTGCATACTCTTTGTCTCTACTGTTACCGTGGACTTGGGCACATAGTATCTGTCTACTTCACAAGCTTTTGGGAAAGATCAAATGAGATTATGTTTGTGAAAAATAGGGCACCTGTGTTTGAATAATGTTTTCCAGTTTACAAAGCACTTTTCCTTTTCTTATTCTTTCTCTCTCAGGAACAAGGGAGATGGTTATGATTATCTACATTTTACTGGTGAAGGAAACTAGCTGTGCCATGATTACAAAATAGAAAGGAAGGAAGGGCAGGTCCTTGGACTACAGAGTCTATGCTTTGTTTCCATTTTAAACCTTTCCTCCGGGGCGCCTGGGTGGCTCAGTGGCTTAAAGCCTCTGCCTTCGGCTCAGGTCATGATCCCAGGGTCCTGGGATCGAGCCCTACATCAGGCTCTCTGCTCAGCAGGGAGCCTGCTTCCCCCTCTCTCTCTGCCTGCCTCTCTGCCTACTTGTGATCTCTGTCTGTCAAATAAATAAATAAAATCTTTAAAAAAAAAAACACAAAACCTTTCCTCCAATGAACCGAGAGTGCTTAAAATGTGATGTATTCCTTTAGCATTTTATAGGATGGTTATTTTTGTGATTTGAAATTTCACATTTGGAATACTTGTTAAAACAGAGGGGTTGATAAATGAATTCATGTTTACTATTTACCATTTTCCAGCTCCTTAAAATTTATCTGTAACCTCCCTGTTGTCTTTATCCAGGGCCCAGATATTACACTGTCTAAACTGTACAAGTTAATTGAAGAATCTTGTCCCCAGCTGGCAAATTCAGTACAGATCAGGTGAGCTTTTTTTCCTTCTGTATATGTGAAAATACGTTTATGTAGATGAAAATTAGAAAAATGCACAAGATAATGAATTCTCTAAAATTATATCTTTGTTACTCTGTTTTCCTAAGTACTTTACTTCTCTTTTTGAAAAATGGTTAACCTTAAACATACTGTTTAAAAATTTATTTTTCTGTATGGATCTACCTTGTTCTTTTTAGTCGTTGCAGAGAATTCCATTTTTGCTGGCTGATCTGTTATTTTGACACATTTTATGATCAAGAAAACATGAGCAGTGATGCTTTTTAGAATAATGAGAGTGACATTTTGGATTGTCAAGTTTGTTTTATGTGCTACCATTTTATATGAATCTCTAATTTGCTTTTAAAATAGATTTATTGGGTATAACTGTGGAATGTGAAACATGAGAGGATGTTCAGAGGGACTTCCTAAAACACGCACCTCAATTTTCTCATTCAGAATCAAACTGATGGCTGAAGGCGAATTGAAGGATATGGAACAATTTTTTGATGACCTTTCAGATTCTTTTTCTGGAACTGAACCAGAGGTTCACAAA
The DNA here is from genome assembly GCF_922984935.1 of Meles meles. Lineage (NCBI taxonomy): Eukaryota > Metazoa > Chordata > Mammalia > Carnivora > Mustelidae > Meles > Meles meles. The sequence goes on along the minus strand of NC_060077.1, from coordinate 13,222,235 downwards.
ACGAGTGTAGTAGGTATGACGCTCTTTTAAGGAGAGCTGAGAATGTTTTCATTGAAGTGAGCAGCTTTCTGAATCACATCTGTCATGACTCTGCCATTTCTAAACAAACACAGTGGGGTGTTGGACATGTTTTAGTTGGTATTTCTTGCCTTGCCATTGTATCTTATGTTTATGTAACTGTCTTGTGGAAAAGTATCTTCTGTTTTGTCTGTAATAGTTGCAACTATTAGCCTGGTCCTGGGGCCTTTTAAGGTTTCAGAGCTGTTTCTCATAGTTCTCTGGATTCCTTGTCTGCACTGTACGACTCTAAGTCAGGGTCACTGTTTAAACTTTTATGAACAGAGGTGAAGTGAGACTATATCATTGCTATAGTTAATAAGGTGCATACATGAAATTTCTTGAGGCTTTTCTGTTAGGTTTATATCCATACTTCATTCGGCTTTTTTGTGGGGTAGCTTTTATGTTTGTTATCCAACATCAGCTATTACATGATCTCCCATGTGCCAGGATCTGGACTTACAGGATAGGGACCTTCTTCTTGTGGAGATCACGTGCTGGTAGGGTGGGGCCAGATCGTGACAAGAAAACAAGTAGATAACATAATTTCAGGTAGTTCCAGTAGCCACGAGAAAACATATTGGATGGCTAAAGATGATAGGGCTTGGGGGTAGAGGGGAGAGGTGGGGACTGAGCCCTGTATAAGACGAGGAAACCAGTTTTGTGAAAGATGGGGAAGGACATTCTGGGAGGAGGGAATAGCAACTGCACGTGTCTCTTTTTGATTCTTTTGAAGGCAGAGTTGCAAGAAGCAGTATTAATGTTGTGTAGCCTTAATTTTAGTTAATAATGCCTTCTCCTGTGTATGTCGTTATTTTCTAGGTTTATTTCTGCGCCATATGATCTTGGCCTACAGTAAGCTTTCTTTCAGTCAAGTGTTTAAACTGTACACCGCCCTTCAGCAGTACTTCCAAAATGGCGAGAAAAAGACAGTGGAGGATGCTGACATGGAACTGACCAACAGAGAGGAGGGTGAAAGGAAAATGGAAAAAGAAGAACTTGATGTGTCTATACGGTAATTTGGGTTTTTCGGGTAGGCATCCCTTTCCTGTGAAATAGCATAATTAAAGGCACAGTAAATCCTCATTCATTCAGAGCTCACATGCCGCCCGCTGTCTTTTTGCCCCTTTACATCCAAGAAGTTAACCTGTACGGGCTGCGTCAGTGGGCTCCTTTGCCTTCTGATGTCTGACTGGGAGGCAGTAGTGGGCCAAAGAGAGCGGAGTCAGGTTGTTGATCCACTGGCTCCCTTCCTTCAGGGCCATGGTGGACCGTCTGTGGGGTCACGGCTTCTCTCAGGTGGTCCTCTCTACGTTCTTGTGGGGTCCAAGAACTAGGAAGAGGTTCCCAGGCTTGGGGTGTCAGGTGCCCCACTCACCAGTCCTGGGAACTGTATTGTCCCTTATGGCTTCTCTGTCTCCTGCCCGGAGTTTTATAAGTGGTCCTTTATTAAACTCTTCTCAAATCACCCCATCTGAATGTGCCATTTGTTTCCTGCTGGGCCTCCCGGACCAATCGTGTTCCTGATGTCAGAGTGAGTGAAGAGTTGATTAATTCAGTGAAAATGTGTGGCATGCCTACTAAAGTTAAGCACAGGAGACGGCATGCCACTGCTCACCTAGATGTTGAAGCTCAGAACCTTGGAGTGTCCTTGGTTCCCCCTCTCTGTCACCCCGATAACCAGTCCCTCCGCTAAGGCACTTGTTCTTCCACGACAGTTTGGACTTAGTCTACTTGTTCACTTGTCTCCATCGCCACTGCTGCCCCTGCAGCCCCAGCACCGCGTCTCCACTAAGGCTAGACTTCTCTGGCCTCCCCACTGGCCTCCTTGCCTCCTCTCTTGTCTCCCTGCAATCTGTTTTTCATGCAGCATCCAAGGGAACCCCTGTGCATGTAAACCGTCCCCTTCTGCCCCAAACGCTCAGCGACTGTTGTTGGCGTTCAGACCAGAATCCCAGCCTATCATGGCCTTAGTGGCTGTGTGTTCTGGCCCCGTCACCCTCCCTGCCTCTTGCTCCTCACTCCCCGCTCCGCTCTCCACGGTTCAGCAGCTCGGCCTGCTTTCAGCTTTGTGGATACTCCACGCTGACTTCAGCTCCGGTGTCGTCCACAGGCCTTTCCTGACCACATACCTGGAGTAATCTCCATCCCAAATACTTCTGGCTTCTTTAGTTCCTTCAGGGCTCTCCTCATGGAGTAACTTTTCACATTTATTTGCTTACTCCTTTGTATCTGTGTCTTCTGCCTTGGTACCCCTTCAGATCTAAGACCCCTGTCTGTCTTGCTTCGGGGCATCTTTCCCAGTGCTTAGTGTAGCGCCTGCCTCACAGAATGTGTCGGTGGATATATGCTGGATGAGTGACTGCAGAAAATCAACACACAAGCCTGTCGCCCGCACTGCCCAGTGATCCCTAAAGTACTTTTTACTGACTTCCTTCACTTTGCTCCCTCCCTTCCTCTCCCCCCAGCTGTTACCTGGGATCACTTCCCAAGTAAACTATTGCCGCTGGGAGAGAAGGACGCATATGTGCGTATATGTGTACAGTATATGCCATATACGTGTATACGCGTGCGTATAGACATGTACAGTACATAGCATATCTGATCTCAAGGAGCCCACAGTGAGATGAGGACAGGTGACATCGCAGATCATGACACTGCAGTGTGCTCAGAGCTCTGATTTAAGTAAGCCTCGCCTGCCCTGAGGAGGCTGGCTAACCGCTGTCGGGGAATGGGTGGTTCCTGAGAGTGGCCTTTGTTTCGTTCCGTGATTTGTTGAGCACATACTGGGCGCGAGAGCTTATATACCATTAAATACTTCCAAAACCTCGCTCACTTAGAGTTGCTGACAAATGTCTCTCATGTAGTGGAGGCAGGACCGTGTAGGCTTGAGTCTGGCTCTGGTGACAGACTGCTGGCTTAGGGTTTCGGCTCCTCCACTTATCCTCTGTGTGACTCTGGGCCAGTTACTCAGCCTCTCTCTCTGTGCCTCAGCGTCCTCATCTGCAAAACGGGGCATCCTGTCCCCTCCTCAGAGGGGTGTTGCGAGCATTAAACGTCCGATCCATGTAAGTGTTCGGAACTATGCCTGGCACGTAGTAAACGGCCAGTGAATACTGGCGCTCTGTTTCTCTACTTTCTCTTTTAGCTCAGCTGCCCCAGGAGTGCATCCAGGCCGCAGGGTCGTCCTTGTTCTGGCTACTTTATCTACTTCAGGTTGCAGAATGTCACTTCTTGCAAAATGTTGAAATTCAGACTTATTTTGGTTTGCCTGTCTTCTAAATCAATCTTATGTAATTAGGTCTAACTGCATTGTTTTGTTTTTATCCTATTCTAAGAACTCATCTGTGTGTGACCCAGTGTATTTACTATGAAAGTGTATCGTTTCATGTCAAATCTTGATGTCGTACACCTGAAACTAATGTCACATTGTGCACACTATACTCAAAAGAAACAGAAGAAGAAAAAAAGGAGAAAAAAAGTCTACAGTGAATTACAATGTATAAAAACTTTTTTTAGGGGCGCCTGGGTGGCTTAGTGGGTTAAAGCCTCTGCCTTCGGCTCAGGTCATGATCTCAGGGTCCTGGAATCGAGCCCCGCATCGGGCTCTCTGCTCAGCGGGGAGCCTGCTTCCCTTCCTCTCTCTCTGCCGGCCCCTCGACTACTTGTGATCTCTGTCAAATAAATAAAATCTTTTTAAAAAAAATTTTTTTTTTTGGGGGGCGCCTGGGTGGCTCAGTGGGTTAAAGCCTCTGCCTTCGGCTCAGGTCATGGTCCCAGGGTCCTGGGATCGAGCCCCACATCGGGCTCTCTGCTCAGCAGGGAACCTGCTTCCTCCTCTCTCTCTGCCTGCCTCTCTGCCTACTTGAGATCTATCTGTCAAATAAATAAATAAAATCTTTAAAAAAAAAAATTTTTAGGAGCCACCCAGGTACCCCTAAAAATTTTTTTTAATATATTTTTTAAAGATTTTTATTTACTTATTTGTTTGACAGACAGAGATCATAAGCAGGCAGAGAGGCAGATAGAGAGGGTGAGCAGAGAGCCCAATGTGGGGCTGGATCCCAGGACCCTGGGATCATGACCTGAGCCGAAGGCAGAGGCTTTAACCCACTGAGCCACCCAGGCGCCCCCCCAAAAAAACTTTTTTTATAAAGTAGGGGGTGAAGAATTTGAAACCATAAGAACTGAGAATCAAATTGCATATATATTACAATTTTATGTCTTCCCAGCGATAAAACAGGAATGTTTTTTCACTTAAAATATACAATATGCAGAATGCTCTGTAATGGTTAAAAAATGTATACCAATGTAAATTTTCATAATTTTCCAGTAAGTGACATTTCTGGACCAAAAAAAAAAAAGGTGTATGTATGGTTCCAGAAGATAGTGTACATATAGTAACTGAATTTTGTCACTGAAATTAAAGAGATACACTATTTAAATATTTTTCTCAATTATCACAATTTTTTGTCAAAAAAGAAATGGTTTTACTTGTAATAAGATTTTATTTTATAGAATATCTTTACATTAAAAAAAAGAATATATTTACATTCATTTCTTGGTTCTTTTAAAGAAGAAAATTTCATTTTTTGTGATCTTTTCTAATGTTTTATTGCATTATGAAAAGCTTCTTAATTTAGCTCTTTTATTTTTCCTTTCTTTCTGTTTGCTTTCTTTCTTCTTTTTTTTTTTTCATTATTGGAATGTTTTCAGTTCTCTTTTCTTCAGGAAAGTTATTTTTCTTGCCCTGGAAATTTGTATTAAAATTAGAAAGGAGTGAGGCGCCCAGGTAGCTCATTCCGTCAAATGTCCGACTCGATCTCAGCTCAGGTCTTAATCTCAGAGTCGTGAGTTCAACCCCACATTGGGCTCCACACTGTGTGGCATGGAGCCTATATGAAATAAATAAATAATAAAACAAATTAGAAAGCGGAAAGAAATATTGCATAGCTTGCAAATCTCCCATCTCACAGTAAAATTATTCTTATCTGGAAGGAGAAACCCAACTGCTAATTAATTGATTTTCCCCCTGCTGTTAATTTAGAAGAGAGGGAAGAAATATTTAGTCCATGGATGTTTATCATTTATCAAAAAAATCCCATCACAGAGGAGAGGGCACAGTGAAATTGAGCCTGTGTTTCATTTGCCCACAGTTTCCAAGTGCCTGCTGTCAGGAGCCGGCTGATAGGATTAGCCCGTGTGAGTCTGCGGTACGGAGGCTACTGGTCTGCAGGCCGCTGTAATTACAGCTTCCCTGTGCTCCTAAAAGGACCTAACAGAAGTAGAAATTCTCTGATATTTCTTCCCTTGTCAGTGATTTAATATAAATCTCCCAGATTCATTAATTTATTCAACAAATACTTCCTGAGTGCTTCCCGTGTACCAGATACCATGGTAAGAGGCTGTGTTGTCACCAAGGGGAGAGGGCCCTGTCCTCGTGGAGTCTTGCGGGGAGGGTCAGATCATAGAGAGGCAACTGATCAGTAATGTAGTTTCAAAGCAAGACATTGCCCTCGAGAGGAAATGGAACCCTCAGGTAGAGGGTAGAGAGAGAGTAACTGGGGTCCGGCTGAGGAGGGGCCCCTCAGACCCAGAGCCAGGTGATGAAGGAGCCAGGAGAAATTGCCAGAGCACACAGCATACACCCTGCTTCCAAGACAGGACAAGCCGCATGTTGGAGACACAGATAGAGGACAGTGTGGCTCAGGGAGAGGGGCTGCCTCATGCCCTCTGTTCACCTCAGAAGGGTGAGGGGGCCTCACTTCCTCCTTGGATGTTTAATAACTGTTCCTGTCCCAGTCCCTCGCCACCCCTGCTTCTGTCAATATCCTGCTCAGAAACCTCCAAGGATTTCACAGCCTCCCCAGCTGGTGTTCGAGGCCTTCCACAGTTGACCTTTCTGACATTACTTGCAGTTTCTCAGCTTGGATCCTTTATCCTGGTCCTGGTCTTGTCTTTTGTTTCCCTTTCCTGGAACGCCTTCTTCCTCATCATTTTCTCTGCTCCTTCCCAGCTTGCAAGTGATTCCCCCCATTTCTCAGTACAGAGTTCATAGTCACGTTTGGCATTTATCACTTACTGCTGTCTTCTCACCTGGGCGAGTCTCAGCCTTCTCCAGGACTGTAAGCCTGTTAACACATTGTGTGTCCTCCTGCTCCTAGACTGGCGTTTTCTGCATTGCAAGTATTCAGAAACAAAAAATAAAATCTTTGTTTTGATTGATTAATCTCATATGTTTAAAATTTCGATGCAGTGATAGACTTAAGACTCTAAGAGGAATTTCCAGACTCCTGAGAGTCTCACAAATGTCATATGCTATGTCCATATTAGAAACATACATCTTTCCAACTTTTGAGTGCAGTTTTATAAGGTTCATGGACTTAAATAAAGCCCATCCACGGACCCAGCTTAAGTGCCCTTGATTTCTAGCACTAATAAGTCTAAAATTCTGTCTCAGCTAATAATTGGATTTATAAGCAAGGTATACTTAAGCCCTTTTCCCAAATGGGTAGTCTTTTTCCTAAACTGAATACCTCTGTGGCTTCTCACAAGTTACTTTCTTCTGTATGTATGTGTGGGGCCTCGAGGAAACAGGAGGAGTCATTGAAGGATGGTTTGGGCCATGGTGTTTTTACTTGCTCTCCCCAAGCTGGTTCATGTCAGCTATGATTGCCACTATGGAGGCCAGAACTGAATTTGATCTTCATTTGTGGGGACTATACTTCCTTCTTTACAGATCAGTTTGCAGGGGCACCTGGATGGCTCAGTCAGTTAGGCGGCTGCTTTTGGCTCAGATCGTGGTCCCAGGGTTCTGGGATCGAGCCCTGTGTCAGGCTCCCTGTTTGGTGGGGAACCTGCTTCTCCCTCTCCCTCTGCCTGCTGCTCCCCCTGCTTGTACTCTCTCTCTATGTCAAATAAGTAAATAAAATCTTAAAAAAAAAAAAAGAATCAGTTTGCATGATGCTGATTTTCTCTGTGCTCTACTGACTGAGCCAGCCAGGTGCCCTGATCGTTGTGGACTTTAGAGGCGGATGGGACCAGTATTGTGTGTCCAGTTTCATTTAGATGAATTCATTCATTCATTCACTCTTACCTATCTCTAGCCTTTTTTTTTTAAGTTCTTTTTTTTTTTTTTTAAAGTTTATTTGTCAGAGAGAGAAAACACGAGAGAGGGGAGGGTCAGAGGAGAAGCAGACTCCCCGCTATGTGGGGAGACCGATGTGGGACTTGATCCCAGAACCCTGGGGTCATGAGCCGAAGGCAGACACTTAACCAAACGAGCCACCCAGGTGCCCTGTCACTAGCCTTTTTGTGTGCAGCCATGTTTCTTCCAAGCCTTGGGTTTACCTTGGTTACGAGGTGTGTTAAGAGAAAAGGGCTCCTTACTGCCCAGTAACTGTTTTCCGTTTGAGAACTTGGCCTGCGAATTCGTTTTCCATTTCCCTCCGGGTCACTGTTGTATCACTGATCTTTGTTAGACCTGGGTTGGGTCTGGCTCTTGGCAGCTGCAATGGTTGCAGAATCTGATACACAGCCTTAGGGATTGTTAGGTAATATTTATCAGAAATGAAGCCAGGAGAATATTAGAGCAGCACCTTCCGAAGTATTTTCCGTGGAACACTCGTGCTTCTTGAAAGTTGTGAGGAAAGGATTTTTTGTTCACTATGTTCACTTTGTTCACTTTGTACCACTAAGTGGTACATTAAACAAAAGTAAATAAAGTTTCTTTCTGTTGGATTTCTCTCACCTGCGTCATGAATCTCCAAGCAAGATAGAGTGTGTAACGTTCCCCAAATTACATAACCTCGGAAGCATTTTCTTTCAGAATACCCATTCACATATTATTTACATGAAAGTTGGAGAACTGCTGTATTAGATGCAGAGTGCATCTAATGAAAGCATTCTTTATGAGTAAATATTGATTTTTATACTTACCATCATCCTATACAGGAGTCCATTTCTTCAGAGTCTCGGGGCAAAAGGGTATTATTACTCTTACTTTGGTGTCAAAAAAAGGCTTCACTGTTGTGAATGTGTAGATTTCTCAAGCCCAGGTTTACATCCCTATATTTCTTGTCTGTTAATTCTGCATAATGTAAATTTCTAGGGAGATATTTCTTAGGAGAAGCCACTTTTTTCCTGCTCTTGAGTACACCATATCTTGTATCTGTACAAAGGAGATAGAAACTCTTCATTCATTCATTCCGCAAACTCTGAGTACCCGTTTTGTTCCTAGGCATGGTGCTCAGTATTGGCATCCAACTGCAAGTAAGAGCGGGCAGGTGTGGCGATGCATTGGCGCTGTGCTCAGCCTCTCTAGGAGACGGTGGGAGCTCGGTGGGAGACGTCTTGGAGGACATGACACTTGAGTCAGTCTTGAATGATGGATGGGGTACTGTAGTCCAACAGCGGGTGGGACAGTGGGCCCTGCAGGCTGAGGAAGCAGTGGGGGCATCTTGGTGCATAGGAGATCTGTGAAGAAGTCAGGCTGGGGTATGGGGGAGAAAGAAAAGGCGAAGGAGAGAAGTCATGGCTAGGACCACTCATGGAGCATTGCGCCTCCCCTGCTAAGTAGCATGGACTTTATTCTGGAAGCTGGGGGTACCACTCAAGGGCTTTAAATCAGGCATACCATGAGAGAGGTGTATGATGGAAAGATCACACTGTGTAGAACTTGGGTCTATAACTCTCCATATTTATATTGTGCGGGGCACCTGGGTGGCTCAGTGGGTTAAAGCCTCTGCCTTCGGCTCAGGTCATAATCCCAGGGTCCTGGGATCGAGCCCCACATCGGGCTCTCTGCTCTGCGGGGAGCCTGCTTCCTCCTCTCTCTCTGCCTGCCTCTCTGCCTGCTTGTGATCTCTCTCTGTCAAATAAATAAATAAAATCTTAAAAAAAAAATTATATTGTGCAAACTGTGGCAGGTCATTCAACATCACTTTTTAGTGGGTGTTTTTTTCTATTCCTGAGAGGAGAGAATTAATTGTAAAGGTTTTTGAGCTCTTCTAATGAAGTTATTTGACTTTGTCAGCCTTACCATTCTTGCTGTTGTGTAATTCTTTTTTGTTTGTTTGTTTGACTTTCTAAGTTTTTATTTTCATTCCCAGTTGGTTACCGTACAGGGTCATACTAGTGTTAGGTGTACGATACAGTGGATTCAGCACTTCATATGAAACCCAGTGCTCACGACACGTGCACTCTTTGGTGCCCATCACCTGGTTCTTCCATCTCCGTGGTGTAATTCCTCAGTAGTTTTGTTTTATTTTCTTCCAGAGAAGAGGAGGTATCTTGCAGTGGGCCTCTCTCCCAAAAACAAGCAGAATTTTTTCTTTCTCAACAGGTATGTTAATTGTTATTTATCACAAACTTTTATTATTTTTTTTAATTTTTAAAAAGATTTTATTTATTTATGGGGGGACACAAGCAGGGGGAGGAGCAGGCAGGGGGAGAAGCAGGCTCCCCACTGAGCAGGGGGCCTGACACGGACTCGATCCAAGGACCCTGGGATCATGACCTGAGCTGAAGGCAGATGCTTAACTAACTGAGCCACCCAGTGCCTCTGTCATAAACTTTTATTATTTATTTATTTGTTTATTTTAAAGATTTTATTTACTTAAGTTGACAGACAGTGAGAGGGAACACAAGCAGGGGGAGTCGGAGAGGGAGAAGCAAGCTCCCTGCAGAGCAAGGAGCCTGATGTGGGGCTCGATCCCACAACCCTGGGATCACGACCTGAGCCAAAAGCAGACGCTTAAGGACTAAGCCACCCATACACTCCATAACTTTTAATAACAAATCCTGTGGAGTGTGTTGTGCAAAAACAATGAATACTGTTATGCTGAAAAAAAAAAAAAAATCCTGTGGAGGGGCGTCTGGGTGACTCAGTTGGTTAAACATACAACTCTTGATTTTTGGCTTTGGTCATGATCTTGGGGTTGTTGGATCAAGCCCTGCAGCAGGCTCCACACTTAGCAGGGACTCTGCTGGAGAGTCTCTCTCTCTCCTTCTCCCTTACCTCTCCTCCTACTCTCTCTCCCTTTCTCAAATAAATAAATAAATAAATAAAATCTTTAATAAGTAAGAACATGTCCTGTGGCATTATATGTCATCACATGTGCCTGTCTTATTAGTAGGTTTATTAGTGAATCTGCATTATTCCTTATTCTCTGTCCTCTTTTCTTCACTAACAATACAGTGGTGATTATGTGTTCTTTATATTTTGTGTGTGATTTTCTTATTTATTTATTTTTTTTAAGATTTTGTTTACTCATTTGGCAGGGGGAGAGAGAGAGATCACAAGTAGGCAGAGAGGCAGGCAGAGAGAGAGGGGGGGAAGCAAGCTCCCTGTTGAGCAGAGAGCCCGATGCGGGGCTTGATCCCAGGACCCTGAGATCGTGACCTGAGCCGAAGGCAGAGGCTTAACCGACTGAGCCACCCAGGCACCCCTCTTTTCCAGTCTTTTTTAAAATGATTTCATTTTTAATTAATCTGTACACGCAACATGAGGCTTGAACTTAAAACCCCAAGATCAAGAGTTGCATGCTCTACTGACTGAGCCAGTCAAGTGCCCCATGATTTTATTTTTCTTAAAGTTATAATACATGTTCATTTTATAATAGTGTGTGACTAACACAGCCCAAAAACCTGATTTGGAAGATTGACTTCTCTTTCCCTAACATTTTATTATGGACATTTTCAAACCGAAAGAAAAGTTGAAAAGCACTGCAGAGTGAATACCCACATACCTGTCACCTAGATACCACAATTACTGTTTTATTCTCTCCTTATCATACGCCTGCACATCCCTTATCCAGCCACCATTTCATCTTTGATGCATTTCAGTTTGCAGACATCAGTACATTTTACCACAGACATTTCTTGCTGGTGCTTTTTTTTTTTTTTTAAGATTTTTATTTATTTATTTGACAGACAGAGATCACAAGTAGGCAGAGAGGCAGGCAGAGAGAGAGGAAGGGAAGCAGGCTTCCTGCTGAGCAGAGAGCCCGATGCGGGGCTCGATCCCAGGACTCTGGGATCATGACCTGAGCCGAAGGCAGAGGCTTTAACCTACTGAGTCACCCAGGTGCCCCTTGCTGGTGCTTTTGAGTTGTGCTTTTTCATTTGCTTGGTAACAGAAGCTGAATATTTTTTTTCCCATGTTGTTTTTAAGTATAGGATTTTGATTTTTTGTTCTACTTTCCTAGTTTTCCTTAATTTTGTTAGTAATTTTCTTTCTGCAGAAAGGTGTAATGTTTAGGTCTAGATGAAAAGTGATAGGATCATCCTGCAGATGAATTTCAAACCGAAAAACCCATCTGGACAATTGTTTAAGTGTGGAAGTGAAAATGTAGCTAGATCTTTACCTCATCCTCACACTTCAGTACCTTACAGATGGATTAAAGGGTAAATGTGAATATGTCAAGCTGTAATTAAACTGGGAGGAACTACATATTAACTTTTAAGTGATCTCTAGGTGGGGAAAGACTTTCTAAACATAAAAGCAATGGAAGAAAACACGTAGGAGAAGATCATTTGATTTTTCAGCATAAAAATTAAAATGTCGGGGCGCCTAGGTGGCTCAGTGGATTAAGCCGCTGCCTTCGGCTCAGGTCATGATCTCAGGGTCCTGGGATCGAGCCCCGCATCAGGCTCTCTGCTCCACAGGGAGCCTGCTTCCTCCTCTCTCTCTGCCTGCCTCTCTGCCTGCTTGTGATCTCTCTCTCCGTCAAATAAATAAATAAAATCTTTAAAAATAAATAAATAAATAAATAAATAAATAAATAAAATGTCTGCATGTCAGAACACATTCTAACAAAACTAAAAGGCAAACAATAAAATGGGGAAAAGTATTTGCAATAAGTGTGATAGTCACAGGGTTAATACTTCTGCGTTAAAAATCATATTTTCAAAGACCGATGATGAGACAAACTTTATAATATTAATGAAAAGAGCAGGAAATAAAGTGATATACCATGTTCTAATTTTGTTAAAAATATGGTATAGGTATAGGGGTGCCTGGGTGGCTCAGTGGGTTAAAGCCTCTGCCTTCAGCTCAGGTCGTGATCCCAGGGTACTGGGATCAAGCCCTGCATTGGGCTCTCTGCTTAGCAGGAAGCCTGCTTCTCTCTCTCTCTGCCTGCCTCTCTGCCTACTTGTGGTCTCTGTCTGTCAAATAAATAAATAAAATCTTTAAAAAATATATATGGTATAGGTGTATAAATGTATGTATCACATATACATCCTACACACATAGAAAAAAGACTGAAATAAGACACTGACATATTAATAGTGTTATTTCTGGGTGGAGGGGTCACAGATGATTTTTGTTTCCTCTGTATGCCTTTCCGTGTTTCTGGAATCTTCTTTAACAATATAACAAATTCAAATGGAATTAGAAATTATTATTTATAAATACGAATTTGTCTAGGTAAAGTTGAAGTGTCTGTAACAAGGTTAAGTACTAATATTTAATTTAGAATTCGTTTTCTACATATTTTGTATAATCATTGCTGGCGCCATCTACATGACACAGTTAACCAGGAGTAGGGCACCTGAGTGCTATGAGGCCCCTGGCAGTGCTGGATGGAGGTATATACTACCAATCCTGAGGGTGGTCACAGGCTGGGTTGGGTCACACTGGTACTTTTCATGTAGTTTGAAAAGTACTGCAGAAAGGGTTAGTGCAGGGGGCTTATGGGCACATGTAGGGGCTTACAGGACCTTACCTAGTCTAGAAAGTGATACAAGCAAGTGGTGGAAATCTCAACTGGGGTCTGAAGAAGGAGCAGGAGTTTGTAGGTCATGCGAGGAGCATGCGACTGGGCAGAGGTAGTTGGAAGGCTTTGAGTTTCAGAAAGAGGAGACAGTGTTTTGTGTGGTCAAGAGGAGACAGTGGCTACGAAAAAGGATATAGGGCATGCTGGTTCGTATATATGCCTTTCCACTGAGTTGTCATTTTTAAATTTCAGGCTTCTTTGTTAAAGAATGATGAGACGAAAGCCCTCACTCCAGCATCTTTGCAGAAAGAACTGAACAACTTGTTGAAATTTAATCCTGATTTTGCTGAAGCGGTGAGTCTTTTGAGTTGGAAAGCCCCAGTGAGGCTACTCTATATTGAGGGGTTGAGGAGCTGTGCAAATGAGGACTGGCCTGTTGGCCCCATTTCTTCTAAGGAAATGTTGGCAAGTCAACAAGCCTAGGTCACAAAGCTTTTCCTCCCAAAACTCACCTCTAGGCCATTAGGAGTTTCTTCAGTCTATTACTGTTCCTGTTCATGCTTCGTCTCTCTGAGGCTCTGAATAATGGACAGATGATAGAGTAGATTGATTTATTTTTTTCAAGTTTGGGGGCTAAAAATTCCTTTCTCTTTTATTAGTCTTTTTTTTTTTTTTCCAAGTTCAAATAATTCCATTACTTACTGGATTTTTACACTGAACACTTTTTCTTTCTTTTTTTTTAAACTTTCTTAGTAGTACCTGGATTTAACGTCTTTATTCACATGCAGAAATATATCTGATTTGGCTCTGCCTGTTGGAGGGAGGTTTAGTTCAGTGAATCAAAATGAACATAGTGTCAAAATAATTTTAAGATAATTAACTTAGTATACTAGTTCAAGACTCACTGTGTTATGACTTGGACATTTACAGAAATTAATTTTGTAATTTTTATATGAACTCAGGAATTAAAATCTTTTTAATTTGAGCTCAGTATTTCTCAATGGCTGAGCTAGGTGAGTCCACCCCATCACCTAATATAAGCAGTGTCATAGTGGACGTATATTTAGGATAAAACTCTGATGCAAGTCCTAATGGGGTGCCCATTTTTTCATTTGGGGGCTCCCTAAGGAGGAAACAAACCACTGTATCTTCAACTTGTTTTATCCTGCCTGTGGGGCAAGGTTAGGCTAAGCCGTCTTTCTAGGAGGGCTGGGGGTACACCGGTGTTTGCAGCCAGTGGGACGCTCTGAATTAGTCTCACGCGGGAAGAAGCCGAACGTTTAAAGCACGTGCATTGTTTCTTGTTTCAGCACTATCTCAGCTACTTAAACAACCTCCGGGTCCAAGACGTGTTCAGTTCCACACACAGCCTCCTTCATTATTTCGATCGCCTGATTCTCACTGGGGCGGAAAGCAAAAGTAACGGGGAGGAGGGCTACGGCCGGAGCCTGAGATATGCGGCGCTGAACCTGGCCGCTCTGCACTGCCGCTTCGGTCACTAGTGAGTCCGCAGAGACGGAAGAGATTCTCAACCGTTAACTTCCAAAGAGGGAAGCTCTTTCCCTGGACAGAAGTTGACAAAAATCTTCTGCTTAAGCAGTCTGCCCCCTAGTGTCACTGTTGAGCATTACTGTCTTAGTGCATGGCCTCTTCCTTACTTCTAAGAACAGCCATTGAGTTAAAAGGAAATTAGGTCATTAGGCCAGAGATTCCCAAAAGGATTTTTCGGAGGTAATATTGAGGTACAAAAGCTATTTTCAGTTTTTCAAAAAGCCAAAAGGAAGTAGTGCTTTTACTGGATAAAACTCTATACGGCTTGCTAAAAGCCACATGTTGGTGCTTTTGGATAGAATTCAGGCAGTTCAGTGGGGTACACTGGCTTACCCATTGCTAAGATATGCTTATGATTTTAATGAATAAAAATAAGATTTCCCAATTACTAATTACTAAATAGAGTTATGTGGATAAAAACATGGAGGGTATTTTGGAAACAATGAAATAATGTGAATAAGGGTGAAAAGGTAGTGAATTATTAATTAAAAGGGTTCTCCCCCGCCCCCACGGCTTTTTCCCCTTTGAGAGAAATGTGGTCTCTGCTACAGGCATTTTGAATAGTTAATGGATAATAGTGTCCAAAGTTCAAGAATTGAGACTTCTACCCATTGCTGTTTAGGTCAGAAAGTCTATTTCTGATTGTCACATTTTCAAAGGGACATGGGCTGGAGCTGGTATGGGGGACAGACTCCTTGTAGGCATTTCAAGACATGTCATATAGATTGTTTGGGAAGGATATGAGAATGGTGAACCTAGAGAGAACATGATTTAGCCAAGCACGTGTTTGGCATGTTTATGTCATAAAAGGTCATGTGAAGAAAACTTAGATGACCAAGGGTGTAATTCTGGAGAAGAATAAAAGCGGAAAGTACAAGGAAAGGGCTGTGCTTTGCCCATGATAAGGAAGGCGGTCCCACATGGAACATCTAAGGAAGGGTGCTCAAGCCTAGACCAGATGTCAGAAAGGGAATTCAAGCATCAGATTGATAGTTGGACTCAGAAAGGTTCGAATCTACTCTGAAGTACATGGTTTTATGAGATTCCATGTTATCTTTGGATCGACTTCTTTTTGTCTGCCCAGCTGTAACAACCTCTTAATTCTCATAATAAACAGCAATATCATTTGTAGTATTTACCATTAACTGATTTCTGTGTTCAAAACAGCTTCTGCTAGGGTTTGGAAATTTGTATTCAGCCTTCTAGATACAAATAGTCTGTTGGTGTACAGAATTTATATATTTATAATAAAAGAGACAACTAACTGCATCAAGTTAATTGCTAATTAATGTACTCCATTAGCTTCTTTGATTCTAGTCCTGGAGCTGTGGCCTGTGTAAAACTTTGTCACTTAGCTTATAGGCTTGTGAAGATTTCTTGGAAGTCATCATAGTTGTTTACTGAGCAACTGCTGTGTACTAGGCGTTGTGTTAGAGTGTTAGGCGCTGAGGGTACAGGAGGAAAAAAAAGGGAAAAACCCTCTGTTCTCATGAATTTACGGCAGGGAGGTAGATGATAAAAAAAAACACTAAACTTAATTCACAAAGGTGATAGATGAGAATAGGGTTGGGGAGTGCTGTTGTTTTCATAAGGGATACTCCTCCAAATATATGCACAGATCACTCCTTCCATAATAAGGTAGCAAGTCAGCCCTCCCTAACCTCTACTAACTTCATATTTGAATAGAGATTTAAAGCAGTCTTAATCTACCTGGGAATCTACCATTTGGTAGATTTAACTTTTCCTCCTCCCTGGGAAAAGTAATCCCTTAGTAATCCTTCTTTAGTTTTAGCATACTGTCTATACAGTTCTCCCAAAAGACTTTCTTTTTTTTTTTTTTAAGTTGAAGCTATATATATATATATATATATATATTTTTTTTTTTTTTAAGAGTTTATTTATTTCACAGGCAGAGATCACAAGTAGGCAGAGAGACAGGCAGAGAGAGAGAAGGAAGCAGGCTCCCCGCCAAGTAGCCTGATGCGGGGCTCGATCCCAGGACCCTGGGACCATGACCTGAGCCAAAGGCAGAGGCCTTAACCCACTGAGCCACCCAGGTGCCCCTCTTTTTTTTTTTTTTTTTAAACTTAACATTATTTATTTGGGGGCGCCTGGGTGGCTCAGTGGGTTAAGTCTCTGCCTTCGGCTCAGGTCATGATCTCAGGGTCCTGGGATCGAGTCCCGCATCGGGCTCTCTGCTTGGCGGGGAGCCTACTTCCTCCTCTCTCTATTTGCCTGCCTCTCTGCCTACTTGTTATAATTATAAATAAATAATATCTCTAAAAAAATTTAAAAACATTTATTTGGTCTTCAGATATTGAGTAAAGTTAAATCAACTGATATTTATTGAGGGCCTGTATGTGATGATATGTTTCATGTCCTCAAGTAGATTATGTCCTATTGCATCTCAGCATTGAAAGGAATTTAAAAGAAATGTAAAATAGGTAAAGATGTATCTGACCTGTTTATTTTTCTTTAAATTTTTAAAAAGATTTTATTTATTTATTTGACAGAGAGACAGTGAGGGAGGGCACACAGCAGGGGGAGTGGGAAAGGGAGAGGCAGGCCTCCCACTGAGGGGGTGCCCGATGTGGGGCTTGATCCCAGGACCCTGGGATCATGACTTGAGCCAAAGGCGGGAAGACAGAGTCTTAATGACTGAGCCACCCAGGTGCCCCTGTTTCTGACCTCTATTCAAATCAGTGGTTATTAAGGAACAATCCAGCTCTCCCCAGTTAAAATGGATTATGTGAGGCTAATGCTAATTTTAAAGAAAATTCCTTATGTAAATTTTTCCAGAATAAGTAATACCCATAGAATTTCTGGTTTGATTTTGAGATCTTCCATAACCCTGCATTTATAGAACTTCTTTTCTGTGACTTGCCACTAGGAAACCCAAAATTTAAGAACTCGCTCTCTGTGGGCTTATAAACTATTTGAAGAAATAAAATTAACAGATTAAATAAATAGAAAGTGATACACGGTAGTATTTAATTAAGCACTGCAATGTGGGTTACAGATAGTATTTCTGTGGGTGTTTTCAGAGGTGAGAGCTCAGTGGGGCCAAGGATAGTTGGCTAAATTTCCAGAGAATCCGAGATTAAGGGAGACATCTTAGATGAAGAGGAGCCATGTCAACAGAAAAAGAATCTCCGAAGTGAGTATCCTCAAAATACTTTTTAAAACTGGTTTTGAAAAAATACAAAAGTAAGAAAGAAAAAATTCACATAATGGGGAAGGGAGTGCAGTGAAAAGGAAATATCGTATCCTATCCTTGCCCCTCCTCCTAGGGCTAGACAATTAAAATACTCTTAGGAGCAGAGATCAAGAAAAGCCATTCCTCGGGGTGCCTGGGTGGCTCAGTGGGTTAAGCCTCTGCCTTTGGCCCAGGTCATGCTGTCAGAGTCATGGGATGGAGCCCCACGTCGGGCTCTCTGCTCAGCAGGGAGCCTGCTTCCCTCTCTCTCTCTCTCTCTGCCTGCCTCTCTGCCTACTTGTGATCTTTCTGTCTGTCAAATAAATAAATAAAATCTTAAAAAAAAAAAAAGCCATTCCTTCTTGCCCCTTGTAGTAGAAATCTACCTTAGAGAGGACCTGTTCTGTGTCTCTACTATGAATGTTTCTTGCTGCTGGGAGAGGGAAGTGCCTCTGACGGAAAAAGCTCGTTGTTACAACTTCCAACCCAGAGACTTCTATTCGCATGAATTACTGTACAGATGCCTTGCTATTACGTTGCTTGGACATGTTTGTGATTGTTAATGAGTTATTAACGTTCGGTCTTTCTCTAGTCAGCAGGCAGAGCTCGCCCTGCAGGAGGCCATTAGGATTGCCCAGGAGTCCAATGATCATGTGTGTCTCCAGCATTGCTTGGTGAGCTGCCCCCTCCTGTCTCGGGAGTTCTGCCTGTGGATTGAGTTGGCTTTCGAATGGCGTCATTTGAATTGGGTTGTTTTGCAGTTGGAAGGCCCTTAGCAGTAAAGGGAAACTAGTTAGCAGAATTCAGAAAAGGCAACCCATCGTTATTATCTTTCTTAACTCATGATCTCTGTTTTGCTTTGGGGAGCATTTCTAGTCTACATATTTTAATCCAAAGCTACCACCTTAAACATTGGTATTAACAAAAAGGTGTATGCGACACCTGGTAGCTGGAGGAGACATTGTCCTGTGAAAGCATAAACACTAAGCACAAGGAGAACACGGAATTCATTTAACATTCCCTGAGAATCTCGATTTCTCAATTAAAGGCCATATGGAAGCTTCATGGTTTTTTTACGGAACACTTGCCACTCATTGCTGTCAGAGGTGAAAATTAATGGCTGTTTAGCTCAGTCTGAGTTTTAATGTGTTCAGTGGTTTTCATTTAGGTTCATACTTCATGAAAGAGTAGTTTAGAGGATTTATTTGTCCCTTGTTAAATCATCCTTAAGCCATGCTGATACTTCAATAGAACGTTAACCATTATCATTGTTAGAATATATTTTGATGATTTCTCTTACCAGAGCTGGCTTTATGTGCTGGGGCAGAAGAGATCTGATAGCTATGTCCTGCTAGAACACTCTGTGAAGAAGGCAGTACATTTTGGGTTACCGGTAAGGCTCATCTTCCTGTGAGATTATTTAAATAAATGGTGTGGTTTCATTCTTGGTAGTTTCATATGACCTTAACTGTTATTCAGACCACTAAATTCTGTCTAATAGGTTTCTCGCTGCTCCCTTTATCTTAACATCTATTCCGTTGACCAATTCTATGAGATCCTTGTTTAGTTTATTGATCAACATTGGCTTCCACATGTTTACTTAGAAAAATTTCAAGAAAGACTTATTATTTTTTTTCAAAGATTTTATCTATTTCCTTGACAGAGAGACAATGAGAGAGGGAACACAAGCAGGGGAGTGGGAGAGGGAGAAGAAGGCTTCCCACCCAGCAGGGACCCTGATGCGGAGCTCAATCCCATGACACTGGGATCATGATCTGAGCCCAAGGGAAGCACTTCATGAATGAGCCACCCAGGCACCCCAGGAAAAGATTATTTTTAAACCAGGGATTGGCAAACTTTAAAGCCCATGGGCCAAATCTGGCTTGCTGCCTGCTTATATATGGCTCTTCAAGCTATGAATGGGTTTTACATATTTAAGTAGTTGGGGGAAAAAAACAACAAAGAAGAATATGTGACAGAGACCAAATGTGGCCTTCAAAACCTAAATTATTTACTACCTGGCCCTTTACAGAACCAGTTTGCTAATCTGGTTTTAAAAGTAAACAAATCCAGGAACCAGTAAACCTGACAGGTACATTTGTCTTTTCTTAATTTAAGTGACAGAGAAGGACCTGAATTATAGTCCTTGGTGACAAATACTAAGGGGCAGTGAAAGGGCTCAGTTGTCACATATGCAGTAGTAATGACTGTCAGAGTCGAGGTTACTGTTGCTCTCAGAACTGTTTTCTGTCTCAAAAACATCTTCTAGGTCAGCTGGGTGGCTCAGTGGGTTAAAGCCTTTGCCTCCTGCTCAGGTCATGATCCCAGGGTCCTGGGATTGAGCCCCACATTGGGCTCTCTGCTCAGCAGGGAGCCTGCTTCCTCCTCTCTGCCTCTGCCTGCCTCTCTGCATACTTGTGATCTCTGTCTGTCAAATGTCAAATAAATAATAAATAAAATCGTTAAAAAAAAAACAAAACATCTTCTAAAAACTGCACCATAGACAGTGGGACTCCTTAAGCATTCTGTCTCATAAAGTTTGCAGCAAGGTCCAGGAAAACTGAAAGTAATATGTGTAATAACTTATTGTATATGCTTTTTAAAAATGGAAGGGGTACCTGGTGGCTCATTTGGTTTAGCATCTGACTCTTGATCTCAGCTCAGGTCTTGATCTCTCAGGGTTGTGAGTTCAAGCCCCATGTTGGGATCTATGCTGGGTGAGGCGCCTACTTAAAAAAAAACTGAGGTACAGTCGACATGTTTTATATGCTTTTTAAATCTGTAAACTGTCCATTTGATTCATTTTTGAGAAAGGAAACTTACATGTACAGAATTGACTATAAGGACAAAAGTAAGTTGTCCTTTAAAATTTTTGTTTTGGATTTAAGCTGACTTTTTTTTTTTTAATGATTTATTTATTTTACTAGGGCCTGGGGCAGAGAGAGAGGGAGAGAGAATCTTCCAGCAGACTCCCTGCTGAATGTAGATCCTGACACAGGGCCCAGATCTCATGACCCTGAGATCACATCCTAAGCTGAAACCAAGAATCAGACACTTAACGGACTGAGTCACCCAGGTGCCCCTAAGCTGACTCTTTTCTTTTCTTTTCTTTCTTTTTTTTTTTTTAAGATTTTGTCTGTGTGTTTGAAGAGAGAGAGAGTGAGTACACAAGCAGAGGGAGAGGGAAAAGCAGGCTCCCGCTGAGCAGGGATCTTGATTTGACTGTGATCTGCTTGTACACTCACTCTCTTCTCTCTCTCGCCCAGGTGCCCCATGATTTTATTTTTCAGTAATCTCTACACCCAATGTGGGGCTCTAACTTTACAACCCTGGGATCAAGAGTCACATGTTGTACCAATTGAGCCAGCCAGGCACTCCTGAAGTAGGAAGATTTTTAAAGGATGACTATTATGAGCATACTTATCTTTTCATTAACTTCTGATACAGTTTTCAAAGGTGAAAGCACAATTTAAAAGACTCAGCTTAGGGGGCACCTGGGTTCCTCAGTTGGTTAAGCATCTGCCTTCGGCTCAGGTCATGATCCCAGAGTCCTGGGATCGAGCCCTGTGTCAGGCTCAATGCTCAGCAAGGAGCCTGCTTCTCCCTCTCCCACTGCCTGCTGCTCCCCCTGTTTGTGTTCTTTCTCTCTGGAAATAAAATCTTAAAAATATTAAAAAGGGAAATAAAATATCTTCTACTCTGGGGGCAAGTGGATGGCTCAGTCCATTAAACGTCTGCCTTAGGCTCAGGTCATGACCCCAGGGTCCTGGGATCCAGCCCCAGGTTGGGCTCCTTGCTCAGTGGGGAGCCTGCTTCTTGCTCTCCCTCTGCCTGCTGTTTCCCTTGCTTGTGCTCTCTCTCTCTGACAAAAAAAAAAACAAAAAACACACTTCTACTCCATAATGTGTCCAACACTGTTTGACACATGCGGTTTTGTTTTGTATTTATTTATTTAAGAGTTTATTTATTTATTTGAGAGGGCTCACTTGGATGAGCTGGGGGAGGGGCAGAAGGAGAGGGAGAAGCAGGCTCCCCACCGAGCAGAGCCCCACACAGGGCTGCATCCCAGAACTCTGAGATCATGACCTGAGCTGAAGACAGATGCTTAACACACGGAGCCACAGAGGTGCCCCAAATACTGTTTTTTTTGTTTTTAATATTCTATTTATTCGACAGAGAGAAATCACAACTAGGCAGAGAGGCAGGCAGAGAGAGAGGAGGAAGCAGGCTCCCTATGGAGCAGAGAGCCCGATGCGGGGCTCGATCCCAGGACCCTGGGATCATGACCTGAGCCGAAGGCAGAGGCTTTAACCCACTGAGCCACCCAGGCGCCCCTACTGTTTTATTTTAATTCTTACAGTAATTCTTTAATGATAAGAGTTTCTGCCCATTTTACAGATGAAGAAGCTGAGGCTTGGTTAGGAAGCTAACCGGCCTTGACTCACAATATAAGCGGCAGAGAGTGTGTAAGTCCAGGCCCATTTTATGTCAAAGCCCTGGCTCTTCTCAGCATACCGCCTGCCTCTCTTCCAGCCCTGGGTTTTCAGGAATATGTTTCGTATGGGTTTGCGTGTGCTGAAATGTGAAATACGCCAGATTTCAGAAAAGCGAACAATGTGTCATGTAATTTGTACCTTGAGGAGTTATGGGGTATGTCTGTCCCCTTAGTACCTCGCCTCCCTGGGAATACAGTCACTCGTTCAGCAGAGGGCTTTTGCTGGGAAGACAGCAAACAAACTGATGGATGCCCTAAAGGACTCTGACCTCCTTCACTGGAAACACAGCCTGTCAGAGCTCATCGATATCAGCATTGCACAGAAAACAGCAATCTGGAGACTCTATGGCCGCAGGTGGGTCTTCAAGCCAACCTTCCAGGCCACAGGGGCAGGAATCTTTCCAGAGGTGAGCAGAAGCTAGCAAACTGATTCTCTGAAAGGCCAAACGGACAAGTCATTTTCCCCTTTGATGAAAGTTGTTCTTGCAGGGGATTAAAGAAAATGCTTATAGTTTTAAAACATTTTTGTACTTTGCACAGACTTTGTAAAGTTCTTTTTGTGCTCATTCTCATTTGTGCCTCCCAACTGCCCCGTGAGGTAACTGGTGGGTGGGCTCCATTCCAGGATGTGAAAACCAAAGTTCACACATCTGATCTGCCCAAGATCACAGACGTCAGTAGCAAGTGACAGAGCCAAGACTCACACTCAGGTACTGTGACTCCAAGCGCTCTGCCCCTGTGATGAGACCGGACTCTGTCTTCCTGTCCCCGGCAGACGGCCACAGTCACTCGGGTTTCGCTTCCCTGTTAGCTGAGGTGTGTTTTCTGGAGCATCTCCGGCCTCAAGTTTAATTTTCCATTTGGCCTCCTTTAGCTTGGAAGTACCCTTCTGAACCAGGTTTTTAATCCTGGAGCCTGTCCCCACCCCACCTTCTACCTAGACAGTCTATTTCTAGGAACTCAATAATGAAAGGAAGTGCCTACTTGACCAGTCTTGTTTGTGTATACTTGAGATCATTTTTTGGCAGGATGCGCTCTGAGACAGCTGCAGACACTGGCCGCAGCGTACATTGCCAGAGCAGCTGGTGCCAGGATGGCATCAGGTCTGAATTTATCCATGAAAACCGATTAACACACTTGTGACCACAGGGGAATTAGAGGCAGTCAGGGGGTCTGGAGCTTGGAACTCCCAGTTGTGCCATAACCACCCCATGTTTCCTTTGGGGCTACACATGCAGGGTGTGTTTCTGCTTTCCTGTTCCTGAGGGTGGGAGAGCCGGCAGTGGGAGGCAGCCGCTCCCGCTAAGCCAGAGCCTGCAGATGGACTTCCTGTCCTTCCATTTCCACTCAACAGAGTTGTGGGGTGTGGCTGGGGGGCAGCCTGGGTCTCTTGACTGAAGGGAGTTCCTGTCTGTCTCCCCACCCAGCACCATGGCCCTGCAGCAGGCCCAGATGTTGCTGAGCATGAACAGCCTGGAGTCTGTGAATGCGGGTGTGCAGCAGAACAACACGGAGTCATTTGCCGTCGCCCTCTGCCATCTTGCAGAGTTGCACGCGGAGCAGGTAGGCAGGTAGCTGGGCCTGCGCGCTCCGGGAGCGATGGAAGCTCCACCACCTCTCCCCTCTGCTCCTTGAGAAAAGCACGGGATGTGTCTGGGTCAGGCCTGGTTGGATGCAGGGGGCGCTGAAAGGGTGAGATCCCATCGGTGGAAATGGGTGGGGTGTGGAGTCTACACAGTTGTTGAACTTTGCATCTCTTTGCATTGACAAAGGAAATAAGATATCAGCTATTTCTATGTAGCAAATGGAATATAAAAGAGTCTTTGAAATTTCAGATAGTGGAGCTAGGTATGTTCATAGGAGACGGGAAGGCCACACCAGTTAATGTTAAGTCTACAGCACAAGCCTGATTGACTCCAAAAAGGGACAGTGGGAATTGGATGTAATCTCGACTTACAGCCCAAGTCATTTTACATGATTCTCTTTGTAGCGGATTGATTAAAGGGTCTCTCATGCTGCTCTAGGCTTTCTCCTTCCTTTGCTCTAAAATGTCTTCTTTCATGGAAGAGAAGTCAGGGAAGCCTCTTACCCAAGCCCTCTATCTCACTAAACACTGCCTTGGCTATAAGTGCATTTCCTTGATCATACATCTTTTCTCCACTTCTCTCTGCTGTCCCTTACTGTTAGATTATTGTTAGGTTGTATCTTTTTTTCTTTTTTTTAAAGATTTTATTTATTTATTTGCCAGAAAGTAAGAGAGAGAGCAGAAGCAGGGGGAGAGGGAGAAGCAGGCTCCCTGCCCAGCAGGGAGCCTGATGTGGGACTCGATCCCAGGACCCTGAGACCATGAGCCGAGCCAAAGGCAGACATTCAACAGAACGAGCCACCCAGGTGTCAACAGTCAGTATTCCCTAATCTGCGGCCTAAAGATTGTTGGATGGTGTCAACCCCTTCTGGAAGTCTCTAAAGACTTCCCTCCACTAAATGTATTTTAGCATATGACAGTCATTTAGGTATCTGTGGAGACAAAGGGGATGGATGGGGTCTGGCTGGGTCCCGCATGCACCTTCATCAGCTGCCCTCTTCCTGCACCTGGGAGGCATTGCCCACGCTTCCTGACGTCAGAGCAGCAGCCAGCTGCACTTGCTGTTTGCTTTCCCCGAGGAATCTGCACGTTCATCACTTTCTTGGTTTTTTTTCCCCCTCTTAATGGAACCTCTGACATCTCCTCTTCTGCTTTCCTTTTACCATGCTTAAGTGGAGCATTTGGTAATGGATGAGTCAGTGAACCTTCAGTTAGGTGTTTGGTGTGAGCCTTGTGTGACTTTTCTCTCCCCAACAACTTCATTGAGATAAAATTCATATGTGATACAATTCACCCAATTTAAATTTCCCCCTATGGCTTTTTGAAGTCAAACTCTCCCCACTGACCCCAGCCTTAAACTGGATAACTTCCTTTCAAGCTCTGTTTGAGTTATGTAGGGTAGAAATAATATTTTTTTCCTGCTGGACTGAAAAACTGCTTTACAAAAATCTCGGTCGTGGCTCAATGCTCAAGCCTTGAAACTTTCTCTGAGGCCAGTTATTAGAGTTCTGTGATGTTTCCTGGAAGAGATTTTTCCTGCTGTTTGGATTTGGATTAGTATTTGCAGACACAAGTACTAATCCAATACATCTAATACATCTATACAACTAATAAATCTCCCTTATATCCCTGGCTTATGTGAAGAAGCTGCTGACCCCATCATTGCCTGGCTCCAGTGGCCAGGGTATGTTGGGAACCCTTAAGAATTGCACTGCTGGGGCACCTGGGTGGCTCAGTGGGTTTGGCCTCTGCCTTCTGCTCGGGTCATGATCTCGGGGTTCTGGGATCGAGCCCCACATCAGGCTCTCTGCTCCGTGGGGAGCCTGCTTCCCCCTCTCTCTCTGCCTACTTGTGACCTCTCTCTGTCAAATAAATAAATAAAATCTTAAAAAAAAGAATTGCACTGCCAGGAGATAGGCAGTGGCCTCTCTGTTTCAATTTAGTTCCTTCCCCCCTTTCCTCAACCTGCCTTCTTAAGACCTTTCTAGTGCTAGAACATTAACGAGGTAGCTGTACCACATGGCTGATGATTGTCACATTTTTAATTATGCAGGTTAGCCCGGAAATTTAAGCTTGGAAAATTAAGCTTGGCCCGTGGTGGCGAAGGCAGCTTTATCATGTATCTCCATTTGCTCCTTTATTTCCTTTGTGAGTGCTTTGGTTTGCGTTCTGAAATTGATCTCCAAATAAACTGGGTGCTGCACTTTGATGTGGCAGTGACTACGGCATGAGCGAACCTACAAAGAAGCTATAAGGTCTGAATTGCTGTTTCTGACCTTCCTCCTGAAACCCAGAGGGAGCACTAAGACAGCCAGCCCCCTTGTTCTTTTTGTGTAATTCTAGACCATCTGGTATCCTTCCTCTCCCAGCCTCAGGAGGGGCAGGTCACAGTAGGAATGGGGGGATGCAGTGTGTGTCTCTCTACTTGGCCTAAAAGGTTTGACGACCCATCTCCATCCACATGCCCAACTCACTATGGCAGTCATGAGAATAATTGGCAAGATTGGTCATTTAAAAATCATAAGAATAAAAAGATTATTGACCTTTTATTATAATTCATTGTAATTTCCACTTCACTTCAAATAAAAGTTCACTTGTAATCTAATTGAACTTCTATATAGATAGAAGACATTTCACCTAATCAAAGGACTGGGACAAATTGAAAAGCTTTCGGAGTCAAGAAACATTCCAATGACATAAGGGTATGAAATAAAGGCATGAACAAAAAAGGTATTCACATAAAAAAAACAAATGACCCAAATACATGAAAAAATTTTCAATCTAGTCATTAAAGAAATTCAAATTAATACAGTGAAATATTAGTTTCACCAGTCACATAGGCAATCCATAAGTTTTGTGGTGGGAGAAAGGCATAGAGTGCTGGTGTGACAGTTCTTGGCACGCTTCTGGAGGGTAATTTAGTAATTTATATCAGAGGGCTTCGGAATGCCAGCATTCGACCAGCCAGTTTTACTTCAGAAGTCTTATCCTGAGGAAATGACTGGACAGGTGGACAGTGTAAAGCTATATGCACCGAGATATTCAATGTAGCATTCTTAAAATGGACAAAATTAGAAACAACCAAACTATCCCACACTAGGAGGTTATTTTTCTTATTGTTTATATTTATTTTGAAGTTGTTTTCCTAGAGTGAACATGCATTACATGTGTAATTCAAAAAAAATTTTTAAAGAACAAAATATGCTAGAACCTTAAAAAAATGACCCCTCAATGTATGGGAGTCTGTGGCTCGCACCTTCTCAGGTGCAGCACCATGAACAGGTGAATCACAGTGACAGCCTGTGAGTGGTGTGGCAGGTGCGGTTTCTACACAGGTGTGCTCACCAAATCGTGTGTTTCTGCTTAGGGCTGTTTCGCTGCGGCTTCAGAAGTGTTAAAGCACTTGAAGGAACGATTCCCGCCTAACAGTCAGCATGCCCAGGTAATCTGCCTTTTGCATGTCATTGGATTTATTTCCGAAGAGACCGTTTTTACTGTATTGTTGTCAAAGCAGAATATTTTAGGGTCTCCGCTCAGTTTCTTGTGTCTTGATTCCTTTCTTGTGTCCTCTGTGCATAGGTGAGGTGAACATAGGCGCATACCAGACTCTAAGCTCTGTTCAAGAGGACAAAGAAATAAACCCTGATAAAAGATTTAAAGATTTATTTAGGGAACTTTTTTTCCCCTGTCTTTATGGTTTTAGCTAGTATTCCTTATATCTCTAACTGTATGGATCGTCCATGTCTACGGACAGATCAAGAATTAGGTCCCAGGGGCGCCTGGGTGGCTCAGTGGTTTAAGCTGCTGCCTTCAGCTCAGGTCATGATCTCGGGGTCCTGGGATCGAGTCCCGCGTCGGGCTCTCTGCTTGGCGGGGAGTCTGCTTCCTCCTCTCTCTCTCTCTCTCTCTCTGCCTGCCTCTCTCCCTACTTGTGATCTCTATCTGTCAAATAAATAAATAAAATTAAAAAAAAAAAAAAAAGAATTAGGTCCCAGTTTGGTGTTGTGTCCCTTACTTTGCAACTCTAATCTTTTCCTCCCAGAATTAAATGACCTTTTGGGAAAATGTTGTCCCCAGAGGGGATTTAATTTTTTAAAGCCCTCCCAGGCCCCCTGTTCCTTAGGGCACTGTTATCTCTCTCTAATGGGGCTGAGAAAGCTGTTAAACTGTCCTTTCTGACCAAGTATAGCCAGCAATGGATTCGAGAATTTGAAACCATAGGAGACCATGGCCTGGGAATCTCCTACTGCTGGTCCCTGAGGCTGCCACTCCCAGGGGCTGTCGGATAGGCTGTGGGTACCCATCTGCGTGTGAAATGTGCTGGGTCTAATTGCTGCTTTCAGCAGGCTGTGATCTGAACTCAGAGTACCCAGCCGCAAAGGTGGCACACAAACAAAACAGAAGATAGGGGAAAGCAGGTGATGTGGGAAGAAAGAAGTGTGGTTCTGTGGCAGGGCTAATGCGATGGAACAGTTTTGGTTATAGTCCTAGCTGTTTTGTTTTGTTTTGTTTTGTTTTTAATGACAAATTAATTCACAGTTCACAAAAAAAAACATGGCCGATAGATAAATACCAAGATGCTCATCCCGACTGGCAATCAGGGAATACAAGTGAAAACAATAATGAGATATTGCATACCCATCAGATTGGCCAAAGGTAAAACACCTGACAGCGCCAAGTGTTGTGAGGACAGGGAGCCACGTGCTTCTGGGAGGGGAGAACAAATGGGCACGACATTACAATGAAGGCACGTATGTCCTACGACCACGTTCCCACTGCTTACTGTAGACCTGAGACCAACTCTCTTCCCAGGGGAGATGTATGAGAACGTTGGATAACATTCTCTTGTGTTGCTTATTCATGTAATTGGAAACTGTTCACCAGTGCAAAGGGTAAACTAGAGCTACTTGTATGAACACGTATAAGTCCCAGAAAAATGTTGAGCTTAAAAGCACATTGTCAAAGGATACATACGGTAGGACAGTATTTACTTTATACAAAATTTTAAAATGTACGACATTGCTCTCTGGGCTTAGACCTATTTGTGGTGACAGAGCTAAATGCACCAAGAAGGCTGGAACCATCCGTAAATACCAGACCTGTTAGGGTGCCTCCTTCAGGAAGGTGGTGAACAGGACTGAAATAAGCCAGCACCCCAAGTACACTTGCTTCTTCGGTGGCAAAATCAAGATGAAAAGACTGGGGGCGCCTGAGTGGCTCAGTCGTTAAGTGGCTGCCTTCGGCTCAGGTCATGATCCCAGAGTCCTGGGATCGAGCCCCGCATCGGGCTCTCTGCTCGGCGGGGAGCCTGCTTCCTCCTCTCTCTCTGCCTGCCTCCCTGCCTACTTGTGATCTCTCTCTGTCAAATAAATAAATAAAATCTTAAAAAAAAAAAATGAAAAGACTGAGCTGCGGGGATCTGACTCTGACGTTCCTACATGAAAACCACAGCCTGGGGCGGGGTGGGGGTGACCTGGACCTACAGCACCACTTCTGAAGGAATTGAAAGTGAAAGACTGGGTAGAAGCTCTACCATTTAAAACACTGCTAGCCTATAATAAATGGTTCATTTATGTAACAAAATGACTTTGGCTTGTTGTAAATTAATTAATTAACTGATTAACTTTTTGAAGATTTTATTTATTTATTTGACAGAGAGAAAGAAAGCACAAGCAAGGGGAGCAGCAGGCAGAGGGAGAGGGAGAAGCAGTCTCCCCGCAGAGCAGGGGGAGCCCGATGTGGGACTCAATTCCAGAACCCCAGGATGATGACTTGAGCCAAAGGCGGTCGCTTAACCATCTGAGCCACCCAGGCGCCCCTTGTTGTAAATTCATTAACATTCTGTTGCATTGCATTGACTTATCTTTCTCAAAAGCTTGGAAATCACAAATCCTTCTAATTTTTTTTTTTTAAGATTTTATTTATTTGTTTAACAGACAAAGATCACAAGTAGGCAGAGAGGCAGGCAGAGAGAGGAGGAAGCAGGCTCCCCGTGGAGCAGAGAACCCAATGCGGGGCTGTATCCCAGGACCCTGGGATCATGACCTGAGCTGAAGGCAGAGGCTTTAACCCACTGAGCCACCCAGGCGCCCCAAATCCTTCTAATTTTTAATTGGAAAAAAATCATACAGGATCATACTACATATTAAGGGTAAGAATATATGCCGTAAAAGTATAAAAACATGAATGGGAGTTATAAACATTAAATCAGTTACTTTGGACAAAGATAGAGGGGAATGGAATTTGCAAAGAACTAAAGTAGTGCGTGATACTGTCTGAGGCAAATAAAGCAAAATTGTTAAGATTTGACGAAGTTGGTGGTTGGCAGACATGTTTTTTATTATTCGTGCTTTTTCACATCCTTGAAATATTTATAAAAAATTTTTTAAGTCTCAAAAAAATGTGTATGAATTGTAAGGATATTTGCTAATAAGCAAGCTGAAATATTTATATATTTCTGTTGAATAATGAGGTGAACACTTGCCATTTTGTTCTTAATTTTTTTTTCTTATTAGTTATGGATGCTGTGTGATCAAAAAATACAATTTGACAGAGCAATGAATGATGGCAAATACCACTTGGCTGATTCACTTGTTACAGGAATCACAGCTCTTAATAGCATAGAGGGTGTATACAGGTAAGAGACTTTGAAAACTCCAACCCCAGGATGAAGTAATTCTCAAATGCCTTTATTCTTATTTGTTTAATTAAAATTAATTTATTAGGTGAACCATAAGAGACTATGGACTCTGAAAAACAACCTGAGGGTTTTGAAGGGGTGGGGGTGGGAGGTTGGGGGAACCAGGTGGTGGGTAATAGGGAGGGCACGTATTGCATGGAGCACTGGGTATTGTACAAAAACAATGAATACTGTTACGCTGAAAAAATAAATAAATAAATTTTTTAAAAAAGGTAGTAACATACATGCCAAATGCTTACTTCAGGCAAAATAATAAGAGCACCTTTCCTGTTATTGTTGTTGATCATCATCATTTCACTTTGTTCCTTTTCTAAAATTTCTACAATGACTGTGTACTAAAATCTTTTAGTCATCAGATGCCACTAAAGGATGGTGATACTCTTTATTTAAATACCTTTGTTTCTTAAGTTTTTGTATTGGATGTTGTAATAATCATCTCAACTGTAGAAATGAATCTTGACACAAGCCAACTGAACAGTTTTATAGGACTTTTGACTACACGTGCAAGGTTAAGGACCAAAGTCCAGACTGGTATTCTGAAAATAGACAGGCTTTTATCCACACCAATTATTTTCAGAGAAATTTGAGATTAATCTTTTTATAATAGATCTTTTAAATCTCTTTTAAAATGGCACTGTCCTTTAAAGGACAGTGTTAAGATGACAACAAGATTAGGTTGTATTTGAAACTCAAGAATGGAAGAGAGTTTTATGATAGTTATTTGGTACATATTCATATTTACATATTTTTTTTTAATTCATGAAGGATTTTTTCTCTGTACTTCTTATCAGCATTGTACGTTCTGTGGACAAATACAAGCAAATGTAGATAAATGTTTTATAAAAAATAATTCCTTGAACCTCTTTTCCCAACTCCTATATAGTTGTGGTCATTCTATTTATTTATTTATTTATTTATTTATTTATTTATTTTATTTATTTTTTTTTTTTTAAAGATTTTATTTATTTATTTGACAGATAGAGATCACAAGTAGGCAGAGAGGCAGGCAGAGAGAGAGAGAGGAGGAAGCAGGCTCCCTGCCAAGCAGAGAGCCCGATGCGGGGCTCGATCCCAGGACCCTGGGATCATGACCTGAGCGAAAGGCAGAGGCTTTAACCCACTGAGCCACCCAGGCGCCCCTGGTCATTCTATTTAAAAGAAAAGGATAATTTGTTTTCTCATCTTTTTCTTTATATTTTTTTCCCTGAAAACATTATCAAATGTTATCTTCATTATTTAGACATGCTTCATTTGTTCTGCTGGGAGTTTTATACTTAAAATTATATTTTAAAACCCTCTGTATAATTTTTGATTGGCATGTAGATACCAGGAGGCTTTTCTTGTAATTCACATCTTCTGCTGTGTTGTGTTTGTATTCCTTACATCTACTGTGTTGTAAACACAATAAGTGTAAAGCAGGGTTTTTAACCTGACTTAAACTGGTGGGCTTTAAGTGTGCTCTAAACTCTGTATTATACATAAACATGATTCTGTAAAAAAAAAAAAAAAATTAATTTATTAACTTTAGCTTAGGAAAAGACTTCTTACATATTTATTACCAATTTGTTCTGGGAAATTAGAAAATACAGATGAGTAAAATGGACAAAATAAGTATCACCCCAAGATAATCACTAACATGCTGATGGTTTCAGACTTTTGTGTTCTTGCGTGTGTGTGTGGGGTGGGGTAGGTGTATACACATGTACTTACACACACACACTTCTTTTCCTCTTTTCACAAAAATTGTATCAGACACAGTTCTTCCTCCTGGGAGGTTCACAGTCTAATTGAGGAAATAAAGACTCCAGCCCTGAAGGGGGCTCGACTTGCAAAACATCAGCATCACCATTTGTGTTTATTTTGTTTCTGTGTCAGGAAAGCAATTGTACTACAAGCTCAGAACCAAATGTCAGAGGCGCACAAGCTTTTACAAAAATTGTTGATTCATTGTCAGAAAATCAGGAACACAGAAATGGTGATCAGGTAAGGGAGGTCTCTCGAGCCCCTGCTGTAGGTGGTCCTTTGTGTCGGCCATTCTCATCTCGTGTCTTCCTCTTTGCGGGCAGCGTCCTGCTGTCTGTGGCAGAGCTGTACTGGCGATCTTCCTCCCCCACCATCGCGCTGCCCGTGCTCCTGCAGGCTCTGGCCCTCTCCAAGGAGTACCGGTTACAGTACTTGGCCTCAGAAACGGTGCTGAACTTGGCTTTTGCTCAGGTAAGCTGATCTCTGTTTTTATAGCACATATTTGTGCTCAAGAACTGGTGAGTCTGTTATTACTTTACTGTTTTGGAAAGGATAATAGTGAGCTTTGACTTCTTCTTAATATGGAAGTCTGGGAATGTAGTCTCATTGTCAAGCCCTCCATGGGAGTCTGAAGCTGCGAACTCCATGCAAGCTGACCCCTCCCAGCGGCACTGGTGGTGCCGAGCTGTGTATTTAAGAAAGGGGGTGCACCTCTTCTTTGGGGACACTCGTATCATATTAATGATTAGCTGGCCCAAAGCTATGCTTGGTTAATAAGAGGATAAAGAAATGAGGAAGTTGTGTGTTCATTGAAAGCTTTTGGAAATTAAATTGTATTTTATGTTTATTTTTTGTCTCCCTCTGAGGAATGTAAAGGCTGTGAGAAAAGGGCCTTTGTTTTCTCCCTGCTGTGTCTTCTGGTACATAGTAAAATGTACACATAGTAGGTTTTTAGTAAATATTTAGT
The DNA here is from genome assembly GCF_922984935.1 of Meles meles. Lineage (NCBI taxonomy): Eukaryota > Metazoa > Chordata > Mammalia > Carnivora > Mustelidae > Meles > Meles meles. The sequence goes on along the minus strand of NC_060077.1, from coordinate 13,189,222 downwards.
GAGTGAATGCATTTTGAACTCACTGGCACTAGAGGCATTTACTAAAGCAGAGATTCCCCAAACTATGCATTAAAATCAATTGGGAAGATTTAAAAAATATCTACATATTTGGCCTTGCCACAAACGCATGCAGTCAGAATCTGTATGGAAGCAGCACAGAAATCTAATGTTTTCCTTTCTAGCTTCTCTAGTGATCTTTTTTCTTTTTTTTAAAGATTTTATTTATTTATTTATTTGACAGAGATAGAGGACAAGCAGGGGGAGTGGGATAGGGAGAAGCAGGCTCCGTGCTGAGCAGAGAGCCCATTGCGGGGCTCGATCCCAGGACTCTGGGATCATGACCTGAGCGGAAGGCAGAGGCCTTAACCCACTGGGTCACCCAGGCGTCCCATCTTTTCCCTTTCTTGATCATGACCTTTGATGCACTGAAGTTTTTAATGTCTATGAAATCCATTTCATCCTTTTTTTCTTTTGTAGCTTATGCTTTTGGTATTCTACTTAAGAAACTGTTGCTTAAATCCAAGTTCATGAAGATTTATACCTATATTTCCTTCTAAGGATCTTAATAGTCTTGGGTCTTACATTTAGGTCTTTGATCCTTTTTTTTTTTTTTAATATTTTATTTATTTGACAGAGAGAAATCACAACTAGGCAGAGAGGCAGGCAGAGAGAGAGGAGGAAGCAGGCTCCCTGCGGAGCAGAGAGCCCGATGTGGGGCTCGATCCCAGGACCCTGAGATCAGCGACCTGAGCCGAAGGCAGAGGCTTTAACCCACTGAGCCACCCAGGCGCCCCTGTCTTTGATCCATTTTGAGTTAATTTTTGTATATGGTGTGAGGGGGAGTCCAGCTTTATTTCACGTATGGATATCCCCGTGTCCTAGCACCACTTGTTGAAAAGGCTGTTCTTTTCCCATTGAATGGTCTTGGTACCTTGTCAAAAATATTGATCATGGACATTGAGTTTATTTCTGCATTCGCAATTCTATTCCATTGTTCTATATTCTGTCTTTATGCCTATACTGTTTTGATTACTGTACTTCGTATTAAATTTAAAATCAGGAAGTAAGAGGGGCTTGTGGATGGTGTAGTTGGTTTCTGTTCAGGGGGTGATCTTGGTGTTGTGAGATAGAGCCCTGCATTGAGACTTTCCCTTCCTCCCCACCTCCCTCTCATGCTTTCTCTCTCCTTCTCTAAAGTTAATCAATCAATCAAATCAAGAAGTAAGAGGCCTCCAGCTTTGTTCTTTTTCAAAATTATTTTAGCTACTGTTGTTCCTTTGCAATTCCCTATGAATTTTAGAATAGCTTGTCCATTTCAGCAAAAATGGCATTTGGAATTTTGATAAAGATTGCGTTAAAAAAAAAAAAAAAAAAAAAGATTGCGTTAAATCTGTATATGCATTTGGAGAGTGTTGCCATCTTCACAATCCATTAACAGGATATCTTTTAGGGGCACCTGGGTGGCTCAGTGAGTTAAAGCCTCTGCCTTTGACTCAGGTCATGATCCCAGTGTCCTGGGATCCAGCCCCACAATGGGCTCTCTGCTCAGCGGGGAGCCTGCTTCCCCTTCTCTCTCTCTGCCAGCCTCTCTGCCTACTTGTGATCTCTGTCAAGTAAATAAATAAAATCTTTTAAAAAACAAACAAACAGGGGGCGCCTGGGTGGTTCAGTGGGTTAAGCCTCTGCCTTCGGCTCATGTCATGATCTCAGGGTCCTGGGATCTAGCCCCACATCGGGCTCTCTGCTCAGCAGGGAGCTTGCTTCCCTTCCTCTCTCTCTGCCTGCCTCTATGCCTGCTTGTGATCTCTGTCAAATAAATAAATAAAAAATCTTTAAAAAAAAAAAACCAAACAGGATATCTTTTATTTAGATCTTCTGTAATTTCTTTAACAGTGTCCTCTAATTTTCAGTGCACAATTCTTAGAATTTCTTAGTTAAACTTACTTCTAAGTATTTTATTCTTTTTGATGCTATCATAAATGGTATTTATAAAACTAATTTCATAGGGCCTGGGTGTCTCAGTTGGTTTAGTGTTTGACTCTTGGTTTCAGCTAAGGTAATGATTTTGGGGTCTGGGAACTGGGCCCTGTGTTGGGCTCTGTGCTCAGCGCAGAGTCTGCTTGTTTCTCTCCCTTTGCTCCTTCCTTGTCTGAATAAATAAAATATTTTTTAAAACTTATAAAAATTTAATTTCATGTTTGGATTGTTTATTGCTAATATATATTGATCTTATATCCTGCAACTTTGCTAAACTTGTTTAATACCTGTTACAGGGGGGCGCCTGGGTGGCTCAGTGGATTAAGCCGCTGCCTTCGGCTCAGGTCATGATCTCAGGGTCCTGGGATCGAGCCCCGCATCGGGCTCTCTGCTCCGCAGGGAGCCTGCTTCCTCCTCTCTCTCTGCCTGCCTCTCTGCCTACTTGTGATCTCTCTCTGTCAAATAAATAAATAAAATCTTTAAAAAAAAAAAAAAATACCTGTTACAGGTTTTTAAGAATTCCTTGGAGTTTTCTATGTATAAGATCAGCTCATCTGCAAATACAGAGAGTGAATGTCTTTCATTTCTTGTTCTTGCCTAATTGTCCTGTGCAGAACTTCCAGATCAGTGCTGAATAGAAGTGGCAAGAGTTTATATCCTGTTTTTGCTCCTGATCTTAGGGGGGTGATTTTAGTCTTTCATTGTTAAACATGGTGTTAGCTGTGGGTTTTTCACTGTGCATCAGAATTAGGTTGAGGAAGTTCCCTTCTACTCCTGAATGGTGTTGGGTTTTTGTGAAATGTTTTTTGTTTCCTTTTTTTTTTCTTCAAGATTTTATTTATTTGTCAGAGAGCGAGAGAGCGCATGCGCACAAACGGGGGAAAGGCAGGCAGAGGGAGAAGCAGGCTTCCCGGGATTATGACCTGAACCAAACGCAGATTTAACCGACTGAGTCACCCAGGTGTCCCTGTTTTTTCTTTTTCAATTGAATAGATTGTGTTTTTCCCCCTCTTTGTTCTATTTTTTTTTAAAGATTTTATTTATTTATTTGACAGAGATCACAAGTAGGCAGAGAGGTAGGCAGAGAGAGGGGGGGAAGCAGGCTCCCTGCTGAGCAGAGAGCCCCATGTGGGGCTTGATCCCAGGACCCTGAGATCATGACCTGAGCCCAAGGCAGAGGCTTAACCCACTGAGCCACCCAGGCGCCCCTATTCTATTTTTTTTTTTTTTTAAGATTTTATTTATTACTTGACAGAGGGAGACAAAGCGAGAGAGGAAGCACAAGCGGGGGAGTGGGAGAGGGAGCGCAGGCTTCCCGCTGAATCAGGGAACCTGATGCTTGATCCTAGGACCCTGGGATCATGACCTGAGCCAAAAGCAGACACTTAACGACTGAGCCACCCAGGTTCCCCTCCCCTTTATTCTATTAATATAGTGATTTACATTGATTTTTGCATATTGACCTACTGTTGCATTCTTGGGATAAGTCATACTTGATTATGCTGTATGATCCTTTTAATAAGCTGTTGGATTTGGTTTCCTAGCATTTTGCATCTGTATTCATAAGGCATATTTGTTTGTAGTTTTCTTGTGATATCTTCATCTTGCTTTGATATTAGGGTAATAGTGGCCTCATAAAGTGAGTTAAGAAATGTTTCCTCCTCTTCTATTTTTGAGAAGAATAAGGATTGGTGTTAATTCTTCTTTAAATGTTTGATAGAATTTGCCGTTGAAGCCATGTGGTCCTGGTCTCTTCTTTTTTTGAAGTTTTTTTGGTTGTCGATTCATTTTCTTTACTTGTTATGGGTCCATTCAGATTGTTTTTTTAAGTAGGCACCCAATGCAGCACTTGAACTCAGGACCCTGAGATCAAGACCTGCACTGAGACCAAGAGTCAGACGCTCAACCAACTGAGCCACCCAGGTGCCCCCCATTCAGATTTTCTATTTCTTGTTGAGTCAATTGGTAATTTGTATCTTTCTAGAAATTTGTTCGTTATATCTAATTTATCTAATTTGTTGGCATACAGTTGTTCATAGTATTCTATAATCCTCTTTATTTCTGTAAGGTTGTTGGCTAACTCCCTGCTTTCATTCTTGATTTTTGTCATTTGAGTCTTCTCTCTTATTTTTTCAGTTAGTCTAGCTAACAGTTTGTTAATTTTCTTGATCTTTTCCAAGAACCAGCTTTTGGTTTATTGATCCTGTTGTTTTTCTTTTCTCTGTTTTGTTCATTTTTTTTCATTCTTTTTTAATATGTCATCATTTTTTCTTTTTTAAAATTTATTTTTAAAATTTAAATTCAATTAATTAACATATAATATATTATTAGTTTCAGAGGTAGAGGTCAGTGATTCATCAGTCTAATATAATACCCAGTGCTCATTATATCACATACCCTCTTTAATGTCCATCATCTAGCTCCCTCACCCCCTGTTTTGTTCATTTTCACTCTAATCTTTATTATTTCTCTGGCTCTGTTAGCTTTGGATGTAGTTTGATCTTTTTTTTTTTTTAAGATTTTATTTATTTGAGAGAGAGAGAGAGGAGAGAGAGTGAACGAGGAGGGCAGAGAAGGGAGGGGGAGAAGGAGAGGCAGACTCTCCATTGTGGGGCTCGATCCCAGGACCCTGGGATCATGACCTGAGCTGAAGGCAGACACTTAACTGACTGGGCCACCCAGGCACTCCTTTTTTTTTTTTTTAGTTTCTTAAGGTGGAAGTTCAACTTACTGATTTGAGATCTTTTTTCTTTTTTAATTTGTGCCTTTACAGCTATAACTTTTCTTCTGAGTACTACGTCCTGTAAGTTTCTGTGTATTGTATGTGTCTTTATCTCAAAGTATTTTCTAATTTCCTTTGTGATTTCTTCTTTTACTTACTGTTTACTTAAAGGTGTGTTGTTGAATTTCTGTATATTTATGAATCATCTAGATTGCCTTCTATTATTGATTTCTAATTTTATTTCATGTGATCAGAGAAGATACTTAGTATGATTTCAGTCTTTTAAAATTTAGAGTGTTATTTTGGGACCTAACACATGATCTATCTGGAAGGTGTTCCATGTGCACTTGAGAAGAATGTGCATTCTGCTGTTGTTGGGTAGAGTGTGCTCCCAAACTGGTGACTGTTACAGCTCGTCAGTTTATAGTGTTCAGGTCCATTTCCTTGCTGATCTTCTGTCTGGTTGTTCTCTCCCTTAGTGAAAGTGGAGTACTGGAACTATTATTGTTAAACTCTCTAATTTTTCCTTCAGTTCTATGAGTTTTTGCTTTATATATTTTGGGTTTCCATTGTTTGGTGTATATGTGGTTATAATTGTATCTTCTTGATAAATTGACCCATTATCAGTGTGTCATGTCTTTTAGCTTTGTAACAGTTTTTTTTTTTTTTTAAAGATTTTATTTATTTATTTTAGAGAGAGTGCAAAGGCACAAGCAGGGAGGAGTAGAGGGGGACAGAGAAAGAATCTGAAGCAGACTCTGCACTGAGCTTGGAGCCCAATATGGGGCTTGATCCCACAACTGTGAGATCATGACCTGAGCCAAAACCAAGAGTCAGATGCTTAACCAATTGAGCCACCCAGGTGCCCCTTTTGTAACAGTTTTTGATTTAAAGTCTATTTTATCTGATATAAGAATAGTCACTCCAGCTCTCTTTTGGTTACTGTGTGCATGGAATATCTTTTCTTTGTCCTTTTACTTTCAGCCCATTTGTGTCTTTAACCAGAGTATCCTTGTAGATAACATATAGTTAGATCATGTTTTTTTCAAATCTATTGTGCTAATCTCTGCCTTGTAATTGAAGAATTTAATTCATTTATATTTAATTTAATTATGGATTTGAAAGACTTCTGTTTTGTTCTTTTTTTTATATGTCTTACATCTTTTTTGTTCATCAGTTCCTCCACTACTATTTCTTTTGTAGTAAATGGATGTTTCTTGGTTTATTTTACTATATACTTTTGAGTTATTTTCTTAGTGGTTCCCCTTCTTTGAATGATTCTTACACAGCAAGGATGATGTTCTGACCCTTTGGAATCACCAATCTAAAGGATATTGATTCTGAATCTTTTTGTAAAGGCAAAAACCTTTCTATAGTGTGAATAACTCCTACCTATTGTAGCCATCATAATATGAAATCAGATTGACACACATTGTTTTCTAGGAGTGTGGTGCGTATTAAATGTTGTACATGTCAAGGAGAGCATAAGCCAGACATGGCCCTTCAGGAGAGAAGAGCCAGAAATGAAACCTTTTCTGTTATGGTCAGTGGGTGTGGATTTGTACAGTACCACAGTTTTTCTTTTTCAGCTCATTCTTGGAATCCCAGAACAGGCCTTAAGTCTTCTCCACATGGCCATTGAGCCCATCCTGGCTGACGGGGCAGTGCTGGACAAAGGCCGTGCCATGTTCTTGGTGGCCAAGTGCCAGGTGGCTTCAGCAGCTTCTTATGATCCACTGAAGAAAGCAGAAGGTAGGGAGCCACTCAGAGATTGCTAGGCAAAACCAACATGGAAAAAAAATAAATAAATTTAGGACCCAGAAGAAGAAAGACATTAAATTTGGGACAGTATTTAAGTTCTCAAATATATGTTAAAATTTCATGCTGTATTTAAAGTACTTTGCCATGTTTGCTTGGCATGAAATTGAAGGGCAAGTGAATCATTATTTTACCCAAAGACCTTTTTAAAAACCTCACCCTAGTGTATTTTTTTTTCTTCTTGAAGAGTAGAATTACAAAACTATCTGGTACATGTTAAATCAATAAAAGTAGATATTAAGGTGTTTTTTTTTTAAGATTTTATTTATTTATTTGACAGAGATCACAAGTAGGCAGAGAGTCAGGTAGAGAGAGAAGAGGAAGCAGGCTCCCCGCTGAGCAGAGAGCCCGATTCGGGGCTTGATCCCAGGACCCTGAGATCATGACCTGACCTGAAGGCAGAGGCTTTAACCCACTGAGCCACCCAGGAGCCCAGATGTTACGTTTTGAAAATGATGTGTGGACTGTTGAGTTAAACATGCGTGGTGTTTTCCCACTTTCCCTCAGCTCTGGAGGCAGCCATCGAGAATCTCAATGAAGCCAAGAACTATTTCGCAAAGGTCGACTGCAAAGAGCAAATCAGAGATGTTGTTTACTTCCAGGCCAGACTCTACCACACACTGGGAAAGACCCAGGAGAGGAACCGGTGTGCGATGCTCTTCCGGCAGCTGCATCAGGAGCTGCCCTCTCACGGGGTGCCCTTGATAAATCATCTCTAGTGAGAGCGTCCCTGCCGAGCCGCCATACGGGCTAGAAGATTTTGGACTTGTTTACATCCCCTCCCTCCATGTAGATGATGTACTTGATGTCTGTCTGATCAATAAACTGCATTCTGTTTAGTTTTATTTTGTTGCTAGAGTATATGTATTTGTTTTTTCCCTCCTTTTTTTTTCTTCAGGTTTTTATTTAGGGGCACCTGGATGGCGCAGTTGGTTAAGCGTCTGCCTTTGGGTCAGGTCATGATCCCAGAGTCCTAGGATAGAGCCCCACATCGGGCTTCCAGCTTCTCCCTCTTCCTCTCCCCTTGCTTGTGCATTCTCTCTCGCACACTCTCTCTCTGTCAAATAAATAAATGAAATCTTGACAGAGAGAGTGAGCAAGAGAGAGACAACACAAGTGGGGAGGGGAGAGGCAGACTCCCCACTGAGCAGGGAGCCCGACATGGGACTTCATCCCAGGATTTCGGGATCATGATGCAAGCCAAAGGCAGACGCTTAACCAACTGAGCCACCCAGCAGCCCCACCCTTCTCTTTTTGATAGCAAAAGATACCAACTGTTTTTGATAAACAGCTGTTTCATTATTAAGTTAGTGCAAATGTTATGGATGGTGTTCTCTCTGAGCAAAGCTGCCAATGTCTTATTAGAATCTGTGCGTACTCGCCATCATCACATGAATTCATTTAGCATCGGTGCTCAGACATGAGCTCTTTTGGGTATTGGTAGATCTCTCTAGGGGGTCAGTACAAACAAATATATATATATATATATATACACACACATATATTTGTTTATTTGACAGAGAGAGAGCACAAGCAGGGGGAAAGGAAGAGGGGGAAGCAGGGAGATGCAGGGCTCGATCTGGAACCCTGGGATCATGACCTCAGCCGAAGGCAGACACTTAACTGACTGACCCACCCAGGCACCCTAAAAAGAAAAGATCTTTTTATGGTTTTTGGACCAATGACAAGAAACCTGTTTCAGTCACTTTCTGGGTATTTGGTTTTTTGTATCTTCTGCATGAGTATATTTCTTCTCTCTTTATATAGGAGGTGATGATAAGTCTAAGAATTCATCATAAATAAGGTGATTATAAATTGAGAAAGAGTCTGAAGCTCAGAGGTCTGTGGGTGCTATCACTCAAATATAGAATGTATCTCATTTACATTACAAACCTGCAGTTAAGCAGAACCAGTAACTGCTTTGTCTGTGAATTTATCTTACCCCTCGGTGTTTGTTCACAGGAAAGTCACCGCGTTTCAAGTCCAAAACAGCAACAAGGAACCAACCAAATTCTACGGTTTCTATCATTGGCTCTTTCTCTGTTAAATTTAAACCTTCTTATGGGAAATAATTTATCTCTAGAGCTCTTTGAAACAGTGTAAAACAACTCCCACTCATGGGGTGCATTTGTTGGCTAAAGACAGCTGCTCTGGAAACAAGAGGCTCGGTGTAGAGACAGAGACAGTAATTGGTGTGTTGATGTTAAAAAGTCTTAAATTTGAAAGGTTATATATGTAGATGGCAAAAATTAAATATTTTCTTTTTTTTTCCCTAGATTTTATTTATTTATTTGACAGAGCGAGAGAGCGATCACAAGGAGGCAGAGAGGCAGGCAGAGAGAGGCACGGAAGCAGGATCCTAGAACCCTGGGATCACGACCTGAGCCAAAGACAGGCTTTAACCCACTGAGCCACCCAGGCGCCCCTTTCAGTTTGTTTTTATTCCAAATATATTCTCTCAACTGATACATTTTTGTCCATGTATTTAGTCTAAGAAGTGATCCTAATCATTCTGCCTCAGCAGAAGAAGGTCAAAGAGGTGGGGCAAGGTTGCTCAGCCGACCCCTCACGTATCAACATTGAAAACCAGAAATCAGGGGCGCCTGGGTGGCTCAGTGGGTTAAACCTCTGCCTTCGGCTCAGGTCATGATCTCAGGGTCCTGGGATCAAGCCCCGCATCGGGCTCCCTGCATAGCAGGGAGCCTGCATTCTCCTCTCTCTCTGCCTGCCTCTCTGCCTACTTGTGATCTCTCTGTCAAATAAATAAATAAAATCTTTAAAAAAAAAAGAAAAAAAGAAAAAACCAGAAATCAGACCTGACTGGGACCATCTACATAATGTGTAGGGCCAGCGCCAAGTAAAAATACAAAACCTGTATTAAACAGAGCATTAAACCAAGGAAAGGGCACAATTTACACACCCGTGAAGCTAGCCTGCCTGGTCCTGCTCCCAGCCTGCACACTCACCCTTGCAGAACTGAATCCAAAGCTAATATAGTCTGTGGCCTGCTGCCATCTGTGACTTAGATTTGTTGGCTGAGGCCCCTCTCCTCCAGGAAGGAGTAAGGGTTAAATGGAAAGTTGGAAGCATCAGAATGAACCACACACACACCCACCCTGCCCTGAACTGTCTGGGTTATAGCTAATTGGCTTTTTTCCTGGTGGAGCATCTGGGGAGGAAAGATTCAGAATGATGTAATTATGGATGGTTTAACATGGAAGTGTAACTAAATGATGCTTTGGGTAAATGGGGAAAGGGTTTGGTGAGGAAGGAATTGAGGCTGTATTGCCAGTGGGCATTCGGGTCTCTATCAGAGACCTTACCCAGAAGAAAGTTGTGGTGACCCAAGCCAGTGACTCAGCATGGTGGGAGCTCGACCAGCAGATTTAGCAATGAGTGTTTCCAGCCCCGCAGCAGGTGGGTACAAATATTTTAATACAGAGTGCCATGTTGCAATTTATGTATATTGATGCATTTAATCTTTACAACAATCCTAAAATGTAGGCAATTGCATTTTTGTACAAGATTTTATTATTTATTTGAGAGACAGAGAGCACATGAGCAGGGATGGGGGGAGAGGGGCAGAGGGAGAGGGAGAAGGAGGTTCTCCACTGAAGAGGGAGCCCTATGCAGGGCTCATTCCCGGGACCCTGTGATCATGGCCTGAGCTGAAGGCAGACACTTAACCGACTGAGTTACCCAGGCGCCCCAGTAGGCAATAGCATTCATCCCATTTAACAGATGTAGAAACTGAGGCATAAAGAGGTTAATTCACTCACCCAAGGTCACACAGCTGGTAGGTTGCAGAGATGGGATTCCAATCCAGTTTCTACATTACCCCCAGAGCTCCCTGTTTCCGGAGTTTTGTTTTTTTTTTTTTCCTTAAGGTTTTATTTATTTGACAGAGATCACAAGTAGGCAGAGAGTCAGACGGGGCGGGGGGTGGGGGTGGGAAAGCAGGCCCCCCGCTGAGCAGAGAGCCCGAAGCGGGGCCTGATCCCAGGACCCTAGAATCGTGACCTGAGCTGAAGGCAGAGGCTTTAACCCACTGAGCCACCCAGGCGCCCCGTTTCCGGAGTTTTGAGAAGCACTGTAATATTTTTGTGAACATTCTTTTCTAGTTTGTTGGACACATAACTGGTAATACCAGGCATCATTTATCTAGTGCCCAGTACAGACCACTGTGCTAGGTACTTCCACCCATACCATCTCTAATGCTTATAAACCAAATACTATTTTACAGTTGAGGGAACAGCCTCAGAGATTTGGCCTGACCCAGCCCCTTCACTAGGAAGGATCTGTGGGGATTCCATCCCGGGGTGACAGGCTTCTCAGTCTTGTCACTGGAGCATCTTCGTGTTGACCTACATGCCTTGAATACTCCTACTTGTTGAGAGTGTTTTGTATTTTGCCCCGATATTTTTGGTGCTTACACTGATTTTTTCTTTCTCATAGTATATCTAAGACAAATGAAGAGCTACTTCATCTATGTCCCCACTGACTTCTCTTTTATGCTGTTGTTTATGTTTAGGACTAACAAACATTTTAATCTCAATCACAACGCCCATTGAAGGGAAACTTCTCAGGCTCTCTCTCTCTCTCTCTCTCTTTTTTTTTTTTTTTTTTGACCAGTGTTTCTCCACTTTCCTGTGGAATGGGGAGGAATTCAATTAATACAGTATATCAGTGTGATTAATCCTGCTGTCTCTACCTGGATGTTTGAGGTCTGGGAGGTGGAATATTCCAGTGAACACCATGAGTAGAACACAGAACAGTTCCCAGAGGAAAAGACAAAGCCTTGGCAGGAGCTTATGATGCTGTCTTAGGGGGTAAGATAATTCTTTAGTCTTAGTTTTCAGCCCCTCCCTTGTACTGTCCCAAGTTTTCTTTTTTTTTTTTTTTTAAGATTTTATTTATTTATTTGACAGAGAGATCACAAGTAGACAGAGAGGCAGGCAGAGAGAGAGGGGAAAGCAGGCTCCCCGCCGAGCAGAGAGCCCGATGCGGGACTCGATCCCAGGACCCCGAGATCATGACCTGGGCCGTAAGCAGCGGCTTAACCCACTGAGCCACCCAGGCGCCCCTGTCCCAAGTTTTCTTAAAAATAAGATTCAGATGCTTTGTTTACTTACTTTCTTGGCAATCTGGGTTGTCAAGACAACAAGATCGGTTTGCCTAGAACAGGTTTTTCTAGTGTTCTTAGAGGAGAAAACCCAAAAAGCAAAGCCAATTTTTATTTTCCTATCTCTAAGAAGAAAATGGTTTTCTTCAGTGGGATGATTCCTATCATAAGGAGGGACAAATGTCAAAGAAAGGCAATTATGATGTCCTCTGCTTTGGTTAATTCACTTTAATAAGAAAGGCACATAATCAATGGGATTTTTAGTTTTGTACTAAGTATGTATACATATATATTTTAAATATTTTATTTATTTATTCGACAGACAGAGATCACAAGTAGGCAGAGAGGCAGGCAGAGAGAGAGGAGGAAGCTCTCTCCGCCAAGCAGAGAGCCCGATGTGGGGCTCGATCCCAGGACTCTGGGATCATGACCCGAGCGACTCTGGGATCCTGACCCGAGCCGAAGGCAGAGGCTTTAGCCCACTGAGCCACCCAGGCGCCCCCTATTTTAAAGATTTTTAAAATTTATTTGACAGAGACACAGAGAGAGGGAATGCAAACAGGGGAAGTGGGAGAGGGAGAAGCAGGCTTCCTGCTGAGCAGGGAGCCCGATGCAGGGCTCGATCCCAGGGTCCTGGGTCCCAGGGTCCTGGGATCATGACCTGAGCCAAAGGCAGATGCTGAACAACTGAGCCACCCAGGTGCCCCAACTGTACTAAGTATATTAATAGTACTTCTGGGGCGCCTGGGTAGCTCAGTGGGTTAAGCCACTGCCTTCGGCTCAGGTCATGATCTCAGGGTCCTGGGATCGACTCCCGCATCTGTTCAGCGATGAGCCTGCTTCCCTCTCTCTCTCTCTCTCTGCCTGCCTCTCTGCCTAGTTGTGATTTCTCTCTATCAAATAAATAAATAAAATCTTTAAAAAAAATAGTACTTCTGAGCACTTGTGTGTCACATACTGAGCTATTAACTTTACACACATTTTTTTTAAGGGAGAGTTTTTAAAATTTTTTATTTTTTAAAAATTTTTTAAGATTTTATTCATTTATTTGACAGACAGAGATCACAAGCAGGCAGAGAGGTCTAGGCAGAGAGAAGAGGGAACAGGTTCCCTGCCAAGCAGAGAGCCCTATGTGGGGCTCGATCCCAGGACTCTGGGATCATGACCTGAGCCAAAGGTAGAGGCTTAACCCACTGGGTCACCCAGGCGCCCCCTTTACACACATTATTGTATTTAAACCTCACTGAACCTGTGAACTAAGCTAGTTATCTTCATTTAACAGCTGATGAAACCAGAGTCCCTGGCCAAGGCCAAAGCCAAGGCCATAGACCTCTTCACTAGCAAAGCTGGGATTTGCACTAGGTCTTTTTTTTTTTTTTTTTTTAAAGATTTTATTTATTTATTTATTTGACAGAGAGAGAGATCACAAGTAAGCAGAGAGAGAGGAGGAAGCAGGCTCCCCACCAAGCAGAGAGCCCGATGCAGGACTCGATCCCAGGACCCTGAGATTATGACCTGAGCTGAAGGCAGAGGCTTAACCCACTGAGCCACCCAGGTGCCTCGCACTAGGTCTTTCTTGATTCCAAAGTCAGTGCTTTCAACCCCAATGCTGACGGTAAACAGATGTTTCAGATGCAGTGCTATCTATACTCCAGGACTTAATAGCTCTACTGGCAAATCAGAACCCATTAGTGAAAAGGAAAGAATAGAGACGGCCTGGTGGTTGAGACTGAAATCTGTGGTAACAGTCCTTGCTATAGGAGGTCAGAGAGGGGAGAGGCCAAGGAGGGCCTGGATCATAACATTTCAGGAAATTCTTCCAGAAAGAAGTGTTATGTTAGGCCAGAGTTTAGATTTGAATAGGCACTCTCTTGCCTTTCTCACATAATTGGCCTCTACCTTTACACAGTGGTGTGTGTGTTTACCCAAGTTTCTGCCTACTAACGATAGCATTTTAATAAAACATAGACTGGGGGGGCGCCTGGGTGGCTCAGTGGATTAGGCTGCTGCCTTAGGCTCGGGTCGTGATCTCAGGGTCCTGGGATCGAGCCCCGCATGGGGAATCTCTGCTCCGCAGGGAGCCTGCTTCCTCCTCTCTCTCTGTCTGCCTCTCTGACTACTTGTGATCTCTCTCTCTGTCAAATAAATAAATAAATAAAATCTTAAAAAAAAAAAAAAAACATAGACTGGGGTGCCTAGGTGGCTCAGTCATTTAAGCATCTGCCTTCTGCTCAGGTCATGATCCTGGAGTCCCAGGATGAAGCCCCATATCGAGCCCCACATCGGGCTCCTGCTCAGCGGAGAGTCCACTTTACCCTTTGACCCTCTCCCCTCCTGTGCTCTCTCACTCTCTTTCTCAAATAAATAAAACCTTAAAAAATAATAAAACATAGACAATTTAGTAACATACAGAATAGTATATTTTAACAAATAACAGGAAGAGACATCAACCAATATCTGTTTTGGTTTCTTTAGTAAAGCAGGGGTTGCCAAATTGTTGCTCACATGGGTTGAATCTGGCATGCCACCTGTTTTTTATATGTCCTGCTAACTAAGAATGGTTTATGCATTTTTAAATAGTTGAAGAGAAATCAAAACAATAATATTTTGTGACATGTGAAAATTATATGAAATTTAACTTTCAGTGTCTGCAAATAAGACTTTTATTGAAACACAGCCACACCCATTCATTTGTCTATGCCCACTAGGAAGGCAGAGCTGAGAAGTTGCAACCACATGGCTTGAAAGTCTAAAATAAATACTACCTGGACGTTTGTGGAAAAAGTTTGCTGACCCCTGACATAGAGTCAGAAATGTTCAAATGTTCCCCCATCAACCCCAATACATATTTTGGGGGGAGAAAATAGCAAAATATGGAAAAACACAGAACTATGCATCCGCCATTCAGAATTGACTTCACATTTCAGCATTTGCTGAATTCATTTATAAGTAAAAGGCACGAAACTGTCCAACATTCCTTATGCTCCCTGTCCTTATTCTCTGGCCCTACTTCTGTCTTTGTGGCAGACTGTCATGAATTTAATTTACACTCAATCCCCACTGACCTTTTATTTTTATTATTTTTTTTTAATATTTTATTTATTTAACAGAGAGAAATCACAGCTAGGCGGAGAGGCAGGCAGAGAGAGAGGAGGAAGCAGGCTCCCAGGACCCTGAGATCATGACCCGAGCGAAAGGCAGAGGCTTTAACCCACTGAGCCACCCAGGCGCCCCCCCACTGACCTTTTAAAAAAATGCTAAGCACATGTCCATGAACGAGATAGACTATTTATTAAAGTATTTTATTTATTTGACAGAGAGAGAGAGATCACAAGTAGGCAGAGAGGCAAGGCAGAGCAAGAGGGGGAAGCAGGCTCCCTGCTGACCAGAGAGCCTGATGTGGGGCTCAATTCCAAGACCTTGGGATCATGACCTGAGCCCAAGGCAGAGGCTCAACCCACTGAGCCACCCGGCACCCCTATGTGGGGGTTTTAAAATACTAAGTATACATCAGTATACTTATATTATACTTATATTAGTATAAAATACTAAGTATACATCATATTGTATACTTCAACTTGCTCCTTGACTCAGCATTCTGGTTTGGGGATCTTCCCACGTGTGTGTACAAATAGAGCGAATCAAATGGCCATTATACCTTTTGTTTATCCATCCCCCCCATGAACATTTAGGAAAGTTGTTTCCGGGCTTTTCCTATTACAAAAAAAGAAAGAAAGAGAGAAAGAGAGAAAAAAAGCATGCATGATGAGTCACATCAGAAATGGTGGTCATCTGGTTGAAAGCTCCGAATTGTCGGTGAGCACCCCTGCAGCATGGAAATACTAAATAAACTGAAGGGGACTGGAAATCCACCCAGTACAAGAGGACTTTGAACCTTTAATTGCTTTGGCCCCTGACTCCCCTGTGGACTCTAATCCCTTTTGGCTCCTTGGCAGGGTCAGCGATACACCGACTGGGTGTACACTGACCTTTTGGGTCAGGACTGGGTTTCGAAACCATCTAAGGTCTGCGGGTCAGGCAGCCTTTGGGGTCTCCTCTCTCCCTCCCCCTGCAATACCGTTACCCAGCTGGGGGACTAAACACATTCTTAAGGCGCCAGCAAAGGAGGGCGCCTCAAAGGGGTAGAATGCTTGTGAAAAAGAAGATGTATTCCACAAAGAGCATCTAAGTAGTCCTGGGGACAAGCCAGAACTTCACTGGGGTTCGTGTAGTTTGGTACATCCGCGTGGAGTGGGGGTTGGGAAAGGAACACGGTTCCCCAGCCTTCAGGGCGGGCCCTGAGTAGTGGTCAGTGGGGAGGCTGGTGAGGAAAGGGGTTTCCCCGAATGGGTGGCGACCCGAAATCTAGGCCGCATCCCCCGCCCGGCGCCTGGTGCAGAGGCAGCAGCCCTGGGACGGAAGCCCGGCCGCTAGGCGGGACCCCGGCTGTCCCGCAGGCTGGGGGAACTTTCCGCGAGTCAGCCGCCGCCCTGCAGTCCCCCTCGTTTGGCCAAACAAAGCGAGCGCTGCCGGCGCGTCCGGCCTGCCGGAGGGTGCCGCAGCCGCCGCGCGGAGAACCGGGGCAGGTGCGCGCTGCGGGCGGAGGCAAAGTTGCCGCGCAGCAGTCCGTGCTCCCGCGCGCGCCGGGTCTCCCCCGTCCTCCCGGCTCGGTGGCCTCGGGCGGCCGCTCCCGGCCCCACCTCACTTCCCCTAGCCTTCGCCTCCTCCCCTTTCTTTTCCTTTCTCCACCCCGCCGCCTCTCCGCTACTTTCGTCTCCACCGGCTCCCGCCTCCCCTCCCTCCCCCGCGCGAGGCCGAGCCGGCGGGGCCGCGCCGAGGGCGGCTCCGCCCGGGTTTCCAGCGGCCGCGGCCAATCCCTGCGCAGCCCGCGGCGGCGTCGCGCCCCAGCCGGGACCCGGCGGCTCCTCCCGCCCCCGCCCCACCCCCTGCGCGCCGTCTGGGGCCGCGGAGAGGAGCGCGCGGCCGCGCTGAGCGGGGCAGAGCCGAGCCGGGGGCGCAGAGCGCGGGAGGCGGCGGCGGCGGCGGCGGCGGCGGAGGCGCGGAGCCCAGGTGAGGTGACGGGAGCGGGGCCGCGGGCCGGGGACACAGCGCCGCAGTCCCGGGCGCCCTCGCCCTGTCGGGGCGGGGGACAGCTGCTGGGGTTGCAGACAAAGCCCTGAGGCCGGCCCCAGGTTCCCTCCGCTGAGAGGACCCCACGTGCGGCGCCCCACGCCCCGCCACGTGGGGAGACCCGGCCCCCGGGCGCCCCTTCCCCCGCGTCCTCGGAGCGCCTGGGGCCTTGGAGTGGCCTCCTTGGCCGGGCCGCGCCCGGCTGGGGGTGGCAGGGGCGGTCCGGGAGTTTGGAACCGCTGTCACTGGGGCCGGGGCAGTCGAGGATCTTGGAGGCGGCCTAGGCCCACCCTCTCGCGTTTGACAGGTGGGGAAAGCTACAGAGTGCAGGGAAAAAGAGGGCCGCCGGCCTCTGAGCACCCCACTCCCGCACCCCGCTTATCTTGGGGGCAAACCCAGGCCCTGGTGGGTGGGACCGACACCAGGGGGCAGGACCCTGGACCAGCAGTTGCGGGGCCTGGGGACCTTTGCCTCTCTGCCTCCGCCCTTCGGAACCTCGCTGGCTAGTCCTTTTGACCTAAATTTACCTCCGGACCGCAGGACTCAGTGCGGAGAGGTGCCTTCACCGGCACCCTCTGCTTGAATGTTGGGGACGCGGGGAGTCTGGGCCCAGCCCCGTAAGCATTGGGTCTTGGTGCCTGGAATGCCACCCTGTCCAGCCTCGAGCTCCTCCTGGCTCCCCCCATCTCTGCGCTGCCCAGTTTGGGAAGCGGGGTGTTTTCACAGCTCTGCCAGCCGCTTTGCTGCTCTCACTTGGCCTGAGGGAGGTTGCACCTTAGCCTCTCCTGTCTCCATCAGAAGTTTGGGGTGGAGGGATACCGTTTGGGGAGGGGGCTGGGAACTCAGTGCCCTCAGTAAGAGAGGGGCTCGCTGGCCTGAAGTGGGACATGCAGTGTCCACTTCCTTAAAGGTAACTTTAATCTGGAAGTCCCTACAGTCCTAGAGATAGAAACTCCATGTCCCCTAGAATGGTACCGTCATTTACCACACCCCTCTCCTAGCCCTGCCCCCAGGGGAGAGAGAAGATGATAGCTCTCTGTCCCCATAGGCTGTCATGTTCTCGGGGAGGTAGGGGCAGCACCAAGGGGAGGGTTTTGGGGGGAGTGACCCCCCCCACCCCCCGCCTCCCAAACCACCCCACAAAAACATGCAATTTAAGAATAAACAGTGTTCGTGCTAGGCAGATGCAGCTTTGTGATGAGCCCTGGCACCTCCTTCCAGATTGCTCAATTTAAGCCCTTCCTATGTAGAAAGCAGCTATTCCTAGTGAGAGCACAGTGTATTTTTGTCATAAAAAGTAATAGCCATCATTTGATGAGCCTCCAAACACTGTGCTATGTGTTGCATTTATTATCTCATGTAATGCCTACCAAAATCCTAGAGGCAGAAATGTTTACTCCCATTGTAGAGATGAGGAGATCAAGGGTGGAAACAATCCTGCATTGTTGCTTGGAGTTAGCTGCATTCTATAGAGGATCAGAGAGGTTAAGCAGCTTGCCCAGGGTCACACAGCAAACCAGGCCTGTCAGGCCCTTGAGCCTATGCACTTTACCACCTCTCTTACATCAGGGTCCCTTGCAAGGCTGCCCTCAGCTTTTTGAGGGACCCAGAATTGTTTACTAAGCTTAGGAGGACACAGAGCTAAGCGGGCATGGTACTGATGCGTATTGACTTGTCTTTGCTTCCAGGTTGTTAGTGGGCTAGTGGCCAAATATATTCACCAATAACTCTGCAATAGCTCTCACCAGGGGCAGCCGCACCTTCCTGGCAAGCATTTGGAAAAGTGCCTGGTGACTTTTGGTTGTCAAAGTGATGTTGAGCACTTCTGGCTTTGGTAGGCAGGAGCCAAGGATGCAAAATGTCTGGCAAACAGGCCAGATCCATGCCAGGCATGAAGAATTGCCCTGCCCTGAATGCCAGGAGTGTCCGTATTGAAACACACCAGGAGGAGTAAGTGTGCTGGGAATGAAGGAAGCAGAGGGCGATGGAGTTTCTGGAGAAATCTCTTCTTGCTGGTATAAATTCAGGAGGCTCCCAGAAAGAGATGGTGTTTGTGCTAAGCCTTAAGGGACGAGCTAAAAAAAAAAAAGAGAGGGTCACCTGTATGGCTCAGTGGTTTAAAGCCTCTGCCTTCGGCTCAGGTCACGATCCCAGGACCCTGGGATCGAGCCCCCCATTGGGCTCTCTGCTCAGCAGGGAGCCTGCTTCCTCCTCTCTCTCTCTCTCTCTCTCTCTCTGCCTGCCTCTCTACCTACTTGCTGATCTCTGTCAAATAAATAAAATCTTCAAAAAAAAAAAAAAAAAGATTGCATGGGAGTGGGAGGGGAAGGGTCTGACCTAGCAGCGGGAATTTTCTGCAGTCACCTAAGAGTTTCCTCCTTGAGAACCTCAACCTTCATCCAAGATGGGCTGCTGGGTGGGGCAGGCCAAGCCTATTTTCAAGGCGTTTGGCTCAGATTTTAATGTGGGTTGCAGAGTCGTGCTCATCCCATCATGAACTCATTTAACGGAAGGGCTCAGACAGGCAGAGTACTTGAACTTGGTTAGGGTCAATCGCAACCTTTCTTCATCCCACCTTCTGGTAACGGGAAAGCCTTGAGTTTTTACTTCCTTTCCTGATCCTGGAGATTTGGGGCAAATGCTGTTTCAGATTGTCCTTTGGGTCAGAGGGCCTTGTGTTGCTATTTTTCCCTGGATGTTTTGCTCTCCAGTCAGCTCCTCCCCTTTGGGCTGCAGGACCCTGGGGGGGGTGGGGTTAAGGCACTCCTGGCTCCAGGGTGCCGTCTTGGCCTTCTCCCTCATTTCTGCGCCTTCTTTCTTGGAAGTGAAGGAAATTGCATTCCTCTCCTGGAATGGTCTTTTCTTCTTTCAGCTGTGCTGGTTCCTTTATGGACCTGTTAATATGTGACCTTTCGTGTCTGGCTTGTCTTTCTTGGAGCGAAATGTTTCCGAGGTTCACCCATGCTGTAAAGTATATGCGTACTTCTCTTCTGTGGCTGAGTAGTATTCCCTTGTATGGATAGACCCCATTTTGTTTATCCATTCATCAGTTGGTGGACCCTGGGTGGTTTCCACTATGAGGGTTTTTTTTTTTTTTAAAGATTTATTTATTTGACAGAGAGAGATCACGAGTAAGGAGAGAGGAGGAAGCAGGCTCCCCGCGGAGCAGAGAGCCCGATGTGGGGCTCGATCCCAGGACCCTAAGATCATGACCTGAGCCGAAGGCAGAGGCCTTAACCCACTGAGCCACCCAGGTGCCCCACCACTATGAGGGTTTCTTAAGGCCACTTCGTGCATACCTCTGCTTCCT
This sequence comes from Meles meles, assembly GCF_922984935.1. Taxonomy (NCBI): domain Eukaryota; kingdom Metazoa; phylum Chordata; class Mammalia; order Carnivora; family Mustelidae; genus Meles; species Meles meles. The sequence continues at coordinate 13,169,143 of NC_060077.1, read as the reverse complement.
CAGAGGCCAGTTAATGAACCTCTGGGTCTGGGATGGTACTTTGTCACTCTGTTGGCAGACAGAAGGTGTTGGAAGGAAGGGTCTTGAAATTCAGTTGGGGAACAGTTCCCAGGAACAGGGTTTTCAGGACTCCCTCCATCTTGGGCCCTCCCCAGCTCTGCCACAAGAATCCTGCTTCCTTCCAAAGCCCGGTGCCTCCAGGCTCAATGCACAGGGGTGCCGTGTGATTTTTCAGGGAGAGTGTGGATTTCATTCGGTTCCATTTCTTCAATGATGGTGATTTGTTAGACGCAAGGCCCACGTGTCATCTTTTGGCATGTATTTTTGTGAGACTTTTTCCAGGTAAGTAAATCCACAAAGTAGAGAAAGCCTCCCCAGACAGATGGAGCCCTAACTTTGTGGCCAGGCGTGGGGTCAGCGCAGTCTCCTGACAGCTTGGCCAGAAATGCCTGCCATGGAGGAAATCAGAAGCCTAGTGAACCCGGAGCTGGGAGGAAGCCCAGAAAAGAGCAGCCCCTTAGCGCCTTCCCTTTGACAGCTGAGTAGGTGGAACAGAGAGGAGGGGAGAACAGGGTCTTTGGGAGCGCTGTCTGTGAGCCAGCGTTCATATAGAAGATGGATGCCAGAGTTACCCCCTGGCTGGGCTGCAGCGGCTCCATTTTACAGATGAGAAAATCAAGGTCCAGGCCCCTGGGATTTGTCTAGTTTCCTGGCATACCTTCTAATCCTGAGCTCTCGAGTTTACTTTGACCTCCATATGATGGCAAATGATGCCCATTTTCTCATAGAATAGAATCTCTCTTCAGGAGGTTATGGTTTTTTAACTCTCTGAAAAATAAGATTTTAAGTGATTATTTTTTCCTTTCTTCTCTGATTGGATCCCTTCCTCAACACAGTGAAAAATTGGGTATATTTCAGAGGAGGTGGGCGATGTCCCTTGCGGGGAATGCCCTAGCATTCCCTGCCCGGGGATATTCATGACCAAAATGGGGAAGGAGTGATTTCAGCTGCCCGTGTTTTCTGTTTCTGTCGTTTTGGTAGTGGTGCTGCTGAACTTTTTTCTTCAATTATGAAACATTTTAAGCGTAGAGAAAAGCCAAATTTTGTTTTTTTGACTGGCTCGTGTTTTTTGGAAGGCCGGATGGAAACAGGGCAGAGCAAGGCGCCCTGTTTCACTTAGCACTGGCTCTGGCACCCTGATGATATGTCACTGAACTGAGCCCACACTTTTTGGGGGATAGTGACAAGCCCTGTCCTGGGAGCTGAGGGACACTGTGACATGGTCCCTGGCCGCGGAGAGCTCCCAAGTGAGTGGGCTGTGAACTCTTACGGGAGTGGTTTGGGAAAGATAAACAATTCTAGCATCTTCGCCTTTGAAAAGAAGAGAAAGAAAATTCCAAGAGCCTGTTGTACCCCCGCCCCCACCCCATCCTGAAGGCTGCGGAGCAACTATTTTTATGTTGTCTCTTTTTATCCCGTTGGCTTCTGTAATTAGTTGAGAGATGGCAGTTGCAGAGATAAAAATGCTAATCCCAACCTGGAGAGGAGAGAGGATGGTCCCAGGCAGGGATGCCCCCTTACCCCTCCCCAGGCCAAGGTCTGGCCCCTCTGCCTGCAGGGGCTTGAGGTAGGCGGTGAATGGGTGGGGGGAGGGGCATCGCGGGTGGCGTTTGAGATAAGCCTCTGCTGGAGAAGTTTAAATGGGGAACCGGTGGTTTGGGTGGGGGCGGGGTGTGGAAGCAAGAACACCTGCATCCGAGGTTTTTATAAGTGCATTAGGATTTTTGCCTTTGAGGCTCCTGATGGAAAGGGATTTTTATTTAGATTCATTTCAGACAATTCTACCAGGTTCTGTGTCCAGGTGTGGGGGACGGGGTTGGTCCCTCAGAGGCAGAGCCGGTTCCCAGCCCCTCCTTGCCCCTGTCTGGGGTGCTTTGTGCGGGAGGCTGCAGAGGGAGGGAAGAGGGTAGGAGAAGGGCCGTGGGTAGGGAGGGCTGGGATGCCTGGGGATCCGAGGCTGGTCCTCTCTGTCTCCCACTTGCCAGGCTGGGGAATGTTGGAGTCTGAGTTACTTCTTCATTTGTTTCAAATTGTTACTTCTTTTCATTACAAACTCAAATTCTAGTTGTTACTCTGCCCCTTTCTTTGGTTCCCTGAAATGTTGAGTGGGAGAGGGGGAAAGAAGGAAGATGGTTCCTGCCTCTCTTTCCAGGTAGCCCCCACCCACACCTGCTTCACACCCATCCACCCACTCACGCTTCCTTCTGTTCAAGATGGGGCCCACTGGGGTGCACCTGGCTTTTAGATGCTTGACTGCATGAATGGGGGGGCTTCCCCCACTCCGTACTTCTTATTAACCGAACAGTAACCTCCAAGCAAGACACTGGAGCTCCTTGCTCTGTAGGTGTCCTGTCCCCCAGGTGACATGGGGCTGCAGGGTTCAGAACCTCTGGTTCTCACCCTGGCCTAGTCCGGGACCTGCTGGGCTCCCTTGTGGAGGCCACCTCACCCCTCTGGGTCTGAGCAACTCCATGGGCAGCCCTGTGCCGGTGATGAAAGCCTTGGGAGCGTGCACACATTCTTTGCATACATGTAAGCAAGGACGTGAAATTCTGTGCACGCTTTGCTTTATTTAAGTCTTGTGAAAAGTGATGCATGTGGACAGGAGTTAGAGAGGAGGATGGAAAGAGTAAAGTTAGCACGGTGGGATTAGAGATAAAGGTTTTGTTTTAATATAAATTCAAGCCAGGTGAGGGACTTGAACTTGCTAGCCATGGAAGTGCTTTCCTGGCAACAGCGTCCCTTCAGGGAGCATTTGCTGTGTGCAGGAGAAGGGACATGCCCTTCATCACCAGGGGCCTTTGGTTTACACCTGTGCTTTCCCAAAGCGCTGTGTGATTGTGGGCAAGTCACTCTGACTCTGCCTCAGTTTCCTCATCAGTGAAATAAGCATGTTAAGCGTACCTGACCCACAAAGTTGTTCTGACAGTTAAATGAGATGATACATGCAGAGTGCTCGGAACAGAGCCTGGCACTTGGCAAGAGCTGCAGGGGCCTGGCTGCCATCTAACGCTGACATGGCCACTGCCACCTTGATGCATTTCTTGTATCAAAGGTCTGGTCGCTATCTTGACTTCACTCTGCCCTGTTCATTGGCCCTTCCTTTCCCCAGCCTTGATTTTTTTTTTTCTTTAAGATTAAAGAGGAGAAAAAAGAAAAAGAAGGTCTTTTGAAGTTCTGGTTTTTGCCTCAATGTCAAGGTGAAGGCTGTGTGGGTCACCGGGGGACCTGCGGCTGCCTGGCACTTTGGTCTGGTTGGAGAGCCTTATGGTGTAGGGAAGTGTTGATCTGATAGGGAGTTTAGTGGAGAGGCTTTTCTGTCAATCAGCTCTGCGTCTTCTGTCAGTCAGGACCCTGGGTTGTAAGTGACAGAAAACCAATCACAAACTAACTTAAGCAAAAATGGGCTCATGTAGTTAAAAGCTTCTGGTATATATGGGCTTCAGGCATGGCTGGATCCTGTACTCCGACAGTGTCTTTGGGCCTCAGTTCTTCTCTGTCTGTTGCTTCTCTTCTTTGTCGACTTCATTCTAGGGCAGGCTTCTTCCCAGCCCCCAATAAGTCTAGAAATACATCCTTATTGCTCCAAGTTTCACAGAAAGAGACATTCTCAATCCTTAAGCCAAATCCTAGAATGAGATGTGGTGGTCTGACTTGAGTCACATGCCTACTCTTGTATCAGATCTCGACCAGAGCAATTCATGCCTCATTAATCAGGCTCAAGTCATATGGGAAACCCTGAAGTTGATGGTACAGTCAAGCTCTGCGGAGTCACCTTTCACAAGAAAGAATGGTTTCCCAGATGTAAATCAGACTGCTGTTATTGGGTTATTGGCCTAAAGGAATATAGATTCTAAGCCAACTAAAGAAAACTTCTGAGCAACCTTGGGATGAGTGATAGAAACAACCGGCTCTAGCCAGTATTTACTGAGTGTCAGCAGTGTTCTGGAAAGTTCTAGGTCCTGGAGTTGATCCATAAACAAGAAAGGCAAAGCCATGGCTCTCACAAGTTAAGTCAGGCTGATATCTCCAAATCCTATGCATTTCTTCGCTGACCATCCTAAGATCTTATGTCTTCATGCTCCCCTCTCAAGCAGATTGAGGTTTTAGGAAGTCTAAGGAATGGGCTGTATGCTCCCCTTTGTTAGGGATTTTGCCTAGCCCGGACTTTATCTAGGATCCTGTACGTGAACCTTGCAAGGAAGGCTGTGGTTGTAAATTTTAGCCCTTCTTGAAAAACTCAGACCAGTTTTACCTTTTCCTGGAACCACTGCTTACCTTGGGACAAATCAGTAAATCTTCCTGAATGTTCATTTTTCTAATTGGTGAATTGAAGTGGTTAGAGTAGGTGACCCCTGAAGTGTGCCCTGTTTAGCACGGACATCTGATGCATCTCCAAGCAGGGCTTGGAGGGGTGAGATAGGGCAGGAGCTGTGGGAAAAGGGGGCAGGCGCGTGACATGCACTCAGCCTGTCCTTGGTGTGGGGGAGGCTGTGTTTGTGGGGGATGGTGATGGTAGTGGCGGCAAGGACTGTCGTATGCAGGCAACTGTATTTCCTGTCCAAAGCTGCAGTGAATTGTTGCTGGGAGAGAATACAGGCCCAGTGCTGTTGGAGTGCCCAGGACCTCAAGAGACTGGAAATTTTGCCTTGATTCAGAAATGTCCTGGCCTTGAGATGTTGACATTTCATTCAAATAGTTTTAGACACAGGGTAGGCCTGGGCAGTTGACCCCTGAGTCACCACTTGCCACCTTGTTGCTCTCGGGACTATGACAGGGACGGGGTCTGTGCATGCTAAGCTGAAACCGGCATTATCGCTCCTGCCCTATGCCAAGGGAGGGCGTTTGTCTCTGGGGAGACAGTCGGGTTCCATGCCTCCAAACAAAGAGTGCTCGAGGAGAGACATTTGTAAGGGTTGGTGTCACGGAAGGGGTAAGACTGTTTGGCTGGGCCAGGGCTGGAATCTGGAGTGTTTCCGCTGGCATCAAACCTTAGTGCTGTGTAGGCCAGTCCCGCCAAGCCCCCCAGGTCTCCCGCTTCTCCTTTGGGAAACACCTGTCATCGGTGGCCTTGAGGCAGCTGGTTTCTGTGGATGGGCGGGAGCTGTGTTCGCTTGCTAGGGTTGCTGGGTGGATGGTCCGCAGACGGGGTGGTGGGGTTGGGGGGGGGGCTTCAACGGCAGAACTGGAGCCGCTCACGGTTGTGGAGGCCAGAAGCCCTAGGTCAAGCACCGGGAGGAAGAATCTGTTCTGCTCCTCTCTGGGCTTCTGCTGGCTTGCTGGCCGTCTTTGGCATTCCTTGGCTCGACAGGGCAGCACCAGATCTCTGCTCCCACATTCCCCTGTGTTCTTCCCTATGTGGATCTGTCTCTGGGTCCAGATTCCCCCTCCCCCTTTTTTTTAAAGATTTTATTTATTTATTTGACAGACAGATCTCAAGTAGGCAGAGAAGCAGGCAGAGAGAGAGGAGGAAGCAGGCTCCCCACCGAGCAGAGAGCCTGATGTGGGACTTGATCCCAGGACCCTGGGATCATGACCTGAGCTGAAGGCAGAGGCTTTAACCCACTGAGCCACCCAGGCGCCCAGATTTTCCCCTTTTTATACAGACCACCACTCAAATTCGATTAGGACCCACCCTTAGTGACCTCACTGCAACTTGATTACTGCTGTAAAGACCCTCTCTTCCAAATAAAATTCCATTCTGAGGTCCTGGGGTTATGACTCCAGCATATCTTTTTGGGGGGCCAGTTCAATCTGTAACAGGTGCCTAGTGGGGTCCCTGGGACTCTGCCCTGGGTTGCCCTTTGAGTTCTCCATCAACTTTCCCTACAAAGCTCTGTCCTCCAGCCCCTCCAGCTTCCTTTGCACACACCTTCCACGTGCTGACACTCACGCTCACACTCAGCTCACACTCACATGCCTCCAGTCTGGGGAGGAGGGGGTGGTGCTTCTTTCTGTTCCCTCCACTCCCCCACGTCTTCTCTGGCTCAGGGCCTTCTCAGAAGCTCACTCCTCCTGGAACAAGGCCCTGCCCCCTCAGCACCTACCTACCCCTCCTGAATCGAGGCCTTCCTTGACCTGCCCCTCCCCCCATCCCGATCTAAAGTGGGCCCCTCTTTTCTCTCTCTTTCTCTGTTTTTAAGATTGATTGATTGATTTTTGAGAGATCGAGAGTACGAGCAGGAAGAGAGAGAAAATCCTCAAGCAGACTCCCCGTGAGCGCGGAGCCCTATATTGGGCTCCCAGGACCCTGAGATCATGACTTGAGCCGAAATCAGGACTTGGCTGTTTAACCCACTCAGCCATCCAGGTGTCCCCTATCTTCTGTTTTATCTGGTCTTGGTTTCTCCTCGTTTGTACTTACAGAGTCATTTGTGTACCTACTTTTTTTTTAAGATTTTGTTTTTTATTTTACAGAGAGGGAGGGCGGGAGGGGAGAGAGAGCGCATGTGCAGGGGGAGGGGCAGAAGGAGAGGGAGACAATCTCAAGTGGACTCCATACTGAGCACAGATCCAGTGAGGGCTTAACCTCAGGATCCTGAGATCATGACCTCAGCTGAAATCGAGAGTCAGATGCTCAAATGACGGCACCACCCAGGCACCCCATGTACCTACCTTTTTTTTTTTTCCCTAATTTGGCACAGAGCGAGAGCAGGAACACAAGCAGGGGGAGTGGGAGAGGGAGAAGCAGGCTTCCCGGGGAGCAGGGAGCCCAATGCAGGGCTCTATCCCAGGACCCTGGGATCATGACCTGAACTGAAGGATTATGCCCAACTGAGCTGCCCAGGCGCCGCCCACCCCCATGTACCTACTTTTAAGAAACCACATCTGTTTTTTTTTAATCTGCCACATAGTAGGTCCTTAGTAATTACCTTAAAGAACAAATGGGTGAGTGAATTTCCTTTAGGACCTCCCTGGGCCTCAGTTTCCCCACGTTAGAGGATGTGTCTGGCCAAGCCTGTTATCCCAGGGAGGACATTGTCCGGGGCCCCTTTGTTATCCCATGGTACCCGGGAGCTCAGGGAACCGCTTGCAGGGTGAGTCTGGAGTTGGGGGATGTCCCTGCCACGCTTGCTGGCTGCTTGCTGGCTGGTCCTGTGGCGCCTCTGCGTTTGGTGAACAGGCACAGGTTGGAAACAGCCCCCAGGAAATGGGAGCACGCTTTCTAGAGGTCTGTGCCACTTGGCTTCCTGGCAGAGGAAGGAGTGTTCCCTTCATCCTGGCACGGAGCCTGGTCCATCTGCTTCAGGAAGGGTCTGGTGGCTCTGTTGAGCTGCCCTGTGAGAGGTGGGGGAGCTTGGGGCTGCCAGCCCTGGGGGGATGGGGAAGGCTTCAGGGGCAGGGAGAGGACACAGATTTCAGGCAGGAAGCTCAAGGGAGAGGGCTCTTCGCATTGAAACACAAACAGTTTTGCAGAAAGGGCCCCTCACTACCCCCCAAGTGGCACCCTTAGCTGTCCTTCCCTTGCAGAGGGCTGGTGGGGACCAAATGATTCGGGCAGAATGTTTAGCCATACTTGGTGTAATAAGTGGGATAAGTGCTCAGCTAAGTGCTGCTGTTAGGCAAACCATTGTCTTTGTAGGATTTTTTTCTCCTGGGCAGAGTGTTGATGGGTTTCATCAGATCCTTATGGAGCCTGTGACCTTGTAGGGTCTGTGGCCCCAGATCCATTGGAACCCTGGCTTGGACTCTGTAGGGGTTAGAGGTGGAAGACTCCCCCCACTCCCCCTGGCCCCCGCCCTCATGCCTGGCAGAATGTCTGGCTTGGCTCTCAGGCCTTGCTGGAGAACCGGGACACTGAGGTCTGGGCCCTCTTTTCTGAGACTGGGACACATTTGCCCCTCTAGCATAGAGGCGGTCATCTCCGCCCTGCCTCCTCAAGGCCTCCTCAAGGCCCAGACGCCAGCTTGTCAAGGAGACTGATTAAAAGCAGCTTTGCTGGGGGCAGATGGCTTGGTGTCCTTGGCCTGGAGTGAAGATCGATAAGCAATTGTTTTTTTCTTGGCAAGAAAAAAATTCTCCATTAACTTTCTCAGGTGCTGCCAGACTAGTTTTCTTTTCAGGAACTCTGCAGCCCTGTCAGAGGTGGCTATGGGAGGAGGACAGGCCACTGGAGCTGCCCCCTCTTGCCCTGGGGGCGGCAGGCCCCTGTAGCCAGAGTGATGGAACCCACAGGAGAGTACGTTGGATGGCTTGGATATCAGTACCTCATAGGAACATTCTGGAACCCAGCCTGGCACGTCATAGGCATTCGATAGGTAGTTATCGAAAAAATAGCTTTTTGAGCATGTGACCATGTACGAGACATGACACTGTGTGCTTAGCTCATTTAATCCTCATGGCTGTCAGGTGACTGCCCATTTTATAGATAAGAAAACTGAGGCTGAGGGAAGCTAAGTCATTTGTATTGGCCAGTCCAAGCAATGGAGCTTCAAGGGCCCTGCTTTTCCTTTCCTGGTCTTGGTTTCTCCTCATTTGTACTTACAGAGTCATTTGTGTACCTACTTTTTTTTTAAAGATTTTGGGGGGGAGGCAGTTCAATGTTATGTTATGCATAACATAACAAGCTGGGCCACAGAGAACCTTGAACTTGGGTTGGATTCTTTCAGTGATCTGGACAGGCAGCCCTGAACACAGTTAATGATTTCTTTCTCAGACACGGTAAGGGTGGGATAGAGGAATAGGAGTGGGACCAGCTGCCTCCTCCTCTTCCTCCTTCCTCAGCCCTCTAGGTTTATTATCCTAACTCCTACCAGGGTTATAGTTACCTTCGTTCTTTAAAGAATCATTTCTGGGGGCACCTGGTCAGCTCATTTGGTAGAGTGTGTGGTTCTTGATGTCAGGGTTGTGAGTTCGAGCCCCACGTTGAGTGTAGAGATGACTTTTTTTTAAAAGATTTTATTTATTTATTTGACAGAGAGAGATCACAAGTAGGCAGAGAGGCAGGCAGAGAGAGAGAGAGAGAGAGGAGGAAGCAGGCTCCCTCCTGAGCAGAGAGCCCAATGGGGGGCTGGATCCCAGCACCCTGGGATCATGACCCGAACTGAAGGCAGAGGCTTTAAGCCACTGAGCCACCCAGGCGCCCCTAGAGACGACTTTAAAATAAATTTTTTAGGGGCGCCTAGGTGGCTCAGTGGGTTAAAGCCTTCCGCTCAGGTCATGATCCCAGGGTTCGGGGATAGAGCCCCACATGGGGCTCTCTGTTCAGCGATGAGCCTGCTTCCCCCTCTCTCTCTACCTGCCTCTCTGCCTACTTGTGATCTCTTGTCAAATAAATAAAATCTTAAAAAAAAAAAAAAGATTTTATCTATTTGAAAAGCGGGGGTGCGTGTACCTGAGTGCGCGCGTGCGCGCACGCAGGAACAGATGGTGGTGAAGACTCCCCACCGAGCAGGGAACCTGACAGGGGGCGTGATGCCCCAAAAATAAAATATTAAAAAAAAAAGAGTTCATGGGGCCCCTGGGTGGCTCAGTTGGTTAAGCAACTGCCTTTGGCTCAGGTCGTGATCCAGGAGTTCCAGGATTGAGTCCCACATCCGGCTCCCTGTTCCGGGGGGAGTCTGCGTCTCCCTCGGACCCGCCCCACTTTCATGCTCTCTCATTCTCTCTCTCAAATAGATAAAATCTTTTTTGTTTTTAATAAAAGAGTTCATTTCTGAAGAATTACTATTTGCACATGGTACCCAGTAGAATATTAGTCCTTCCCACCCTGTCTGCCTACTTCTGCAAACCACTTGTTTTCTCTGGAGGCCCCTGTTAACCATTTTCTTGAATATCTTTTTGGAAATACGCTGTTGCATGTACAGTTTCTTTCACATATAGGGCCTTTTTCCCCTTACGCCAAAACAGCAACATACTAATGCTCTGTTTTTTCCATGTGACGGCGTGTCTTAGAGCTAATTCATACCAGATTGTGTAGGCTCAACGGAATGCTTGGTTTTCTCCTGAGATACATGCATAATCTTATTTACTCAGTCCCCTGTGGATGGTCATTTCAAACCATACTACCAGAATACATCATTTTTCACATGTGTGAGGTTGTCTGTAGGATGAAGGAAGACTCAGGCGTGGAATTGCTAAGTCAAGGGTATATGCTTTGGAATTTCGTTAGATATCGGTGACTTTCCTTTCATGAGGATGGTACCAATTCAGACTCCCCATAGCCTCACCAAAATAGTGCTACGATTATACTTTTTGTCGCTGCCAATCTGATAGTTGAAAAAGTAGTAATTCCTAATAGTTTTATTATTATTATGTTAACTTTGGTAAAATATACATAACAAAATTTACCACTTTCACCATTTAGTGGCATTAATGACGTTCACAGTGGTGTTCACCTGTCACCACTATCTGTTTTCCAGGACTTTTTCTTTTCTTTTTTTTTTTTTTTTAAAGATTTCATTTATTTATTTGTCAGACAGAGATCACAAGTAGGCAGAGAGGCAGACAGAGAGAGAAGAGGAAGCAGGCTCCCCACCGAGCAGAGAGCCCGACGAAGGGCTTGATCCCAGGACCCCGGGATCATGACCTGAGCCGAAGGCAGAGGCTTCAACTCACTGAGCCACCCAGGCACCCCGGGACTCTTTCATCACTCCAGACTGAACTCTGTGCCCCTTAAACAGTGATTCCCTGGTCCCCTCTCCCCCGGTCCCTGGTCAGCCTCTTTTCTGTCTGTATGATGTTGTCTGTTCTAGGTCCTGACTCATACCATTGCAGCATCCAGTATTTGTCCTTTAACATCTGGCTTGTTTCACTTAGCATGTTTTTAGAGTTCATCCATGGTGTAGCATGTGTCGAAACTTTATTCCTTCTTATGGCTTATTAATAGTCCATTATATGGATAGAACACATCTTTTTTTTAAATTTCTTTTTTAAAGATTTCATTTCATTTTATTTATTTATTTATTTATTTATTTATTTATTTGTCAGAGAGAGAGAGACAGATAGAGAAAGATCACAAGTAGGCAGAGAGGTAGGCAGAGGCAGAGGGAGAGGCAGGCTCCCCGCCGAGCAAGGAGCCCGATATGGGACTTGATCCCAGGACACTGGGATCATGACCTGAGCCGAAGGCAGCCGCTTAACCAACTGAGCCACTCAGGCGTCCCTGGAACACATTCTTTTAGTCATTCACAGTTGATGGACACTTGTTTCCACCTTCTGACTGTTAACAGTGCTGTCAGGACCAAGGGTGTATATGTATCCATTTGGATCCTAACTTCATTCTTTGGGTACATATCTGGGAGAGCAGGTGCTGGATCCTATGGTCATTCACTGCAGTTAGCTTTTGGAGGACCCACCAGACCATTTCATTGTAATTTAAACTTGCCCTTCTCTTACTGTAGCTAAGGCTGAGTATCTTCCATCCAAGTACTAACCAGGCCCGACCCTGCTTAGCTTCCGAGATCAGACGAGATCGGGCGCAGTCAGGGTGGTATGGCCGTAGACAAGGCTGAGTATCTTGATGGGTTTCTTTGTTGCTCTTTTATCTTGAAGTCCTTCTTCATAAATTGTACCCAGGATGCTGCAGTGATTTTGTTAATGTTTTTCCCATTCATCTTTCCCTCCTCCGCAAGAGCACGGACCCCATCCACCTACGTTACTGTCCAGATTGCTGGACACAGAAACTGTGCCATAAATACCTCTTACAGGATGATCCCAAGAAGGCAAGTGGCATTTCTCTGCCCCTCACCCAGCTCCTCCAGGAAGCACCGACTTTCTGCTCCCATCTTCCTCTCTATCCTCTCACTGCCACACAGTGTCATAAAGAGATGTCCTTTTGTTCATTCATAAAATCTCTGTACTCAGCACCACTGTTTGCCTGGCACCTTTGTGATGTGGGTGATCAGTCCGGGGCTGCCACTGTTAGCATCTGTGGATGTACTTCCTGAATCCTAGTGGCACCTGTGACATTTGTCCAGCAGAATTTGTCAAACACACGAACCAAAGGTTAATAATCTGTCCCAGAAACGGAAGGAATTGACAGTCTGAGGAAGTGTCAACTTTTTTTTTTTTTTTTTTTTTTTTAATTCACATAACATGGGGCGCCTGGGTGGCTCAGTGGTTTAAGCCTCTGCCTTTGGCTCAGGTCATGATCTCAGGGTCCTGGGATCGAGCCCTGCATCGGGCTCTCTGCTCAGCAGGGAGCCTGCTTCCCCCCCCCCCCCCCCCCCCCGCATCTCTGCCTACTTGTGATCTCTCTCTTTCTCTCTCTGTCAAATAAATAAATAAAATCTTAAAAAAAAAAGGGGGCACCTGGGTGGCTCAGTGGGTTAAGGCCTCTGCCTTCAGCTCAGGTCATGATCTCAGTGTCCTGGGATCGAGCCCTGCATCGGGCTCTCTGCTCAGCAGGGAGCCTGCTTCGGCCCCCCGCCCCCCCACCCCCCCCCCCGCATCTCTGCCTACTTGTGATCTCTCTCTCTCTCTGTCAAATAAATAAATAAAATCTTAAAAAAAATAAATTCTCATAACATGAACTTCACCACTTAAAAATGAACACTTCAGCAGTACTTAGTACATTGAGAATTTTATGCCCTCGCTATGTCTGTTTAATTCCAGAACATGGTCACCACCCCAGGAGACCCTGTACCCATCAGCAGTCACTCCCATTCTCCCCAGCACTTTCTCAGTCCTAGACAACCACTAATCTGCTTTCTGTTTCTATGGATTTGCCTATTCTAGAAATTGCAAATAAAGAGAATTATACGTACGTGATCTTTGGGGTCTGGCTTCCTTCACTTAGCATATTTTTGAGGTTTGTCTGGATTGTAGCAGGTGTCAGGACTTCATTCCTTTAATGGCTGAATAATATTTCATTGTTTTTAGACCACATTCTGCTTATCCATTCAACTGTTGGACGTGTACATTGTTTTCCCTTTTGGTTATGGTGAATAGTACTATTGGAGTGTGTACCCAGAAACAGAATTGCTGGGTCATGTGGTCATTCTCCGTTTAGGATTTTTGAGGAACCACCTCAAAAAACTATTTGATGTCAACCTGTTTTTTTGTTTTTGTTTTTGTTTTTTAAAGATTTTATTTATTTATTTGACAGAGAGAAATCACAACTAGGCAGAGAGGCAGGCAGAGAGAGAGAGAGGGAAGCAGGCTCCCCGCTGAGCAGAGAGCCCGATGCGGGACTCGATCCCAGGACCCTGAGATCATGACCTGAGCCAAAGGCAGTGGCTTAACCCACTGAGCCACCCAGGCGCCCCTGTTTTTTTTTTTAAACTCCTATTGTGGGGCTTGAACTCACAACCCTGAGATCAAAAGTTGCATGCTCTGCCAACCAAGCCAGCCAGGTGCTCCGATGTCAGCCTTTTCACTTCCTGTTTGCCTTATGCCTGGCACGCACCAACTAGGGTGCTGAACTAGGAAAACATTAAATAATAAATATGTAAAAAAAAAAAAAAGGTGGTGGGGGGGGGGAACAGGCAGTTCTAGGCCCACATCCCAGTTTAGCAACAATCAGCTTGAGCTGGAAGTAGCTGCCGCCTCTGTAGGGGGCAGGCTTACTCTATTTTGGGGTTCCTGCAGAGATAGAGTTTGGAATTCGTCTGTGTGTGAGGAGGGGCTTTTCAAATAAGGAAATGTGGAGTAGGCTCTTCTGTATAGACTTAAGATCACATCATGTTGTGCAAGACTTTTTAAGGATGTCAACTGGAGAGGGGAATGAGGTCCCCACCGCGCTGGGAGCTGCAGCCGGCTTCCCCTGCCCTGCCCTGCCCTGCCCGCCTCGGGCCACTGACCCTTCCTCTCTCTGCAGGTGGCGCTGCTGCCGGATGGGAGTGCCTGGGCACGCGCACCATGTCATCATGCGTCTCTAGCCAGCCCAGCAGCGATCCGGCCGCCCTCCAGGATGAGCTGGGGGGCGGCGGCGACAGCGAAGGCCAGAAGCCCTGTGAAGCCCTGCAGGGCCTCTCGTCCCTGAGCATCCGCCTGGGCATGGAGTCCTTCATCGTGGTCACCGAGTGTGAGCCAGGCTGCGTGGTGGACCGAGGCCTGGCCCGGGACCGACCCCTGGAGGCCCACGGCCGAGATGGGCCCCTCGACGTCTCCGGCTCTGGGTCCGAGGCCCGGCCCCAGCTGTGCAGTCGCAAGCTCTCTCTGCAGGAGCGGTCCCAGCTGGACGCGAACGGACGCTGTGTCTACGCGGCCCTGCCCCACTCGCCGGTGGGTTCCCCACAGTCGTCGCCGCGGCTGCCCCGGAGGCCCACGGTGGAGTCCCACCACGTCTCCATCACCGGCATGCAGGTGTGTGAGCTAGCCAGCCCGCGGGGTACTCTGTTAGACGGCACTGTTCCAGAACGTTCATTTGGGAGATGACCCCAGGAAGCCCAGGTGGGGGTGGGACATGAGGGTAGAAGAGAAGGATGTCAACAAAAAGTGCCTGAGGGAACTGTTTGTCGCCATACACAACTGGGGCTCCATCTCTGGGGAGCCCTGTGTGACCTGTCGAAAGTTCTGTACCTCAGAGTTATCCTGCCTGGGGGCCAAGGGAGCTGGGCTTTTCGTCCTGACTCCCGGCAGTTGCTGGTGAGGGCTGCTGGGGGTAGGTGTTTAACTGGGGCCACAGGGAACGTCTGTCGGAGATTCAGGTGTTGGTGGTTGGAGTTTGGCTGGGGATGGCGGTCAGTGAGAAGCCTCCGGTCCAGCAGCAGGGGACCAGGCACTGCTCTCTCTCTGCACTGTGTGTAAATTTCTCATTTGATCCTTACTGGAAACTTCTGGGAGGTAGGTTAGAACTTAGAGCCCCACTAGGGCTCACCAGGCCCTGAGGGCTCTGCCCCTTCCCCCTCTCCCACCCTATCTCCTGCCTCTCTGCTGCCAGCTCACAGGGCTCTGTCCGCATTGCCTTTGTATTCCTCAGATATCCACGCCCGTTCCCTCCATTAGGCCTTTACCCCCTGCTGTCCTCTCTGCTTGGGCCCCCCACCCCCTGTCTTTGCAGGGCTGTCTCCTCTTGACAGCCAAGTTTCAACTCAAATGTCTCCTCCTGTGAAGGGCCTCTCTGACCACACCCTGTAAGCCCCTTCAGCCCCCAGCCCATCTCCCCTGTCACCCTGTTAGTGACACTCATCACCATCTGATTATCTGTGTGTCTGATGAGTTGTTTTTGGCCTGTCTCCCCAGCTAGAATGTAAGCTCAGAAGGAACAGTCCTGTCCACCATCACGTTCCCAGCGCCTGGCACAGTACCTTGCACATAGTAGGAGCACAAAAATATTGAAGGAATGAATGAATTTAATTGGGAGAAGCATGGATATTGAGAATGGCTTTTTAAAGGGGCCGGTATTTAACCATATTTTGAGGGCTGGGTAGGACTTTCATAATTGGAGATGGGTATACACAGAGAGTTCACTGCAGGGGAATGCGCAGTGTGAGCAAAAGCCCAGGGGTAGAAGGTAGGATGTGGGGGAAAGGTACTCAGGGCTTCAGCTAGATGAAGAATAGGGCCCGTGTGAGGAGCACTGTGGCAACAGGGGAGTTTGGGTTTATTTTGGTTAGATTTGAGTCAGCCTAGAGAGAGAAAGATATACTGCCATAGCAGTGGCTTTAACATAATAGGGCTTATTTATCATGTAAAATAAATCTGAAGGTAGGCATTTGGGACCTGTGTGGTGGTCCTGTTGTTTTTGTCCTTAAAATCTCATGGTCTCAAGATGGCTGCTGTGACTATAGCCCTCACAGCTTCATTCCAGGCAGGAAGAAGGAGCAGGGAAGAAGAGCAAAAGTCATCTGCTCTCTCAGTCAGTCCTTTTTCCTGGAAACTCTACCCAACAACTTCTGCCTTCTCCTGCTACCCAGAACATAGTGTGGCCACTCCTAGATGTAAGAGAGGTTGGGAAATGCAGTTTTGCAGCCTGAGACATTGCCACCGAGCTGTCCATTTATAAGGAAGAAAGGGGAGCCTGGTAATTGGTTGGCAACTAGGCAACTCTGCAAGGTCAGAGGAGTGGAGTCAGAACTTGACCCTGGAAGCATCAGGGCCTGATGTGATCTGAGTGGAATCTGGAAGATAAATTCATCAGCGTTTGGGGCTTAGATTAGGGGCAGTGAGACCCCTTAGGACAGCTCTGCAGGGCCCCACTTCTGCCTGTCACATCCCTCTAGGACTCAAGGGAATGAAATCGACACTGGGAAGAAACAGTGGAAGAAACCTAAAATGTTCCTCGGTGAAGGGAGGGCTCTGTGAGCCGAGGAGGGCTATACAGCAAGTCAAAAGATTTGGGTCTGTGTATACACTCGGACATGGAACGATCTCCAGTGACGTTGTTGAGTGACAGATGATCTAGTGTGACATCATTCTTGTCTCCCCAAACCCCATCCCAAAACAATGCTCTGTATTTTCAACAGGTGCATGTATGCGTGCATTTACATAGAGAAAGGCCTGGAAGTTTATGCACCAAACTGATGTCAAGGTTCGGGGAAAGGGTTAGAATTGGGGTGGGGGGGTTCAAGGGAAGTGCTGGGCCTATCTCTAGCACTGGAAGTGTTATTTTCTATCATGTTCCTTTTCCCTGTTTTACTTCTTACATCACCTAACATTTTCCCCCTAACTCTGTTGAGGTAGAATTGAAGTAAACCAAAGTGCACATATTTCAAGTGTACAATACAGTCAGTGCTGATAGACGCATACATCTGTGAAATCACTGCCCCAGTCAAGGTCACAGACCTTCCCTGCACACCCGATGACACATCCCTCCCCCTTCTTCCCCTTTCCCAGGTACCCGCTGACCTGCTTTTTTTGCATTATAGATTAGTTTGCAAGTTCAAGAACTTTCTGTAAGTGGAATCATCTAGTATGTACTCTTTTTTGGGCTTAGCTTCTTGGACAGCATGATGATTTCAAGACTTGTCCGTGTTGTTACATGCTTCCTTTTTATGGCTAACTAGCATTTCATTGTGTGTAGTGGACCACTGTTTCTTTGTTTACCTGTCAGTGGGCGTTGGAGTCATTTCCAGTGTTCGACTATTAAACTTGAAGCTGTTTCAGACGGCAAGTCTTTGCATGAACACAGGTTTTCACATCTCTTAGATGAACGGGTAGAAGCAGAATGGCTATGTCCTAGAGGAGGTGTGTGTTAACAAACTGCCCAACTGTTTTCCGAAGAGGCTGCACCATTTTAAATTCCTGCCGGCAGTGTGCGAAGCTTCTCCATGGCCTGCATTATTCTGACAACACTTGTTATGGTCATTTTTGAGTTTTAACCAGGCTAATGGGCGTGGTTTTAATTTACATATCCCCTATGAGTCATGATGTTGAGCCTCTTTTTTTTTTTTTTTGAGCCTCTTCTCATGTGCTTACGATCATTTGTATGTCTTCTTTTTTTAAATGAGGGTATCGTTATTAATAAGTTATAAGAGTTCTTTTTTCTTTTTTTTTTTTAAGATTTTATTTATTTATTTGACAGAGAGAGAGAGAGATCACAAGTAGGCAGAGAGAGAGAGGGGGAAGCAGGCTTCCTGCTGAGCAGAGAGCCCAATGTGGGGCTCAATCATGGGATCATGGCCTGAGCCGAAGACAGAGGCTTAACCCGCTGAGCCACCTAGGCACCCCAGTTACAAGAATTCTTTTTTTTTTTAATTTAATTTATTTATTTGACAGAGATCACAGGTAGGCAGAGAGGCAGCCAGAGAGAGAGGAAGGGAAGCAGGCTCCCTGCTGAGCAGAGAGCCCGATGCGGGGCTTGATCCCAGGACCCTGAGATCATGACCTGAGCTGAAGGCAGAGGCTTTAACCCACTGAGCCACCCAGGCGCCCCTATAAGAATTCTTTAACTATCTGGATGCCAGTCTGATGTGTTGCAAATAGTTTTCTCAGGCTGTGGCTTGCCTTTTATTTCCTTAATAGCATCTCAAAGAGCAAAAGTTTTTTTTTTTTTCCCCAAAGAGCAAAGGTTTTAGTTTTTATGAAATTCCGTTTATCACTTACTTCCTTTTATATCTTGTACTGTTTGTACAGAAAGAACTTTTCAGAAACCACTAAGAAACCATTGTCTGCCTCACAGTCACTCAGATTTTCTCTGCTATGTCACTTTATGTTTTTGGAGGACAGTATAGTCCTTAGGATTATTTGTTTAATTGAAAATCAACATTTTGGAAACACATCTTAAAAATGGGTATTAAACAAACAAACAAAAAATGGGTATTAAAAGAGTACATACTGTATGATCACCTTTTTACAATGTACAGGATCTAGGCTTTTAGAAGTCAGGGTAGTGGTCACCCTGGGAGATGCCTCTGGGTGACTGGGGGAATTCTCTTTCCTGATTTGGGTCCTGGTGTATATGTTGTTTTGTGAAAAACATACCAGGAGAGCTGCAGACTTAAAATTCATATTCTGTGTGTTTCTACTTAACTTTCCAGGATTGTGTACAGCTGAATCAGTACACGCTGAAGGATGAAATTGGAAAGGTAAATATCCCAGGAGCCAGGCTAGTTTTCTACATCTACCAAAAATGTCTCAGATAGAGTGGAGGGAATGCACTAGAGCTGGGAGTGGGAAGAAGTCCTTCGAGGCGATATTGTGGGAGGGTTTTGTCATCAACGGTCCATCTGGCTTATTTTCTTTCTACATCATAATATTAATGTGTTTCCACAAAAGCTCAGACAACTTCGAGGGAATTCCATATTACCAACATTAGTGGTTTTTTTTCCCCCTCTAAGGTGCTGTCACATCTATTTTTGCTTTTATTTCAGCCAATAGGCAGTATCTTCGCAGAGGTCAGAAACTCAAATGCCAATAGAAAGCAAGTGAGTTATATAAATGAGCAAATCATGCTAAGACTAAGGTAGTAGGGAGTGGTGAGGACTGCGGCAAACTGTTAACATGTAGAAATGATTATAGGCCCATATGGCCAGATCTTCTCATGTTATTTCAAAAGAAGCTGAGAATTTAGATTTTTATATCTGCATCTTTCTGTTTTTAAATGTTGGCAACTAATTCAAACTTTCTAAAAGCTGCCGATACAACAAAATGTAATTGGAGAGCAGATTTGGCCATTTGGTTGCTGGTTTGCAGCCCCTGTATTAGGGTCCTCATTTTGCAGATTGTAACTTCTGGATAGTATGTCATGGGCATCTCCCTTTATTCAGGGCTCCTATGGCGTGGTCAAGTTGGCCTACAACGAAAATGACAATACCTATTACGTGAGTATCCACAGCCCCCTCCCTGCCCTCACCATTGGCCAAAGGAAAAGCCTCCTTTCTAGAACTTGGTTTCCTGGAAGATTTTCTTTGCTCTTGTCTCATTTTATTCTTAGGTCATTTCATTTTGGGCGTTAGGAAGTAAGCGATGTTCCCATTATACAGATGTGGAAATGGGGAGGCAAAGTGATTGGCTCAGAAAGAAAGCAGATACATTCAGCAAATGTCTCATACCCTTACTCTGGGCTCCCATTTCTACATCCTTCATAGCACCAAGAACCAGGTGGTAGTGAGACAAATTGCCCTCGTAGCTGAGGCTTTGGGGTCAGTCTAGTGTGGGTTCAAATTCTGGCTCTTCCATCTGCCACCTGTGTGTCCTTCCTATGTGTCTGGGCAAGGACACACAGTTGTAGCGAGTCCCAGCCAGGAGAGTGGACCTGGAACCTCAGAAGCACCCTCAGGGCGGGGGGGGGGGGGGGGGAGAAGGTGGGGATCATGGCAGTCCATCCTCCAGGCCCCTAGCAGCTGGTCAAGCCACTCTGATGACCAAGTACTCACTACATTGTCCTGAGGCCACCTGGGTGCCAAGAGCTTTGGCAGGCTTAGGAGTAGAGGGAACTCTCCCTCTCCCTTCCTCCATTTTAACCGAGATACGGGGTCTTTTCTCCCACAGGCGATGAAGGTGCTGTCCAAAAAGAAGCTGATCCGACAGGCGGGCTTTCCACGTGAGTTTGGTGGGCCGCACCTTTGCTCTTTGGTGCAGGGTTGGGGCATGACAGAGAAGATCTCGTTGAATGGTGTCCCCTGTAGAGTACCCAGGTAGAGGCCTCAAAGACTCCTGTCACTATGACCTGGGGTATGGTGTGGGAAGGAAGGGACAGAACGCTGAGCAAGGGGGCTGGATCTCTAGCCTCACTGAGTTTCAACAGCAGAGGAGACAGATGAGAGGAGCAGGCTACTTATGGCCCCTGGTGGCGTCAGCCACTCTGGCCCTGCCGAGACCCCCTCCCTTGCATTTCCCCCCATTTGCAGAGGAAAAGCTCTTTGCCCTGACCCTGGGATGGTCTGTGTTTCCTCCAGGTCGCCCCCCGCCCCGAGGCACCCGGCCAGCCCCCGGAGGCTGCATCCAGCCTAGGGGCCCCATTGAGCAGGTGTACCAGGAAATTGCCATCCTCAAGAAGCTAGACCACCCCAATGTGGTGAAGCTGGTGGAGGTGAGCTGGGGGGACAGGGAGGAGGGAGGCAAGAATGGTGGTTGTCTAGGCCCAGCTCTGTTACTACCCAAACGCTGCACCGCTGGTTTCTAGGGAGAGCCAGGCCAGGTTAAGCAGCTGTTGGAGGACTGAGTAGTAGTATTGCTCCAGGTTCTTCACCCCTGTTCTTTCATGTTATCCTCACCCTTTCCTAAGACTATTATTCCCACTTTACAAATGAGGACATTGAAGGTCAAAGGGCTACTAAGACTTGGCCCTTTATCCATTTTTGTCTTTGGAGCTGGTTCTCTTTCTCCGTGTTATATGTGGTTTTAGCACAAAGGCAGCCATATGCATGTAAACAAATGGGTCTGGCTGTGTTCTAATAAAACTTTATTTACAAAAAATAAACAGAGGGCCAGATTTGGCTTGCATGCCTGTTCTAGATCAGTGGTTCTCACAGTTTTGGGTCTCAGGATTCCTTTATGCACTTCAGAATTACTGAAGATCCCCCAAAAATTTTGCTTATGTGGGTTGTATTTATTATT
This sequence comes from Meles meles, assembly GCF_922984935.1. NCBI lineage: Eukaryota > Metazoa > Chordata > Mammalia > Carnivora > Mustelidae > Meles > Meles meles. The sequence continues at coordinate 13,148,200 of NC_060077.1, read as the reverse complement.
ATTTGCCATATTAAGATTTAAAACTGAGAAGCTTAAAAATTATTTATTAATTCATATAAAAACAGCAGAAGTCCCATTATATAATATATTTCTTTGAAAAATAAGTATATTTTCTGAAAAAAATTTATATTTTATTTTTTTTTTAATATTTATTTATTTATTTGAGAGAAAGAGCGAGCATGGTGGGGAGGAGCAGAGGGAGAGAGAGTCCCAAGCAGACTCTGCACTGAGTCTTGAGCCCGACTCAGGGCTCGATCCCAGGATTCTGAGATCAGGACCTAGACTGTGCCACCCAAGCATTTTGCATTTTTTTTTTTTAAAGATTTTATTTATTTATTTGACAGAGATCACAAGGAGGCAGAGAGCCAGGCAGATAGAGAGAGGAGGAAGCAGGCTCCCTGCTGAGCAGAGAGCCCGATGCGGGACTCGATCCCAGGACTCTGGGATCATGACCTGAGCTGAAGGCAGAGGCTTTAACCCACTGAGCCACCCAGGCGCCCCGCATTTTACATTTTTTAAATTTTTGTTGTTGTTAACATCTGGCTTAATAGAAGATGGCTGGATCCTTGTATCTGCTCTTGCTTTTAGCCTATGGTGACTTTGCATGCCATGTGGTTTCTTGTTTCTCTACTCGTAAAGGATGAGAGTAGAAAAGGCAACTATTACCTTAGTTTTATTTATTTTATTATTATTATGATTATTGTTTTTTAAAGATTTTATTTATTTACTTGACAGAGAGACACAGTGAACAGCGAGAGAGGTAACATAAGCAGGAGGAGTGGGACAGGGAGCAGCAGGCTTCCCACTGAGCAAGGAGCTCGATGCAGGGAGCCCTGGGATCATGACCTGAGCTGAAGGCAGATATTTAATGGCTGAGCCACCCAGGCGTCCCTATTTTTTTAAATAAGGTTCTGTTTTTATTTGAGAGAGAGAGAGAAGAGAGAGCATGAGCAGGGAGGAGAGAGAAAAGCAGTCTCCCCACTGAGCAAGGAACCCGATGTAGGACCCTGAGATCATGACCTGAGCCAAAGGCAGATGCTTCACCAATTGAGCCACCCAGGCGCTACGTATCTTAGTTTTAGTGTGAAAATCACTTTGACCTCTCTGAAAACATCTTGGGGATCCCTAGAAGTTCCCAGATCACATTTGGAGCACCTCTGGCCTAGGTGACAGGACTTGTAAATGGCGTGTGATCAAGTATGTAATTGATTGGGTGTTGGTGGTGGTGCTGGAGCATGGAGTGCAAGCAGCCAGCAGCCCAAGCAGCTGAGGAAGGCTTCTCATGGGAAGGGATGTTTGAGATGACTCCGGTTGTTCCTGGATGGAGAGAACAGGGAAAGGACAGGAAAGAGCATCACAGAGGAAGGAACAGCATTTGCAAAGGGCCGGTGTCATCTGAGGGTACACACCTGCCCTTTGATGGGTATGAGGGTTAGCAGCCGTGCCCTCCTGGGTCTTGTCAGGTGTGGGCTCTAGGTAGGCCATGCCCTGTGTCTGACTCCCTCAACAGGGCAAGGCTTAGGGCTCTAGGTGGGCTGCCCTGGGCCTCTGCCTAGGGTGCATCTCGTTCTTAGAGCTCTTGTCCTGTGGATCTTGGTTGACTGGGGAAGGTGAGGATGATGTGGAAAGAGGCAGGAGAGAAGGAGAAGGATGGTGGCTGCTGGCTGCCTCCACCTGTGACACCGAGTTTCACAGTCTCAGGCTGCAGATGCTGGAGTCAGCCATCTTAGAGGAAACTCAAGGACACTTGGTTAGCGAGTGGCTCTGGGTCCTGGTGGGATCTCCCTGCCCCCCACTGCCCTGTGGCATCTGACCTGTTCACCCAACAAGACTGGTTGCCAACCTGCCTCTTGGACAAACCTTGGACATTCCTCAGATGGACATGGACATTCAGGCATTTCCTGAGCACTGACTATGAGCCTTGTCTTGTACAGGGCACCACGGAGGCAACTCAGGAGGATATAGCCGTTTGCAGAGAGGGACAAGATAGACATAAGTGACAAGCTGAAAGCAGGATGGCTGTGAGAGGAGAACGAGGACTTGCCGTGGCAGTTCCAGGCAGGGGGACGTCCTTTCTTAAGGGGGCAGGAGGTTGGGGGGCACTTCATGGAGGAGTTGGAAGAGCCCAGACAGGACTTGAATTTTTACCCTGAGGATGAGTCCGCTGTCTCCTGGGAGAGGGGTGGGATTCTTACTGAAGCTGAGACATTTCCCAGGGGAGGGATTTAAAAAAAAAAAAAAAAGGTATTTTTTATTTTTTTTGTTTTGTTTTTGAGTAATTTCTTCTCTCAGTGTGGGGCTCAAACTCATGACCCTGAGATCAAGAGTTGCTTGCTTGACGGACTGAGCCAGCCGGGCGCCCCCATTTCCCAGGGGAAGAATTTGCCCCCCCCCCCTTTTGTAACCTCTTTTCTAGCTGTTTTGGACCCTTGAAGATTGGGTTAGAAGGTGCCTATTTTCCAGATGGCCATTTGGATCGCGCACACTGGGTGTTTTCCTGTGCCCTTCATCTTAACCAGGAAAACCAGTGGAAAGAACCGCCCTCCCGTTGGCAAATGCAGTCATGTGGATGCTGCTTCCTCCCTGCTCATATCATTTCTCTCTCTTCCTCTCCCCTGCTCCTCATCTCCGGCCTGTTCGTGTGGCTGTGCCAACAGGTCCTGGATGACCCCAATGAGGACCATCTGTACATGGGTAAGAGAGCCCTTGCCGTCCGATGCCTTGGCTCAGGCAGCTGAACCTGCCAAAGCCCAGGGGTTCTCGGGAAAGCCAAAGCCCAGGGAATCCTGTCCCTGGCATCTCTCGCCAGAGCTGGGCCCCACAGTGAGCCCCACCTGAGGCTGCAGCTCTGGTTTGAAACAGGAGGTGGAAGGGAGTGCTTGCTGGGACTTTCTCTGGAGGTCCTATTCATTCAACCGCAAATACTTATTGAGTGCATGCTAATGCTAGGCATGTTCTAGGCACTAAGGATGCGGTGGTGGATGAGAATGATGAGGCTCCTGTTCTTGTGAAGCTGATAATTCTAGTCAGGGAATAAATTAACCTCAGATCGATCCTCTGAAGAAGGTTAAATAGGAACCTGAGAGAGAGGGATTGAGGGCCACTTCACATATGAGGTGATGATTTGGCACCTGAATGTCAAAGACACTGTCCTGTTACATGTGGGGAAGAGCATTCCCGGCAAAGGGGCAGGTGCAAAGGCCCTGAGGCTGGTGAGAACTTAGTGTTTGAGGAAAACATGACCGTGATAGAGGAAACCAGGGAGAGGGGATAGGGATGAGGATGGAGGGGCTGAGGCCACAGTGGGGCACTTGCAGCCTTGGAGGGCACTGCACAAAGAAATGAAAGGACTCAGGCGTTCCCTCAGAGACTTGATTTTTTAAAAAATTGGTGAGGACATGGGAAAGCCCTCTGTCAGCTCAGAGCATAGGTACTGATGAAGGAAGGAAGGAAGGGCAGGACTGATTCAAAACTAAACAGCAGACTGGGCCCAGGAATGCATGATTGATAGGTCACGTGTCCTTGCCGTATGGCATGGGTGGGCATTCAGATGAGTCTGTACATTTCGAGTGGGTATAGATGACAGTGGGAGGGGTATCAAAGAGGTGAGGGGAGTGGGCACGAGCCCAGCCTGGTATCCAGAAGTCTCCTGGTTTTCCCCGGGGACGATCCTTTGTTGCAGAAGGAGTGTTTATCTGGGGTCTGGTTTGAAAACAGTTCAGAGCTCACTTTCTCCTCAGGTAGTTGCAATGGTTCAGTTCCAAGGACGTGTCGTAGCTTAGGACGTTATTTTTCATTCCCTGCTCCTCTTCCCTGCCTCAGGTTTTTATTCTTTTTTCTTTTTTTTCCTAAAGATTTTATTTATTTATTAGACAGAGAGAGAGAGATCACAAGTAGGCAGAGAGACAGGCTGAGAGAGGGGGGGAGGCAGGCTCCCTGCTGAGCAGAGAGCCTGATGCGGGGCTCGATCCCAGGACCCTGGAATCATGACCTGAGCTGAAGGCAGAGGCTTTAACCCACCGAGCCACCCAGGCACCCCTCAGGTTTTTATTCTGACAGATGTTAAGCTTATAGAAAAGTTGGAAGAAGAGTACAATGAGTACCTGTATACCTACCACCCAGATTCCACAGTTAATGTTTGTTGGATTTGCTTTATTGTCTAGTCACCCACCCATCCATTTTTGTATTATTTTTGCTGAACTATCCAAAATGTAAAGTAGCAGACAGACATCTTGATACTTCAGCCCCTGAGTACTTCAGTGTGCATCTCACATCTCACATAGGGATGTTCTCCTGTGTGGTCACAATACCATTATTACGTCTGAGAAAGTTAATACCAGTTCCCTAAGAGATCTAATGTGCATTCCATGTTCAAATTGTAGAAACTCCTTTTTTTTTTTCTGGTTTGTTTGTAAATTTTAGAACTTACAAAATCTTCCTGTGGAAACAATTTAGAAGCTACATAGCAAATAATATCATATATGTTAAATTATTTTTTTTAAGATTTTATTTAGTTTTTGAGAGAGAGAGAGAGCATGAGCAGGGGGAGTGGCAGAGGGAGAGGGAGAAATAGATGCCCTGCTGAGCAGGGAGCCCGATTCAGGGCTCAATCCCAGGACCCTGGGATCATGACCTGAGCTGAAGGCAGACGCTTAACTGACTGAGCCACCCAGGCGCTTCTAGATAGCTTAACTTTAAAAAAAATTATGTGAGAGGGCACCTGAAGACAGACCTGTTTCAATAGGCTAGCTTCCTCCATGCCAACCAAGTGACCATGCGGGGGAGGAAGCACAGAAATTCATGAAGCACCTCTTGACAGTTAAGTCTTCCATGACCAAGGTGGAATAGGCCAGAGCTGAAAGGGCCAGCGCTCCTGTCCATGGAAACCTTCCCTTCCATGCCGTTCCTTTTGCTTCTAACCACAGCCTGAAGCCACGGCAGACCTGCCCTAGCTTGGGTTTGCCCAGTACTGCTTGATGAACCTGAAGACAGGGAGGGGCCTGCTGGAGTTAAATTGCCTTTTCTTGTCTCCTTTTTTTTTCATTTTCATTTTTTGTTTTAAGATTGTATTTATTTATTTGACAGAGATCACAAGTAGGCAGAGAGGCAGGCAGAGAGAGGGGGAAGCAGGCTCCCTGCCAAGCAGAGAGCCAACGTGGGGCTCGATCTCAGGACTCTGGGATCACAACCCGAGCCGAAGGCAGAGGCCCAACGCACTGAGCCACCCAGGTGCCCCTCTGGTTTTCTTTTCATCTGAAGAGCCAGCTCTAGTCCCTCAGCCACCTTAGCCCTTGGAGAGCTTTGAAACAGTCCTTTTGGTTTCTTCTGTAAGAAACTCCGATATAAAAAAAAGCAAAACAAAATAACTCCAGTGTGGGTAGATGATTCTAGAACAACAGACAGCTCTGAAGTTACTCTCCACTTGATTTTGAAATTCACTGTATGCATTTCTCACTTCCTATAAGATAGCTTCATGTTCCCAGTTATGTTCGTCCAAGCAGGACAAAATGAAAATAATCAATCAGTGTGACCTGGTAATTCTACTCTTAGTTGTATACCCTCCAAAACCTGAAAACAGATACCCACACAAGTACTTGAGACGGGAATGCTTGCACACAAATGTTCATAGCAGCACTCTTCACGGTAGCTAAAACGTGGAAGCAGGCCAGATGTTCATTAGCTAATGAGTGATACACAAAATGTTGTATATCCACACGGTGGAATAGTATTCAGCCATAAAAAGCAATGAAGTACTGATCGTTGATGCTGCAGTATGCATGAACCTTGATAATACTGTGCTAAGTGAAAAAGCCAGTCACAAAAAGTATAGTGTATGACTCCATATATATAAAATGTCCAGAAGAGGCAAATCCATAGAAAGAGAAATCAGATTAGTGGGTGCTGGGGGCCTGAAGGGAGGGGACAGACTCCTCATGGGCACAGGTTTTTGTTTTGTTTTTGAGAGGGTGAAAATTTTCTGGAACTGGGTAGAGGTAGTAGTCGCACAGTATCATGATTACGAAGTGCCAATGAATTGTAAATTTTTTAAATAGTTAATTTTATGTTAGGAAACTTTCACCTCAGTTTTCTTTTTTAAAGATTTTATTTATTTATTTGACAGACAGAGATCACAAGTAGGCAGAGAGGCAGGCAGAGAGAGAGGAAGGGAAGTAGTCTCCCTGCTGAGGAGAGAGCCCGATGCAGGGCTTGATCCCAGGTCCCTGGGATCGTGATCTGAGCTGAAGGCAGAGGCTTTAACCCACTGAGCCACCCAGGCGCCCCTCACCTCAGTTTTTTAAAATGGAAAGAACAAAACCAAACCAACAAGAACAACAAAAGCCTGTGCAATTCCCTGGACACAGCTTATCTAATACTTGGTGGTTTGGAGCAGGGGTTCCCCGCACATACAGTGCTGGGAAGGAGCTGGCAGGGTGGGAGGCATTTGCATGTCGTGCATGAATGTGTCAAGAAAAGGCCCTGTTTAGGAATCGTGGGATGAGTTGGCCTTTGAGGTGCTGAAGAAATCTCCACCCCCTCTCCAACCCCCTTCAAGTCTTGTTTTGGATTGGGAGTCACAGGAAACAGTCTGAGGCCCAGCTGACCACAGAGCATTGAGGAGTTGGAAGAATCTATAAGTGTTCTCCGTCTGTGGCCTGACACAGTCTGGCAATGTGGAGGATACGGGAGGGATTGTTGAAACATGTTCTTGTTTCTTGAATCAAAACTTTGCTAGGGCCCTGAAGACCTCTAGGGCTCCTTCTTTGTGCCTAAGTAAACAGATGTTGGGTTGTGTCCCCATAGACCTGTTCTATGGCATCAGGTGGCTCAGAACCTGGGTGTGACTAAGAGAACATAGTTTAGTATCAATTGTATCCCTGGAATCTCCAAGGTATGAGTGGAGAGAAGAAAGGATCCCATGATCCATCCCCGCCTGTCTCCTGTCTCCCTGCTTTGTTATCCCTGGCCAGGGGGTCCTTGGCTGTTTTGAGGACTAAAAATACAGCCAGACCGGGGAGGACCTTGCAGGACCTTGACCAGCTTTGGCTCAGTGGATTGTTCCTTTCTCCAGTCCCAGTACTAGTTTCTGTGCTTCTTGGTGTTCTATGGGCGATTGGGGGGGAGGAGGAAGATGGATTTCCAATTTCCCAGTGTTAACAGTTGACCCCCTTCTCTTCCCTGCAGTGTTTGAACTGGTCAACCAAGGGTGAGTATCCCATTTTCCTGGCAGGTATGATGCCTGAAACTTCTCAAGCTGCAGAGCTTCTCAAGGGAGGCGGTGCTTGGTTCTGCTGGTGAGAGAGGGTGAAAGCCAGTATGTCTGCTTTTGCTTTTCGACCTTCCAGGCCTGTGATGGAAGTGCCCACCCTGAAACCACTCTCCGAAGACCAGGCCCGTTTCTACTTCCAGGACCTGATCAAAGGCATAGAGTACTGTAAGCGGGGGCCTGTGGGAGGATTCTCACCCGGGGGTGGTTAGCATCCCAGCTAGTGGATGGCAAGTGGGAAAGTGGAATTTCCCTCCTGGAGTGCAAGCAGCAGGTGGGTGGGAAACAGAATTGCCTGAAATGCAGTCTTGGACAGCTGCAGAAAGCTATGCTCCCGATGAACAGAAACACTTCTTTCTGCCACAAAAATGAAGAGTCATATTGATAATGACTGTTTGCCCCAGGACTTTCTTTGTGTACCAGGGGCTCTTAGGGGCTGTATCTGGATTGTCTCTTATACCCAGCAACCCTGGGATGGGCATCCTGTTAATCTCCTGTTACCTTAGTTTTCTCATCTGTAAAATGGGAATAAAGTCTCTCTCACCAGGGTGGAAATGAGCCAGTACATATCAGTAGTTCTGACTGACAGGTGTCCTTTCTGCTTCTGGTTGTAAAACATTTTGTCTCTTCCCCTTGCCCATTGTTGGGAGATTTAAATGGGGAAAATGGAAACCACTTAACACAGGGCTAGGCCCCAGGTGGGGCACTCAACAAATGGAGCTGGTGCCCCTATTACTGGTATCGTCGTCACCACCACCAACAAAGAAATGCAGTTGGGCCTTCCAGACCATAGGAAGAGAGACCATGTCCTCTCCTGTAGGTTGACATCCAGGCAGGAAGGAGTTAATGAAGTCCCCGGTCCTACTTTGTGGTCCACACTTCCATTGGACCTGCTCCAGTCATTGTTGGTGTGGTGAACAGGTTGAGTGTTGGCATTAGTAAACGAAAATATGTTTGTCACAAGTCGTGAGGCTTCCAGCTGGAAGCCAGCCAGGCTCAGCAAAAACGCTCCAGGGACCGTCGTCCCCCATGACTTAGACTAGAGCAGGTGGTTACTAACTATTATTGTCAGTTGATGTTTCACTCCTTACTTTTGAGGATAGGGTAACTTCCTTAAACAAACCGTCCCCCCCCCCCCCCGCCCCAATCTCTCAAAGCTGAGGGTATGTAGGTTTGGGAGGATAAGGCTGGGAAGGGCTTGGGGGCCGTGAAGGAGCACCGGTCAATGTCTTTGTTTCTGGGTTCTGGGGGCTGCGCAGAGCTCCTCACATGATTCCCCTGCCCCCTCTCTCCCATCTGGTGTCCACCCCACATCCAGTACACTACCAGAAGATCATCCACCGGGACATCAAACCTTCCAACCTGCTCGTGGGAGAAGATGGCCACATCAAGATTGCTGACTTCGGTGTGAGCAACGAGTTCAAGGGCAGCGATGCACTCCTTTCGAACACCGTGGGCACACCCGCCTTCATGGCGCCGGAGTCGCTCTCGGAGACCCGGAAGATCTTCTCTGGGAAGGTAGGTGTGGACCTGTCTGAGATGATGAGTTCTGCTTGTGTTTGGGTCCTTTCCCTTTAAGTGGCAAAAATCCCACCCAAACTGGCTTAAACAACGAATCCACTGGATCTTGTAGATGAAGAGTGGCTTCCGGTTTGGCAAGATACCAAGATTCACACAAGAATCCATCTCTCCATCTTTCAGCTGTTTTCTTGAATTGGTTTCCTGTCCAGGTGGGTGGGTACCCCCAGTTCCAGGCTCCTCCCTATCAGCTTACCTACCTCAGTAGAAAGAGCATTCTTCTTTCTGAGGAGCCTTCGGAAAAATCTCGGGATTGGCTGTGATTGGCTCAGCCCGGGTCATGTGCCTATCCTTGAGCCAACCATTGTGGCTGGCGGCGGGGAGTGGTGCTCTCATTGGTCAGGCCTGGGTCATGTGCCTATCCTTAAGCCAATCACTATGGCTGGTGAAGCTCTTATTGGCCAGGTTTGGGTCATGTGCTCACCCAGAGGCCAGGAGCAGGATCCGGAATCAGAACTGGGCGGTTTCTCAGAGGAAAGCTGAAGGATTTGATTTCGTATTTGGCTGCGCAGGAGCCGTAGACAACCCTTGCTGCCTCTTGGCCCCTTACACGAAGCTCTTTCTCTTGCAGGCTTTGGATGTTTGGGCCATGGGTGTGACGCTGTACTGCTTTGTGTTTGGCCAGGTAACGGGGTGGGGTGTCCTGTCTGCCTAGTGTCGCTGGGCAGCCCTGGTGGGTTAATAGTTACCCTTGCGGGGAGACAGTACTTAGTCATTGCGTTTACCACAGTTGGACCTGAATGTGAAAAAAAGATGCTTGTCCAAATGTGCATAGAAATGTGTATAGAATAGTGTATAGTGCATAGTCCTGTCTGTGGGAAATGATCTGTTAACACGAAGGATTGACAGAAGCGCCAGAGGTTGTAAATAGTTGACGGATTTGGCGCAAGGATGACAGATGCGCTCTTTCTCTCCCCACTCCGACTCCCCAGACAGACATCACAAGTCGATAGCCGCTGGCACCCTTTCTTCCTGAGCCCAGGTCTGCTTTGATGTTCCTCTCAGCAGAGTGTGTTCCAAGAAGCAGCTGTTGGGGGGACAGAACTGGAATGGGCGTGAAAATAGATTTGGCATTATTGACTGAGGGAATGCGGTCTCGTCTCTTTGTCATTCTTTTGTTGTTGTCTCTTATTATTACGGGTTTTTTTTTTTTAAGATTTTATTTATTCATTTGACAGAGATCACAAGTAGGCAGAGAGGCAGGCAGAGAGAGAGGAGGAAGCAGGCTCCCCTCTGAGCAGAGAGCCCGATGCGGGCCTCGATCCCAAGACCCCGGGATCATGACCTGAGCCGAAGGCAGAGGCTTTAACCCACTGAGCCACCCAGGCGCCCCTCTTATTATTATGTTTAGGAACTTCGGTTTTTAATTCTGAAGGGAAGATTAAATTATGTGAGCAGTAAAAGCATAGATTTTTCATTTTCATGAACTTGTGCTTTTATGGAGGAAAGCTTGAGAAACCGGTCTCATGGTTTATAATGTCCTCCCCACCAATATTTGATGAAATCTTCAATCCTATAGCAAAGTTGAAATGACTAAGGAAACACCCACATAGGCACCAGCTGTTTCTGCCATAAGCATTTCACTGTATTTGGCTTTATCACAAGTCTGTCTATCTTTAACCTGTCCTTATTTTTTTAATACATTCCAGAGTAAGTTGCTAAGATCTCTACACTTCCTTCCAGATGCTGCTTCAGAATGTAGTCATTAGCTAGAGCTCAGTATTTGTTTGTTTCTCTTTTTTTTTTTTCCTTTTTGGGGTAAAATTGACATATAATGAAATAAACAGATCTGAAGTGTACTGTTTAATGAGTTCTGTCATATGGGTACACCTGTGTAATCCAAACTCCAATTCAAGTTACTGCTCTTTTTTCTTTTTTTTTTTTTGTAAGATTTTATTTTTTTATTTTTATTTTTTTATTTTTTTTAAGATTTTTAAATTTTTTTTAATTTATTTGATAGAGAGAGATCACAAGTAGATAGAGAGGCAGTCAGAGAGAGAGAGGGAAGCAGGCTCCCCGCCGAGCAGAGAGCCCGATGCGGGACTCGATCCCAGGACCCTGAGATCATGACCTGAGCTGAAGGCAGTGGCTTAACCCACTGAGCCACCCAATTTGACAGTCAGGGATCACAAGTAGGCAGAGAGGCAGGCACAGAGAGAGGAAGGGGAGCCTGCTTCCCTTCCTGAGCAGAGAACCCCATGCGGGGCTCGATCCCAAGACTCTGAGAATGATCTTTCACCCACTGAGCCACCCAGGCGCCCCCCAAGTTACTGCTCTTAATGAAAGAATTTTCCTTGGACGGGAGAGGACCAGGTCACATTCTGTGACTTTTTCCCACATTCTGAGAACACTACATAAAAGTTCCTTTTCTGGGGGTGGCTGGGTGGCTCAGTGGGTTAAGGCCTCTGCCTTCGGCTCAGGTCATGATCCCAAGAGAGCCTGCTTCCTCCTCTTTGCCTGCCTCTATGCCTACTTGTGATGTCTGTCTGTCAAATAAATAAATCAGATATTAAACAAAAAAAAAAAAGTTCCTTTTCTGGCACTGTACCTGAGTTCCTCCCAGGTCTGTTCCACCACCGAGAAGCACTGATTTGTCACCTGGGAAGTGGCATGTGAATGGGCTTCAGTGTCAGAATCCCAGCTTTATGCTTCCCAGGACATGTGACCTCTCTGAGCTTCTGTTTTTTTTCTTTTCTGTAAAATGAGAAGAATATTTATGATTTCTTAAGGCTCTGAGAGGATCAGCAGGTATAATTCAAGCATTCATTAATTCAACAAGTATTTATCAAACTCCTACTTTGCACCAGGGGTGTTCCTGGGCACTGAAGAAATGGCAGGAAGCAAGACAAGTCACAATCCCTGCCCTCTTAGAACAGATATTCCCCTGCAGGAGCTAAACAGTAAAGGAATACAAATGTAGCATAACATCCAGATCGGTGCTCTGAGGAGAAATCACATGACAGCAGGTGGGGGGTGGTCTGCTTTAGAAAGGGGCTCAGGAAGGCCTCCCTGAGAAGGTGAGCTTCGATCAGATACCTGAGTGATGGGAGAAAACGAGCCATGCAGTTGTTGGTGGGAAGAACATTACAGGCAGAGGGAACGGCCAATGAAGATTGGTCCTGAGAAACCTCAGTCCAGGGCCTGGCCCAGGTTAAGGCCCCACGAATCACTGCTGTCGCCCCTACATCTTAGGCATTGTTCTTAGTATTATTACTGTTCACCCAGCAGGTGGGGCAGGAGGAGTCTTTGTTTTTGTATAAGTAGGTAAAGTAAAGCACAGCTGCAGAGGAAAGCCACAGTGTGGTTGGGAGGGGCTCTAGCCCTTCTAGAAGGACATCCCTGGTTCTTCTAGACTTGTGGCATGGAAACGGCTCCCTCACTAGAGTGGGCTCCCGGGCATTTATTCCTCTGCTGTAACCCACGTGGAGTGACGCCAGCCTGGGCAGGACTGATGTGGCAGCCATCAGTGGCCACTCTGTCCCCCACCTCTCGTTGTAGTGCCCGTTCATGGACGAGCGGATCATGTGTTTACACAGTAAGATCAAGAGTCAGGCTCTGGAATTTCCAGATCAGTGAGTATTGCCTTTCTGTCCCAACTCACCTTCCTCTCCAAGACCTTGGTGGTCCTGTGTGTGTGTCCCACCCTTAATGTGTCTTCCACCCCCAGGCCTGATATAGCTGAGGACTTGAAGGACCTAATCACCCGCATGTTGGACAAGAACCCAGAATCAAGGATCGTGGTGCCAGAAATCAAGGTACCTGAGGGCCACCACTCTCCATGGGGTGTGCACCAGGGGCCAGGCCTGTGCCCTCTGCTTGGAATTGTTTGGCTCAACCCTGCCTCGGCCAGGCCCCACGCCTCTCTGTCCACAGCGCTGCGCCCCTCTTGGCACCGTTAATCCTCCCATGCCCTGGGCCTCTGGGCTGCTGAGGGCTGGTGGTGGTGGGAGTTGGGGAGGAGGATTTGGACTTGTGTTAACTGTGATTGTAGAAATGGGATCTGCTGCCAGTGGGGCAGCTGGCGCTCGCTCCAGTTGGCTTGGGCTGATGACATTCACCCTCCCTGGACCAGACCAGACTGGGGTCTCTGTGTGCTCCACACCCTGGCTGCCAAGGTCCTAGATCTTTCCTTGGCCCTGCCCGTCCCTTTGAGAAATCTCAGTGGGGATGGGAGGAAATTAGTGAGCAGTTTGACACCGTGTCCCTGGCCTGCTGAATTCCATCCTTTTGCAGAAAGCACTGTTAGGAGAGAGCCCTGTGCATCCCCTACACCCTGACCAATGCCACATGCACACATCTGACTCTAAGAAATCCAAAGGTTTGCTTCAGGAGCTCCTAGGAATCTAGCGAACTAGGATTTGAGGAGGAGGAGGCCAAATGGCTACAGATAAGGACTTGGACCCCAGGGGTGGTGGCGGGGTGGGGAAGATCCCCGCCCAGGTCCTCTCCTGATTATGTCCTTCTAACTGGTCTCACTGTGCCTCCCAAGCCTCTCTTTCCCCTTCTGTGAAATGGGGAGGGTCTGCTTGCTCTGAGCAGAGCCTTCCAGGGGCATCAGGGGAAGTTGCTGAGGGGTGATGGGTGCTCCTTGGGCAACCATACAAGGCAGATGTCAAATTCTGGTCACTTCTGCCAAGACCTGGGCCAGATGGAGAATGCAGTCCGGCGCACATCCCGGCCTGGTGGCTCCCTCCCATTCTCTGTCTCTCCATCTTTTCCACGTTTCCTTGCATCTTGCTCACCGCCACCCTCTGCCTGGCTTGCTAGCTCTCTTGCATGCCTGACCTCAGGCTGCCACTTCTGCCCTCGCGCATTCCCTCCCTGGCTCCGCTCACTGGCAGGGCCTTGGTGTCGCCCTCTGGCCTCTGGGAGCCAGTTGCCTGCCCCTCACCCCTCCTGTCATTCGTTGAAGCTGCACCCCTGGGTCACGAGGCATGGGGCGGAGCCGTTGCCATCGGAGGACGAGAACTGCACGCTGGTCGAAGTGACCGAAGAGGAGGTCGAGAATTCAGTCAAACACATTCCCAGCCTGGCAACCGTGGTAAGGCGGGACGAACCACTGACCGAGAACAGGGACAGCGTGAGGCGGGCCGGCAAGGACGGGCCGGGACACAGGCGGGCAGCTAAGAAGCAGACGCTGGGCCTGAGAGTCAGGGGATGGCTGGGTCTGTCCCTGACTCACAGCCTCCAGGCTTCGGGCCTTAGTCACACATCAGGCCAGGAGACCCCTGCATCTTGTAGTTTTAGTTCTGTCTACAGGCAGATTCTTTGTGACTATAGGGAGGGGTAACTCCTTTCCAAAGGTCCTACTGCTCTTTCTGGAATTCCTGCTTTCAGAGTATGGCAGGGTGAGGAGAAGGACCAGGGCAGGTGCCAAGGGTGGGAGCTGGAGCCGAGGTCTCTAAGATGGAATTCCCACCTGGCTGGATCTTCGGCCTCCCAAGTGGATGGCTTAGCCTGCCTCACATCTGCCATGCGGGCAGCTCCCAGGGCTAGGGGCAGGGGCTCCCAATTCATGTGCTTTTATGGCCTTGTGTTTGGGTCCTGACCTAGGAAAAAGGATCAGAACATGGAGTCCTCAAGCCTAACCTTGGAGACTCTGGGAATCATTCACTTGCCAGTCCCCTACCCAGGAGGGCACCTGGCTCCAGGAAGGAGACTAGGACTTTCAAGGGCCTGGGGTCCAGGCGGCAGAGTCCAGTTGGCCGCCCCACTAAGGCCACCATGAAAAACCTGGGGTGTGTTTGGCTACCGCTGGCTCCAGCAGGCAGGCAGGGCCCTCACCAGTTCTGGGAGGAACTGGTGAGACTTTCCACAAAGACACAGTGTCTGGCCTCAGGTGACTGCCCCGTTAGGAGCCCAAGTGCTGGCTCCTTCTCTCCCAGCTTTGCACTTCTCCCTCCTGCTTCCCCACACACTTTTCTCTCTCCTTCTTCCAACACCTGAGCCCCCGTGGTGGGGCATCCATTTACATCTCCCTCCTCCTGCCCCACCTGGGGCCTGTGCATGACCTTCACGTTAAAACTCACCCACACTCACTCAGTCTTTCTCATCCACCCCGTGCACCCATGTCCTGCACCCACAGTGGGGGAGGCAGCTGGTGTCAGACCCAGGTGCCCACCACAGGTTATTTTGTTCTAGGCTCAGGATGTTCCTAGAGGTCTGGGAGCAGGGGTTCCAGGGATGAGCAAAGCCAACACGGTGTGCCTGCCATCTTGGAGAGGCGGATGCTGGGCAAAGAACCAACAAAACACAGGGGCTGCAAGGGGTATACCTAAGGGGGGCCATGGAATCCTGAGAGGGGGATGTGGCCAAGGTGCTGGGTTGGAGAAGTCCTGGAAGAAGTGAATACATACTGAGTGGATGGCAGGGTGTTACTGGCTGCGGTGGTATTGGGTAAAGGGTGTTTCTGTCAGAGGGGAGAGCAAACGTAGTGATCCTCTGCCTGGAGGAAGCTTGGCCCACAAGAAGCTTCAAGAAAGCCAGGGCCACTGAGGCAGGGCAAGGAAGGTGGGAGGATGGTGACATGAATCCGGGCAGGAGGTGGGGCCAGACCACCCAAGACCTGAGGCCACAGCAGAGATTTAGATCTTGGTCCCAGGAGGGGTGGGGAGCACCTGCAGGGTTTAAATAGGGGGAGTAGCCCCATCAGAGTTGGCCTTGGAAAGACCCCACGTGGAAAATGGAATGTGGGCACCAGGGAGGAAATGGGGGCTGCTGCAGCCATCTGAGGGGCTGAGGTGGGGAGGTCCAGGTCCACACACCCAGAGTGTGCCAGGCACAAGGTTACAGAGATCTTCTTGTGGGGCTCCTGGCCTCGTAAGAAAGATGGAGGGAAAAAAAATCACCCTCCTTTGCTGTCACATGGTGACAGGCCCATGCAGAGGAGGGCGAGGAAAAGCCTCTTCTGCAGGGTCCTGAGGGCTGGGAAAGTTGACAAGGCCATAGGGAGGGGCAGGACAGGTGGTCTTGTGGGGGGACAGGGAGTGGGGCGGGGAGCAACACCTGCAGAGGCATAGAGGAGGAAAGCGCTGCTATGCTTCTGGAACCACAGAACACCAACCTTGGCCAGGAGGGACCGGGAGTGCCTTGCCAGGGGGTCTAAGTCAGTGGTTTTCTTTTTTTCTTTTTTAATGACATAGAACTTGTGTGTTGTAAAACAAACCGTTTTAAAGTGAGCAATACAGTGGCATTTATTACATTTACAATATCCGGCAACCATCACCTCTGTGGTTCTGAAACATTTTCATCCCCTCACCCCAAGAAACCCTGTACCCATTAACAGTCACTCTGTTCTTCCTCCCCCGCCAGCCCCTGGCAACCTCCGGTTGGTTTTCTGTCTCTGGATTTGCCACTCCTGGGCATTTCATGTTAGTGGAATCACACAGTGTGTGGTCTCCTGTGTCTGATTTCTTCTACTCAGCGCGGTGTTTCTGAGGTTCATCTGTGTTGGAGCGTGCTGTTCCTTTTCCTGGCTGAATAACATGCCATTGTACGGCTAGGCCACATTTCGTTTATCTGTTTTTGAGATGATGGCTGTTTCCACCTTTTGGAACATCACTGTTTTTTTTTGTTTTTTGGTTTTTTTTTTTAAGATTTTATGTATTTATTAGAGAGAGAGAGAGTGCACACAAGCGGCGGGAGGGGGCAGAGGGAGAAGCAGACTCACCTCTGGGCTTGATCCCAGGACCCCAAGATCATGACCTGAGCTGAAGGTACACTTAACCGACGGAGCCACCCAGGCACCGCTGTCCGTGTTTTTCTGAATACTTAATTTTCTTCTTAGTAGCAGACACACAAAATAATTCAGAAGCTCTGTCAACATGGAAAATTGCTTGAAGAGGCACCATGCTCTGCTGGAGGGGTTGGGGGCCGCCTCCTCTCAAGCTGAGGTCTTTTCCTTGAAAATTCCTTCAGAGGATGCAGCGGCCAAAAGCATCACCAAAAAGATCTCATTCACTCCCTTGCTCCAGAGTCATCCTTGGCCCTCTGGCCAGCGGCAGGATAAGTTCCAGAGTCCTGTGGGTGAAAGATTTTGTCTGAGAATGAGGGAATCAGGTCTGAGGTTTGGAGAGGATGGGTCAGATCAGTAGGGGTGAGGCGAAAGACTGGGAGGCAGAGGAGGGAAGCTGAGTAGGGGCCATGGGATGGGATGAGGGAATGTACCTTTTCCCAAGGGATCAGGCAGGGGTCTGCCAAGCAGGCTGGGGACCCCATCTGTGTTAGAGTGGGTGAGGGGGCCCACGAGCAAGTTCCCACTACTGGCAGTGGACCAGCCTGCCCCCAGTGCCTTTCATACTTGGATGGACCTTTGGGAACTCTCAGCCTCTTCTCCTTGACACCACAACAGCCTGTGGGCTGGCCGCCTTCAGTGTCCTGGGGTGTTCTTCAGCTCCTTACACCCCGTCAGGTGTCTCCCATCCTCTACTCAAATGCAGCCCTCTGAGAAGTAGGCAGCCTCGTGTGGTGTGACCACTGTAGCAGTCTGGCCGTTCCTCAGATGTTAAATGTCATCACATGATCCAGGAATTCCACTCGGGTACAGACCCAAGAGAAATGAAAACTGTGTGGGAAACAGGTCCACACACAAAAACATGTGCACGAATGTCCAGAGCAGCATTAGCCACAAGAGCCCCAAACCGGAAACGGCCCATGTGTCCCCCAGTGGAGGTGTATCTGTACAAAGGAACATCATTTGGCCCCGAAGAGGAAGGAAGCACCGACACTTGCTGCAGCCGTAGGAGCCTTGAGAACGTGGTGCTCAGTGCGGGAAGCCAGACACGAAAGGCCGTACACCGTGTGCTTCCATTTATATGAAATGCACGGAATAGACGAATCCACAGAAACAGCACAGATCGGTGGTTGCCAGGGCCTACGGGGAGGGGAAATGGGGTGGGCATATACTGGGTGTCTTTTTGGGGTGATGGAAAGTTCTGAAGTTAGGTGGTGGTGATGTGAATATACTAGAAATCACTGCATTGTACACTTTAAAATGGTGAGTGTTCTATTGGGGGACACTTATTTCAGTTTAAAGAGAAGTGCAGCCCCTGAATTTGGCCTGGAAAAGAACAGTTGGTTTCTCGTTGGAGTGGTCAGATAGTTTTCACCGAAAATAAAGGCCCAGATTTGAAGATGAGACAGGTTGGTGGTCCACGAAGCAGGTGTAGTGATGGCTTGTGTGCGACAAGTGCCAAGTTACTGGAGGGAGAGTAGAGGGAGAGTACTGGCCTCTCCTGGAGCACAGAGATGCCCCCCCCCCCCCCCGGGCTCGGGTAGACTGAGACAAGATTAAGACAGCAGTATGTCAGAATGAACGGTTTTGGACATGGACTACTCAGATGTGGTGATGGCTTTGTTGTGTCCTCAGTGGGAGGGATGCTGCCTGGGATCTCTCAAAGGCCTGTCGCCAGCCACAAGCCGTGGGAGCGGCAGGGAGGCTGGTAGAGAAAGGAAGAGGGAGATGGCTCTTGTAGAGTGGCGCAGGGGAGGTTGTTGCCTGGAGTCTCCGCCGGGTGGCCCAGCTTCCTCTTCTGTCCTTCAGATCCTGGTGAAGACCATGATACGGAAACGCTCCTTTGGGAACCCGTTTGAGGGCAGCCGGCGGGAGGAGCGCTCATTGTCGGCGCCTGGAAACCTGCTCACGTGAGTGGCCACCTGCCTTCCTCTGGGATGGGGAACTAGGGGCTGAACACAGGGCAGCCCTGCCCAGCGCACTCTGCCCAGGGCCCGTCCCTGGAGCTGAAGCGTCTGGAACGACTTAGACCAGGTCTCCCAGGCTCACATGGGGAAATCAGAGCAGCTGCCTTTGGTTTCACCACCACCACCACCACCACCCCGCCCCACCTGGGCTCAGCCCACCTTTTGTGGATGGTGAACCCATGCTGCAGCCTTTCTCTGGGAGACTTGCACTTTAACTGAGGGACCTCTTAAGAGTCAGAATTTTTGTGGCCCAGAAGCATGCATGCTCCATGGTGGGATGAGCAAGGCCTTTCTCACCCACGTGACCCTGTGTGTCACAGCAGGGGCACCCTGCTCAAAATCCCCCTGGCAACAGCTCTGGGAAGCTGGTGTTGGGGGTCTGAGTGTCTCTGGGGTGGGGGAAAGGCATCTCATAGGTCCCAAGTGTCCCTTCTCACTTCCCTTTTCCCTCCCCTCTGGCCATTCCAGCAAAAAACCAACCAGGGAGTGTGAGTCCCTGTCTGAGCCCAAGGTAATGCCTGCCTGCCTGCGCTGTAGCCTCTGCCGGAGCCTGGGGGCGGGGGCAGCTGCAGAGCACGGGGCCTCCCCACCCAGGCGGAGGGTCCTTCCAGCTTGGGCTGCTGTGCCCAGGCTCCTTTTGGGCCTCTGGACCTAGGACAAAAACAAGGGTCATCCAGGGGCTTGGACCCGACGGCGGGTCATGCATGTGGGCTGGGGCTGCGGGTGCATGGCGCTCCACCCGGAATGCCTGTGAATTCACCCAGGTCTCATGACCCAGTCTGGTACCCACATGTGCTCCGGGCACGTCAGTGGCATTGAAGCTATGTCACAGGCTCCCGTGCCTGCTCCTGCCCTGGGGCCATGTGGTCAGAGCGTAGATCAGGCATGCAGTGTTCTGGGGCTCTCCAGTATCCACCCCTTTCTTTTCTGATGGGGGAAGACCTAGAAAATAACTTCCCTTCCAGCCTGCTGCAAATTAGTATAAGAGTCCTGTGTCCCCCGGGTGCATCTGAATCTTTTCCCTTTGGCCATCCCTCTTCTCAACACGCAGCCTTGTCAGCATTACCAGCATCTCCCAGGACAGATGGGAGTTTTTGTCCCTGTGGACTAATGATAAACATTTAGCACCCCTGCGGCCTCTCTTCCCCCTAGTGCCTGTGGCAAGATAGAAATTCTAGGATTCCTTCTGTTGAGCTCAACTCACTACCTCGTTCTCAACTGGGAACTCCAGGCAGTCATTTCTATGTATTTTTTTTTTTTGACATTTAAAATTTTATAATTGGGAAACCATTTCTATGTTCTAAGAGCAGTTTTATTGACATATAACTTACATATGACATGTAACTTACATAATATGTAAGTTTCACCCATTGGAAGGGCATGATTCAGTGGTTTTTAATATATTCACAGACTTGTACAACTAAGACCACAATCAGTTTTAGAACATTTTTATTAGCCCCAGAAGAAATCCTGTCTCCCAGCCGTCACCATCAACTCCCCATTCCCGCGGCCACTAAGCTGCTCTCTCTATCTGTATAGTTGCCCTGTTCTAGACACTTCATGTCAGTGGAACTGTACAGTGTGAGCTTTTGTGTCTGGCGTCTCGCACTCGGCATCATGCTCTGGGGTTCATCTGTGGTGTAGCAGGCAGCAGCGCTTCCTTCCTGTTTCTGGCCAGACGATATTTTGTTGTACGGGTAGACCACCTTGTACTCCTCTCCATTCGTTAGGTGATGGGCGTTGTCTCCACTTTGGCTGTTGCGAATGCCTGCTGCTACAAGTGTTCACATCCAAGCACGCAGCCATTCCTTTGTGGTGGGAGTTGATGCATGAGATGAAGTTTACTGGCCAGCCGCAGCGCAGGATCAGGGGCCTGTAGGGGACAGTTTAGGATCAGGGAAAGTGGCAGTTAGCCATCGACCAGTCGTCGGCAGCCTGAGAAGCCTCATTCCTGCCAGGTGGTTCCCCACTTACCTGCTGCCTACTACTCTTTGAGCCTCCCGGGGTGATGGAGCCTAACGGGCTGGACTTTTTCTTCTCAGTCTCAAGTTGTAGGATTTGCCTCCTGCCTGTGTGCTAGTTGGTCATCTGTTTATCTTCAGTGAGCTCAAAATCGCAAGGTACCAGAGATTGGCCCAAAGGGCTTGACGACCCCTTTATTCCCTCACCCGCAGTCCCAGCAAGACCTGCGGATTACTTCTCTTGCCCTTAGGCTGCTGGTGGGGTGCTCAGCTTGTCTGAGTGACCCAGCACTCTGGAGTTCCAGGGCTTACTCAGTTGTTGGAGGCCTTGGGCCCGAGGCCTGCCGGCTGGCTGCCTGCAACTACACCCGCTGGTCCAAGCAGGCACTTCTAGGGCAGAAATCGAGGACGGGATTGGACATCTAGTTAACAGCTCTCCTCCCTGGGAGATTGGACCCCCTCTTCTTTGGCAGAAACCTAAAAGCCAGTGAGCCTGCTCTTGAAACAGAGGGGTTTCTTCCTAGGAGTGTATAGACGTCACCCTTTCTCTTCCATTGTGCCAGGACAGAGTTTCCCTTCTGGCCAGGGACACACAGTAGACAGTAGTCTGGCTTCCCTTAGAAGGGGCCATTGTTGGTGGCCGATCCAAGTGATTTGGGCTTCTCCTCAGGGATATTTCTTTCCAGATCCTTAGTTCAGCCTGTGTCTGTCCTCCCAGGCACGTCTAGCTGGGGGCATTTCAGGATATGACCTCTCAGGGACATGGGGACACCTTTCCTCCCACTTCATTGGTCTCTTCTGCACTGATTCCTCACATCACCAAGAGGAGGGCCCCCTCTCCATCCAAGGTGTCCCATGAGCCTGTGTGCAGGGGGCAGTCCTCTTAACCACCATTTCCAAAAGGCTGGCTCTGTGCCAGGCCAAACCCAGGTGCCCCCAGGAAGTTCACCTACAGGTGACTGAAGAGTCTTCAACCTTAGCCTGAAGAAGGAAGCTTGGGGTGGGGGCTGGTGGGGAGACACATCAAGATACCTAAAAATCTCCGGGAACAGGCCCCCTCACTGGCTGCGCCCTACTCACGTGGGATGATTTTGGGTGTTACACAGATAGGTTCGCATCTATTTTTATAGTTCCTTTCTATTTTCAGCAAATGATGCTGCTTTTCCATTTACAGAGGGGGATACGAAGTCTCCTTTGAAACCCTCATATAGGCAAGAAAAGGGGAGAGACTCTAAAAGGAAAAGCCAAGTCAGTGACGTTGTAGGTGGTGTGGGAAGGTGGGAGACACAGGTTCAGGCTGGGGCAGCCTTGCCTTAACGTGGGTTTTCTGTTCGGTGAGCAGGAAGCAAGGCAGCGAAGACAGCCTCCGGGGCCCCGACCCGCCCCCCGTGGGGGAGGAGGAAGTGCTCTTGTGAAAGGCGGTCCCTGCGCCGAAAGTTGGGGGGCCCCAGCCCCCGGCCCCTGCGCTCGCATGCATCCTCTGCGGCCCGACCAGGCGATGGAGTAGCTGCCCGGACGCGCGACCTCGCATGCAGGCTGCACCCTGCGTTTCCATAGCAGCATGTCCTACGGAAACCCAGCACGTGTGTAGAGCCTTGACCGTCATCTCTGGTGTTTTTGTTTTGTTTTGTTTTTCTTCCTTTGTTGTTTTAAAGGGGACAAAAAAAAAAAAGACTTGACTCCATGACATCGACCTTGGCCGCTGGCTGGCTGAACGGGCGGGTGTGAGGAGTTGCAGACCCAAAGCCACATGCATTTTGGGACAATTGCTTTTTAAAACGTTTTTATGCCAAAAATCCTTCATTGTGAACTCAGAATCATGTCAGAGAATACCAAGTGAATGTGTGTGGGGTTTGAAAATCATGAAAAAACTGGCAGGGAACTCTGGCGGTGTGGGCTGAGACCACAGAGTTAGTTGCTGTGTTTGAAAGGGAGAGGAAGAGGGGGTGTGACTCCTCCTGCAAACCCCGAAAGCCCCAGACTCCAAGCCCATGGCCCCTTCCAGGACTGGAGGCTCATGGGGTCAGGGCCGGGCTGGCCCTCAGGAGCTGCTGGGAGCTTCGATGCACCTTATTTGTAAGAAGGACTTTAGATTTTTTTTATGGGTAGAGTTGTAGTCTGGAAAAGGGAAAGGGCTTGAAGCTTAGTTGCTTCACAAAGGGGATTTTCTACCCCTGGAAGGGCGTTCCATGGTAGCTGGGGGGCGGGGTGGGGGGGGAGTTTCACCTAAAGGGCTGATAGCCACTCACAGCGGGTTTCTGAAATACTGAGCTCTGGTCAGTCTCTCGTTAAAGGACAAAAACTTCAGGGTGAAATCCTACACTTCCATGTACATTACATGGCTTACGAGTAAACAAAATATTTTCGATTCTCTAACTAGACTGAACTCTAGAGCAGTTCAGAGATCATTTAGAGCTTCCAGGATTCTTTCCACGGCTTCAGGCTTGTCATCTGAGTTAGAGCCAATGAAATCTGTGCCTGTATATTAATACGCAGCTTGGCCTGTTTGTAACCTGTGTATCCTAGAGACCGCTGAAGTTTTGTTTTCTCAATTACTAGCTGATTGTTGCTGTCAGTGAAACACTTAGTTTCTGGAGGGCCAGTGAGGAAATACTCTGCTTCAACGGAAACAAAGATGATCATCCTTACTGGCAAAGCTCTGTGAGGATCCACACGAGAACTCTGGGAGACCCTGTAGAGAAGATTGTGGAAACGCAGAGCAGTCCTCAGGGTCCAGGAGAACCAGGGCTTGGCACAGGGAGTTCTGTTTTGTAAGCCAAAAGCCCGGACAGAAAAGGCTCACCTTTTGGTTTCCGACTCATACTGGGAATTCTCACTGCAGTTCAAGTGTGACTTCTTCCAGAGCCACACATGGCTGAGTGGGGAGTTCAAGGGGGCGGAAAACAGGAAGGCCTTCGGCCTGGGAGATTCCCGGTGTTTTGTTGGTCTCTGGCTTGGGGGAAATGGTGTTGGTAACTGGGCTCAGAGGACATGTTTTCCTGTAGTTTCTGTCTGATCATCGCTAGTAGGACGACTTCTTGCAGAGACAGAGGAGCGAGGCCTCGTGCCCCTGCTGCCCAGCGCACTCGTGGAACCTGGGTGTTCTTGGCTTCCACAGACCTTCGTGAGCTCTTGACTGTCATTTAGACAGACTTTTCTTGCTGTCGTACAGACAGTACAGAATTAGGGAATGCTGGTTTCCAAGAGCAGAGATGACCGTCGGAGGAAGGGTTGTCTGCCCTGCTTGCTTGCTTTTTGTAACCTGGTCCTTCCTCTCGCGTTCCTGCGTGTGTTTGTGTTTGTGGGTGCCGCCCCTTCTGGGAGCAGATGGGGTCTGGTTAGTTTGCAGTCAGCACCTTGCAGTAGTTCAAGTCAACCTGTCCTTGGTCCCAGCCTGTCTGTGTGGACTCCGGCCTGGCTGAGCGGCTCGCCCGGGCTGGGTGGGCAGCAAGCTCTCTGCAGAACTCCTGTTTACACAGCTGCATCGGGCAAGACCATTTTCTTCCACCGCAGAGCTCCCCACGTAAGATTCCGCATGCGGAATGCCAGCTCTTTCGGTGGGTGGGCTCATAACTTTTTTTTTTCTCCTCTCCAAAGAAACACCAAAGAAAGCTGTGCAGAGAAAGTGCTCCCCCCAAAAAGTATAAGCAGAGGGCTGTACCACACAGTGGTAGGGTTACCATTCTCCTGGAGCACAAACTTTGGTTTTTGGGAAGCTGGGTCTGTCAGGAAAGGGGAGAAGCCATCACGGGCAGCTTCACCAGGTTAGCAAAAAGAATTCCCTATCAGTTTCTTCCATTGTTGGCTCATCTGTGGGACCAATTCAGTGTAAGCAACTTGGGGCCTGCACAAGGTCTTGCCCCATCTTCCTCTATCCTGTTCCACTTCTCCCGCCTCTTCCACAGGCTTACCAGGGGCTTCCAGAAAGCCGTAGCTAGCCCCTTGTTGGCCCTGGGGGCTGGAGAGGCTGTCTGCCCAGGGGTCTGTCCTTTCCCGTGAGTTAGGGCTCCCATCCTCAAAGCCCTTCTGAAACGAGGAGGCAAATCCCTGAGCATTTAGATGCATGGGCTCAAACTATTGCTCTCATCTTCCAAAGGAGAGCTTTGCATTGCTGGGGGGAGGAACCATGACCTCCACTTGCTTCCAAGGTGCTAGAGAAGGTTTCAAGGTCGTCGGTTCCCATCTCTCTGCAGCTTTCTGGGCTGAGTTTCGTGGGACTGCTGACTTTTCTATTCTGTGTCTGATTTAATGCCCGATGCTTCTGTTTTATTCCTGATCCTTTCTACTATGCATTTTCCTTTTATCAGGTGTACAAAGTTAAATACTGTGTATTTATCACTTAAAAGTACATGAATTTAAGAGAAAAATAAGCCTTTGGTGTTTTTCCACAGATGTTTAAGCTTCTCTGTAAACTTGAAATAAACAGACAGCAAAACGGTGCAAAGCCTGGGCCTTTGGAGGTATTTTTGTTGGTCATTGTTTACAGATGTCTGTAGGACATCCGTCCTTACGTGTGTTTTTCTTCCTTAGGCTGAATGTGAGCTCAGTTGCCCAGGTCAGGGCTAATGATGTCAGCATCACATTATTCATGTCAGTGTCGCTATGTCCTAGTATCCCGCTACTGAAAGCGTGGTCCCTGAACGGGGAGTGTCAGCAATCTTCTGGGAGTGGGTTGGAAATGCAAATTCCCGGGCCCCATTTCAACAAGATCCCCAGGTGACTCACGTGCCCACGGAAGTCTGAAAAGCACTGCTTTGGCAGGCAGGTAATTGCCAGGTTCTTCTGTTGGGAGACCAACTAGGTGAGCCGCTCTGGAAGCGGTAGTAATTACACACGGAACACATCCTGTGAGCAGGTGTGTTGTAGGACACATTGCTCTACAAGGTAGGTATTTATCCCATTTTATGGATCATCCTCCGTAAACTGAGGCTTAGTCGTCCGAGGGCTCCAACTTTCAGCAAACATGGTGTTCTACAGAGCTTGGACAGCTACCGGTTTTCATGGCGTTTGGAGACTTTTAGAAGGATGCTTCCTCCAAGCTAGAGGCTGGGGGTTCCGTCCACTCCAGATGTTAATCTAGCGCTTTGCTCTCCTGACCTTGAACCTTGGTTTTCTGTTATGAAGGGACAGCAGATGAAGTTCGAAAGCTCCTTGTTCTGTTGTTGCAGGAGTAGAACATGGGATACTGGCCTTTAAGAGCCCAAGAGCAGGTGTTCCTATTCAAAGACCGCACCGAGAACCTAATGAAAGCTAAAAAATGCACACAGGTGTGTCCCTTTGCAGAATGTTAGGAGTTCCAGAGATGCCCGGAAGCTGCTCCATAGGTGCAAAGGTGAAGGACCCCTACATAAGCAGCAGCACTAGGGAGGGCCAGCAAGGGGGAATACAGGTGAATGCGGTGAGTAAAGTGAGCAGCCCCTCCCCCATCCTTCACCCTAGCTGGCCTTAGCATTCCATCTGAGAAAAAGGGAGGCCAAAAGAGGTCTCCCCACTCCAGTAACTGTCGCGTCTTAGGCTGCAAAATGAAAGCCGGCCCTAAAAAATTCCAGCTCCGCTTGATCAGAGTGTTCAACCAAGCCTCCCCCCCACCCCCAAAAGGCAACACGAACCAGAACGTTTCCTGGCCCCCAAAGCAAGAAAAGCCCAGGTTTCATCCAGCAGAAGCAGGCACTTCTAAAATAAACGTTCCCTTCAGTACTTGGAAATGAATTCGCGATGGGGGGGGCGGCGGGCAAGCAGCTTGCTTTAAGGAGATCCTGAGGACTTGTTGCAGAATTAAATCTGTGTGAAGGCGCAGCTCTAAATAACTTCATTAACATTTCAAACAAAGTAGGTGTAGGTGGTGCTGCTTGTGGCTGGAGACTTCTGGAAAGCAAACGGGGAGGGGAGAAGGATAGCCATGTACTTGTTCCCTAAAATTGTGTCCTCCATGGTGTAGTACCACAATTTTAGGTAAAACAAACAAAAAACCAAAAAAACCCCAAAACACACGTACGGGTAAGACGAGTAGTCATTACAGGACAAGATCTTGTAAGTTTTGTAGGAACCCAACCTGACCAAGATCAAAAAGTGGGGAAAATGCCTAAGCTCCAAACGCAGACTGCTTCGGGAAGTTTTTTCCTGAGCACAGTGAGCTGGGACAACAGATGGGTTGGTTTGTTGAAGTAAAAGGGAAGGGAGGAAGGTTCTAGTTCATGCTATGAAACCACACAAAGATTGAGAAACGTGTTTTAATGTTTGGTCCTTGACCACCGCAGCTTGCCTTTTCTCAAAGGACACACACGGTCTTGTGACAGCACTGACCGGGAAGAGGAACCAAAGCCCGTGTGCTAAGGGTCCAGCGACCACACCCAGCAGTCCGTCCTTCCCTCATAAAGTGCTTGACCAGAGCCGCTGGGGCTCAGCTGGGAGCTATCTCACAAGGAGCTGGAAGCTCCCGAAGAAGGCTGGGCTCCGGATGAGGCCCCAGTTGGCAGGAGCACCACTGCCCTTGGGCCAGAGGTCACCGCAACACCCCCAGGTTGCAGGGTGCTTTGCTCTGCACATTCTACACACAAAACAGCTGGGTGACCATGACGTTCTCGTGCAGTGGAGATAGATTCAGAATCTGGAACTTTCTCTGAGGTAACACGGCAGCCTTTTCTCCCTCTTGGCTGTGCTCTGATGAGGGCCACGGGGAGCCCTGGTGTGGAGGAGCATCACTGGTCCATCTCACTGCCAAGACCCTGCAAAGAATGATACGCTTATTGTTGACTGATATGCTTATGGATAATGTACACCCAGCACGTGCTGCACGCAGGGGAGTCTGGAGAATTCGGGGCGGGCGAGAGGCCTTTCGGGCAGCCCTTCACAACTGAACATACTCAGGTTAGTCCTCGCACAGGGGGTCTCATAGCATGGTGCCCAACCCCTCTTATTACGTGAGGCAAGTTTAAGTAGTGTGGAGTTTTGGCATAATATTCATTATCATAACTAAACTGAGACATCACTAATTAAGATGAGGCTAGATTTTTTTTTTTTTAAGGATTTTATTAGTGTGCGTTTGAGTGAGAGCATGCACAAACGGGGGGAGAGGCAGAGAGGGAGAAGCAGGACCCCCCCCCCCCCAAGCTGAGAGCCCAATGTGGGGCTCCATCCCAGCATCCTGGGATCATGACCTGAGCCACCCGGGTGCCCCAAAGCTAGATTTTAAAGAGTGATGGTCTAGAAGTGGAGCAGAGAAGGAGCGCTGTGTGGCCACCTGGGTTGACTGCATGCCCAGTAGCACCGCTGTGCTAGGGCCTCGCCCAGACGGCCCAGTACTCCGGGTGCTCACCACTGGCATGAGAAAGAGGTGCAGGAGACAAGGTGCTGGGCCCTTCAGGAGGTGGCCTACCTGCTCATAATCCTCCACATACTTGTATTTCTTCTCCCGGTAGTAGTATCTCTTCTTCATGCAGTAGAGGACAATGATGTCACAGAGCACGGTTGCCTGAGTGTGGCAGAGGGTGAGAGAATGAGCCGGGCGGGATGCTTTAGCCCGTTACTCTGTGCATGTCCCTTCCCGCAAAGCCCGGAATCTTTCAAGGAAAGGCAAGGCCAGGCTCCACTTCTGGAGAAGGCGAGGCCCCAAGGGCTGTGGTCTTGGAGAAGGGAAGGTGAGGTGGGGCTGGGGGCAAGGGCAACAAGCCTAGACGGTCGATTTTAGAAACGAGTTTAGGGTCAAGGGGAAGCCCCAAAATGCCAGTGGAGGGTCTGTGCTAACTACTGCTGCGAAGGCCCCCAGCCCCGGTGGTGAAGGAGCAGTCTAAGTCACTCACCACCCCTAGGAGCGCCAAACCGGAGCCAACATTGATCATGGTGGGGATGATGTCAAATTTCCCAGCCTGCAAAAGACAGGAGAAAAAGAAACAGTCATGATAGAGGGCACAAGCAAATAAAAGGTGGGGAGAGGGCCCCTCGTCTGGCCAACCCAGAAGCCTGGGTCTGAGCCAGCGCCCCAAGAGGAGGGGGCGGCCAGGCTACCTTTCCAAACACTATGATGTCGAAGCGGATGCCATAGGCCTTGATGAGCGTGCGGTGCTCGGCACCAGTCGGGTCACTGTAGTACTTGGCGAACCTAGGGAAGGAGGACAGGTGAGAAGCAGATGAGCACAGGGCAGGGATAGACAGGTGGCTGGATTCACCCTCTGGGTCCTGGGTGGGGAATATCAGAGTAGAACTTCCCAAGGCACTCTTAACATCTTGAGGCCCCTCCCAGCCATTGTAGTTCATGCGTGAGGGCTGGGCTGTTGGCAGGGGTGTGCCAGGGCCCCCGGGGCACCAGAAGAACTCTTCAGCATCTCTGTCGCCTCCTACGGCTGAGCCGGGACCTCTGACTCTGAGTAGCCCCCATATCACAACTGAGCCACCTGCCTGTTGCAAGGAGATCTGGCCACTGACAGATGTGGCCTGTGAGCCCCAAACCCCAGGCCCACTCCACAAGACTCACCAAATCTGCACTGGACATCTTTTTAAAGAACCACTGACCCACTGATGGATAAATGAATGAGTAAAATGTGGCATATCCACACAACGGAATACTTTTAAAGTAATGATACATAACATGGATGAACCTCAAAAAACAACAAAACACGATACTGAGTGAAAGAAGCCAGTCACAGAAGACCACACTGTGATTCCATTTATATGCAAGTCCAGAGAGGAAGTAGACAGTGGTGGCAGGGACGGGTAGGAGGGAGGACAGAGGTGATGGCTGAAGGATACAGGGTTTCTCATTGAGGTGATGAAAATGTTCTAAAATTGTGGGGATCGTCTTAAAACTTCATGACTAAACACGATTCAGTCCCACACTTTAAGGGGGTGAACTACGTGGTATGTGAACTATTCTCAATAAAGCCATTAAAAAAAAGCAAAACCTGACAAGGGGGAATGGAATGGTGGTGGGGGGCGGGGGGCACTGTTGAGCCATGAGGCCATTTGCTGCCTGTGTGATACAGGACATTTGTTCAGAGAAGCCTGAACTCTTGGTCTGTGATCGCTCTGGCTCACGGCATCCACGTCCTGGTTGGGATTCAGGTGGGGCCTGATGCTAGTGGAGGTCAGGGGGATGGGTGTCCTTCTGGTGAGGTCTCCCATCAGCTTCTCTCTGTCCTGAGGTTCTGACCCAAGCTTGAGGTTTCCCACAGTGGTTTCTAGAACTGTGTAACAGTAGAGATAGAGCAACACAAATCTAATTTTTCTCTTCGGGAAAAAATTCAAATAGCTCCGCTTAGTATCCGTGAGCCAAAATGATAGCCGACTGCAGTTCCAGGTGGTTCTAGGATCACAGGTGTCTTTGATTGTTACATGTCACCACTAGAGGGAGACAAGCGCAACACAAAAGCCCCTCAGACCTCCTTGGGTGGCCCCTGGCAGGGCTGCTTTAAGAGTGGCCAAATGCATGGAAGAGGCCGCAGAGCACCCACAAAAATGTTCATGGCTAATGTTTTTGCTGCCTCAAGGAAGTGGCAGACCTGACCCTGGCCCCTTGGTCCTGCCATCAAATGACCAGCTCTCCTGGGTTGAACACTGTCACCCAAGATTTGTACTCATCAGGAACTTGTAAACATGAAATTCAAGTAGAGAAACAGGGTCTTTGCAGGTAGAATGAGTTAAGCTGAGCTCGTACTGGATTAGCGTGGACTCTGATTCCATAGGACTAGTGTCCTATGAGGAGGGGACCCACAGAGATGTGCCCAGAGAGGGAAGGCCACGTGACAAGGGTGGCGGAGATGGGAGTGATGGGTCTATGAGCCAAGGAACACCAAGCGTCACAGGGAGACACCAGAATCTGAAGAGGCAAAAAAACGTGCTGGCTTTGCTACTCTGGATCTTTCCTTGATTTGGGGCCTCTGGCCTCCAGATCTGTGAGAGAGTAACTTCCTGTTGTTTCGAGCCGCCCACTCTGTGGAAGTCTGTTAAGGCAGCCCCAGGACACATACATGGTACTTTCAGCAGGGAAATACCAGTGAAGGCCTTTCCTGAGGCTTAGACCTGTATCTTCCATACCCTGGAGATTCCAAGGGCAGACCTGGTCTTTGAGAAACTAATTCCTGGGTCTTTGGACCAGAGAATCACAAGCTCACCCATTCTTCAAAATCAGTGAGCAGAGGTCCTAGTTGAGGCTGGCCCCAGGGAGCTCCAGTAGCCAGCCTCTCTCGGCTGTTGTGCAAATTGTCTCAACATGATTTCTGAAGTAAGGGGCACAGGAGGCTTTCGGGGGCCAGGAAAGCACAGGTATGAGGCTCTGCTTGAACACTCTCCCTGGCACCTAGCCTTCCCACCTGCCCTTGGGCGGCTGAGCGAGTGCTGGTCTTTGATGGGCATGGACGGGCCCACTGGGGAGTGATCCAGCTGCTGCCACTCCCGCCCCCACACAGGAGAACTGGGGCCCAAGCTCACGCCTACCTGAAATTGTAGCCAGGGGACACATTGTGGTCCATATCCCGGGTGTCAAGGCGACGGAAGGAGTACCTGGGCAAGCAGAGGGAGGAGGTTCTGTCCAGGTTGCAGTTCCACTTGATCTGGATGCCCATGATGCCTCCCTGTGGGTTGTGAGCAAAGAGAGCGAGCAAGCTTTCCTTGGGGCCCGTTCTAGAACGACGTGTGTTGAAGACTGCGTCAGAGAAGCCAGGGGCCCGTGCCTACCTCGATGGCCATGTCCTGGAAGCTGTGCCCTGCGCTCTCCACTATTTTGCCAAGACGGAATATGGGGCAGAAGGGATCTGTTACAGCGTCATAAATACATGATTTGAGGTAGGTAGTGGTGATGTTGGGAAGAATATTCCTCCTAAAGTCAGGAAGAAGCAGAAATGAAGTGAAGAAAACCTCAAAGAAAAGCCAGAAGTCACTCTAAAACATTGGGGGAACTCACGCGGCCGGCCACCACTCACTTGCTGAAATTAAATTTCGGGTACCAGATGTTGTTCTTAACCAAAAGAGTGAAGTTTTCCGCAGCCTTTAAAAAAGCTGGTCTGAAAAAAAATCATAGTGTATTGTTAATAAAAGCACACATATACGTATACTCACTTCCTTGGATAATATTTTTAAAAAGCACATGCACGTGTGTCTTACAATGTCATCTTCTCAGAAAAAAAAGTGAAACACCTCGAGCATTTTCTACTCTCTTCTGCATAAACACTAGGTCGGCAGGGGAGACTAAACCAAACCTTTCCATTTCTTCCTCTCGTGCCTCTTGCCGAAGGCAGTGGGAGTTTAAGAGCCGGAGGAATAGCTAAGGAATAGCTAAGGCCACTGGGTTGTGCCCAGTGGCCTCCTGGGGAAATTATTCAGCCTGTAGCTGGGGGGGGTTTCAGAGCTCACCTTCCTCAGGTGTTCTCTGCAATGCTCCACAGATCTGGTTTTACAAGTCAAAGCAAAGATAAATTCACCCACAGGGTGGATCCTGACCTCATCTCCAAAGTACATAAAAGTCACGTGTCTGTTGGCGCAGGGCCTTGACTCTGAAGGGCCACGTCAGCTCCGGGCTGACAGGACAAGCTGCATCTGTCTCCAAGGGGACCCCACTTCTCTGGTTGGCTTCTACAGGAGAATCCAGTGCTGTACGCAGACCTCTCTGTGTGTGTGTTGGGGGGGGCACCCCGGTCCAGGTGGAATCTTGGAGTTATAAACAGAACCAACAGTCTTCTCAACCCTGAGACAGAAGCAAGGCCACACAGCAAAGAGAACCAAACCTGTCACTGCTGATGCCAAGAAAGGCCTTGACCAAGGCACTTTTCCCAGGGCTTCAAATCCCCTCATCCCTGTATCCAGAGGGATGCTAACTACTGCTAATTTTTCCAACTACTATCATTCCCTATACTATAACTTTCCTCCACATCTGTCTACCTCATGTGCAAAACTTTTTTTTTTTTAAAGTTTTTATTTTTAAGTAATCTCCACACCCAATGTGGGGGCTCAAACTTATAACCCCAAGATCAAGAGCCGTGCACTCTACCTACTGAGCCAGGCAGGCGCCCCTCATATGCAATACTTCTAAGGCTGATTCACTGGTTTTGTTTTTTGGAAAAAAAAAAAAAAAGGGTGAAATTCACATAATGTAAGATTAACCATCTTAAAGTGTTTAATTTGTTGGCATTAAACGCATTCAGGATGTGCAACCATCTCCACCATCTGGTTCTAGAACATTTCCATCACCCCCAAAGGAAACTCTGTACCCATTTAACAGCGGCTATCTATTCTCCCTCCCCTCCAGCCTTTGGGAACCACTCATCGACTTCCTCTAGATTCGTCTATTCTGGATCTTTCTGATAAATGGAACCATACAGTATGTGGCCTTTTGTGTCTGGCTTCTTTCACTTAGCAACCCGTTTTCGAGGTTCATCTATATTGTAACACGTAATGCTTCATTTCTTTTTTTTTTTTTTTAAAGATTTTATTTATTTATTTGACAGAGAGATCACAAGTAGGCAGAGAGGCAGGCAGAGAGAGAGGGAAGCAGGCTCCCTGCTGAGCAGAGAGCCCGATGCGGGACTCGATCCCAGGACCCTGGGATCATGACCTGAGCCGAAGGCAGCGGCTTAACCCACTGAGCCACCCAGGCGCCCAATGCTTCATTTCTTAATAAAGATTTACTTATATAAACATATATATGTTTATATAAAATCTTATATATAAACATATATTTATGTATTATATAAAATATATATTTATAATAATAAATATTTATATATTAATAAATAAATCATTTATTTATATATTATAATATATAATTATATATTATATATGTATATATAATTATTTATAATATACATTATATATATAAATAAATCTTTTATCATATATATATATATATATATATTTCTACCCCATCCCATAATGTCTTTGGACTCGTGAGTGCATTTCACACAGAGCATTTTACTTGGATCCAGACACATTTTGAGTGCTCAAAAGCCTCCCATGGCCAGTGGCACTGATGTTAGGGAGCACCAGCTCCCTAAAAGGAAAAGATCCTTTCTAAAAGGAGGATCTAAAAGATCCTCCTTAAAAGGAAAGATCCTTTCCACCTCAAAAATCCTAGATTCCTTTTCTTTTTGTGTTTCCTTCCCTAGTCTGAGCTGCTGCCCTCAGCAGTCTTGCAATCAGAGGGTCTCATCCATTTCTTCTGTTGCAGCACAGCCAGGAGGAGGGTTCATGGGGCTCCCTGTGCCCCTGGCCTCATCCAGGCCTCAGTCTGAACTCTGGGTAAGGAATGCTGAAGTTGCAAGCCGTTCTGGGAGCACGACCTCTAACCCCCTACCCCAGTCAAAGCAGAGCCAATTACTACTGGGCAGAATGTTTTATTTTAGGGCAACCCTGAACCTGCTCTACTTAATATAACACACTTTAGTGGACATTAATTATTTTTTGGCCCAGCCTCTGCTCCCTTTTCTGGTAACAGAATTCCCAATTTCCTTTGGAAGCCCCATCTCACTACTCTCGGGGTATTTGTTGGGTGGGACTGACTCCGCCTTAGCTCCGGGGAGGGGCAGGTGACTTGGCCTGAGATGATAAGCAAAATCCACATTCCAGCCACAGTGACCGGTGGCAGGGTGTGTTTGAAGACGTGATGATGGACAGATCTAGAACCTCAATGGACATCTGGGCTGGGAGACTTGGGGGAGTGTCAGTCCAAAGGCACCTCTGGGGACTACACCATGAGTCCTGTGAAGGAAGCCAATTCGAGGGGAAGCAGAGTCAAAAGGGGGAGACTCTGAAGCTGTCCTTTGAGCCTCAGGCCTAGTCGTGCTGGGCTCTTCCTAGTTCGTTAAACCATAAACCGGCCCTGCTATGTGTGTGTCAGGGGTAAGGCAATGAGAACTGTTTCCTGGAGTTACTCGAAAAAGACAGAGTCCAGACATAGGAATCAATCATCTGCACTCCTATGACAAGTGACAAACACTGTGGCCCACCTTGCCTCTAGCGGCTGTCCAATGTGGTCCCCGCCCTGGGGAAGCCTGACTCCACACAGACACCAAGAGCACAACACACGAGGCTTAACTCCCCCTCCATCTTCCCTCCGGTAGGACTCACTCGGGCACGCGTGTGTCATTCTCCACTGGGCACCAGGCTGCCACCTCGCATGTCTTCACAGTCTCATTGAACGGCACACATCTTCCTGTTGCGATTCCTGCAGGGGCAAGGGGGACCCAGGTCTGCAGGGGTCTCCTATTTCCCACTTCGCAGGGTACAGAGTGGGAGCACCACCCCAGCATCCTGTGCAATCAGTCCTGAGCTATTCCAACTCTGGGGTCTATGCACTTTCCAGAAATGAGAGAAAATTGTTGCCTGAGTCTAGGAGCAGGGCAAGGGCAGTGCCAAGCCACAGCATAGGGCAAGATCTGGGATGATGGCTTCTGGGGCACAGGTGACAGGTGAAGGTCGAGAAAATCCTGGGTCCCTAACCTGAACACCAGGCTTCCTTAGGGTCATGTGGAGGAATTGGGGAATGTGGGAGATTTCTCTGTCCTGAAGATTTCTCGCTGAGAGAAGCCCCAGAGGAGAGGCCATCTGGTCAGGGGCTGCCTGTCCCAGGCTAAGTGTCTACTGTGGGGTCACAGCTACGTGCTCATACCGCTGCTGTGGGTGCCCGAAGAGCCAGCAACACAGTTGGCATCTGAATGACAAATAGTGGTCTTATCTGGAAGCTGGAAAAAGAAGAAAGCATGACAACAAATTCCATGTGCTCAGTCAGGTGTGAGGACAGGGGCCTGAGGCCCGAGGCTCTTCCCTGAGAAGCTGCCTACCTCAGGACAGTAGCCCTGGCTCTGGTTCTTGGTGATGATCATGTTGGTCATGATGAAGAGGGAGTTTTCCTCCTGTAGAGGGGAGACAGCATCACTCCGTTACCTTCAGAGGAATCAAGCCGAGCCGGGAAGAATACCAGTCATTCATTTCACAGGACAGCACCTTTCACTTCTCCCACACGCCACGTCGAGAACAATTTAAAAAATGATTTTTGATCTCTTGTTCTCTGAGAGCTTATAACCCAACTGAAGACAGGATTCAAATAAATACTTGCACCCTAGTTCCCCCTGATCTCCAGAGGATGCCTGAAACTGCGGATAGAACCCGACCCTACATACGCTCCCTCTTTCCTGAGACGTACATACCCGGTGACAAAATTAAATTATACATTAGACACAGTAAGAGGTTAACAACAATAACTGATGCTAAAATAGAACAGTTATAGTAACCTGCTGTAATAGTTACATGAAATGTAGCTGCTCTCTCTCAAAAGACCTATTGTGCTGTACTCATCCTTCTTCGTGTGATGAGAAAATGGCTGCGTGGTGAGGGGAAGGGAGGCGAGGATGTAGCGCTGGGCTACTACTGACCTGAGGACAGGTGGGGGGAGGAGCAAGTGTTTCCGGACTGCAGTTGTCTACGGGTATTGAACCCGTGGGTCGAGGGGCGGGGCCCACTGCTTACATATGTTCATGGCGGCATTATTCATAGTGACCCAAAGGTGGAACCAACCCAAATGTCTGTTGACAGATGAATGGGTAAACAGACTGTGTTTATCTATACCTGTGTGTGTACCTATGATGGAATATGACCCAGCCATAAAAAGGGATGGAACCCTGACATACGTTGCAACGTGGATGAACGTCGAAGCTACGACGCTAAGTCAAAGAAGCCAGACACAGTTAGGCCAACACGTTGCATGATTCTATTGTTATGAGGTTTCCATAGAGACACAAGTAGACACAGTGGTAGCCCTGGAGATGGTGTTAAGGTGGAGGGTGGGATGAGTGATTGCTTAACGGGTGTGGGGTTTCCTCTTAGGGTAACGAAAATGTTCTGGAGCTGGAAGGAGGAGATAGTTGCATAATATCGTGAATGTACTAAATGCCACGGGATTTTCCAATCTGAAATAGTTAATATTATGACATATGAATTTCACCTCTGTGGAAAAGGAGATGTCGATCACCTGAGGTGGTTCCTTAATAAAGATTGGTTTGTTGAGGGAAAAGAGCCAACAGGTATGCAAAACAGCCTCCGCCAAGCAGGTCACCTCCGAGGGACAAAAATACAAGGCCACCTAAGTCCCAAATTTGGCTGGTTTTCTTTCCTAACTGAAATTAAGTTAATAAAACATTCTAGAGAAGACCCAGTCAAGGTCAGTAACTGGCACTTCTCTCTTTGAGAAGGTTCTGTTTTCTCCTCCCAGGAAGGTGCCAAATGTTTCTGAGTTTAAAGTTTCTGAAGCGCAAGTTCACTGGGGATGAGACTAAAGAGTTGGTCGCTCTGGACTTTCCAACATCAGGAGTACAAGACAAAGATGCCCCCAAAATTCTAGGTGGACCTCACCCTCACTGAGCCATGGCATTCTAAAATGAAATGCCAGAAGCTTTCTCTCAGCATCTCAGACTCCCGGGAAGAGTGGAGTTAGCCCCGGGAGCCATCTGGGGGATCAGGGTAACTCAAGGATCAAAGTGCTGTAGACATCTCCCCAGGTCTGATGAGGTAGAAGCTCTGGAAATGGCTGGCATCTCCCAAAGAGAGGCCTAGAACAAGCCATGCTGGGAGACAAGGAAATGACCCAAAGAGGAAGCTCGAGGATGTGGCACGATGCCTGAGTCTCTCTCCTGGCAGCCCCGTCAGGGTCCTCAGTGTTCCCGTAGAGACACGCTCTTCACCTGGCACTACAGAAGGCTGTTCCTGTGACTCCCGAGATAGATGTGAACGATTCAGTAGGCTTTACTGCTTTTCCCATTTCTTCTCTATTTTAAGCTTAGGGAAACTTCAGTCTGGAGATGAGCCAAGTAGAAGTGGGGCAAAAAGATGTTCCATCTCCGGAGAAGCAGGAGGCCATTGTGAAGGCTCATGAAGGGAGCTCTGGGACGCTCACGGAGCCCTGGGCCAGAGCTGAGCTAGAGGCGGGGCTGCTGCCCATTCCTTCCCCCCGAGGGGCGGAAGCAGTGGGCCCACACTCTTCCCTTGGTCCCAGTAAACAGACTGAGGGTGATGGCCCCAGAGCTTGGCAGGATGAGGCCATGGCTTCACAGGGAGCAGTGATCTCTCTGTTGACACAGGTGCGTGCCAACAGGACCATCCACCTCCAGCAAATTACAAATCCCCTCTTCCATTTGACCTTCATTGCTCATTCGCTCAGTCTTCCCTCTGGGCAGCCTGCAAAACCCTTCTCTTGAGAAGGCAGGGGCAAGACACACTTGAAGCAAGAGTTTCAAAGTCCCTGTTTTCCCCAGCCAAGCTCTAAACCAAGAGAGATCTGGCCACCCCAGTCACCCTAGCACAGGAGCCATCTGGAGGGAAATGGCAGGGTCTGGCTGTGGACCACAGTCATTACTATGGCTAAAGAGAGTCAATATTTGACTTGAAGCTTTGTGGGTTAACAGAATAGATACTAGAATGCTTTATCAAACAATTTCTTCCCTTCTCCTTTGTTTCTGATGAAATCCTATGCGGGTATGTCTGTTCCCTTTTGGTTTGGCTTTGGTCTCCCAATTACTGACCAACTTTCTACACTGTCTGATTTATCTTGTGGGCTTATAACAATAAAGCACGTACGAAATGTGAAAAGGCAATATTTCCACCTGAATTTTTCCCAGGATTTAAAATATTTGCTTTTCCATCTTTGGGGCTTGAGACAGACTGAGTCTCATGACTACGTCTAAGCCAGCTATGATTTAAAGTGAAAGAAACAGGGCTGGTTGAATATTGTTTATTAGACCTTAAGGCAGAAAGAGATTCTTCTGCACTGCTTTCTCGGGCTAAGACCATTAGTCTGGGCACCAGTGATGTTAGAACTCTGCCAATCATTAATCAAGAGAGCAAAGTCTGTAAAGGGAACGGAGCTAATCAGAAGCTCTGGTGTTATTAGACAGAAGTCACGGTGGGAGTCATACCTGAGCTGGAATCACATAATCTGCCACATCCCAGACCCGGAATCCAAGTGCAGAAGTGTTGGTTACAGTCACGCCTTTGGCTTTGGTAGTAACTGAGCTGACCACAGAATCTGTTTCCTGGTAGCCTTTTTCCCACACAAACACCCACCTACAAAATAGAACAGGCCCCTTAAATTGCCATTAGAATTCTGTGAATTTAAACTGATGCTAGGGAGCCTCTGATAGCCAAAGGCTGACAGTATAACATTCACTAATTACATGACTTTGCAAAACTGCTTAAACTTGGGAGACTCCATTTCTACTTCTGCAAAATGGGGGTAAAACCCAAACCATAGGGTGGTTTGTTGGAGATAAATGAGATGACACAGGTAAAGCACTTGGCACAGTGATCAGCACAAAGCAAGTACTCAATGAATGCTGTCTTTATTGGACATTTGAGCACTTTCAACACACTATGACCTGCAGAATTACCCAGAGATGATAAAAATTATGATAATAGTTACCATTTGAGTGTTTTCAGGTGCCAAGTACTGATCTAAGCTCTATATATGCATTAACTAACTTAATCCTGACTACTTTATAAGGTAGATATCATTATTATTCTCTAGTTTTACAGAGGAGGAAACAGACACAGAGAGGTTAAGTCACTTGCCCAAGGTCACACAGCTAGTGAATGACAAAGTCAGCATATGAACTCATGTCTTTTGCCTCTGAAGCCTCTTTTCTTGCCTTGTATGTTATACTCCCTCTAGAAAAGAGAATCTCACTGTTCAAGTGACTTTTTATACTTGTTTTTTACTTTTTCTCCAGGAATTCAGGTCACCTGTATGCTTCTCTTCTCTGGGAAGAATTGGAGGCATTACAACCAGTCTGAATAATTAAAAAATCTAAAGGCATTAGCGCATAGTGGTTAGGACACTGGAACACAAACGGAAGCCAGCGATCATGGTTCATTTCTCAACTGCACCATTCATCAGGCATAACTTTGGCCAAGTTGTTTAATTTCTCTATGCCTCAGTTTTTCCCATCAATAAGATGGGAATGATAATAGGATTTCACAGGGTAGCTGTGAGGTTAAATGAGTTTTGCATATCAGATGTTTAGAACAATGTTTGTGTTGCCATTGTAGACTGAAATTGGCCATGACGGGAGTATTTACACCATGGAAATTGGCCAATGCTATAAATCAGAACTCCTTCCTGCCAGAGCTGTTATTAAACACCTATCAGCAACTATTACTGTTGCTATTATTTCTAGAAAAAAGAAACAAGCATCCTTCCCCTCTCCTTATAAGCCCTAGCTGCTGAGATTTCAAAAAATCACTGGTTTTGGTTACTCTGGTCTGAGCAGTTTCTATATTGTCCATCCTAGAGACAGCCTTTAAGGCCTTTTCTTCAGTGGTTCCAGGAATTAAGCTGCAATATAAGATTTCACTTAAGTCTCTTCAGGCACACAGAAACTTAGGGCAGGAAGGTTTCTATATTTTACCATAGTGTGCAGTGAGTTGCTACAGCAGAGACACATGGTTTTACGGGAATCACTATGTTATTACCTATTTACTCATATGACAGATAACAGAATTAGATGATGGAGAAATGCATGTTTAGTCCAAGATGAATTGGATCAGCAAGCTTTGAGATGAGTTAAAAAAAAGAAAGAAAGAAAGAAAAAAGCCCTCAGAGTTCAGCTCCTAAGTCAGTTTTGATCACAGAGAGATGGATAAATGCAAAGCATTTACTGCTTTATAGATCCTTATGATCAAAGTAGCAAACACTCCAGGACCCCTAGAAAGCTGTGCTGCCCAGCAGAAATAGAACACAAGCCACACACATAGTGTACTTTCTAGTAGCCATGTTAAAAAGAAAAATAGATAAAGTTAATTTTAATGATAGATTTTATGTTATCCAATATAGCCAAAACATTTTAACATGTTGTCGATGTAAGATGCATTAATGCGATATTTTAACTTTTTGGTTGTCTTACACTGTTTTTGAAATCCAGTGTGTATGTTATTATGATGGAGCATCTTGATTTGGAGTAGGTACATTTCAACACCTCAACAGCCACAGGTGACTAGTGGCTACTGTATCATACAGTGCAGCCACAGACATTTCCTGTAGTCTAGAACTTTACAGATACCCTAAGATAGAGTTAAACTAATCCTCCCCCTAGTATCAAAAGCCAAGAGGAAAAAGCTGGGAGCTTCATTCTAAATACTTCCAATCCGACCCAGCAATGTGAGTTTAGTTAACCAGGTAGTTGCAGGTCTCAAAATTTAAAGGGGCATCACAATCACTGGGGGGTCAAGAAGTTGTTGGTGGTGGTACTTAACGAGACTCACTAAATCCAAACCTGGGAGTAGGCCAGGTGGTTCTGGTGTACAGCCCATATGAGTGGGAAGCCATTTCACTGAATCCTCTCAGAACTCAACCGCTTCTAGGCTGATGGGTGTTAGAAGCCATACCTGCCTGATGATATGAATTCCGTGGACAGTGTTAACATTCCAAGCCCCGCCCCAGGGTGGAGGACCTGTTACTTTATACAATTCCTCAGGTGAGTCGTGATCAGGAAGGTTTAGGAAACACCAGGACATTGGTTCGCGAACTGATCCCCATCAGAATCGCTTGGGGAGTCAGTCGTACTCCATAGCCAATTAAATGAGAAGGTCTGGGGATGGGAATCAGCAATCAGCACTTTTAAAAGATTCCCCAAGGGTCTAACGCGCAGCTGGGGACCACAGCATTAGGCCTTTTAAGAAAAGGAATGCCAGAGCAGATAACATCTGTCAGTTCAGCAGCTCTAGACACCATTAACACCCCAGGTGGATCTTGAAAGTGGGCCCAGTTAATTTCTACCTCCTCTCGAGTTTCATTAAATTGTAACGGGTGCACTCAATTAAAATTAAGCATTAGGTGAGGGGACAGAAGGTGGCAGGATATATGGAAGTATAAGAGGGCAGCATGGAGAACGATGAAGCGAAGGAAGGTACCTAAACAAAAACCCCTAACAACTCCACAAAACGAAGTGAACTAACTTTACGTGCTTTTTAGAGTGTGACCTCTTCATCATCTTGGGTTACCACGCGATACTTAAAGGAAAGGACCGGAAGCCACTGGCCCAAAAGGAACCAAATGGAAAGTCCAAGCCTTGGTTTCTGTATGCAGATCATCAGAATGGGAAGTGAAGAGCAAAGATTGAAACGTTAAGGGCAAAGCCAAAGGACAGCATGAAGCAACTCTGGGAACAAGAAGCAGGAAGAGTGAGGATGAAGGTCTAGCCAGGCGTTGCTCTGAAAATACACAGTATCAAAGCAGTCTGCTGCCCAGGAGCCCGGCCCACCGCCCAGCCCTCCCGGGACCAAGATCCCGGGAGGCATACGTCACCCGCCTCTGGTGGCCGCCCCCCGGACAGCGCCTGGAGGCCGCCTGCGGGGCTCGCCCGGTGACCGAGGCCAAGAGCAGCAGGTACACGGCCTGGACCCAGAAGGGGAGTTCCTGGCCGTCTCGACAGTCCGGACCCCCGAACCCCTCGGGGACAGCGCCCGCGGCCGCGCTCACCCGATGACGTAGGCCAGGATGAGCAGCTGCACCGCCCGGTTCATGAGCCCCACTTTACGGCTGCGGATGAGCACGATGCGCGGCGTGTCGTACTCGAACAGGAAAGAGGCCAGCCCCGCGCACCAGCCCGCCATGGCCCGCTGCCGCCGTGCCGCCCGGCCCCGCGCTCTGCGCCCGGCGGCCCGGCCCGCCGCCTGCTACGCGCGCCCGGGAGCCCCGCCCAGGCGGCCCGAGGCCCGGGGCGCCGCTACTCGTGTGGGAGGGCCCGGAAGGAGGCGGCGCTGAGCCTCGGGGCGGGGGCCTGGCGGAGGCGTCGTTCCCCTCGGGTACGAGCGGCTCTACCGGGGGTTGTGGGACCCGTGAGGAGGGGGTGAGCTCTGCCTTGAGGAGGAGTGACCTCGTCAGTAGGGCTGGCGAGAACGAGCGACCCCCGCAGATTGAATTGGCTACACCAGGAAGGGGTGACCTCCTCCCTGGGGACGAATGATCCTCTGGAGGGCCGGGGAGAACGAGTAACCGTCTTAGTGGAGATAGAGCCGTCGTGGAGAGTGACCGCTCCCTTGGGAATGAGTTACTACTTGGGGGGCT
Source organism: Meles meles (assembly GCF_922984935.1). Classification (NCBI taxonomy): domain Eukaryota; kingdom Metazoa; phylum Chordata; class Mammalia; order Carnivora; family Mustelidae; genus Meles; species Meles meles. Next base: position 13,105,662 of record NC_060077.1, on the reverse strand, counting down.
AAGGTGGGGGGGCTACTGAGCTACTCCTTTAGGTGGTCTAGGAGGTACGAATAACCTGTGGGGGGGGGGGTGGAGAGAGCTTAGGAGAAAGCGCAGCCCCCTGGGCGGTCCCATCTTGTGCCTGGTCTACCTCTGGAGGAAAAACTAAATGTCAGGTGTCCTAGGAGCCCTTGGCTGGAGTCACACACCTTTTACAGTGGCCCTCTGGGAATTGAAGCCAGGCCGCACCCCTACTCCCAATTCAGATGCTTCCTTAGTTACAGGACGAGGGAAGAAGCATCCTGAGCCAGGAGGGGTTTCGGTGGCCAGCCTTTCAACTGAAAAAGTTTTATCACAACTTTAGGGAGAATTGGAAAATGAAGGGAAGTTGGAGGAAACACCCACAGTTCCACTCCTCGAACATAATTTTCCACGTTTGTTCATTCCCTTTCAGGTATGTTTTCAAAGATATATTTTATATCGAGTTTCATTAATGCATTGAACACGTACTAATATTAGCACCTTCAATATGCCAAGCCCAAACAGCCTGCCTTCATGCAGTAAAAATCCTCATGTGTATAAAATTTTAGTTTGTAAATCACAGGCAATGATCATGTTTTTTCCTGATTCATACTACTCATATTTTCTGTGTTATTGGAGACTTGGCATAATGATCATTTTAAACAAATGGAGTGTTTCTTCCAGAGGGTATGCCATGATTTTCCTAGCCGTTCTCACCTGATTGCTTCTAGTTGTGGAGCCTATGCATAATCTTGGATAAAATATTTTAGTTCATTTCCTGGATATGAGGTTCCTAAGCCATACCACCTTGTTTTTCCAGATTAAAAGTGTATAATAAGAGAATTTGAAGGAAATAAATAGCATCTCTCTCTAGAGATGGAATTTTGAGTTAGAAGAATAGAGCTGCGACCTTCCTCAGTCCAAAATGGTCCTAGGAGAAGGTGGTGATTAAGTTTGAGATTTTTATTCATTCACTTGACAGATGTTACTGAGAGCCTGTTGTGTGCTTGGCAGCATTCTTGATGCTAGGGATATGAGGGTGAACAGGCAGATGAAGCCTTTGCCAATGTTGAGCTTGGTGCTGTTGGGAGGGCTTAAATTCTGTGTAGAAAAGGAATATATAGCTGCTTAATTCTTATTGGAAGGGGACTTAAAAATGGTTTCCTTAAGAGCCAAGCTCAGTTCCAGCTCTTGTTAATATTTATCCTACAGTGATGAGATGGTCTCAGCGTTACAGATCTTGAATTTAAATGGTTTGCGTGTTTTGCGGGCACCTGGCTGGCTCAGTTGGTAAGCATGTGACTCTGGATCTTGGATTTGTGAGTTCAAGCCCCAGGCTGGGTGTAGAGATTACTTAAAAATAAAATCTTGGGAGCCTGGGTGGCTCAGTGGGTTAAAGCCTCTGCCTTTGGCTCAGGTCATGATCTCGGGGTCCTGGGATCCAGCCCCGTATCTGGCTCTCTGCTCAGCAGGGAGCCTGCTCCCCCCCCCCCCACTCCCGCCTGCCTCTCTGCCTACTTGTAATCTCTCTCTCTGTCAATAAATAAATAAAATCTTAAAAAAAATAAAATCTTAAAAAAAAATAAATGGTTTGCTTGTGTTTTGGAACAAGGCAGGTAGGAAAAATGTGTAAGTTTTCCTAAATGACTAGTTGGTATTACATCCTTAGGACCAACAAGAGAAGCTGATCTTGAAATGATTAGGAAAAGAAAGTTATTTATTTATATTCTTGCCCTTACTTTATCTGTTTTTAAAGACAGCTTTCTTGAGGTGTAATTGACATATAAAAAACCACATATTTTAGTGTATAATTTTATAAGTTTGACATATATATACACACATACACACACATACCCATGGACTCATCACCAGTCAAGATAGTGAATCTCTCTAGTCAGAGTAATCTTAGTTTGTATAAAGTGAAAGTAAATGCTGATTACAACTGGGACTTTTCACAAACCTGCATTTTTTAAATTTTAATTTTAATTTTTATTATTTTTAAAAAAGATTTTATTTGATAGAGATCTCAGGTAGGGGGAGAGGCAGGCAGAGAGAGAGAGGAGGAAGCAGGCTCCCCGCGGAGCAATGAGCCTGATGTGGGGCTCAATCCCAGGACCCTGAGATCATGACCTGGGCCGAGGGCAGAGGCTTTAACCCACTGAGCCACCCAAATGCCCCCTACATTTTTTTTTTTTTTTAGATTTTTTTATTTATACATTTGACAGACAGAGATCACAAGTAGGCAGAGAGGCAGGCAGAGAGAGAGAGAGAGAGAGAGAGGAAGAAGCAGGCTCCCTGCCAAGCAGAGAGCCCGATGCGGGGCTCGATCCCAGGACCCTGGGATCATGACCTGAGCGAAAGGCAGAGGCTTTAACCCACTGAGCCACCCAGGCGCCCCCCCTACATTTTTTTTTTAAGTTAAACAATTGTTTATACAGATTAAAAGACCGTCTTAGTCAGGAAAATGAAACATGTTCTTTGTAACAAATGCAAACAATACAGAACTGGATAAAACAAAAATTGGGAGTCCCAGACTCTTCCTACAGAGGTAGCTTCCATACTTTTAAAGTCCCATTAAGAAAGAAAAATTGCTGCCAATTCTTTTTTGTTATTTCTGATTTTTGTTATACTTATTGAAAGATTTCCTTTGGGGGCATCTGGGTGGTTCAGGTGGTTAAGCATCTGCTTTCAGCTCAGGTCATGATCTTGGGGTCCTGGGATGGAGGCCCACGCTGAGCTCCCTGCTCATTGGGTAGCCCGCTTCTCCCTCTCCCTCTGCCAGCTTCTCCCTCTCCCTCTGCCATTGCCCATGCTCAGGCTTGTGCATTCTCTCTCTTATGAATAAAGTCTTTATTATTTTTTTTATCCTACAAAGCTGATGTATAGATTTTTTTTATTATGTTTAATTAGCCGACCTATAATACAGCATTAGTTTTTGATGTGGTGTTCAACAATTTATTAGTTGCGTGTAACACCCAGTGCCCATCACATGTGCCCTCTTGAATACCCATCTCCCTGTTACCCCACATACCTACATCTTAATCACATTCAGTTGCATATTTGTCATATGCTTAACTGAGTGTAGTCAGTTACTGAAACCATGGGAATTTAGTTTTTAAAAAATGAGATTTTTAGTAAAGGTGCCGAGACAATTCAATGAGGAAAGAAAAGTCTTCTCAATAAATAGTGTTGGAACAACTGGATATCCACATGCATATGATGAAGTTGGACCCCTTCCTCTCTCTTATCATATATAAAAATTAACTCAAAATGGATCAAACACCCAAGTGTAAGAGCAAAATTGTAAGGCTCAGATGAAAACATAAGTATAGGGGCGCCTGGGTGGCACAGTGTGTTAAGCCGCTGTCTTCAGCTCAGGTCATGATCTTGGGGTCCTGGGATCGAGTCCCGCATCGGGCTCTCTGCTCAGCAGGGAGTCTGCTTCCCTCTCTCTCTCTCTCTGCCTGCCTCTCTATCTACTTGTGATCTCTCTCTGTCAAATAAATAAATAAAATCTTAAAAAAAAATAAGTATATATTTTTGTGACTTTGGATTAGGCAGTGGTTTTTTAAGACATGACACTGAAAGCACAGGTGGGTGACAAAACAAAAAATAGATAAAATTTAAAACTTCTGTGCTTCAGAAGACACCATCAAGAAAATGAAAAGGCGGTCCACAGTTTGTGAAAAATACTTACAACTCATGTATCTGATAAGGGTCTAGGATCTTAAATATCTTGAGTAAGAGTCTTTAACTCTTTATTTTATTTATTTATTTTTAAGTAGGCTCTATACCCAATGTGGGGCTTGAACTCATGTCCCTGCGATTGAGAGTCACATGTTCTATCAATTGAGCCAGCCAGATGCATAAAGAGTTCTTTAACTCTAATAAATAATCAGTCAGATGACAACCAAATTTAAAATGGACAAAAGATTTGAATAGCATTTCTACAAAGATGATACACAAATTGTCAATAAGAACATAAAAAGGTGTTCAGTATCCCTCACTAGGGAGATGTGTATCAAGATCACAATGAGAGGGGCGCCTGGGTGGCTCAGTGGGTTAAAGCCTCTGCCTTCGGCTCAGGTCATGATGCCAGGGTTCTGGGGTTGAGCCCTACATCGGGCTCTCTGCTTAGTACGGAGCCTGCTCTCCCCCCCCCCCCCGCCCTCGTGCCTCTCTGCCTGCTTGTGATCTCTGTCAAATAAATAAATAAAATCTTAAAAAAAAAAATCACAAGGAGATACCACTTCTTCCACTTGCATAGCTATAATTAAAATGAGGGACAGTCAAAAAGATGGCGAGGCTGTGGAAAAACTGGAAGACTTACACTGCTGGGAAAGTAAAATGGTGCAGCCCCTGGCAATTCCTCAGAATGTTAAACAGTCACCATGTGACCTAGCAGTTCCATTCCTGACTACTGTACGCCCAAGAGAATTGAAAAGATATGTCCATGCAAAAACTTGTGCGTGAATGTTGACAACATCATTCATAATAGCCAACATGTGGAGATCACCTAAATACCAGCTGATGAATGGAAAAACAAATGTGGTCTGTCCAGACAATGGAATATTACTCAGCTGTAAGAAGGCAGGAAACACAGATACATGCTGCAATGAACACGAATCTGGAGAACATGATGCTAAGTGAAAGAAGCCAGGTAGAAAAGGCCACATATTACATGATTCTGTTTGTATGAAATGTACAGAATAGAAAAATCCATAGAGACGGTCAATTAGTGGTTGCCTAGGGCTGGGGGAAAGAGACAATGGGGACTGATTACTAATGAGTACGAGGTTTCTGTTTGGTGTGAGGAAATGTTCTGGAAATTACATAATGATGGTAGTTGCAGAATCATTGTGAGTATCCTAAAAGTCACCTATTTGTACATTTCAAAGGGTGGCTTTTATGGTGTGTTAATCGTATCAAATTAAAAAGAAAAAAGAAAAACAGGGAGTAGATAATCAGGGCCTCAGAAAAAATGTATGCAATAACGGGGCCAAACCTCATGTTCTTTCTTCAGAGGGGAGCACCTCAGACCCTTACACAGAGCTGAGCTTTTCTTTCTTTCTTTTTTTTAGATTTATGTATTTATTTGAGAGAGAGAGAGAGAGAGCGCACAAGAGGACATGAGTGGGAGGGGCAGAGGGAGAGGGAAAGAGAATCTCAAGCGGATGTTGCACTGAGCGCAGAGCTGACGTAGAGCTTCATCTCAGCACCCTGAGATCACTTCCAGAGCCGAAACCAGGATGCTTAACCAGCTGTACCACCCATGTGCCCTCACAGAGTTTATTTTTAATTTAGATTAAGTTCTAACATCTGGATCATCTGGTTCCTTCGTTGCATACTAAGCCAGATTATCACAACACTCCTCTAAAAACCGCCCTCCCTCACAGAGCTTGCCCAGGCAGCCAAGGTTGTTATACTATGTGACCTTATCAACTGGGCCATACAGGGAACCTAACCCGAAAGGGCCAATCGGATTCTCCTCTGGTCCTATGGCACTGGGAGAGAAGCAGCCTTTTGTTCTCTGCAAATGACTAGAACTGAGTTGATGTAACCTTCTGGTTGTGGCAGAGTCATGTCTGTGGATTAGCCCAGCAGGGGAGTTTGCAGAAGCAAAAGAGTGAAACAGATAGACAAAGGGACACAGAGGTGAGAGTGACTAAGAAAATGGCCTCTTCGGTTTCTAAGGAGTTTCTGTTTCCTGCTTTTGCTCCCTTGGTTTGCTTTGCCACCATTGGCTGATAATAAATGTTCACTTTTTCCCCTTAAGCTAGTAGGCTTTGAAATTTGGAATTGAAAAGACTTTGGCTATGGTGGTAGGTTCCAAGAGGTGAAGAATGTACTGTCACCGGTAATGTGGGCATTAAATGTTTGTGTGAATGCAGCGAATTAAAGGTGGGAGGCACTGCCAACAGGAAAAGCAGTAATAAATTAATAGCCCGTAAAAATAAATAAGTCCCTGTGAAAAGCAGAGCCAAGAACTCCAAAAAGCTCACCATTTATTTGAGAGGCTTGTAGTGACTGACCTCGGTGTACCTGAGGTTACAGTGGTCGTGAGCCACAAAAGGCTCATTAGATGAAGCTGTATTTTTTGTTCAGGGGTATCTTTAATGGCAAAAAAAGTGTTTAAATGAAGTGTTCAGGGATTAAAATATGTAAGACTCACTTATCTGGCACATAGACATTGTGAAATACATCATTGTATAACATAATGACAGATACATCTAGTCCAAATGTATAATTATATATACCTCCAGAAACAGCATATTCCCTAAATAAAGAACAAGTTGGTAGCAAAAGTGAGGAATAAATTATTTTATAATTTTGCTGTTTCTTTCTCCGGGGAGTCCTTGAGACTGAAGCTATTATGGAATACAGAAGAAAAAAAAAAAAAACAAAAAAAACTTGACTTTTCTCTAATAGGCCATGGGCTGATCACGGCTAATTCTCCATACCAGATCAGTGGATCTCAACCCTATCCCACCCAGTGTCCCTTTAACAGGAAAGGTTTTCTAAAATCTCATTAGGAGCCTGAAAGAAATTAATATGCACTGTAATCTATCCACACTCAAATATGTGTATACATGTGATATTTGTATATATATTTGGTTTGCTTTTTCATAATTAATGATACTGAATTTTTCACGTGCCAGTCTCTACATCTTGGAGAAATGTCTGTTCAGATCCTTTGCCCATTTTTTAGTTGAATGATTTGCCTCTTTAAATTTTATGAGTTCTTTATGTATTCTAGGTACAGTTCTTTAACAGATACATGCTCTGCAGATGTCTTCTCCCATTCAGTGTGGGGGGATTACAGTATTGAAATGGAGAAAATGGGAATTTTCTGTATGATATTCTTGCGGATGGACTGGATCTATTTCTGTCACTGTGTTTTGAAATCCCAGCACATTTGACATTTGGTCTCAGATGTAAAAAACACCTCGGAGACCACAGCCTTTGGAAGACAACGGAGAGTAGGGGATAGGTAAGGGGGAAAAGCTGGGAACTCAAGAGGTGATGAAGCAGTTGTGAGAGCGACCTGTAAGGAGCAAGGTATTCAGGAATGGATCCCGTGTGCCAGACACTGGGATATGATCATTTACTGGTTGTGCCTCCTTAGAGCTGGTAACTTTTCAGCATTGTGTTTCTTTATATGTCAAATGGAGATCGGTGTTACTGTGTCAAGTACGATATTGACTTTATGATAGTAATAACAACAGCCAGGACACTGTTAATGCTTTCTAGGTTCATTTCATTCAGTCTCTCCCGAGCACGAGGTGGGCACCGAGGAGTAAATAGACTTCGAGAACTCATACAAGCCGTAGAGTCAGGATTTGAGTCCACATTTGTCTGATTCCAGAATCTTTGCTTTTAACTATTTCATTATGTAGCCTGTATTCTCTAAATCATCGTGTAATGTTATGTGGGCTTGTTTTTATGGTTCTGTTGCCTGCTGTGTACTAAGAGTAAGGGATAATGATGATTACGGGGATCAACTTCAAATGGGAGAAACCTTGCTTGTAGAGATGATAGTTATTGGAAATCCGTATGTTTTGTCCTGTTCCCTGATATTAGCATACAATGTAATCAAATATCTTTCAAATTTACTTATGAACTATTAGATTCTAAATATTTGTAAGGATTATACAACAGACTCAGGAAAATAAGACCCAAAGATATGGTCTCATTAGTGTCAAGTCTCATAACTTTCTAAGATGGTGTCTTAATGACTGTAGGAGGCAGAATAATGCCCTGCATCCCAGGAAGGGGGCGCCTGGGTGGCTCAGTGGGTTAAGCCGCTGCCTTCGGCTCAGGTCATGATCTCAGGGTCCTGGGATCGAGTCCCGCATCGGGCTCTCTGCTCAGCAGGGAGCCTGCTTCTCTCTCTCTCTCTCTCTCTGCCTGCCTCTCCATCTACTTGGATCTCTCTCTGTCAAATAAATAAATAAAATCTTAAAAAAAAAAATGGACAGGAGGGGCTGAAGCATCAGTCAGAAAAGGCCTGTGACAAGAGCAGCACAGGTCAGAGTGATGAGATTGCTAGCTAGGGGCCATGAGCCAAGGAATGAGGCTGGGAAAGGCCAACAGGTGAATTCCCTGTAGAGCCTCCAAAGGAATGCAGCCCTGCCAAGGCCTTGATTTTATTAGCCCACAAGACCCATTTTGGGTTTCTGACCTCCAGAACTATATAATAATATATCTGTATTGTTTTAAGCCACTAAATTTGTGACAGTTTGTTACAGCACCAATAGGAAAGGAATACAGTTACTAACTTCATAGAAATATTATGAATATAAGAGTTGTAATTCAGATTAAGTTAGAAAGGATTTTATTTACTATTAATGACTTTAGTCACTAATCTCCGGACAGTTTGGTTTGTTTCCTTCTGGGAGAATTTTGGTGTAAGTTTTTCTATGTACACTCAAATACATGGCAAGGGAACAGGGCTTGAGAGAGAAGTGCAGAGCTAACTCAATTAGATAAACGATTATTCCCCAACAAAATGTTTTACTTATTTTATTTATTTATTTATTTATTTATTTATTTATTTTAAAGATTCTATTTATTTGTTTGGCAGAGAGAATGAGAGAGCACAAGCAGGGGAAACAGTGGGGAGAGAGAGGGAGAAGCAGACTCCCTGCCAAGCAGGGAGCCTGATTCGGGACTCAATCCCAGGACCCTGGGATCATGACCTGAGCCAAAGCCAGATGCCCAACCATCTGAGCCACCCAAGTGCTCCCAAAAGAAGTTTTATAAGCATAGGGGAAAAAAATAACCTCTCACCCAAACAAAATGAGAGCTTTAAAAAAATTCAAGACCATTTGTGTGAATTTGGATTTTTTTTCTCTTAAAAAATAAATGGAAAAATAAAGATTTTTAACAGAGTAAAAACGTTTGCCCCACTTAATAGTCTTGTGGTAACTAGGTAGGAATCCTATTCAGTGGTAGAAAAAGATACTGTGGTAGGTGATGTAAAGAGATAGAGGCTGCAAAGCACATATGTTTAACTTGAGAAGTTCACAGTGATTTGAATCCCACTCAGGATGTGTATGGTACAGCTTAAAGCAAGGGAGGTCAATCCTTAGGTGATAACCATCCCCATTTGCCTAGGACTGAGATGGGATTTTCAGTGCTAAAACTGCGGAAGTCCCCTGGCAAACAGGATGAGTTGGTGACCCTTGGAAGGACTAAGTCATTTAGCTTCAGGAAGGCTCATGATAGCATGGACCCTGAGCCAGGGCCCCACCAGCCATGGACACTGCTTACCACTCCTCTGCTCCCCACCACCCCACCCGGGGATCTACCTCAAGCTTCACTCTTAAAAGACTTGTCCTGGTTAAACTTGAATTAGATCTGTTAAAAAACAGAAGGGGTTATTGCAACGCTTATTTGGACGCTTTCCAAGAAATGTAGTCTCTAAACCTGACTTTTCCTGATTTTACATCAAACAACTTCAGGCTTACCTGGAAGTCTAAAGAAAAATGAAACAAAACAGTAGCAAGAACAAAAAGCATCAAGGGTGTACTTTTTTTTTTAAGGTTATATTTATTTATTTGGCAGATAGAGATCACAAGTAAGCAGAGAGGCAGGCAGAGAGAGAGGAAGGGAAGCAGGCTCCCTGCTGAGCGGAGAGCCAGGCTGGATCCCAGGACCCTGGGATCATGACCTGAGCCAAAGGCAGAGGCTTAACCCACTGAGCCACCCAGGCTCCCCAAGGGTGTACTTTTTATGGGACTTGTCTCATAATGAAAACCCATCTCCTTTGTGCTCTAGTGAAGACAGTTTTCTGGAATATACAGATTGTGTGTTAATCTTCCCCAGCCCCCAATGATCATTGTATTTTATTGGCCAAGGAACAGTCTCTATCAGATCTAAATCCAACAGGATGGAACCCAGGTTTCTTTGGCAAAAGAAACACAGAACTTTCTATTCCAAAAACCACCTACATGTGAGTGATACTTAAAGGACTTCAAGTCCTATTTTACAGTTGAGTTAAAGCTCCGTCTCATTAGTTTTTGATAAAACACTCTGGAAATGTTGCCTTTTTTTATTATTATGCCCCCTCCTGTCCTAAGAGATTTGGTAATAATTGGTGGCTAAGCGAGAAACGAAAGCACAGAGGGAAGGACCCGTCAGACTCCAAAAACGTTGACCTGATCATAACATTCTGAATTTCTGTTGTCTGGATGCAGAAAGCAGTAATCTCTAAGTTCATATAAGCAAACCACAAAGCCTTCTCTTGGGATAATCGGAGGTCTTTTCTGTCCTTAAGTGTGGTCTGTGACAACTGTGCACCTGAGTAGTCTGGTAACTCTGAAGTATTAGGTGTGTGTGCTGTGAGCCGTGCTGAGATCTGTGAGGTATGTAGAGCGCGCCATGGGTTAGCTCAACCAAGAGGAAGTGTTTGTGGAGGATGGCATCTTATCTCTACAGTTGCTTCCCCTTTTCTGGTTTTATCATTTCTCTCTTAGTAGGAACTTAAATGGGAAGTGGGGTGATAAGCTGCAGTCAGTTTTTGGAGTCAGCTGCCTCTTTCCTGCCCTGAGAATTATCCAGAAGGTTCATCTCATGCTTCTTGCAATTAGCCTCTTTATTAGGGGTGGGACCCATTGGCCTCAGCCTTCTGTTTGGCTCAAATCTGCCATTTGGCTTTGGTTTTGGTCTCAGCCTCTGGAAACCCAAGTAGTCATCTGATTACTTCAGCGTCATTTCTGGCCTCTCTGAACTCGTACGCCGTCATGAATGTGGGATTGCATGAGTAACCATTGTATCCAGCCAAAGTGTCGATGTCAGCAATATGAATGAAGCTTGTTATTATGATGTTGTTAATACATTAATATTCACTTTTGAATGTAGATGAGCATTCTAGTTGTAACTAAAATGAAAAAAGTCTCCTTAGGTTTTTTATATGTTGAAATTTTGTCAGTGGTTGAAATATACACTTAGATTTATAACTAAAGTGAAATAATGATTGAAATGATTTCATTTTCAAAAATAATAACTAAGAACTCTCAAATAGTTTAATAAAACAATTGCTGGACAGGCTATTAGGAAAGATTTTTAGTGACTAGGTAATAATTTGTATAGGAATAAAGGCCTACAGGTGCCTGGGTGGTCAGTCGGTTGAGCTTGATTTCAGCTCAGGTCATGATCTTAGGGTCCTGGAATCAAGGCCCTAATCAGACTCCATGCTCAGTGGGGAGCCTGCTTGAGATTCCCACCCTCCCCCCTCTGCCCCTCCACTACCTCTCTTTCTCTACTTAAAAAAAAAATAAAGGCCTTGGGGTGCCTGGGTGGCTCAGTGGGTTAAAAGCCTCTGCCCTTGGCTCAGGTCATGATCCCGGGGTCCTGGGATGGAGCCCTGCATCGGGCTCTCTGCTTGGCAGGGAGCCTGCTTCTTCCTCTCTGCCTGCCTCTCTGTCTACTTGTGATCTCTGTCTGTCAAATCAATCAATAAATAAATAATCTAAAAAAATAAAAGCCTAAACATATTAGATATTTAAAATACAAGTGAAGAAAATCTGTAACTTACTCTTGAAAATATTCAGATACTATCCTCAAGCAGTATGCAGAGCTTCAGTTTATGGGATCATCTCCATGAAATTACATCATTATCAGGAACTCAGTTTTCAAGTACAGAAGTTGAGGAGGATATGTCTTTACCATGACGATATGGTATCTAAAGGGAAGGAAAATTTGATCATTTTGTGGCAACATCTCGGTCAACAGTGCCCTATTCTGGCAAAGCAGCCAAAAGTTTCTTAGCTCTAGCTTTGAAACATTAAATGGTGAACATCTAATCAATATCCAGATATTCAGTGGACCAATCACAAGGACAACCCTAAGGAATTAATGTTCCTATATTATACAAATCAATCTTTAAAATTTGATTAGTAAAATACAGTAATAAAATTGAAATTTCCAAACCTTTGGAAAATCTTCAGATTTATTCTTGCACTTTTGGCAGTGATATTGGGCTGTGGTTATTGATTTTAACTCAGCCATCTGGCCAAGTGTGTATTTGGTTGGTGTGTAATGTGTATGGTATGTATGTGTATTCACATAACATAAAATTAACTTTTTTTTCCTATTTATTTATTTTAGAGAGAAAGAGTTTGAGCGTTGGGAGGGAGGGGCAGTGGGAGAGGGAGGGAGAGTTAGCGGACTTCATGCTGAGCATGGAGCTCACAGCCTGAGATCACGACCTGTGCAGAAACCCAAAACTGGATGCTTAACCAACTGCCACCCAGGCGCCTCTAAAATTAACTATTTTAAAATGAACAATTCAGTGGCATTTAATACACACACAATGTTTTGCAACCCCTACCTTTATCTAGGTCCGGATCACTTATATCCCCTGCAAAGGAAACCCTACACCCATTAAGCAGTAGTTCCCCCTTTCCTCCTCCCTCCCAGCTCCTGGCACTTGCCCATCTGCTCTCTGTCTCTGTGGAGTCACCTAGTCTGCATAGTTCATGTAAATGGAATCCAACAGGGGCGCCTGAGTGGCTCAGTGGGTTAGAGCCTCCGCCTTCTGCTCCGGTCATGATCTCAGGTCCTGGTATTGAGCCCTGCATCGGGCTCTCTGCTCGGCAGGGAGCCTGCTTCCCCACTCTCTCTGTCTGCCTTTCTGCCTGCCTGTGATCTCTCTCTCTCTTTCTGTTAAATAAATAAATAAATAAAATCTTTAAAAAAAATAAATGGAATCCTACAAGTGACATTTTATGTCTGGCTTCTTTCATTCAGCATCATGTTTTTGAGGTTCACCCACATGATAGCATGCATCAATATTTCATTCCTTTTTATGGCCGAATAATATTCTGTTGTGCGGTTATATCACATTTGTTTATCCACTGTTTAGATGATGGACATTGGAGTTGCTTTCACCTTTTGGCTAGCCTGAACAGTGCTGCAGAGAACACGTAGGTACAAGTATTAGTCTGAGTCCGTTTTCGATCCTTGCCATATACACCTAAGAGGGGAATTGCTGGGTCATACTGTAATTCTGTGTTTAACTTCTTGTGGGACCACCAAACTGATCCCCCCTGTTATTCTTCATACCCAGGATGTGTGCACAGTTGTGGTCCCACAACTGAACTAGAAATTCATAGTTCTTTGAGTGTGCTGAGCTAGAAATTCACAGTTTCTTTGAGTGGCTCCCCAGATAACCATGGTGTGGTAACACTGTGTCGCTGGGATGATCAGATTCCAGAGACCTTTGCCAGGATTTACAAGTTGTCCTTGTACCTGGGCAAATTTGCTGAAGACAAACGCGAACATCTGTGCTGGGAAGAACTTACCTGACCTCAGTTGTGCCGGCTTACCGGGGACGTTCGTCTGTGCAGTCATCAAATAGTTATTCAGCATGTGGTGTTTATCGGGAACCAAACAGGCCAAAATCTCTGCCTCAGGAAGCTTACATTCCAGTGTCCGGAGACAGGCAGCAGACAATAAAAATAATAAGTAGGGGCAGTCAGAGAAGGCCATGCAAATTGATTAGCCTGTCGTTGTTTATAATTCTCTTAATATTGAAAAAAATTTTCTGTTTTGACTGTCATTAAGTTCTCTTTTTTAAAAAATATTTTATTTATTTATTTGACAGACAAAAGATCACAAGTAGGCAGAGAGGCAGGCAGAGAGAGGAGGAAGCAGGCTCCCTGTGGAGCAGGGAGCCTGATGCGGGATTCGATCCCAGGACCCCAAGATCATGACCCAAGCCGAAGGCAGAGGCCCAACCCACTGAGCCACCCTGGCGCCTAGTTCTCTTTTTCTGTAGTTTATTGGCTTCTTTTTCTTAGACACACATCTCTGACAAGACTTCTGTCTTTTTACTTTTTTCACAGAACCAGCTTTTAGTTTGGTTAGTTGTTTCAGTTGTTTGGTATTTCATTGATTTCTGCCCCAATAGTTATTATTTCCTTCTTGTTTCTTTAAGTGATTCTGCTGCTCCTTTTCCAGGGTTTCAGGTCGAATGGCTCCTGTCTTTTTGAAACCTTCCTTGTTTCCTGATAAATGTATATAGAGCTGTACGTTTCCCTTTAAAGTAGTGCTTTTGCTGTGTCCCATCAGTTTTGACATGTGCTGTTTTCATTATCACTCAGTTTACACATTTCCAAAAGTCACTTAGCAGTATGTTATTTGGCTTCCACATAGTTTTAAAATCCATCTTTTAAAAATGAATTTCTTCGGGCGCCTTGGTGGCTCAGTCATTAAGCATCTGCCTTTGTCTCAGGTCATGATCCCAGGGTCCTGGGATCCAGCCCCACATTGGGCTCCCTGCTCAGTGGGAAGCCTGCTTCTCCCTCTCCCTCTGCTCGTGTTCCCTCTCTCTCTGTCAAATAAATAAATAAAATCTTTTAAAATAAATAAATAAGGAATTTCTCATTTCATTGAAATGCAGTTGGAGAGCCTAGTTTGTATCTATTGCTAAAGTGATTCATGTCTGCTTTTGTCCATGCTCCATGTGCACTTTAAAAGAATGTGCACTCATGGCTGGGTGTTGAATTCTCTGTAAGTCTCTTACCTGAAGGGAGGCCCTCTCTAAGGGAGTACATTTGAGCTGAGATTTGAATGTCAAAAAGAGCCACCTCTGAAAATCTGGGAAGAGAGGATCCCAGGCAGAGGAGATAGCATGTATAAAGGCCCTGAGGTATGAACAAGTGTTGTATGTCCCAGGAGCAGAAAGAGGGCATTATGAATGGAGTGTAGTGGGCAAGGAAGAGAATAAAGTTAGCTAAGATCCTGAGAGAAAGTCAGGGCCCAGATCAAGTAAGGCCTCAGAGGCTATTGTATGGACTTTTTATTTTATTTTTTAAAAGATTTATTTATTTGAGAGAGAGCGAGAGCACGGATGGAGGGTGATGAGGGGAAGGTTCAGAGGGAGAGAGAGTCCTAACAGACTCCCTGCTGAGTGTAGAGCCTAGTGTGGGGCTTGATCTCATGACCCTGAGATTGGGACCTGAGCTGAAACCAAGAGTTGGATGCTTAACCAACTGAGCTACCAAGCGCCCCATGGACTTTTGGTTTTAATTAACACAGGACATGCATTGACCACTTACCAGGTGCTGTGCTAAGCACTTTATATAAGCTGAACATGAAGTACAAATTGATCACATTTTATTTTATTGTATTTTTTTGAAGATTTTATTTATTTGTCAGAGAGAGAGAGAGAGAGAGAGAGCACAAGCAGGGGGAGGAGCAGGCAGAGAGAGAAGCAGACTCCCTGCTGAGTAAGGAGCCCAGTGTGGGACTCAATCTCAGGACCCTGGGATCATGAACTGAGCCGAAGGCAGACAAGACACTTAACCGACTGAGCTACCCAGGTGTCCCTGATCTCATTTTATACAATAGAGGAATCACTTTGATATTAAAAGTACCTTAGTGATCATATTTAGCCCTGTCCTTTCCTTTTGTAAATTAGAAAACTGAGATAGAGTCTCGAGGATTCTCATAGCTAGTTGTTTGCGGCCCAGGCTCTGGACATCCCTGTCTCTTTGATAGATAAGCTCCTAAAAAGGAGAACTCCATTTTTATATAATTTCATTGAAATGTTACTGAAGAGAATCCTACCTTGTTAGGAACCCTCTGTAAACCAGAGGTCCCTTTTACCCATACTATGTGCGGATTTTGTACATCTAGATATTTACTGATCGGTTTTATTTCAAGTAAGTGTCCCACAGGGACTCCTTCCTCTCCTGAAACACTCTGCTCCCTCTAATTTTACCCTTCTGCTTCAGGCTGACATTTGGATGTGTTTCCATGAGGCAGCAGCTTCACTGCTCTCTATTCTCCTGGGGGCCACCTTCATTTCCAGGATGACCCATCTCACCCTTTTTTGATGAGGCCTCTGTGGCACATTCAAAAGCCTCCACATCACAGAGACACTTGGTAATTGCCCACTGGCATTGCCTGGCTGCCTGCAGGCAGGTTTTCCCACCTCACCCACCTTCGAAGCCAAGCTACTTTGGCCTCCTGGCAACATAGGAACAAATGTGGATGGACCCTGAGCAAGCAAAGCCGAATTCGGGGGCTGCGCCAGGCTGTCCTCACTCCCAATGGCCACTGTGCCCATTCGATGCCTGCCTGCCTAGGAGCCTAACTCAACCCAGGGATCAGCAAGTGCCCTTGTGAACCTTGTCCTGTGGTGCTTTATCTGAACTTGAAGGCAGAGTTATTCCCATCAGAAAAGGAGACATTTTTTTCCTGATGGTGGATGACAAAGTCAATGCCTCAGGCTGGGTCAGTGCTTGAGTTCTACCCTAAGAAAGCCAAAGGTGAGATTTATCTCCATGAAACACCGGCTTATCTCTTCTTCCCTGCAGATCTTTGCAAATACTCTTCTGGCTTGCTGGCCCTTCTGGGGATCTCCACTGTAATATTTTCTTACAGGACACATATTACATGATTTTGGAGGGTGTGAGGAATTCTGAACAGCAAGCTGGCCTTAGCCTTCATCTGAGACTCAGACGGAAAGAATGTCGAGATGCTGCAAAGAAAGTATCTATTTTTAATGCTATAAAGAAATATCTACAAAATGTAAAAATTGGACAGTTGCCTATGCATTATTTTTTATTTTTGTTTTTGGCAATTTAAAAAATTGTCAATGTACATAAATTTTATTTTAACTATTTTAAAAAAGATTTTATTTATTTATTTGACAGAGAGAGAGATCCCAAGTAGGCAGAGAGGCAGGCAGACAGAGGGGGAAGCAGGCTCCCTGCTGAGCAGAGAGCCTAGATGTGAGGCTCGATCCCAGGACCCTGAGATCATGACCTGAGCCGAAGGCAGAGGCTTAACCCACTGAGCCACCCAGGCGCCCCTATTTTAATTATTTTTAGTTGTACATTTCAATGGCATTCAGTATATTTACAGTGTTGGGCAACCATCCGTCACCATCCGTCTCTAGAACTTTTTCGTCATCTCAAATAGAGGCTCTGTACCCATTAAACACTTTCTATTTCCCTCTTCTGCTAGTGTCTGGTAACCTTTATTCTGCTTTCTGTCTATGGATTTGCCTGTTCTGGATATTTCATATAAATAGAATGATACAGTATGTGGCTTCTTGTCTGACTTATTTCACTTAGCATCATGTTTTTAAGGTTCATCCATGTTGTAGAATGTATCAGAACTTCATCCCATTTTATGGCTAAAGAATATTCCATCGTATAGATATATCCCATTTTGCTTATCTACTCATCTGTTAGTGGACACTGGGTTGTTACCATCTTTTGGTGATTGTCAGTGGACATTTGTGTACAGGTGTCTATTTGAGTCCCTGCTTTCAATTCTTTGGGTTATATACCTGGAAGTGGAGTAACTGAATCCTATGGAAATTCCGTATTTAAGTATTTGAGGAACTGCCAAGTCCATGCATTATGTTTTATATTCAGAATACATTTGTCACAGTTAAAAAGAAAGAAGGGAGGGGCACCTGGGTGGCTCAGTTGGTTAAGCCTCTGCCTTCGGCTCAGATGATCCTCGGGTCCTGGGATTGAGTCCCATGTCAGGCTTCCTCTTTGGCAGAGTGTCTGCTTCTCCCTCTGCCTCTGACCCTCCCCCCTGCTCATACTCTCTCTCTTTCAAATAAATAAATAAAATCTTTACAAAAAAATTAAAAAAGAAGGGAGGTGTATTTGGTAGCACTGTCATAACAAAGCACCACAGACAGAGTGATTTAAGCAATAGAAATCTGTTTCCTCAGAATTCTGGAGGCTGAAAGTCTAAGATCTTGGTGTTGGCTTTTCTCCTTGTCCACTCCCATATTGTCATATGATTTTCTCTCTCCTCGTCAGTGTCCTAATCTCCTCTTCTTAGAATAACACCAGTCAGATTGGCTTAGAGCTCATTTTACCTTAATTACCTCGTTGAAGACTACATCCCCAAATCCTTCCAGAGATGACGGGAGTTAGGACTTCAGTGTATGCATCAGTGGGGGGGGGGGCAAAATTTGCCCCATAACAGTGAGCAAAGAGCCAGCCATAGGCCAACTGTTCATTGACTTCCCCAAACAAACCATGGTAGGGGAAAACCAGAAGGATGGCTTTTAATTTTGATTTTTGGATTTCAGGAAATGCCTCAAATTCCAATGAGGAATGAAGTAATGAGGCGGCTCTTCTTTGTCTTCCCTTTTTTTTTTTTTTGAAGATTTTTATTTATAGGGGCACCTGGGTGGCTCAGTTGGTTAAGCATCTGCCCTTGGCTCAGTTCATGATCCCAGAGTCCTGGGATCAAGTTCCTCATCAGGCTCCTTGCTCAGCGAGGAGCCTGCTCCTCTGCCTGCTGCTCCCCCTACTTGTGCTCTCTTTCTCTCTTTAGACAAATAAATCTTTTTTAAAAAATATTTTTTTGGGCGCCTGGGTGGCTCAGTGGGTTAAGCCGCTGCCTTCGGCTCAGGTCATGATCTCAGGGTCCTGGGATCGAGTCCCGCATCGGGCTCTCTGCTCAGCAGGGAGCCTGCTTCCCTCTCTCTCTCTCTCTCTCTGCCTGCCTCTCTCTCTACTTGTGTCAAATAAATAAATAAAATCTTTAAAAAAAATATTTTTTTTTTTTATTTGAGAGAGAGCGAAGAATGTGAGCATAGTGGGGACGGGCAGAGGGAGAGAGAATCTCAAGCAGAGTCCCCACTGAGCACAAAGCCTGATGCGGGGCTCGATCTCACAACCTTGAGATCACGACCTGAGACAAGACCAAGAGTTAGACATTTAACCGTTTGAGCCACCCAGGCGCCCCTTCTTTGTTTTCTTAAATGTACATTCAGGATTAAAGGTTCTTAATAACTACTATCTGTGCCGGAAATAAAAGAGAGAGCTCTAATTAAAGGCTCACATTCTCCTTAAGGAAAAATGTCACACAGATGTGTTTTGCCTCGAACATCTCTCAATATCATGTGCTCTCCTTCTTTGGCATCATTTTAAGTTGTTGCATGTGGCTGTATTACATGAGTGTGCCGTCATTTATTGGACCCTTTTGTTGGATCTAAAGGAATTTAACAAAATTCTTTTCTTCCTATCCCCACCTCCAAATTAGTAGTCCAGGTTGGTTACTGAATCATTCCTCTATGATCCCAGGTGACTTCCTAAGTAATTTCCCATCCCAGGGTTTCTCTTTAGCCAAAATCCTCATGGCTGCCTGAAGGATGTTCTTGTTTTTTTCCTTAAAGATTATATTTTTTATTGTCAGAGAGAGGGAGAGAGAAAGAACGAGCATGCGCACAAGCAGCGGGAGCAGTAGGCAGAGGGAGAAGCAGGTTCCCTGCCGAACAAGGGGCCTGATGCAGGGCTCGATCCCAGGACCCTGGGATCATGACCTGAGTGAAAGGCGGACTCTTAACTGACTGAGCCACCCAGGCATCCCTGCCTGAAGGATGTTCTTTTTGTTTGTTTGTTTGTTATTAACCTATAATGTATTATTTGCCCCAGGGGTGCAGGTCTGTGAATCCTCAGGCTTACACACTTCACAGCACTCACCATAGCACATTCCCTCCCCAATGTCCATAACCCCACCACCCTCTCCCTAACCCCCCAACCCGTAGCAACCCTCAGTTTGTTTTGTGAGATTAAGAGTCTCTTAATGCTTTGTCTCCCTCCCGATCCCATCTTGTTTGATTTTTTCCCTCCCTACCTCCCATGACCCCCCACCCTGCCTCTCAAATTCCTTATATCAGATAGAACATGTGATAATTGTCTTTCTCTGATTGACTTATTTCACTCAGCATAATACCCTCTAGTTCTATCCACGTTGTTGCAAGTGGCAAGATTTCGTTTCTTTTGATGGCTGCTTAGTAGTCCATTGTATATATAGACCACATCCTGAAGGATGTTCTTAACTCACTGCTTTCCTTGTGTCCCTGTCAGCCCAAGAATGGCTCTTTCTTGACTTTGCAATTGGTCCAATCACTTCTGCCTTTTTTTCCTCCCCCAGGATTTTCTGCACATCAGTCTCTTTTCATCTTCTTCTACTTTCTTCCCATTCTGGGGAGCTAGCCAGGTCTTCCGGCAATTTGAGTACATACCATACTTGTTTCTTTCTGGGCCTGGCTCGTGCTGTTGTTCCTTTCAAGAGTGGCTCTTTTCCTCCCACCAGATGATGTTTCTAGCCTCTTCATCTAGGAAGGGCCAGCTCCTGTCTCAAGAGCTTCACAAGCTCCCTGTAGTTACCCTTGCCTTTATGGATTTTGCCTTTCTTTGCACTTTTGGTTCAGTGACATGGGCCCACACAGTTCATGAAGCAGGAAGAAAACAAGCCTTTGTCCCTCCCTGGATAGACTTAGAATTCTGACAAGGACGTGTTGTAAATGTCCCCGCCACACCAGCCATATGACAGTTCTTGGAACATGCTCACTTTTTTTCCCACTTCAGTGTTTGCCCTTGCTGTCCCTCTGTTCCTCCAACTCGTCCCAGCCAGCTTCTTCCTGACATTCGGATCTAGCTTAAATGTCACTTCCTTGGAGAGGCCATCCCTGATCCCTATCAGAAGTAACCCCATTGCTTCTGCTATGGCATGCTGCTTGTTTTTCTTATGCCCTTTACCCCAAGGTGTTCTCATCCACATTGCTCACCCACTTTCTTCACTGCACCTAACCTCCCGGAGAGCCTGGCTTGTTCACCTGTTTATCCCTAGTACCTGCATAGTGCCAAGATGGGCAGTAAGTGTTTACTGAGCGAATTAGTGAGATTGGATGGAATGGGGGCAGAAAAGGGGGACGTGGACAGGGGACATGGAAACTGCCACTTGAATTTCTGGTTTGGGAGATTGAGCTGATGGCAGGTAGTATTACTACTAACTGAGCTTGGGATTTCTGGAGGAGCATCTGTGGCTGAGGAAGAGCGAGCAGAGGTAGTGACGTCTCCTTTGTACTCACTGGATTTGCCTTTAAACTATTTCAGTGGACTGTTTAGAGGTAATTAAATAGGCACCATCCAAATCACAGTAATAGTTAGCATAGTTAGGCATATGGGTAAACTTTCAAAAATAATAATAGCTAACATTTTTAAAAATTTAACTTTATTTTTTAATTAACATATAATGAATTATTAGCCCCAGGAGGACAGGTCTGTGAATCGTCAGGCTTACTCACTTCACAGCATTCACAATAGCACATGCCCTCCCCAATGTCCATCCCTAACCCCCTTAGCTAACATTTAAAAAGAAGATTTATTTTAGAGAGAGTGCAAATGGGAGGGACAGAGGGAGAGGGAGAGAATCTTTTTAAATTAAATTAAATTAAATATTTTATTTGTTTGAGAGAGAGAGCGAGCGAGTACAAGTAGAGCAGAGGGAGAGGGAAAAGCAGGCTCCCCCACTGAGCAGGGAGCCTGATCCCAGGACCCCGGGATCATGACCTGAGCCAAAGGCAGACGCTTAACCAACTGAGCCATCCAGGTACCCCCTTTTAAAAATTTTATTTATTTATTTATTTTAAAGATTTTATTTATTTATTTGTCACAGAGAGATCACAAGTAGGAAGAGAGTCAGGTAGAGGGTGGGGGGAGGGGGAGGCAGGCCCCCTGCTGAGCAGAGAGGCCCAAGGAGGGACTTGATCCCAGGACACTGAGACCATGACCTGAGCTGAAGGCAGAGGCTTAAGAGAGAGGGCACACTCATCAAAAGCAAGGGGGAGAGGCAGAGAGAGAAGCAGGCTCCCCACTGAGCAGCAAGTCTGATGTGGGGCTCTATTCCAGGACCTTGAGCCAAAGACATGTCCTTAACCTACTGAGCCATCCAGGTGCCCCAAGAGAGAATCTTGAGCAGACTCTGAGCTAAGCCTGGAGCCTGCCACGAGGCTCAGTCTCATGCCTCTGAGATCATGACCTGAGCTGAAATCAAGAATTGGACACTTAACCAACTGTGCCACCCAAATGCTCCCAATAGATAACATTTATCGAGTGCTTATTCTGTAATAGGCAGTGAGCAGGGTGCTCTCCATACATTTACACTTACGACATTTAAGACTTAAAACAACCCTTGGACACAAAGATGCAGCTGAGGATTCTAACCATTAGATGAGGTGCCTGAGTCCTCTTAGCTAATTAGTGACTCAGGATTTGACTCTAGGCGGTCAGTTTCTAGAGTCTCTCTCCCAGTGTACCACCATGCTGGAAGAGGCATGTAATGGACCCAAAGCCAAGATGAGCCCTTTGCCTTTGAGGAGCTTATTTTTTGCTTGGGGAATAAAATATAACTCATAACTTACTATACTGACCAGGCTTGCATTAAGCACTCATTCAAGCCTGTCAAGTATGGCAGTTACTTGGTTAAAATGGCTAGTCTCCTCCGCTGATTTCAGAAGACCCAGTCTCATGTGACTTGACAATTAAGAGGAACTAAGGATGTTAGGAATGCAAAATCCTCTCCACAGATCATCATTTATTTTGGAAACATAATTTATAACCCTTTATAACCCGACTGGAAAAGAGGAAACTAAAAGATCACAGTAAAAGCCAAAGAAGATAGTGATGTCTAGATCTCTTCAAAAGAGAGTCAGAGTCAGTCAGGGGGCACTTGGGATTTCCAGAATGATGACTGCATGGGATTAGAATATGTGTTAAGAAATATACAAGCAGCAGGAAGTGAAACCACATACAGTGCACCCATTGCTTAATTTTTTTAAAGTGATTTTATTTTATTTCTTTTTCCAAGTGATTTTAATAATTTATTTTTTTTCAGCATAACAGTATTCATTGTTTTTGCACAACACCCAGTGCTCCATGCCCATTGCTTAATTTAAAAAAAAAGATTTTATTTATTTATTTGACAGAGATTACAAGTAGGCAGAGAGGCAGGCAGAGAGAGAGGAGGAAGCAGGCTCCCCGTGGAGCAGAGAGCCCATGTGGGGCTCAATCCCAGGACCCTGGGACTATGACCCGCAGGCTGAAGGCAGAGGCTGTAAACCACTGAGCCACCCAGGTGCCCTGCTTAATTAAAAAAAAAAAGATTTAAAAAAAGATTCAATTGAGGGGCGCCTGGATGGCTCAGTGGGTTAGGGCCTCTGCCTTCAGCTCAGGTCATGATCCCAGGGTCCTGGGATTGAGCCCCGCATCGGGCTGTCTGCTCCGCAGGGAGCCTGCTTCCTCCTCTCTCTCTGCCTGCTTCTCTGCCTAGTTGTGATTTCTCCCTGTCAAATAAATAAAAATTAAAAAAAAATAAAAAAAAAAAGATTCAATTGTGTCATTAACTACTGGAGTTAGCCTAGACCTCTTAGGTTGAGGGATCTATGCCAGAAGATTGTCCTCCACTTCAGGTGCCATTGCAAGTCCCAGGGTGTTCCCTGTACCACAGACCAAATGGCTGTAAATTGGGGGTTTCCATAACCCTGTTCTCAGGTTCAGTCATTTACCATAATGGTTCACAGAACTCAGGGAAACCATTTTTTGTATTTACTGGTTTATTATAAAGGATACAGACCACAACCAGATGAAGAGGCACATAGGGCAAGGTCCAAAATTGTCCTGAGCACAGATGTTTCTGTCCCGGTGGAGTTGGGGTGCGCCGCTCTCCTAGCATGTAGATGTGTTCATTGATTCAGGAGTTCTCCAAATCTCATAATTGAGACATTTTTTAGGGGGGCTTTATCACGTGGGCACAATCAATTTTTTTTTAAGATTTTATTTATTTATTTGACAGACAGAGATCACAAGTAGGCAGAGAGGCAGGCAGAGAGAGAGAGAGAGAGGGAAGCAGACTCCCCGCTGAGCAGAGAGCCCGACGCGGGACTCGATCCCAGGACCCTGAGATTATGACCTGAGCCAAAGGCAGCGGCTTAACCCACTGAGCCACCCAGGTGCCCCCACAATCAATTTTTAACTCCATTTCCAACTCCTCTCCACTCTAGAGGATGAGAGAATGGGGCTCAAAGGTCTAAGCTTCTGATCATAGCTTGGTCTTTATGGCAACCAACCCCCATCCTGAAGTTTGGAGCCCACCAAGAGTTGCGTTGTTAGAACACAAGACATTCTTATCCCCCAGCAGATTCTAAGGGATTTAGGAGCTCTGTGTTAGGAATTGGGAGCAGAGACCAAATGTATATCTTATAATGTCATAGTTCCTCAAAATATACGTTGAATGAAAGTGTCAATGCCTGAACTGTGATTTGGGTATCTTCTGAGAAAAGGAAGTAAAAGGAACACTTCAGTAGTCATAAATTATACATTATCTTTTATAATTAAAACAATGATATTTTTATTATCAAAACATATTATCTAGTTAAGACATGTGAATACCAAACTAGAATTAGGAAGTATTTAAAAACTGGTGCCCTCTGAAGAGAGAAATGCAAGTTCATTACTAATTCTACATGAAACCAGCTAATGTTACAAGAAAGATCTCTAATACAGACATGACGTAGTGAATACTGGGTAATTACCCTATAGAATAATGGGTTTAAGTACAAGAAAACAGATCCTACCAAGTGTGATTCTCCTTGGGCTGCCTTTGCTGATGACATTAGTTTATGCAGTCGACTAAAAACCAGATACAAATACGATGCACGTTATTGTTGGAAGTGTCAGACATTACACACCGTTGACATAACACATCACCCTCTCACCTAAAGCATCTGTGGGGAAGGTGAAAGGGGGTAGTAGGAAGATCCAGAGCCTAATTGTCATTACAAATTCTGACTCTATTTGGGGCCTCTAAGGGTGATAAAAACACACTAGGGATAAGGCATCAAGAAATAAAATAAAATAAAGGTATAAAGTTTCAGAGGTTTATCAGAATGGAAATCTGTAGCTCATACATTAGAATTCTAGGAGCAAAAATTTAAATTCTAAAGAAGTCCTATATAACCAATTTTTCGAATACATTTTTTACATATAAGAAGTCGTATATCATCTCCTATCTCTGAAAGATAGTAAAAATGAAAGTTCAGTCTGGCCTAGTTTATTCCTGAGTTTAAAGCCAGATAAAATCCTGGGTCAAAAAAAGAAGTGTTTTGCTCATATTTGCTTTACATGAATATAGTACAAAGCACCTGGTTTTCAAAACGTATCAAAATGGTACACCTTAGAACATGTATTAAGAAAACTCATAGACCCTTCATCGTTTACAGTGTTGAATAGTGGTCTTTATTTATTCTTTAAAGGAGTTGTTTAGAAATAATCAATTCTAATACCAGAACCATGAAAAGGAAATCCTGAAGGAGGATCCTAAAACCTCTGACTATCCATTTTCACATTCTTAGAGGTCACTGTACAGAAATGGTAAAGGTTTGGGTGTGAGTTGCTTTTTAAGTAGCATCCAGACTGCGTGCATTCTGATTGGCTGCAAAGTACGGGATGTTAAGGGCACAAAGGTGGCCTTTTCCAGTTTTAGCAGCAATAGCTACTTCCAGTCCTAGTAATAGGCTGTGGGTGAGAATGTATTGGGTGGTTCAACAGTTAGGCTGGATGGATTCCAGGGCTGGTCTGGTGGGTTCCCTGATTTGTTCGCATCCCTGATAGGACTGCCGAACAGACACCGAAACCCCCATGGAGCTTCAGGGGTGGTCCAGTCTCCCTAAGAACCCTAGAACCATGGAAGGTATAGGCCGAGTCTGTGTTCCAGTGAGTCAGGCTTACTGTCTGTCCAGTCGTCTCTTGCTGTGTCTCAAACCACCCAGAACTTAGTGGCTTAAAACAATGGTTTTGTTCTGTGGGTGCCCTGGGAAGCCTCTCCTTCAGTGGCAGTCCTATGCTAGTAGGGCGTGGAATCATCTGAAGGCTTCTCTCCCATGTCCAGTGACTGCGTTTGGATGTCTTGGAAGCTGGGAACTGGTCAGGCGTCTCTGTTGTCCATGTGGCTTCTGGAGCTGCCTCACAGTCAGGTGGTCTGAGGAGAGGCAGACCTCTGTATGGGGGCTGGCTTCCTTCGCAGCAGCCATGGGGCGGAACGGGAGGCAGAAGCTGCCTGCCCCAAGACCAAGACCCCGAAACTGGCACAGCGTTACTTCCACGATTGGCTAAAGCAGTCAGAGCTACGCACATGCAGGGGGAGGAGACATAACTCTTAGGTTATGGACAAGTGCCCAAGAATTTGGCCACCATTAATCCTCCACAGTCTCCAGCCAGCACTCCAAGGCTTGTTCATAGTTGTACCTTATCCCAGTCTGGCCTCACAAGGAGCCGCTTTGCATTCATGTAGCTCTTTGTGCATTGATAAGAAAGTTCATGTTCACTCTCTCAGTTTGTCCTCCCGACACCTCAGTGGGAAGCAGGTTGGGTAGGAGGGCAACTGTGGCGCAGAGTTAAAAGCCGAGGACCACACAACTTGCTGGGGACAGAACTGAGGCACAGATCCGAATCTCTCGACTCAGTCCCTGCTGAGGGATTCGGGTTTGTTTGTTTGTTCATTCTGCTCTCTGACACGTCTAGAGCTGCAGGAGCGGAAAACACATTTCCCTTTGGTCGAACGTTTGGCCACAGATCTTTGCAGGTCAACCTTAGGGCGCAAACAAAGGAAACAAACATTAACACGCCTGCTCAGCCCTGTGCCATCAGCAAGGACTCTGGAAGCCGGTGTACTGGCCTTCACTCTTGGGAAACTCTCTCCGGATCGTCCAGCGGCAGCAGCTGGGCAGGATGGCAAAGTCGGCGAGATCCTGGGAGCCGAAGCGCCAGGTGGTGTAGCACCTATAGGCACAGTGCCGCAGCTGGCTGTTGGCACTGTCATCCAGCACCATCAAGGGCTCCTGGTAGAGCAGGAGGAACTGCAGGACCTGTCGGGACAAGACAAGCTTCCTGAAGGGCTCCGAGGTGGTGATGCAGGCACCAGGCTTTTTCCGACAGCACAGCTCTTCCAGGCATCTGTGGCTCTCGGGGAGCTGGGACGGGAGGCAGTGTCCACACTGGCACCAGTCTGGGCTGTTGCTGGATATAGGAGTCGCTTCCCTATTTAGTGGCTGCATCTCCTCTGGTTGCCCAGGAGTAGGGGATGGGTCGTGGAGAGACAGGAGCATCCTGGACAAGTCCGTGAAGTCCGTTGAGGGTCTCTGAAAAAGTCGTTTCCAAACCCATCAGCAGTGACAAACCCTAGGGTTCTAGGTTCTTTGATTTTGGTATTAACTTATAAAATTACACTTAATATCACATTAATACCAGTAGCTGTCATCTATCAAATGTATATATCAAGATTATCCTAGTGTTTTATAAATTTGTTCTGTTTAGCCTTTCAAGAACCTCGTGAGATATGTGTCCTTCTCTCCATTTCACAGATTTGGAAAGTGAAATTCAGAAATGCCAGGCCTCAAAGCACATATCACCTGCTCATGGAGACCTTCTTTCCCTGATCCCCCGATCTAGGTGGTTCCCCTCCACCCAGGTCACTCTTAGCGCATCATGAGATTCCATGTTCTTCACAGTACTTGTCACTATCTGAAGTGATCCTACTCATTGATACGTCCTCTTGATGGTTCTTCCACAGGAAAGCGGGGTGGGGGGCCCTGTTTGCTTTATCACTGCTGTATCCCCATTACCTAGGCCAGTACCCAGCACATAGTAGACAGTAAATATTTGTTGATTTTGCTCTACTGTCTCCTTTTCCACCAGTCTCTGTCTTCTAGCAAATCCATTTGTTATTCTCCAAGAGAAGTTGCCATAATTGACATCATTTATATCTGTTCTTTATAACATATACCTTCATTCACCTGGTAAAGTTTGAGTCGTACATTAAAATTAAATAGTTTCTATACATGAGCACTTAGAGCAGCACTATTTACAATAGCCAAAGGGTAAAAACAACCCAAATATCCATCAACAGATGAATGGATAAAAATTTAATGTCAGAAACCTTTATTTTCAGGGATCATTTCTATAGTTTGTAAAAATATGTCATGTCCATATGGTGGAGTATTACTCAGCCAAAAAAAAAAAAAAAAAAAAAAGGAGCAGTGTACTGATACCTGCTACAACATAGATGAACCTTGAAGCCATTATGAAAAGTGAGAGAAGCCAGTCACAAGAAGGCAAATACTGTATGATTCTCTTTATATATGAAATGTCCAAAATAGGCAAATCCATGCTGACAGAAAGCAGATTAATGATTGCCAGGAGCACCTGGGTGGCTCATTGGGTTAAGCGTCTGCCTTTGGCTCAGGTCATGATCTCAGGGTCCTGGGACCGAGCTCCAAGTCAGGCTCCCTGCACAGCAAGGAGCCTGCTTCTCCCTCTCCCTTTGTTGCTCTTCCTGCTCATTCTCTCATTCTCTCTCCCTCAAAAAAAAAAAAAAAAAAAAAAAAAAAGATTTCCAGGGACTAGGGGGAGGTGGGTGTGAGTAATGGCTGTTGAATGGGTACAGGGTTTCCTTTTGGGTTGATGAAAAGTCCTAGAACTAGATAGTAGGATGGTTGCACAGCATTGTGGATAAACTTCTGAATTTTAAATGTCACTGAATTGTATGCTTTACAGTGGTTAAAATGGTAAATTTTATGTGTATTCCCCCTTACCACCCCTGAGTTCATATTACACCCAAACCCGATAAGGACATTACAAGAATGGAAAAATTTTGGCCAGTCTCTCTCAATAAGAGACATAAAAATCTTAAATATTAGTGAATCAAATCCAGCAATAAATACATAGAGTAATATATTACTTTCAAATTGATTTTATTGCAGGAATGCAAGGTTGGCTTAATATTTGAAAATCAATTTCTGTAATTCACCACATAACGGAAAAAAGAAAACTCATTGATAATTTTTTGAAAAGCAGAAAATAGCATTATTTTAAAATTCAGTATTAATTTATAACAAAAATTCTTAGCAAACTAAGAATGGAGGGGACTTTTCTTAATCCAGTAAAGCATTCTTTAAAATTCTACAGCAGGGGCACCTTGGTGGCTCAGTTGTTAAGTGTCTGCCTTTGGCTGAGGTCATGATCCCAGGGTCCTGGGATCAAGCCCCACATCAGGATCCCTGCTTGGCAGGAAGCCTGCTTCGCCCTCTCCCACTCCCCCTACTTGTGTTCCCTCTCTTGCTGTCTCTCTCTCTGTCAAATCTTAAAAAACAACAACAACAAAAAACCCTACAGCAGATACTAGAGTGAAATATGAAAAGCTTTCTTCCTGAGATAAGGAATGAGACAAAAAGATGTTTCCTATGACCACTTCTAATCTGCGTTGTACCAGAGGTCCTAGCAGGTGTAATGAACACCAGGAGCTGGAAGAGGCAAAGAAGGATCCTTCTTTAGGGCCCTCAGAAGCCCTACCAACACCTTGGTTTCAGACTGCCAGCCTCCAGAATTGTGAGTTGTTTTCAGCTACTTAGTTTGTGGTGATTTATTATGGCAGCTGCAGAAATTATACAGTGAAGGTGTCCCACGATCGGAGCTGCTGCGGAGAGCGGGAATGAAAACACCCCCTTAGAGAATGGTTTGATAGTGTCATATGCCGGCCTTCTGACCCAGCGGGTCCACTTGTAGGCACCATATGTTTACCACGGCAGCTTTACTGCATATGCGCTCCAAACTGAAAGCAACCCAAATGTGCATCAACAATAGAAGGGATAAATAAATTGGATGTTTTATACAACGAGAATGAACTATTCCTATATGCAGTGTCATGGATGGCTCACAAAAACAATACTGAGTGAAAGAAGTTAGACACTCCACAGAGTATATATTGAGTACGTACAGGATTCAAATTTTGGAAAATCCTGGAAGAGATAAAACTAACTTTTGGATACAGAATAATGATGACGTTTAAGGGAAAGTAGTGATTGGGTGGAGGCGTGAAAAGAGCTTCTGCTAATATTCTGGGTTACATGTGTTTACTGTGTTAAAATTCGTCAATTGCGATTTACACAACTTTGTAGCTATATTTTTATTTATTTATTTTAAAGATTGTATTTATTCATTTGAGAGTGAGAGAGAAAGAGCACAATAGTGGGGTGAGGAGCAGAGGGAGAGGGAGAAGCAGACCGTGCACTGAGCAAGGAGCCCGATGTGGGGCTCGATCCCAGGATCCTGAGATCATGACCTGAGCTGAAGGCCGATGCTTAACCGACTGAGCCACTCAGGCGCCCTTTATATTTTTATTTAATAGTAACTTTTCTTAAAAAAAAAAAAAAAGACTAAATGTTTTAACTTACTGGGATGTTTTCACCTTTGACATTTTGTAGACTTTCCCCAAGTAGCTGCTGGTCCACCATCCTGATGTGGGGTTCATCCACAAAGGACACATATTTTAATGTCTAGGAAAAGAGAGTTAAAACTTTTACCCATTTTTGTACAGAATTGTCAACAGTCACATACCTGAACAGGTCTAAAGGCAAGTGTTATTGCTATTTACCAAATGACAAACTTAGAAGCTGACCAAAAACTCTTACTAGCCGGGGCACCTGTGTGGCTCAGTGGGTTAAAGCCTCTGCCTTCGGCTCAGGTCATGATCCCGGGTCCTGGGATTGAGCCCCACATCGGGCTCTCTGCTCAGCAGGGAGCCTGCTTCCTCCTCTCTCTCTCTGCCTGCCTCTCTGCCTACTTACGATCTCTGTCTGTCAAATAAATAAATAAATAAAATCTTAAAAAAAAAACAAAACCTCTTACTAGCCAAGAATGAATGATTTCTGAGTCCCAACGTGACTCAGCAGTAGGACCCTATGCACATTAATATGTGGGCTCAGAGTTTCCACAGCTTCCTCCCTGATGATTTTAGGTCTCCCATGTGCTATGTAAAAGTCCTCTGTTATGTTTCCTCAATTTCAGTAACTCTACATCGAGTATCTCCCGAAAATTTTACTGTTGCAACTTAAATAATTTATATTTTTGTTAAATTTCATCCCATCTTGGGCCATGAAATGGTAATTATTTTTAGTTGCAAAAATGAGCTTTCAGTATATGTGCTGCTGAAGCGAGCACGCAAAAATGAGCTTTCATTTCAAATTGTATAATACATGTCCAAATGGCCAGTAAATTGTGCCTTCAGGCTGCTGAGAAAGGACAGTAATGTTCTTAGGAGGGAAAGACAAAGAAACCCCCTTTGTTGTTTGAAGTACTGGAGATTTCTCCTTGATTAGGGGAAATTGTGGAATCAAGTGTAGAGGACCTGCTTAGTAGAAGCCAAATTAAATCAAAACAATCCAGATGAGTTCAAATTCCATCTGTCTTGTCTCCCATCCTAGGCTCCTTTGCAGAAGGAATCACTGTTGTCACTTTTGTGTGTGTCCAGTAGCTTTTTGTATGCATATATTATCCTCCCTACACCTGTTCATGTGTGCATATAATAAATATATAAACTATATAGGACATATATAAAACATATAGAATGCATGCATGTATTTATATGATTATATATATTTATACGTGTAATGTACATGTAGAAAATTCATAGGATGAATTCATAGGTGTAGTCTTTTAACCTATATACCACACCATATATATTGTTCTATAGTTTTGTTTTTTTCCTTTCAACCACACGTTTTGGATATTTGCTCATGCCAGTACCTGTAACATCGAGGTTATGAAGATGAATTCTGACACCAGCCTGCTGGAATTGGAGTTGCAATTCCAGCTCTCCCACCTACTAGCTGTATGACCGCAGGCAAATTATTTAACCCTCCTGCACCTCAGTCTCCTCATCTTTAGAAAGGTGACAGTAGCACCTATTTATAGGGTTGTTGTGAAGAGCCAATGAATTAATATATATAAAGCACTTTGAAGTGCTGTACAATGTTTGCTCTTATTATTTGCCACGTGCCTGGCGCTCCTTGCTATGGGCTGGTCATGGTTTCTTTCACCGCCCACCAGTTGGACATTGGGTAGATGCTCTTCCTTGAGGGTAGGTATGGAGAAGTGGAAATGCCAGGCTGTAAAGTGTGTCCCATCTCAATGTTACTAGATACTGCCAAGTTGTTCTCCAAAGTCGCTATTTTTTTTGGCTGTACCAATTTAATAAATTGGACAAAATTGACAAGTCCTGGAACATCAACGTTTGTTCTCCCTCTATCTTGCCTCTTCATTTTTGTTTCTGTTCTTCCCTAAGACCAAAGCGTTCACCTGAGAGGTGGTGGATCAGGGTAGAGTCTAGAGACTCATCCACCGTGGGCTTACACCTGTGATTTGGGCCTTATTTTTGCATGTTTCTCAGTGATCCGACTGACTCTCTGGGTTATTTGGCACCTGCTGATGCAATGAGACTTACCCGCTTCGGCTCCACAATGGGTTCACCCTTCTTCCTGTTGTAGTATTCATTGACTGCACAGTATCTACAGCACTTGATACAGGGATAAATGTGGGATCGACAGCATGCATTTGAGTAAGTGCAGATGAGCAAGTCGATGAACACAGTGGCCTGGGAAAAACCCAATCAGTGCCATGTTAGTGAGATTTCTTTTTGCCAAATGGCTTTCCTAAAGCGCGGAAGGAGAATCCCTTACCAGACCGAAGTAGGAGAGGACTGAGCCAACGTACACTGCCAACTGGATAATGTTAAATTTTCCTCCCTGAAAACAAATGGGAAGGTGACTTGGTTGACATTCAGAGCAGTGCTCTTTTGCTCTACCGTGTAACTCTCAGCTCCAGCTGTGGTCACAGCAACCTAGAGGTTGCACACTGAAAATAGGTTTACTGTTCATCCTGTTCCTGCCTTCTGGGATGTGCTCGAAAACATGACTTCTAAACAAACAACACTGGAACCCACACACTGAGTTAGTTATTTTTCCAAACAAGGTGAGAGTTCCAGACAAGTTTTCCCTAAAAGTGGTTTGAGATTACCTCGGAAGCAGAGGGAAGGAATGTGTGCACACTCTTCCCTTAGGTGTCCTCGTGGTTTTTCTTCTCAGTGATCTTTCCATCCTCTCAGCTTCTATCTCATTGACTGTTGTGTGGCTTACCACCATATGATATAACATATAACATAAATAATACAGTTTTGGACAAAGCGTGTGGGCATCTGTGGATTTTTGCATGCCCAGCATCCCCTCTCTCCTTCTTGTGGATGTGGAGACAACATCTCCGTTTTCCTTTGGAGAACCATCTCTGTCCATACTTGGTCCATAGAGTTTGAGGGGAAGGGGCTGGTTCAGGGCAGGGCCACGACCGGCCGTTGAGAGTATGGTGTAACCTAAACATAGTGATTAGTTCAGCACAGGGCATGTGGCCCATATTGGGCCAGTCAGAGCCAATGGCATCTGCCTGAATCCTTTGCCAAATCTTTCAGCAAAGAGATGTTCTCTTTTTTACTGAGACTGCTGGGCCAGTAAGATTTAAGGAGCTGCCTGAAGACATGGCCAGCTAAGGATGATGCCAAAACAAAGAGAATAGATGTAAGGAATGGAGAGAGGCAGATTCCTAAGGATGTTGTTTGAACATCTGGATCCAGCAATGCCTGAAGCCTGAAAACTGCCCCTCGATTTTTCACCTATGTGAGATTTAAAAAAAATAATAATTTTTTTCTCTAAGCCTATCTGAGTTGGATTCTGTTACTTATAAAGTATTATGCAAAAGGATTTCTTTCTTTCCCTCTCTTTTTTTAAGCATCAGAGTATTTTTAAAGTTGGATATCCAGTTTTTTTTCCCACTTGCACTCTTGTACTCATTAGATGACTTCTTCATGGACAGGACCCCAAAGACATTTCTTCCCCCTCTTATCCCACAGGCAAGATGCACAGTGCCAACTAATGACTATGACCGAACATTCACCCCTTGAGGCACTACAGCAATAATTAGGACAGTCCCAGGAATGGAGGTGCCAGTGGCTGGCAGCAGAGACTTACGGTGCCAAAAACCAGAATGTCAAAACGGATCCCGAAGACTTTTATCAGAGTCCGTTTTTCAACGTTGTTTTCCTTGTAGTACTTGGCGTATCTGTAGGAGGAGAAGGATCCACGTATATAAAGATCTGTCTGAACGTGCTGGTATTTCATGAAAGGAAAACCCAAAACAGGAGCCGAGCGAGTCTTCCTTGTTCATCTTCTAGCTCTGCTACAGTTGGCAGAGGGAAGAACATAATCCAAACCCACAAATTACTCTCTTGGAACCAAAGCACCACTTCCCACGTTGCCTCCCCTTCTTCCGCCATCACACAGTGATACAAAATCTGCTTTCCATTTAAGATTAAAATGAACAATTTTTAACCAATACAGTATTAACAACAAGTGGACAAATTAAAAAAAAAAAAGTTTTAGGTAAATTCAATGATTTCTTTCTTTCTTTTTTTTTTTTTTTAAAGATTTTGTTTATTTACCAGACAGAGATCACAAGTAGGCAGAGAGAGAGAGGAGGAAGCAGGCTCCCCACGGAGCAGAGAGCCCGATGTGGGGCTCGATCCCAGGTCCCTGGGATCATGACCTGAGCCGAAAGCAGAGGCTTTAACCCACTGAGCCACACGGGTGCCCCTAAATTCAATGATTTCTTAAGGGAGTTTGGCTTCTAGAACAGAGTGGGGGTGGGGAGCCTAGTTAGTAATGGCTGGATTGGGCCTAGTTGCCCTTCAGCCATCTGCTCTAATTACATTTTCTTAGATTCTGTATTTGATCATTTACATCTTTTATCACCAGGGGCAAACTAACAGCCGTGACTGTTTAC
The DNA here is from genome assembly GCF_922984935.1 of Meles meles. Classification (NCBI taxonomy): domain Eukaryota; kingdom Metazoa; phylum Chordata; class Mammalia; order Carnivora; family Mustelidae; genus Meles; species Meles meles. Next base: position 13,071,169 of record NC_060077.1, on the reverse strand, counting down.
ATCTTCCCTGTAACCCAGCTTTGGCAAGCGCCTGAAAATCATGATACAGACCCTCTGGCCAATCCCATATCCACATCCCCAACCACCTCCTCTCTCTAACCCTCACACACTGAGCCAATATTTCCCCTGTGCCAGGTCACTCAGGGCCAGGTACCTATAGCGAGAGACTGTTCCTGCGGCCCGGAGCATGCCCACATTATTTAAGCAGGCCAATCCTAGGCTGTTGCCCTGTCCTGCGTTGCCTGTTCCATGGAAAATACAATGAAGGTGCTGGGCCCTGCTTTTCCTTTGATCCTTCCATCTCCTGACCAACCCTGGTGCTTCCCCTGTGGCCCTGTGTGGCATGGTGTGCTCCTCCTCTTTGGAAATGTAAAAAATAAACTTCCTTCCATATCAGTGACCTCTCCACGTCATTACTCAGCCACCTTTATAAATTAAGACTCAGGCGCAAATCACTATCGCCCCCAAAGACACAGCTCTCACCAGTGTTACAGTCAGGAAGAGCAGAATGTTTTGTTTTCATGGATAATTAAGAAGGCTTAAACCACCTAACACAAGCCTTTTCAATCTGTCCCTCCCCCTTACCACCTTTCAGAGATTGTTTTTTTAGGTAAGATATTTTCTGAGTTCTTAATTCGCAATCTATTTACAGGTGTGGAGAGAGAAGAAGACAGATGCTCTGCCAGGATCCAGTCTGGAGCATTTGAAACTCCTGTTTTTTTTAACTCTCAAAATGGGATGTTGAGATCCGTCAGATATTCTTAGTTGCTTCAACACCTATTTCTGGCCAGAGGGGTTTTGATTTCCTTGCCTCTGATTGTTCCCATTCCATGACCGTTCTTTCTTCTGCTGCTGTACTGAGTGATTTCTTTTTGAATACACAAAGCAAAGGGTCTTGGGACAGTGGTTCTTGAACTAAGGATAAGAATCCCTTGGGAAGTGTGTTCAAAGGTCGATTCCTGGGCCTCATCTCCCCAGACAGTGGTTTCAGAAGGTCTGAGATGTTTCTGGAAAGGTTCCAGGTGGATCTGGTGCACGTGGCCAGTGGTCTACACTCTGAGGAACACGAGGCCCCGAGCAGAATGTTTTTTGGACACTGTAACATTTTGAATAATTGCTCCCCAAGAAGATAGGCCCAGGTGCCTAATCCCTGTACCTGTGAGTGTGACCTTAGTCTTTGCAGATGTGATGAAGGATCTTAAGATGAGGTCATCCTGGATTTAGGGTGGATCCAAGGACTGGTGTCTTTATAAGAGAAAAGAGAAGAGAGTCGAAACAGAAACACAGAGGAGAAGCCCACATAAAGACGGAGGCAGACATTGGAGTGATGCAGCTTCAAGTCAAGGAACACTGGGAACCATAAGAGACTGGGAGAGGCAAGGAAGGATCCGCCCCTAGAGACCTCAGAGATTGTGTCCCTGCTGATTCCTTAATTTTAGACGAATGGCCTCTGGAGCTGTGAGAGAATATGCTTCTGTTGTTTTAAGCTACCAGGTTTGCGGTCATGTGTTACAGCAGGCCCGGGAGGCTGACATTGGCAGAGGCCCACTCGGAACCAGAGAAGTGCGTCGGGCCTGCCCTGCTTCATATGTGCTATAAATAAACGGGACCACATGTTTATTGAATAAGGACCTTTCGCTGTGGATCTTTTGGTAAAGGACAAAATTTTGTGATGTGATCAACTTCAACTTCCTATGTTTTAGGAAGTTCTGTTTTTTTTTTTTATAAAACTCATATAACCTATAATTCCCTTTTCTCTCTCTTTCTCTCTCTTTTGTGGCTTTTTGCAAATAACCTGTCCAGTTATCCATCAGAACTTGACAATTTATTTCTGGCCAAAGATTGCTTCTGGCTTATTCCAGACAACAAATGCTCTAATATGTTGTTCTAAAAGAATATTAACATCATAACCACCTCGGTTCTTCAGAAAACTCAGATCTTTCCAGGAGCTAGTGTTCTTAGGCTTACCTCAGCAACTCAAAAGACATTTGCTAACATCTGTTTGGGACATTGCCCTGCCTGCTTCTGTAGACTGCTTAAAAACAAAAACAAAAACAAAAAACAAAACCTAGCCTGTGAAGGCAGTCAGGGGCCCACTGATCCAATTGTCTCTTTTTTTTTTTTTTTTTTTAATATTTTATTTATTTGACAGAGAGAAATCACAACCAGGCAGAGAGGCAGGCAGAGAGAGAGGAGGAAGCAGGCTCCCCGCGGAGCAGAGAGCCCGATGCGGGGCTCGATCCCAGAACCCTGGGACCATGACCCGAGCTGAAGGCAGAGGCTTTAACCCACTGAGCCACCCAGGCGTCCCCAATTGTCTCTTCTTGCTAATGGCTATAAGTCTGTTCAGTCGAGCAGCAGGGGATATCAATATGTTACCTCAACTAGGAGCTGCTTTCTGGGCCCTGGCTGAAACTTCATTGACCCAGAGGAGACAAAAAGCATCCTGTGTCTTGATCTCAGCTAGCCTTTAGTCAAGGGCCTCAAACCCAAATGCCTACAGGGGCCAGGCAGGTGACAGAAATGAGTGATGCAGGCCAGGTATTAGGCAAAAGGGAGTGGTGGGGACCACAGCAAACACACACACACACACACACACACACACCCCACCCACCCCCTCCCTAAAGGGAACCACTGACCCCTCCAGCAGAGTGCTGCTGTGTGGGATATAAATCCGGACTTGTCAGATGGCTTAGTCCCCCCCCCCCCTCCGCCTGCCGCCAAATAGTTAAAATTTTTGAGAAAAATAAGAAGTCCAGATTTTTACGTAGAATGTCTCAACTTTCAAAACATTGTATAGGCAAAAAACAAGTAAACAAAAATAGACACAGTTGAAGGCTGCCTGCCGGTTTATGGTGCTGCTTCGGGTAAAATGTAGAGACCCATTTGCTTGAGCCAATCCCCTCCAGAAGTCAGAGGAATGTGAGCAGAAGTGTTAGGAAGTGGTGAATGTGTGTGCACACACACACGGGCACTTTTGTCTACACTTCAATGTACAGATTAAGAAGCCGCCTGATTTTACGCACTCCCCCAGGAAACTGGCAACCTGGTTGTAGAGACAAAATGTAGTTGGGTGAAACCTCTAAGGAGGAAGTACGTTTGGGGTGCTAGCAGACATCAGTGTGCATAGGAATCTCCTGGGAATCTTGCTCCAATGCAGATTTTGATTCAGTTCATCAAGAGTGAGGTCTGAGGGGTGCCTGGGTGGCTTAGTAGGTTAAAGCCTCTGCCTTTGGCTCAGGTCGTGATCCCAGGGTCCTGGGATCGATCCCCGCATCAGGCTCTCTGCTCAGCAGGGAGCCTGCTTCTCTGCTCCCCCCCGCCCCCACCGCCTGCCTCTCTGCCTACTTGAGATCTCTGGTGTCAAATAAATAAATAAAATCTTTAAAAAAAAAAAAAAGATGGGATTGGGAGGGAGATAAACCATAAATGACTCTTAATCTCACAAAACAAACTGGGGGTTGCTGGGGGGAGGTGGGATTGGGAGAGGGGGAGCGGGCTATGGACATTGGGGAGGGGAGGCGAACCATAAGAGACTATGGACTCTGAAAAACAACCTGAGGGTTTTGAAGGGTCAGGGGTGGGAGGTTGGGGCAACCTGAGGGTTTTGAAGGGTCAGGGGTGGGAGGTTGGGGGAACAGGTGGTGGGTAATGGGGAGGGCACGTTTTGCATGGAGCACTGGGTGTTGTGCAAAAAGAATGAATACTATTACGCTGAAAAAATAAATAAAATGGAAAAAAAAAAAAAAGAGTGAGGCCTGAGATTCTGTATTATAACAAGCTCCCAGGTGAGGCCAGGCTGCTGGTTCCAGGACTACATGTTGAGTGTGGAGATTCTAGATTGGTGGGTCTCACACCTGAGAGGCTCTCACCCAGGGGGCTTGTGAAGACCGTCCCCAGGGTGTCTGATTCAGCAGGTCCAGGGCAGAGCCTGCGAATGTGCATTTCTAACATGTTCCCAATACGTGATCCTGATTCTGGGCATTGCACTTTGAGAACCACTGGTCTGCGCTATTAATACTGAAGGTATTCAGAGAGGCAAAAACTAAGTTTTCCAAGGCGATTCCCCTAACAGGGGCTCCTGTCTGTGCAGTTTCTCTTCCTAACTAGGAAAGCACAAGCCTCAGAAAAGCACCTGATATTTACAGGAGTCCTACCCTCTGCTTGGAGAGGCCTTCTCTAGTCGCTCCCCCCACTCCACCCCCCTGCTCTGCCTCAGCCTTACAATACAGTATCTTGTTTGATTTTCTTCCCAGCATTTATCATCATCTGAAATGGTCTTATTGGAGCTGTTGGCCGTATTGAGGTATGGTTTACATATAATAAGGCACACAAGTCCTAAGAGTTGATTCAATGAGTTTTGACAAATGAATACACTGTATAAGCTATACCCCTATCAAGATCTAGAACATTCCATCGCCTCTGAAAACGCTCCTGGGCTCCTTTCCAATCAGTTCCTATTTTGCCTCCCCCATCCTGCACTCCCCAGAGCAGCACCCACTGGTGTCTTTTATCATCGTACGGAAGTTGTTTTTCCTATTCCTGTATTTCATATAAATGCCGTCATGCAGTATGGCTCGTTTCAGTCTAGCTCCTTTCACTCAATATAACATCGGTGGGACTCCTCTATGTTGTTGCATGTGCAAGCACGTTCATTTATACTAACTAGCGCTTTACTGTATAAATATACTACAATTTATTTCTCCAGTCACTTGTTGGACATTTGGGTTGTTTCTGGGTTTTGGTAATGATGATGAAGGCTGTTGTGAATATTCATGTACAGATCTTTGTGTGGACCTATGTTTTCTTTCTTTACCTAAGGGTGGGGTTTCTGGATTAGAGGACAGATGTACATTTAACTTTATAAGAGACTTCCTAACAGTTCTCTAATGTGGTTGTACCATCTTACACTCCCAAATAGGAGAGTTCCAGTTGCTTCTCCTCCTTGTCAGCCTTTGGAATTGCCAGCCTTTTAAAAAATTTTACCTATTCTGAGGGGTATATGTTGGTGTATCTCATTGTGGTTTAAATTTGCATTTCCCTAATGACTAATGTTGCCTTGTTGGAGTTCTTAATTTACTTATATTTTTGTCTTATACGTTATATTGACTTACACTCATGTCCTACTAGAAGATAAGCTAAACAGTAACTTTGTTCATTTTGTTTACCAATGTCTACCCATTGACACAACAGTATATTTTTTCTCTGATATATATTTGATGAATGAATAAATAAGGAGCGCCAATATCAATTTCCTACTGGCCTCATATGCAAAGTGATTGTAGAGCCATTATTCTAGGGTTGTAGTTGGCAACTCTTTTTAGAAAGGGAACAGCAGAAGCCTACTTTGTATCTGGAACTGAACAGCACAGAAGGACCAGCCATAATCACAACTGCCGAAACCTGCCTGGTATCCACAAGCAAGGAGAGCTCATGGAAGCTCAAACTTAAGGGCCAGGTTAGTGCTCGGGCAGAGGTGTAGCAACAGCCTGAAAAAATGACCCAGTCATAGGCGGTAACACGAAAACAAAATTAGGATGGCATAGGATCACTACTGGGGAGAAGTTAGGAGCAGAAGCGTAACTGCGCAGAGGGTCAAAACAAAAGTAAGGTCAGCACCAACCAGTTTCAGTGGTGAAGATGAACCAGGAGTCTGGTCAGCTCTTATAAGGTGGAAGTCCAGAAGTAAGCAGCGTGCAAGGTACACTACAAAGAACCTTAAAAGTCAGGTGAGGCTGCAGGTGGGGCAGCAGTGCGGCCTCAGGCGTCTTGAAGATGTTCTTACCAAAAGGACTTCCAATCAAAGTGGCAGCCAGCAGTGGCACAGAACACCCACCACCTCCCACTGCACACAAAGAAATGCAAGATAAGGTATATTTTTAAAAGTCATATTGATGTATTACTGAGCTCAGAACAAGGAAGAACATTTTCTAGGTGCTAGAATGAGTGGGGAGTGGGAACTGGAGCCATGTCTGGAGTCTGGAGTCTGTCCCATGGGAGGACCCCAACCAGCTCTGTATCTGGGGAGCTCCAGCCTTACCGTAGAAGTGTAAGGGAGCTGAGGCTGCAGGAGCCCTACCCAGGGAGGGAGCAGGGATAGGATAGTTTTAGCAGGGTAAAGACATCCAGTGCCCAGAAATTAAACGAGAAACTGCTTGATAATTGATAGATGCCATACAGTCCTGCAGACTGCAGCATTATATAATCGCCCCAGAGGAATGCCTCCGCACCCACGGCACACACAGAACTTTGCACAAGATCTTTCCTGCTGAAACTCACCAACAAATACTTCAAAGCCTTGGAAAAAGAAATCCCACCCAGGTCACTACAGATAATAGGTCTGTGTGAAAGGGGTTATACAGTAGGACAGACAGAAGGAATAGGATCCATAAGGTCAGAATGGACCTCACTGAAACAGTAATGGACGGCTTTGAGAAAGAACTGACTATAAACCCGAGAAATGAAAAGTAGAGGCATAGGAAAAAAATTAAAAACCTGAATGTGTATGATAAAATGTTACTCATTTTTGATCCAGTAATTCTACTTCTAGAAATTCATCCTAAGGAAACAATCTGGAACTCAAAGATTTATGTGCACAAATGTGTGGTGTAGAATTATTTGTAATAGAAAACCAGGAGGCACCCCAAATGTCCAGTAATGGAGGAACAGGCAAGAAAACCATGCGATGGGAGGAAAAGCATGTGGGTTTGGGGTGCAGAGTGACCTAGGTTATGGAGCCACTGTTAGCTGTGGGTCCTGAGCAAATCATTTCACCTTTCTCAGCTCTACCTGGGAACAATAATATCCACCTTCCAGGGTTGATGTGAGGTGATGACTTTGAGGGCCTGGTATATAAAAGACCCACCCTAGGTGGTGCCTCTTGTTATCATTATGCTCACACAATGGGATAATTAACGTGATGGTCACAAGGAATTCTGAATGACCCAGGGAATGGCAACACACACACAAACACAGAATACCGGGTTATACGTGTGATCTGCTCTCATGGAAGCCTCATGAAAGAATTGGTTCAAGGAAGGAAAATTCACCAGCTGTCTTTGATTATCGCAGGGTTGAGGAATTATGGGTGATTTATATCCTCTTCTCTACGTTCTTCTCTGTTTCCCCAATTTTGTTTCTGTTTTACAGAGTGTTTATCACTTTAATAATGAAAAAAGAAAAAAAATTCATACAAAAATCCAGTTACACCTAGTTCTTAAAGGAAGCTTTATGCATTCATCTTGTTGCCTTGGGAACCAAAATTAATTCTCACTGACTGCTGGAGATGCAATTCAGCAGGATCTGGAGGTTTCTGGGCACTGTTACCTGAAGTTGTAGCCAGGGTACAAGGACTCATTGGTGGTCTTGTCGTCAAGGCGACGGAAGCTGTATTTTGGGCGGCAGTGATGGAACCAACTGTCCAGGTTGCAGTCCCAGTAGATCTCAATGCCCATGATTCCTCCCTGGAGAAGACAAGGAGACAGTCTTTAAGTCCTGCTGCACATGGGACGCAGCCACCAGACCTCTCCCTGCATAGGGATGGTCACTAAGGGCAAGGTTTTTTTTTTTAAGAGGGAAACACAGATTGAAGTTTCAGAGCCGTAGCACAGCCCCATCTAACACACACAAGTGGCTGCAAACGCATCTCCCTGCTCGTCCTCCCATCTGGGACACGCCCTCGTATTTATTTTCCTAAAATACAACTTTCAGTAAATCTCTTACATAATCTAACACCTTGAATCGCTTCCTCCACCCTCCCACCCCATTAAAGTCTAAGTTGAAGCTTGTTACACTGGAATTCAGGGAACCCCATCACATATCTTTTCTGTTTTACCTCCTAACACTCCCCTAGAGAAATCTCTTATTTCACCCTATCCACACTTACCCCTCAACACAATTGGCATTTTCACTTCATTTTTCTTTTTCTTTTTCTTAAAGACTTTATTTGTTTATTTGACAGAGAGATCACAAGTAGGCAGAGAGGCAGGCAGAGAGAGAGGAAGGGAAGCAGGCTCCCCGCGGAGCAGAGAGCCTGATGTGGGGCTCGATCCCAGGACCCTGAGATCATGACCTGAGCCGAAGGCAGAGGCTTAACCCACTGAGCCACCCAGGCACCCCTCTTTTTTTATAGCACAACTTATATATTTCAAATGGACAAAAAATTAGTATCGTTTACAGTATATTTGTATAAATTGCCTTCGAATGAGAGCTTCCTTTCCAGTACTTTGAGGTCTACAAGACGTATCTAGAAAATATACTCCTGTGGAAAATGACTGCTTAAATCGAATGGGAGAGAGGGGAGGGCCTGTGGTTTCTCTTTTTGATTAATTGCTGTAACACTGTCCTTCAGGTGGCTGAGGGAGTTTCATGTTTCCTTTAGACATCATTAGGCGCCGGAGCTCTCGCAGGACAACTTTGATACTACGTGAATTCTGCCATTTTGCTCGCACTGATATGGCTCTTGGGTCCACCACTCCATTAGAACTATTAACTCCATTCATATTAATTTTTGTTACATATCTTACAAAGGGGGGGGGTACGGGGCGCCTGGGTGGTTCAGTGAGTTAAAGCCTCTGCCTTCGGCTCAGTTCATGATCTCAGGGTCCTGGGATCGAGCCCCACGTCGGGCTCTGCTCAGTGGGGAGCCTGCTTCCTCCCTTCTTTCTCTCTGCCTCTCTGCCTACTTGTGATCTGTCTGTCAAATAAATAAATAAAATCTTAAAAAAAAAAAACAAAGGGGGGTGCTTCTGGGTATTTAGATCCACATTCTATTTTAAGGGTGTATATTCGGTTTTCATAAATTGTTCTTGGAGGCCCAGTTATCATCCCTGTCCGTCTTGTAAGTGTCATGTCTTTGTCATCTTCTAGACCCCAGCTAACTGTGCCATCTCCTACTCCTTTCTGGCCTTCCAGTTCTTCCAACAGTCAAAAATTACGAGGGGCTTTTGCTCCCGAGCCCGTGGTGGCTGCCATCTTACGATGCTGTCGCTTCATCTCATTTTTAAAAAACAGCTTTATTAAGATATAGTTCACATACAATTTGTGCAAGTGTATTTAAGTGTCAACTGTTTTTAGTGTATTCACATATAAGTGTGACTGTCACCCATAATAAATTTTACAGTTTCGTTGCCTCCCAAAAAACCCCTAAACTTTCATCAATGCCCCTTTCCACCCCTCCTATCAGCCCTAAGCAACCACTAATTTACTTTCTGTCTCTATAGAGTTGCTTATTCTGAACTTTCATATGAATGAAATCATATGTGATCTTTTATGGCTGACTTCTTTTACTTAGCATGATATTTTTATTTTCATTTATTTATTTTTTTAAGTAGGCTCCATGCCCAGTGTGGGGCCTGAACACTCAACCCTGAGATCAAGATCTGAGCCAAGATCAGAGTCGGATGCCCAGCTGACTTAGCCACCCAGGTGCTCCCACTTAGCATAAGGTTTTTTTTTTTTAAAGATTTTATTTTACTTATTTTAAAGACTCGAGAGAGAGAGAGAGAGAGAGTGCACACGAGCCAGAGGAGGAACAGAGGGAGAAGGACAAGCAGACTCTGTGCTGAGACAGAACCCAGTGCGGGGCTCCATCCCAGAACTCTGATGTCATGACCTGAGCTGCACACAAGAGTTGGAGGCTTAACTGAATAAGCCACCCAGGTGCCCCTTAGCATAATATTTTTAAAGTTCACCCATATTGTAGCCCATATCAGTACTTCATTCCGTTTTATGATGGAAGACTATTCCATTGTGTGGATAGACTACATCTGGTTTATCTGTTTATCCTTTGATAGACATTTGGATTGTCTCTGCCTTTTGGCTATTATGAATAATGCTGCTGTGAACACATAATGTGTGAGTTTTTGTGTGGACATGGGGTTCACTGCTCTTGGGTATGTACTTAGGATTGGAATTGCTGGGTACATTTGAACTTTTCGGTCTCAGTTCTTGTCTTTTCTCCCATTCAGATATTTCTCCTACCATCTCTCTAGCTAAATCATCATTCTTCTCCTCCAAGACTCAACTTACATCCTTCCTTATCCATTCAGCTACCCCTACCCCCCTCAATTCAGGGTGATTCTTCTCTTCTCTGAACTTCTAAGGAATCTCTCCTTTTTAAAAAGATTTTATTTATTTATTTGAGAGAGAGAGAATGAGAGAGAGAGAGAGAGCATGAGCAGGGGGAGGATCAGAGGGAGAAGGAGACTCCCCACTGAGTAGGGAGTCTGATTCGGGACTCAATCCCAGGGCTCCAGGATCATGACCTGAGCTGAAGGCAGTCGCTTAACTAACTGAGCCACCCAGGTGCCCCTCTAAGGAATCTCTTAATTTCTTACCTCTACTCGGTACTTCTTTCTTCCTACAAGCATGTTGTGAGCACTGACTATCTTATTTCACTTGTTCTTAGACATCATTGCTTATCAGACGCATAGTTTTATTTTTATGTTCTTCTCAGAAGGAAATGCTATCAATTAAACTGAAATTCTGTCAATCGAAAGCACTTTCTGATTTCAGAAATATTAAAATGTGAAAAAGTATGTCTTTGAATTGATGAAAGGTGGTATTTCAAGTATGTTAGAGTCTAGGGATAAAAAGATGAGTAGCAAGCAGACTCTGACTTGGAGAAAGGGGAAATACAGACTAATCACAATAGTCACTTATTGGCATGAAGCCAAGTGGTCTGCATATTATTGTGAATATCTGATGTTTCTGTCACTCAGCATCCTGTTCTCCTGGTAAAAGTGCCTGGAATTTTCTTTGGGAAATGTTTCTCCCAGCTGAGTGATTTGAATGGGACTGTCCCTGTCCCAGCTCCAGGAGAGGCAACATGATCTAGGCCTGGCCAGTAAGGATGTGTGTTCCTCTGGACCTGGTGACTGGTTCAGGAATAGGTATGTGGCCCAAGATAGAACAATCAGAGTTCTCTCTAAAACATTTTGCCAGAACCATAAAAAAAGAGGTCATCTGTGTGTTGGGACCACTAGCCAGAGACTGTGACGATCCAGAGCAGCATTGTCCAGCAGAATCTTCTGCAGTGATGGAAATATTCTATATTCATGCTGTGCAATAAAGTAGCCACTGGCCACATGTGACTATTAAGTGCTTGAAATGTGGCTAGTATGACAGAGGAGATAAATATTTCTCTTCATTTCAATTAGTTTAATTTAAATAGCTTCATGTGACTAGTGGCTACCATATCAGACAGCACAGTTGTAGGACTTTGCCTTAACGTACAAATAGTCTACCTATGAGTGACATCACCATTAAGGAAACAGCAAAGGGGTGAAAGGAGTCAGATTCCTAATGACATCATTTGAGTTTCTGGATGCAGCCATGCCTACTGCTATCACATGTTTCATTCAGTCAACAAATATTTACTGAGTATCCATTATGCTGAGCATTACACAAAAATTAGCAAAAAAGTCCAAAGATGCCTGTCCTTATGTTCTAGAACTTATGTTCTAGTCAGGGAAGACAGACAACAAACAAATGGATATGTAAAATATATACTATGTCAGGTAGTGCTAGGTGCTAGGGATAAAAATAAACCTGACAAGGGCCATAGTGCCTGCTGGGATAGGGGTAGAATTTGAAATTGTCATCGTAAGGTCTTTTTTCAGGGGGTGGGGGGAGGAGAGAGAGAGTCTTTTTTTTAAGATTTTTTTTTTTTTAATGTATTTGACAGAGAGAGATCACAAGTAGGCAGAGAGGCAGGCAGAGAGAGAGTGAGAGGGAAGCAGGCTCCCTGTGGAGCAGAGAGCCCGATGCGGGACTCGATCCCAGGCCCCTGAGATCATGACCTGAGCCGAAGGCAGCGGCTTAAACCACTGAGCCACCCAGGCGCCCCGAGAGAGAGAGTCTTAAGCAGGCTCCATGCCCAGTGCAGAGCCCGAGGCGGGGCTTGATCTCACAACCCTGAGATCATGACCTGAGCTAAAATCAAGGGTTGGATGCTCAACCTACTGAGCCACCCAGGTGTCCGGAAATTGTCATTTTAAATTGTCATTCCCTTAGCGGTAAGGGAAAGCTTCACTGAGCTTATATTTGAGCAGATACTGGAAGCAGGTGAGGAAGACAGCTAAAGCTATGTCTGGGGCAAGGCTGTTCCAGGCAGAGGGAAAAAGCAGAAGAAAACAGGAAAACTCCCAAGGTGGGGTGCTCCCTCCCTAAAACAAACAAATAAAATCTTAAAAAAAAAAAAAGAAAGAAAGAAAGAAAAGAAAACTGAAAAATGTTTTGGGTGTACTAGAAGGTCCATTTCCCTTGGTGTCTTTTTTTTTTTTCAAGATTTTATTTATTTATTTGACAGACAGAGATCACAAGTAGGCAGAGAGGCAGGCAGAGAGAGAGAGGGAGAAGCAGGCTCCCCACTGAGCAGAGAGTCTATTACGGGGCTCGATCCCAGGACCCTGAGATCATGACCTGAGCCGAAGGCAGAGGCTTTAACCCACTGAGCCACCCAGGCACCCCCAAAATGTTTCTTTTTTTTTTTTAAGATTTTATTTATTTATTTGAGAGAGAGTGAGCGAGAGAGCATAAGAGGGGAGAAGGTTAGAGGGAGAAGCAGACTTCCCGTGGAGCAGGAAGCCCGATGTGGGACTTGATCCCGGGACTCCGGGATCATGACCTGAGCCGAAGGCAGTTGCTTAACCAACTGAGTCACCCAGGCTCCCCCCCCCCAAAAAAATGTTTCTTGATTGATTCTTTGCTTACATCATTTGAGTTGGATGTCTGTAAGGTGCAGCTGGGAGAATCTTGACTAACCCAAGTGTGATGGCCTGAATAATGGCTCCCAATGTTATTCCTAATCCCGAGTCCCAACCCTCGGCATCTTCGGATATAGTATTTTATATGGCACAAGAGACTGCAGATGTGATGAACTTAAGGATCCCGAGATGGGAAGATTATCTTGGATTATCCAGATGGGCCCTACATGTTTCCTTTTATAAATGCTCTCTCTGAAAAAGGCCAGTATCTTTGTAAGAGGGAGCCAGGGGGAGATTTGGCACAGACTATGTCAATGTGACCACTGACGCAAGATGCTATGCAGCTGGCTTCCAAGCTGGGAGAAGGGGCTGCGAGCATCTAACTCTAGAAGGTGGAAAAGGCCTGGAAATAGATTCTCCTGTGGAGCCTCTGGAGGGTGCATGGCCCCGCCGATATATTGATTTTGATCTGTGAAACTGATTTTGGACTTCTGACCTCCAGAAGTATAAAAGAAAATGTGTGTTGTTTTAAGCCACCGAGATCGTGGTTGGTTGTCAGAGCAGCCACAGGAACTACTGCCCCAGGGATGTCACTCACAGGGTTGTTGTGGGATTAGATGTGGTGATGCAGGGCAAGGCCTTGGCACCGTGCAGGGGTGTACTGAATGCTCAGTAAAGGGAGCCCTGTAACTAGGACCCAGGGGCCCAGCCTCTTGGCCATTTGACATCTTCCTTCCCCCAACTCACACCCTCGCCATCCAAAGACACCACCAACCTGAATTGCCACTTCCGAAAAATTATCTCCTCTTTCTTGGAAGATTTCTCCTAGTCGGAAAATGGGACACTGTGGATTCTGAGTCTTGTGAAAGGTACAAGTGATGTTTACACCTGGCAAGATGTTTCTCCTGCATGAGAAGCAAGCAAGCAAACAAACGCATTTTTGAAAACTGAGACATCTCTTTCATGGAAGTGAGCCAGTTTGTGGCTGGGTTCCATGAGGGGCCCCGAGGATCCTCAGCCCCCGGGATTCACACCCTTGTGTGGTCCCCTCTCACCCTGTGCAGTGTCGATCTGTGCGACCGTTAGCATGTGGCAGAAGTGATGGTGTATCACTTCCGGGCTTAAGTCATAAAAGCCTGTGGCTTCCATCTCGTTTACTATCTTGCTGGCTTGTTGTCTGTCCCTCTTAGATCACTTGCTCTGGGGGAAGCCAGACACCATTCCCAAGGACACTCAAGCAGTCCTGGCGGAGGTCCATACGGCGAGGAACTGAACCTCCAGCTGACAACCAGGTGAGTGAGCTTGGAAGAGGATTCTGGTCTCGGTCAAGCCAGAGATGCCTGCAGTCCCCACTGACAGCTTGACTGCAACCCGAGAGACCCTGAATCAGAACCATCCATAGAAGTCATTCCCACATTCCTTACCCCCAGAAACTGCAGGAGATGATAAATACTGGTTGTTACGCTTCTAAATTTTGGCATAATCCACTACACAGCAGTAGGGGGCTAATGGCCAGACATTCTGGGCACTTACGTGGTGTAGTTGTGTCCAGGAAAGTCGATGTTATTCTTGACGAGCACAGTGAAGTTTTCGGCACTATTCAAGAGTGCGGGCCTGAGAGAGAGGCGAAATGGGGATCAGTGGGCCAATGGGGACCACGGGCTTCTGGTTTCTGGTCATTGCAGTGAGTAAAGAGAAATATAGTCTAGTGGGCAAAATTTTCCTAAAAATCTAAAAAAGAGGAAGAATGTGTCTCTTCCTGAGACCCCCCATGGCATTTACTATAACCCTTCTCACACTCTGATGTAATTGTGTGTTTAGGATGTGTGGTGATGTACTGGTAAATGGTTAACAACCAGGTCTCCAGGGGGGAAGAAAAGCTCTGACATGTAGCATTTACTGATTACTGTAAGCACTCCCATCATGGCTGATCTTAAGCCACTAGTGGGTATCACTGAACTTGGAGTTGGCAAGGGATGAGCATAATTGGCTCAGAGTCAGTATAAGCCAGCTTCAGCAGCCCCCTGTTTGTACTTTCCCTATAGGCTTGGATTCTTTCTATCTTGGCATCCCCGGCCTTAAGCACAGGGCCACACATGTATAGTTGGCTCTATCAGTCATAGGTTGATAGGCTCTGGGTAGCATAAATTCTCCCTGAGTTAGAGGAGCCCAAATCCAAGACTTTAGGAAGGTCCACCCACAACCCATTGATTCATTCATTTGACAAATATTTATCGGCCTGGGCATGGGGCTGGGCACTGGGAATATAGTGATGAACAAGACAGTCAAGGTTTTTGTCCTTATGCAGTTGACAGTCTGCTAAAGAGAGAGTTGGCTGTGGATAAAGAGTTACAGCTGGTACCTTATTGTTGGCAGGCCTGAGTGGGTGGCAGATATATATAATGGGAGTAGCACCAGGAAAGGATGGAGGTATTTGGAAGGGGGCACCAAAAATGATCTGCTTTTTATTCCAGAATTGCCAGAGCCCAGCTTTGCGTCTATTTAGGATATAACTATAGAGAACACGATAGGTTTGCCTGCCCAGCATCCATTCCCCTCTGTTAGAAGCGCCTAGTTTTCTCCCTTTGAGATAGCCAGGTCTTTTCGACTCTCAGCCCAGAGGTTTGGGTGGGGAGGTGTCCATTTTCTGCCCATCCTTATAGACCCCAGGGTGGACAAGTGACCCAGAGCTGGCTAAACAGAATAACCCAGTCCTTTCACGGCTATAGTAATTGGTTGATGAATTGTCATATGATTTAAGCCAATGAAAACATTCTAGGACTTTTGTAGGAAATACTGGAAAAAGAAAAACTCATTTTCTTTAGGATTGCTAGTAGTAAAGACAGTGTAAACCTGGAGTTCCCTGGGCCACAGTGTGAGGAAAGCCAAAACAGAAGAAAGAATAACTGGGGGGTGGGATGGGGTTGGGGATTGGAAGAAACAGAAAGAAAAAAAATCTTAATGACATCATTTTTATTTGAAGCCTGGATCAAGCTAATACTTCTGGACTCTTCATTTACAGAAATTTTATTTTATTTTATTTTTAAAGATTTTATTTACTTATTTGACAGACAGAGATCACAAGTAGGCAGAGAGGCAGGTAAAAGGGAGGGGGAAAGTAGGCTTGCCACTGAGCAGAGAGCCCAATGTGGGGCTTGATCCCAGGACCCTGGGATCATGACCTGAGCCAAAGGCAGAGGCTTTAACCCACTGAGCCACCTAGGTGCCCCAGAAATTTAAAAAAATAATAATAACATTGTCTTTTTTCCTGAAGCCAGTTTAAGTTGTATTTCTGATATTTGCATCAAAAAAAATCTTATTTACACAGATACCTACTACATGCTAGACCGTTTACCTTTAGAACATTCTAAATCCCATGCTTCCTGGGCAACATTCTAAGAATAAGAGGACTTGAAACTTGAAGGATCAAAGCCCTTTATTCCTCTCTTATGATATTTTTAACTTTCTGCCTTGGATTATAGCTCTCTGTGCACATGGCTTACCTCCGATTAGACTGCAAGAGTCTTGGGATCTACTCTCTGTCTGGGTCTGCTTGTATTTTTAGCACAGTCTCTTGTGCATTGTTACATATAGAATAAATATCTAACACCTCCTATGTGGTATTGGATGTGTTGACTGAATGATTAAATGAATCATTTTAGTAATCCCTTTGCATAACATAAAAGGAAACTGAAGTTCAAGGGATTGCTTGCCCAAGGTCATATAAAACTGTGCAGTCCAAGGACCTGCACTTTGGAGATGCCCAGTATTTCTCTGATGAATAAGTTGGCGACTGAAAACTGTTAGGGCCAATTTAATGTTAAAACCTGTTTAACTATTAGAGCCTGCTTAGCCAGAGCAACTTTATATTGCCTAGGTAGGCATATTGTTGATTACATCCACGGACTTCATTCCAGAAATAAACGCCCCAGTAGTTCCTGGTATGGTTCCGGGTTTTGATTCCAGGAGTAAACGCCTTAACAATAGAAACCACGTTCCTTGGGTCTGCGGTTTTGCCCTATAAAACCAGCCTGTGAGATCGGGAGGGGGTCGCTCTCTTCGGAGGCGGCCCTGGCCGGTCAGTCTGACTTCTAATGCTTGGCATAGAATAAGGCTTTGCATGACTTTCACTTTGTCTCAGTCTCATTCCTTTGATAATGGACCCCAACAAAAACTACAGGCAATCAAGAGACCTCTTGCCTTGAACCGATCGTTCCCTCAGGCCCTGGGCAATTCTTTCCGTGAAAAAGAAACTTCTCTGACCTAGAAATAAACCTGGGTGGTGCCATTAATGATTGAGGACCGGACAGGCTGACACTGTCAAACACTTCCCACCTTGACAAGGGAAGCCTTTGCCTGGCTTGGCTTGGGAAGGGAAGCCTTGACAAGGGAAGCCTGGACCTTCTGAAAAGTCACCTTGGGGCAATCTTCTCTTTGCCCCAAAGATGCTGATGGTGTGGTTTTGAGTCACATTCATTTAGAGGTGTGTTCTGTATAATATCCCCTAGGCATGTGTGACTATTAAAATTGAACTCATATTAAAAATTCAGTTGCTCAGTTGCAGTCACCACATTTTAAAGTGCCCAATGGCCACATGTACCTAGTGGCTACCATATTGGACAGTGCAGGTACAGAACATTTTCACCATTGCAGAAAGTTCCATTGCACAGTGCTCGTCTAGAACCACCACACTTCTAGGGGCAGATCATTTGTGTGTGTGTGTGTGTGCGCGCATTATTCAACACCTACTATAAACCAGGCATGGGGCTCATTTGCGTTTGAGGTACAAGTATCATCTCATTTAATTCTCACAACAGCCCTGTGAGTGGGGGCAACTATTTATCCTCATTTTAGAAATAAGGAAAATGAAGCTCAGAAAGGTTAAACTGCTTGCTCAAGGTCACACAGCGAGGAAGTGTTAGAGTCAGAATTTGAATCCAGGTCTCTCTGTTCTTCTGCTGAAAGTACCAATCCCTGTGGTTTCTGAGATTTAACATCAAGTTCTGCTTTCTGGGCCTGACTTTGTGTGTTAAAGAGAAGAATCAACAAAAAGGATCGACGAATCTGTATGTCACTGTGATCACTTAATTTAAGAAAACTTCTCTTCTCTCCCTCCCTCCCTTACTCTTTCCTCTCCCCTTCCCTTCCCCTTTCTTCCTTTTTCCTTTCCTCCCTCCCTTCGTGCCACCTTCCCATCCTTAATCGCTCAGTATGGACACCGACCAGTCAGAGTGGGACCTGCTGTAGTGCTAGAGGAGGGCTCCAGAGGTGCTTTGTAAGGTGCTGTGACATTCAGGGGCCCAGGGATACCCAAGGGTGCTCAGGGTAATAGTTATATACCAGTCAGTACAGAATTATTGCAGTATTTTAACAATTAGCATGGCCTTCTCAGAGACCACTGGTGTGCCTGGGATGGAGGGTCACCAAGTCAATAGGACCCAGGACTTTTCAGGACTTTTCCTCTGCTCAATGATCAGGGCCACCCCATCTCCCCCCATTCCCCACAGCTCACCGGGGGGGCTCTTTCACCTCCTCGACGGGACACCAGGCGGAGACTTCACAGGTCTTCAGCCTTTCCTTATATACTACACACCTTCCGGTCTGGATCCCTGGTGGGGAGGTGGGGAGGGCCAAGGGGCCAGAGAAGCACAGGTATGAAAACCGTGGGTGCGTCATGAACTAAACCCATGCAAGAGACTCTTTAGTTATCCTTTTCAACCCAAGCAGTTTCAGCTTCCACGAAACCCCATTTGAACCACCAACTTACATAAGGCAACCCAAGCAAGGCTCACATCGGACAATAAGCTTTAAAAAAAAAAAAAGATTCAGAGAGAAGGCAGAGAGATTGTGGATGCTGTTGGCTTTTTTGGTTTCTTTGCAAGAAAATATGCTGAGAGCACTGCTGAGCAGGGTGTGTTCTCTTGCCTGGCATATGTGGACTAGAACTTGGCATCTAAGTGGGCACCAGAGTCCCTTAGGGGTGTACAGCATGAATCAGGGGTGTGCAAAGCCACAGAATGAACGTGGCATATCTTCTGGAGCGTTTGTGTCACTAGCAGATTCCCGAGCGTCAAATTAAATAGTCCTGTTTGAATGGTCTCTGTACCAACTCAAACACACACGTCTTATGGAACAAAAGGTAACATCCAGAGGTCGTTTTTGTGTATGCGTGTGTGTTGTAACCACTGATGGCTTTATCTTTCTTGTGGTCTTTTTTTTTTTTTTAATTGTCATGTGACTCTTTACGTTAAAACGAGGGATACAGAAATACTATAGGTTAGTGGTGGTACCGGCCCTAGGCACCCTGGGCCTATAATTCATACCCCTCAACCTTTGGTGAGATTTGAGAGGGAAAGCTCAGCATACACAGATGGCACTGGGGGCCATTGGATTTTTTTGTCAATGAGAACCCCGAAGATGCTAATTCGGAAGGATTTCAGGTGCTGCCCTCACTGGGAATTAGATCACATTGCTAGACAGTAGCCAGTCTTCTGGGGACAGAGCAGAGGCATGGGACAAGCACAGGCTCTCCCATGGCCTAGTGAGGGTAGAAAAAGGCAGCTGAGAGCCAGAAGTTAAAGATTTGAACTTTAGGGCCTTGTGAATATCACCAGGGTACCAGACCCCCCCCCCACACCCCCCCCCAGGATCCCAGAAAAGAAACAGAACATACCTTTGCTCTGCGGGTCCACCCGTCCCTCTTTACAATTCTTGTCAGAGGAACAGATTGTCCTCCTGGTGGGAAACTGCAGAGAGGAGGACAGGATAGTGGGGAGTAAGCAGCATGTGTCTCTTAAGATACAGAAAAGCAGATGCCTCTGTATGCACCAAAATTTGTACACAAATATTCACAGCAGCACCATTCACAGCAGCCGAAAAGTAGAAACAACCCAAATACTCATCAGGACAAACAAATAGTAGTGCATTCATAAAATGCATATAGCATGGCCATAAAAAGGAAGGAGGCATGGATACCTGCTACAACACGATGATGCTTCAAAATGTGATGCCGAGTGGAAAGAAGCCCCAAAAGGCCACATATCGTATGATCTCAATGATACGAAATACCCAGAATAGACAAATCCACAGAGACAGAAAGTAGATCAGTGCTTGCCAAAGGCTGAGGGAAGGGGGGAATGGGGAGTGACTGCTCATGGGTACAGGGTTTTTTTGGCGTGATGAAAATGTCCTAGAATTAGGTCATGGTGTAGTGGTACAACATTGTGAAAATGCCAAAAATCCCTCATTTCTTCACTTCAACATGGAGGACTTTATGGCATCTGAGTTACATGTCAATAAGAAATAAAAATCTAAAAAGCAGATGCCAAAGCAGCCAGGTACCACTTTCAGGGAAAGCCTCCCGGGCTGGAGGGCAGGAGGCCTGGTCCAAGCAGCGCTTGACTGCAGAGCTGGGCAAAGCCACCAGCGCTTCCTCCTGGCCTCAGAAAATGAGGTCAGCTAAGTCTCAGGCCTGAGGACAGAAGGAGGAAAAGAGAAATTCGATGACTCGTTTATGCACATTTGGGTTTCTGTGTTCTAGGGAGCAGGTTTAATGGCCAATTTTAGGGGAACCAGGGCCTGACTGTCGTGAAAATGGCCTCTGCCCATCAGCTTCCTCTGACCCGTGCCCCCTCCAGAAGCTCTTCTTACCCGCCCCGACCACGCCAGTTCCCCTCCTTACGTCAGGACATTTCCCCTGCTGTTGGCCTTCTGTCTTGAGAAAGTTTGTCATCAAGAAGAAGGAGTTTCCCTGCAGAGAAAGAGGAGGAGACAAATGCCAGGCCTTGGAGAGCGGAGTTACTTCGTCAAAAATCCAGCCTGCTTAGTGCCTGGGGGCGAGCCTTCCACCTTTCTGAACCACACTCTAGAAATCAGGTCTGGGAGCAACTTGTCCTGCACTGTGAGCTGCAGGAGAGCAAAGGGACATTCGGAACTGATTGAGCATTCATTTTCCATCCCAGCCTCAAAAGCAGCCTTGTCATTTTTTGCACACAATAAAATCCCGTTGAATCGAAACTTAAGAGACCTGCTGGGGGAGGGAAGTGGGGTGTTGGCTTCATCAGAACACTGTTCAGATTATCCAGGATTTTTTTTTTTTTCAGGATTTTAATTAAAGGGAAAAGGTAGCCCATAACCCAGGAAATAGCTGGAGATCTTACTGAACCCTCTGGTAGAAACAAATAGTGGCCTGGGTTTTACGGTTTTGCAAAGTACCCCAGCTCCCAAATGCTGCAGAAGTGCCCCTTTGTCCCTCCAGCCACCCTGTCTGTTCTTTGGTGTTCCCGTTCCTACTTTGATTCTCCTTTTTGACTATTCTACTTTTTTTTTCTCTTCTTGGAAATTTAAGCAGCCAGATAGCCTCTCCCTATGACCCACACCCTTCCTTTCTTTGTCATCCATTTCCTTTCCCTTGTGCAAGAAGGTATCTGAGTGAGTGGTTTTTCTTTTTCTGGAGATATTTTTGTTGATAAAACTCCACATGAACAATTTAGAAGGGTCGGTCCTGTCCCGGCAGGAAGTTCTTTGTCCTCCTGAATCTAGGCAGACCTTGCCGGCTTGATGGCCCTGCTTCTAAAGAGCTGTGTATAAATCAAGTTGTGAGTGAATCAAATCGTGCTTTAAATGCACCAGATCACACTGCTATTTTGAGAAACCCCGTAGGACTCGATAAAGCATAGAATCATCTTTGAGCTGCTGGATCTGACCCAATTTTGCAATTTTTAGGTTTTCTCAGTTGGGATTTTCACAGAGCTTTTTAAAATAGGGCCAGTGTTGTTTTTTTTTGGCGTGAGGCTCCGGGTCCCAGGGGAGGGAGGCAGGGCCCTGGTGACCAGGGAGGAGTCTTTGAGAGCTGGTGACAAGAGCTCACCTGCAAGCGGAAAGTGTAATCTGCGGTGTCAAAGACCTCAGACACCATCTTCTTCATTCCATTGTCCAGTATCTCCGCCTTCACCTCTGCTATCCCTTTCACCTTGGTGTGCACGGAACTGATGACAGGCTCTTTCTTTTGGTACCGCTTGTCACTGATCAAAGCAAAGCTAAACGGCAGATGCAGAAAAGCATCAGTGGTTTTCTCAAGGGAGGCACAGGGCATATGTTGGATGCAGGTTCTGAAGGCTGCCTGCATTCACATCCTGGCTTCGCTGGGTGACTTTGGGGAGGCTACCTGCCTGCCTTCTCCGTGACTCACTTTCCTTAGCTGTAAAGTGGCAAGAATCATCGTACCTACCTCAGGGCTGGTTGTGAGGATGAAATGAGGTATGTGTGCAAACTCATCAACATCGTATCTGGCACCTGCGAGCACTCACCGCATGGAAACGATTGCCCCCAATGTCAGTCTCCAGTATTGCCCAATACAGACCCTCAATTACAGGACAGTCTCTCCCATGCTGGAATCCAGCCCACCGGATTGGTCCACCGGCTTTGTCCTGGGGCTGAGGAATACACCAATACCTAAGGATGTGTCCAGCAGGTCAGCGCCCTATTTTCCAGAAACATCCACTTGGTTTATAATTAGTACTCATCATAGCAGCTACCCTTTATTGAGCAATTAGTACATGCCAAGTCCTCTCCATGCATCATCTGTTTAATCTTCACAGCAGTAGGAGATAGTTACTGTAATCACAGCTCGTCAGTGGTAGAACTGAGGTCCTCAGCTGGTCTACCTTCTAACCCAGAGCGAGACCCCTTAACTAAATATGGCACAGTGTGATGTAAAGTTTAAAGAAATCCAAAACAACATTCTACACTCAGACAAATGTCTGCCCACGCATGCTCATAGCAGCACTATTCATAATAGCCAAAAGATGGACATAGCCCACATGTTCAGCAGTAGGTGAACAGAAAAACAGAATGTGGTCTACCTGTAGGATGAAATATTATTCAGCTAGACAAAGGAATAGAGTACTGGAACATGCTATACTGTGCAGGAACCTCAAAAACATTATGCTATGTAAAAGAAGACAGATACAAGAGGCCATATGTTGTATGATCCCATTTATGTGAAATAATCCAGAATAGGTAAATCCACAGCAACAGAGAGTTGACTGATGGGTGCCAGGGACTGGGGAGCCGGAGTGACTATGAATGCGTGTGGTTTCCTTTTGGAGTGCTGAAAATGTTTTGAAACTAGATAGAGGTGGTGGACCCCAACAAGGTATTATTTAATGCCACTGACTTGATCACTTTAAATGGTTATTTCAGGGCTGCCTGGGTGGCTCAGTGGGTTAAAGCCTCTGCCTTCGACTCAGGTCATGATCCCAGGGTCCTGGGATCAAGCCCCACATCAGGCTCTCTGCTCTGAAGGGAGCCTGCTTCCTCCTTTCTCTCTGCCTGCCTCTCTGCCTACTTGTGATCTCTGTCTGTCAAATAAATTAAAAAATCTTAAAAAAAATTAAAATAAAATGGTTATTTCATAGTATATGAATCCCACCCCAATAAAGAAAGGAAAAAAACATTTTTCATCTATAGACATATGTTGTAGAACTATAAGAACAAACACAGAATGGCAAACACCAAATTCAGGAGGTGTTTATAAGAGGAAAGAAAAGGAAGTGGGATCCAGGCTGGGTCTGCAGGGAGCTAAAACTGGATTAATAATGTTTTTATTTCTTAAATTGGATGGTGGTACATGGGTGTTTATGATATTATTGCCATATATTTTAGTATTTATATACCATTCATTAAAAGAGAAAGTTCATCAGGGGCTCCTGGCTGGCTCAGTTGGTGGGTGGAATGTGTGTGATTTTGGATCTTGGGGTTGTGAATTTGAGCCCCATGTTGGGTGTAGAGATTACTCAAAAATAAAATCCTGGGGCGCCTGGGTGGCTCAGTCGTTAAGAGTCTGCCTTCAGCTCAGGTCATGATCCGAAGGTCCTGGGATCAAGCCCCGCATTGGGCTCTCTGCTCCTCGGGAACCCTGCTTCTCCCTCTCCCACTCCCCCTGCTTATGTTCCCTCTCTTGCTGTGTCTCTCTCTCCATCAAATGAATAAATAAATGCTTTTAAAAAAATCCTAAGGAAAATAAAAGAAAAAAAAATCTCATCAAGAAGGACATTGGAGGGAGAGGGGGGTGGGGTTATGGACATTGGGGAGGGTATGTGCTATGGTGAGTGCTGTGAAGTGTGTAAACCTGGCGATTCACAGACCTGTACCCCTGGGGATAAAAATACATTATATGTTTATAAAAAAATAATAAATAAATAAGAAAAAAAAAAAAAAAGAAGGTCATTGGAGGGTGCCTGGGTGGCTCAGTGGGTTGGGTCTCTGCCTTCCGCTCAGGTCATAATCTCAGAGTCCTGGGATCGAGCCCTGCGTTGGGCTCCCTGCTCAGCGGGGAGTCTGCTTCTCCCTCTGACCCTCCCCTCTCATGCTCTCTCTCTCTTTCTCTGTCAAATATATAAATAAAATCTTTTTTAAAAAATTAAAAATTAAAAAAAAAATAGGACACTGGAACTAGAGATCGAGATTTTAGGTCCCATCAGCATATATGAGAAAGAGCTATGACATACAATTCCATAGACAAATATACTTGTTCAACAGCGTATTTCAGCCTGGCATCACAGTATGAACATGGTCTGTGCAGTGTCCTGTGTCCGACATGGCGACGTGCTCCCAGAATAACCCTGGGTCAGTTTGGCCCACCATTTGGGAAGTTCAGTTTGAATCTGTCATCTTCATTTCAGGCACACAACATATTATAGATCAGCTGTAATGGAATTCAGCCCTCTCATAAGTCAGAAAACTAGTCTTTGTATGGTAATGAACCTGTCATGTAAGAGCTGCATCAAAGGAAAAGAAAAGGAAAAGAGTTGACCATATTCTGCCCTAATGACCATCCCCAAGACTCAGACAAGCCATGTCCCACAGGAACAAGGGGAGGGCTGCCTGGCTCCCAGATCCCTGTGAACTTTCAGCTAGAAGAAGCTACAATTCTGTGCATGCTGAAGACTGAAAACCCACGGGTCCCTCTGGCACGTGGGCAGGAAGGAGCTGGGGGCTTACTGACGCCTTGTGGGATGAGGAGAAAGAGATGGTGTGGTGGAAAGCTGACGAGCCTGGGCAGGTCAAAGAGGACTAATGGGAAGGGAAGTGGGCACTCAAGGCAGGTGTGGCTTCAGGAGGGGGTGCTGCAGAGGGATGGGGAGGAGGGAAGGACAGAGAATGAGCTCAGCTGTGGAGCTCTGAGGCTTGCACACAGCTCCAGCTCAACAGGTGTAGATGAAGGTGTCCACCGTGAAGAGGACCTGCACTCCCTGGATATGAAGGGCTTTCTCTTATTGGCACCTTAGGGGGCCCCATGCCAGCGTGGTGAGAGTCCTCAAAGGGCCTCAGGCTGGGAAGCACAGCTCAGCAAAGCCTGACTCTCCTCACAGCTCCTGGGCTCACTGAGTAAAGGTAAAGCAAAAGGATGGGATCTGAAAGTCAACCACCCTCAGATCTGGGTAACTGACACTTAGCTCAAGGCCAACGTTTTCTTGGCCCCTAAAGGGACTGCGGGCCCTGGGCACTGTTCTCTGGGGCTCATGGAGAAGTTGGGCGCACAGCCACTGCTTTTTGTGTTTAAAACCCCAAGAGAAGAATCCAGTTATTTTCATCCCTGCCCTACTCAGCAGTGGGGTGAGGTCTGCAAGGGGTCAAGGACAGCAACAGATGCACTGAGAAGAAAGTGGAGGAGAGCCTGCACCCCCAAGGCAAATTAGGTCCCAACTGTATTAGTTTTCCATTGCTCCTGTAACAAATTCCCACAAACTTAGTGTCTTGATAGAAATTTATTCTCTTAGTTCTGGGGGTCAGATACCTAAAAATGGTCTTATGGGGCTGAAATCAAGGTGACTTCTGGGGCCTGGTTCCTTCTGGAAGCTCATGAGACAATCTGTTCCTCATCTTTTCCAGCTTCTAGAAGCTGCCTTGGCATTCCTGTGTTCCTAGCCCCATCACTCCAGCATCAGTTCCCATTGTCCTATCTCCTTCTTCTAGCTTTGGCCCTCTTGCTTCTCTCTTTTGAGTGCTTTTGTGACTACATTGGGGACGCTCAGATAATCAAGGATAATCTCCCCATCTCAAGACCTTGAACTCAATTACTCAATTACAAAAATTCCTTTTGCCCATATAGATTCATAGGGATTGGGAGTGGAAATCTTTTGCGGGCCATTATTTAGCTTACCCCAATACAGTTGGCCTGTTGTAGCTTTCTAAGAGCCCTCCCGCATTCCACCTTATGCCACTGTTTCCTGAGCTAGAGTGAAGGAGTTTCAGTTCCTTGTTACCCACGGCTTAGCTATGACGTCATCTTCACTTCTAATTTCTCTTGGCTATTGCATTTCTTTTCCATCAGTCAACACTTCTGGAAAACCCTTCCTTATAATGTTTCCCAAATTCTCTCATTCGAAGAACATGTACTCCAGAATACAATACTTTCTACACATTCAACTACATGGAGAACGGAGAGTGAATCTTAATCTATTAGTTGAAGTTCATCAGTTAGAGGAAAAATAATGGATACATGTAAAATCCTAACCTTGAACCCTGAACCTTGAGCCAGTACAAACCAGAGTCTACCCAAGGTGGCAGAAGTTATGTTAGAGGCCTGAACATTTTAGATAATCCTGAGCCCGTATGAACCAACATTATGTTACATCATCCAGAAGAAGACAAAACAACAAAACAAACAACTGGTGTAATCTTAAGCTTCAGTGGAAGAAGTAGAATATTTCACTCTTGGGTGGTGGTAAGCCAGTGGCTTATGGCCACAGTAGGCAGCAAGCTGTAGGAACCCTGTGTTTGGGTTTTATGAGACATATTTTTTAAGAAAACCCCGTTAATTGTTGTAAAAGTGTAAATTTCACAGAACTACACAAAGAATACGAAAAACTTCTGGCATCCTCCCTCCCAGAGGTTACTGCTGTTGAAACAGAATGTCTTCCAGGCATCTCTTTATGCCTGCCCACACCTTGACACCCAAACATGGCCACACTCTACATACTTTATGTAACTTGCTATTTTTACTCAATAATATATTATTAAATCTTTCCACAACAGTGATGATAAATGTGTGATAAAGATAGATCCATGATATGGAATCACTTTTAGTCATTACAGAGAATTCTAGTTGTTTAGATTGGAACCTATGAAATTGCTCATTTTTTAGACCAAAGGAGTAGATATCGGCAATTCCATATAGTTCAACGTAAGAGGTGAGTTGTGATCATTTGCCCCCAGTCTCTTCCTGGTGGATATTTAACTGGAAGTTTTGCTCAGTTTTTCCAGTTATAAACATCTTTTTTTGGTAACCCTGATACAGCTCTTACTGTGTGCCAAGCACTCTTCTAAGCATAATTTTAAAAATTATTATTTAAGATTTTATTTATTTATTTGACAGAGAGAGATCATAAGTAGGCAGAGAGGCAGGCAGAGAGAGAGAGGGAAGCAGGCTCCCTGCTGAGCAGAGAGCCCAATGTGAGGCTCGATCCAAGGACCCTGAGATCATGACCTGAGCCAAAAGCAGAGGCTTAACCCACCGAGCCACCCAGGTACCCCAAACATATGTTAATAATATGTATTAACTCGTGCAATCCTCACCTCCCCCAAAACAACCCTGTAAGGAAGGTCCTGATATTGTCCCCACCTTATATCTGAGCAGACTGTGGTATAGACAGAGTGAGCCTGAGTTCACATAGTGCTATGGACTGAATGTTTGTGGCTCCCTAAAGTTCAAATTTTGAAACCTAACCCCTCGTGTGATGGTAGTAGGAGGTGAGGCATTTGAGAAGTAATTAGGTCATGAGGGCTGAAGGGATTAATGTCCTTACAAAAGAGTTTCCAGAAACTCCTTGCCCCTTCTACCATGTGAGGACACAGCAAAATGATGGCTGTCTGTGAAGCAGGAAGTGCATATTCACCAGACACCTTATGTGCCGGCACCTTGATCTTAGAATTCCCAGCTTCCAGAACTGTGAAAAGCACATTTCTGTCGTTTATAAGCCACTCTGTTGGTGATATTTTGTTATAGCGGCCCCAATAGACAAGTCACAGAATAGCAGACACTAGCCCCACATCTTATGCTTTTTTTGGATGCCATTATAAATGCATTTATTTTTATTAATTTTCTTTTTTACTTTCCTTGTGCTGGTGTACAGAAACACAACTGGTTTTTATGTGTGGATCTCATACCTCCAAACTTTACTGAATTGGTTTATTAACTTTAATGGCTTTTTGTGACTTCTTTTGTATTCTCCATATATAGATATATATTATCTGAGTGGTATTTTACTTCTTCCTTTCCAATTTGGATGGCGCGTATTTCTTTTTCTTGCCTAATTGCTCTGGCTAGAACTTTCAGTACAGTGTTGAATAGCAGCAGTGAAAACAGGCATCCTTGTCTTGTTCCTGATCTTTGGGGGGTAAGCCTTCAGTCTTTCACCATGGAGGCGAAATCTGTTCTCTTCAGCGCTATGCTTCATTGCCTCTCCACCCTCCTCTCTCACGTCGCCAGGCATGTACTTGCAAAAGAATCTTTTCACACCAAAGATAAATTTCACACCCCAAGATAAATTTCTGGGTTAAAGGGTGCATACATTTTGTATTCAATTCATTTTGCCAAACCACAAAAAGTTGAACCATTTCATGCTTCCGCCAGCAAAGCAAGAGTGCATGCACCACTTCTAAGAGGGCCTTGACTAAACAAGAGTGTGGTTGTGTGGGCTTGGCTGAGAGAGTAAGGGAAATGGATACCATGTTGAGGGCACATGGCCAGAGGGATTGAGGTCATTATTTTAAAGTAAAGGAAAAATACAGTAGCAGGGTACAGCCATGTGAAGAGTGTCAACTAGAAAAGGGATCACGGGGCAGAACTCTTAACTAAAGGGGAGAATGATAGGGAGATTGATTTGGATTCAGTGTAAGGAAGAAATGTCTAATGGTTGGTCCCAGAAAAGAATAAGCTTTCTCTGTGGTTGCTAGTTGGTGACAGTGATGATGATGATGATGATGATGATGATGATGATGATGATGATTTTCATTTATCTCATCATCTCCCTTTCTCTGGTCTCCTTGCCATCTGCATTCCGACATCATTTCCCACCTTAAAAATAAACCCTCTCTGGACCCCACATTCTTCTCCTATCACCACCACTCAGTGCCTCTCTTCTCCTTTGTAGCCAAGTCCCTTGAAAGAGTGAGTCACCACATCCATTTCTGCATCTCCATTCACTCCTCCACCCACTCCAGTCTGGCTCCCGCTCTACCCCTTCTCTAAAACCTCTCCTGCCAAGTAAACAGGGACGTCATCCTTGCTATATCTGATAGACATACTACAGATCTGATCTTCCTAAAACTCTCAGCAGCATTTGACCCTGATGACCGTGCCACCCTCTCTTCCCCTTTTTCCCTTAACTTCCTGGAATCCACATTCATCTCTCTTTGGGTCTTCATGGTCACCCCTCTGAGTGTCCTTCAGGGACCTTCTGTGCTCCCATCACTTAACTGTTAGCATTCGGGGCACCTGCGTGGCTCAATTGGTTGGGCCACTGCCTTCGGCTCAGGTCATAATCCTGGAGTTCTGGGATGGAGTCCCGCCATCGGGCTCCCAGCTCTGCGGGGAGTCTGCTTCTACCTCTGACCTTCTTCCCTCTCATGCTCTCTCCCACTCTCTCTCAAATAAATAAATGATATCTTTAAATGTTAGCATTCCTCAGGGGTTTGTTCTAAGCCCTCTTTGGCCTCTCATTTATATCTACGCTTGCTGGCCAATTGTAGCAACGATCATGGTTCTAGTTACCATTTATATGCTGGTGATATAAAAATCTCTATCTCTAGTTCCAGATTCACATATCTATCTACTAGGCATCCAAATTTATATGTCCCATATACATGACAATGTATATTGACAATGTATGCCTTCAGTTCTGAACTCATCTTCCACCCCAGATGGGCTCCTCCCCCCACATTTCCTATCCTAAGTTCTCCCATCACACATCAGTTGCCCAATCCAGAAACATTCCTTAGCATCCTTTCCCTCATTACCCCTCAACCATTCAATTGTCAAATCCTGTTTTATCTTCCTAATGCTATTCATCTGTTTCTCTCCTCTACCGTTGTCATCTCCTCAGTCTGGGTTGCCATCACCTGTCACCTAGACCACCAGGTAGCCTGAATGGTCTCCTGGCCTCCATTTGTGCTCCTGTCTCCTCCATATTCTAGGTGGTTTAGTAGTAAAAGCTTGGGCTCCGGAGTGAGAAGCTTGGGTTCAATCATGGCTCTACCACTTCCTAGCTATGTGGCCGTGTGTAAGTTACTTAATCTTCCTGGGTCATTGTTTACTCTTTTGTAGTAAGGATATGTTAGTATTATATTGGGCAGAGTATCTGGTTCTAAACAGAATCCGCTCTGCTGAGTTTGAGAAGAAATACTGTCTAGAAAAGGCAAATCTACGTGGTTGAAATTTTTCATAATGAAATGTTGATGGCAGGGTGGGGAAGACTCTCCGTGCTTTCTCAGTGTCCTCAGGATGAAGTTCAAGGCTGTTCACGATCCTTGCTGGCTTCTCCAGTCCCACCTTCGCCTCCCCTTCTTGGCACCTTGCACGTCAGCCAGCTGACGCGTGCTGCTCTGTGAACAGTCCATCTAATCGGGTCCTTTCTCTTTTCAGCTCTGTGCTAAAAACCCAGGAGGGTTGGGAGGTTCCTGCCCTGGGTGGGAGGCTGGGCTGGTGTGGTGGTGCCCAGAAGCCCGTGGGTGTGTGAGAGCTGGTCCACAGAGAAGCCTCGGTTTCCAGGGTGAAATGAGAAAACCAGGATAACAAGGCAAGCTCTCCATAAAGCTAAATTTATTCATTTGAAAGGACCATTTTTGTAGACTGGGTGCTTCCAGCTTTCTTAATGTTTTGTGTGGGCATTAATGGAGGGATGCCGATAATGGTAGTAGTCGTTTGCTTGCTTGACATCACTAACAGTGCTGTTAGCCGACAAGCTTGCCGCCCCTCAGTCTTCCTCCTGTCTGTAAAGGCATCCTCAGCCACCCGGGGACCCAGAGTCATCTTCTCCCTCCTAGCAAATCTGTCAGTTCTGCCTCCAAAACTTACTCCCGCTTTGCCCACTTCTGTCCATCTGCACTGTCCCGTTATCATCGGGGTCGCCACCTCTCTCATCTGGGCGACTCTGGTGCCCTTCTCACTGCCCTCCTCCTGTCACTCTTGCCCCCGTGATCTGCCTTTTGTGCAGAGGCCCGAGAACTCTTTTAGAAACAGGAATCAAATGGTTTCACTTCCCTCTGTAAATCCTGTCCCTGAGGAACAACTTCCAGCTCTTCCCGCAGTCCGGCCCTTGCCTACCTCTCCTCTGCCCTTGGTCCCTGCTCCTCCCTCCTCTCTCACCAGCTTCCGGGACATACTGCCTTCAGATATGTGCATTCTCTGTTCTTTCGGTCCCTTGAGTCAGGTGGCTGGATTCTCCTCTTCCTAGAGGCAGTCTCCTCCTGAAATGGGTTTTCTCTGGAACCCCCATCTCTATCACATCACCCAGGGGTTCAGGGTGGGATGAGAACGTGGCAAATCTCTTCATGTTTCTGTTGCCCTCAAGTGGCAGGAGCCATAGCAGGGCCATGCTTTGCCCCACCCCGGCCTCTGGTGTCCGCTCCCATCTCTGTGGTGGACTCACTTCCACTCAGTTGGAAAAGGCCCAGCCTCACCGGTAGGTGTGTGGCAACCCTCCCATGAAACAGGCAACCAGCCAGGAACTACCTTGTAACAGCCACAAACCAGCACAACAGCACCATCTCCATGGTGACAGACAGTCTGAGGCTATGCAGGACAATATTGTGCTTCTGTTAGCCTGAGCAGAGGTTAACTGGATAAGGGAGAAGAAGCAGTTTGAGTGAAGTGTGTTCTCCTTTTTTCTCTCAACTTTTCCTACTCTTCTGTATTCACTGGAAAAGCTTCTGAGAGGGCTGGTCTCCAGGGAGGAGGGAAATCTTCCCAAGAAAATGAAAATATCTTTTACTTCTCTGCTTAAAATCCTCCTACGGCTTCTCAACTCACTCAGAATAAAATCCAAAGAACTCAGAGTGGCCTCCAAGGCTCGGAATGATCTGCCCTTCCTCCCCAACCAGGGTTATCTCTCCAGTTCACCCACTTCCTCTCATTCATTAAGTTGTTTCCTCTGCTCCAGGCACCCTGACCTCCTTGCTTGAACATCCTATCAAGTCTGTACCTCAGGGCCTTTGTACTTGCTGTTCCCTCACCAGAAACACTCTTTTAGATACTTCATGTCTTGTTCCCTCCCTCCGTGCAGATCCTAGCCCAAATGTCTCTATCCACATGCACTCACATTTGCCCATTAGCATTCTTTGTTCTCTTCTATGCTTTATTACCCTTCATAGCATTTATCACCATCAAATATTTAATTATGTCTTTTTTCTTTTTCTTTCTTTTTTTTTTTTTTGTATCATATCTCACTCTTCCACTGGCATGTAACCCCATGAGTTGTAGGAACTTTGTTTCACTCACTGTTATAATCTCTAGATCCATCAACAGATCCTGACTCATAGTAGATAGTCTAAAATTTATATGGGGGAATGAATGAACGAGAGAAAAGGGTAAGCTTATGGGATCCTCATTCCAGCCTCCCTCTTTGTCCTGCACTTGCCCAGGCCAACCCAGAAAGACAAAGATTGTGATGAAGAAGAAAGAATGATCAATTGGGCAAGGGTTTAGGAGGCCTAGTACTCAGGCTTTCTCCGTCTGCTGGGTAACCACTTCAGTAGTATGCTTTCTGGGTTAAGAGAATTGGATTGGTTTTGGATTTGAATCCTTTTTGAAACCCACTTTCTACTTGGATGATATTTCAGAAATTAACTCCACCTTTCATAGCTTTTCTTTCCTTATCTGTGCAACAATGAAAAGAATACCTACATCCCAGTATATAAATTGAGATGATATAAATAAAGCCAGCTGGATAAGAGCATTATTTTTATTGTCATTCAGGTTTTTTCAGTTAGTTTTCCTGGGAGTATAATCATCATCATCCCGTTCTTCCCACCTCATTGAGGCCAGAGGGCAAAACAGAATCATGGGTTGGAAAACCCTGTGGGATTCCCGCCGATTCTCAGAGGAAATCTCTGTTGAGAATACCAAGGGCCCTGCCCTGGTAATAACCTGGGGCAGAGTCTCCACAGTGCAGGTGCAGGGCTGAGACAAGCCAAGGATAGGGTAGTAGACTTCAGAAATCTCTGGAATTTCTAGCTTTTGGAAAGACCCTGTAATGGAAGTTTTTCCTTTGCCCTACACCCTTTCTTTTCCCATTTCTTCTGGCAACAGTATTCTTTCCTAAAGTGAAGTCTATGTATGTGGTTCAGACTGGGCTCTGAGCTCTGCACCCTGTCCCTACTTCCCGCCACAGGAGTGAGCATGTGACCCAGGATTGGCCAATCAGGTGACACCATGCCCCTAGCCACGAGGATTGGTTCAGAAGTGGATATGTAATTCAAGCTCTACCAACCAGAGACTTTCCTGGGATTTTATGCCAGAGCTATCAGGAAAGACTTGCCTGTTCCTCTGGAGTTACTGAGGATATGAGTGTGGCATCTTGCTACATAGAGAGCCTATTCAAGAACAAAGTCACACAGAACCACAATGTGGGGAGAGAGGGCCAACCCAATGACATAGTTTGAGCTTTTAGAACCATCCATGTCTGAGGGCAGCTCCATCTCTTCCACTGTGTGGCTTGGTGCCTAACTTGAGTTAGGTCTCTGTCACTTACTATCCAAACAATTCTGACTAGCACAGGCCTACTCAGCATCCTGTCTACACACTTCTGTAACCCTGGAAGCTGGAGCCACTTGACCCCGCCTATAGCTGCAGCCCTGCCTTTGATTCCAATCTGAACTTGGTTTTGAGGGACCGTGAGATGCTAACCAGCCTCTTGTCTTATTTCTTCTAAATAAGATCCTCTTCTTATTTCTTCTCACAGCCCCTTCCTTGCACCCCAGTCTCAGTAACTGAAGCCCTGTCTCTTTCTTCATTATCCTGGCTCTTTGCCTTTGCAGCCCTAGTATGGACAGGCTCTGAACTGAGGACACCACAGCTAGAATCCACCACCTGCTTCTACATGTCTTGACTATTACCTGAGCCTGTCTGGACTTCCAGCCTGTGATCCATACCAGTCCTAATTGATGCAGACTACCACCCCAATCCCTGTGCACCACGGGTCTCCCCATTTCACAAATGGCCCAGTTGCAGTTTTATCGACACAGGGCCTCACTGTACAACTTAAGTAGCATTTCCCAAGCAGTGGTCTATGGGACTCCGTTCAGTTGGATGTAAATAGATATTCTGCTAGCATACAGAGGAAAAAAACAAAGCTGGCAACACTTTTTCTTAAAATATAAAAAAAATTGGAGTAGTATTTTACATAGGGGTAACCTTCTTTTTAAAAAAAATTAATTACTTAATTTTTAATTTTTTTATAAACATATGATATATTTATATCCCCAAGGGTACAGGTCTGTGAATCGCCAGGTTTACACGCTTCACAGCACTCACCATAGCACATACCCTCCCCAATGTCCATAACCACTCCCCCCTCTCCCGACCCCCTCCCCCCAGCAACCCTCAGTTTGTTTTGTGAGATTAAGAGTCACTTATGGTTTGTCTCCCTCCCGATCCCATTTTGTTTCATTTATTCTTCTCCTACCCCCCTTAGCCCCCATGTTGCATATCCACTTCCTCATATCAGGGAGATCATATGATAGTTGTCTTTCTCCGATTGACTTATTTCACAAAGCATGATACCCTCTAGTTCCATCCACATCATCGCAAATGGCAAGATTTCATTTCTTTTGATGGTTGCGTAGTATTCCATTGTGTATATATACCACATCTTCTTTATCCATTCATCTGTTGATGGACATCTAGGTTCTTTCCATAGTTTGGCTATTGTGGACATTGCTGCTATAAACATTCAGGTGCACATGCCCCTTCAGATCACTATGTTTGTATCATTGGGGTAAATACCCAGTAGTGCTATTGCTGGGTCATAGGGTAGTTCTATTTTCAACTTTTTGAGGAACCTCCATGCTGTTTTCCAGAGTGGTTGCACCAGCTTACATTCCGACCAACAGTGTAGGAGGCTTCCCCTTTCTCCGCATCCTTGCCAACATCTGTCGTATCCTGACTTGTTAATTTTAGCTATTCTGACTGGTGTGAAGTGGTATCTCATTGTGGTTTTGATTTGTATTTCTAGGGGTCACCTTTTAAAATCAGTACTTAAAGGTAAAAATCATGTCTTGTCGGGCGCCTGGGTGGCTCAGTTGGTTGAGCCACTGCCTTTGGCTCAGGTTGTGATCCCAGAGTCCAGGGATCGAGTCCCGCATTGGGCTCCTAGCTCCACGGGCAGTCTGCTTCTCCCGCTCACCTTCTCCCCTCTCATGCTCTCTCTCTGTGTCTCTCTCACTTTCTCAAATAAATAAATAAAATCTTGAAAAAAAAAATCATGTCTTGTCAACACAAGGTTGGTAAAACCTTGAGTTGTCCACAAGACACAGCAAACAGACCTTCTACCTTCCAAGTCCATCAGAGCCCATTTTTTCCCTCCAGTTCTGGAATAAGTTGCCGTTTTTTCAGTTTTGCTCCAGGTGAAGATGAAAGAGGTGGTTTATTTTAGGGGACATGTAAGGTGGAGAGTGTGTATCTAGATTCATAGGTAGGGTGGCAAGATGGTTACTCTGTCGAAAGCATGTGGGAACAGATTGGCAAGGATCCCCAACTTGGGGACCCCATCTCACGTCTGGTCTGGGGCACCCATTCACTTAGTCATTGCACTGTTAAAATTGTGCTGTCTCTCCAGGCTCCCATGGAACACGCATTGCTGTGTTTGAGGGAGTTAAATGTGTGGAAGATAAGATTCCACCATGTGAGAGAACAATATTTATCATTACGAGTCGCTCTCATGAGAATCTGTTCTTATATATTGCTTTTAAGAAATCGTGTGCCAAGAATATGAGGGAATCATGTGACCTGTTTCATGGAACCGTGACGCATGATCTGTGTACTGGTGCATAAAGGAGCATTTCCTAACTATGCTCCTCATCTTCGGTTCTATGATATCTGGCTTAAGTAAAGTGTCTTGTTTTAGAATTTAATATATGTGTTTATTATTTAGTGTTTGTCGCATAGTAAACATATGAATCAAATTGCAATAATCCTAGTAATATTATTAATAAGAAGAATTAACACTTGGTGAGGGCTTGCCATACACCAGGTAGTTTTCAAACAACTTTACATTTAGTAACTCATTTAATCCTTACAATAACCTTTGTCCCCATTTTACAGATGAGAAAACCAAGGCTCAAAGCTGTGGAGGATTATTGAATCCACCTTTCCAGACCTCAGATCCCAGGTGTGGATTTTTGTTTGCATCCTTTTTTTCTTTGTTCATTTGTTTTGTTTCTTAAATTCCTTGCATGAATTAAATTTAACGACTGACTTACTTCACTTATTTCACTTAGGACCCTCTAGGTCCATCCATGGTGTTGCAAATGGCAAGATTTCAGTCTTTTTTATGACTGAGCAAAATTCCATTGTATATCTCCTACATCTTCTTTTTCTTCTTTTTTTTAGTGTTATTTATTTATTTGACAGGCAGAGATCGCAAGTAGGCAGAGAGGCAGGCAGAGAGAGGGAAGCAGGCTTCCCGCTGAGCAAAGAGCCTGATGTGGGGCTCGATCCCAGAATCCTGGGATCATGACCTGAGCTGAAGGCAGAGGCTTTAACCCACTGAGCCACCCAGGTGCCCCCTCCTACATCTTCTTTATCCATTCCTTTTCAGTGGACACTTGGGTTGCTTCTGCATCTTGGCTATTGTAAATAATGCTGCAATAAATGTAGGGATGCACATATCTTTTCCAAGTAGTATTTTCATTTTCTTTGGGTAAATACCCAGTAGTGAAATTACTGGATTCTATGGTAATTCTATTTTTTTAAGTCAAAACGATTATTTTTAAAGATAGCTGCTATTTGTAGAGCTCTTACCCTATGCCAGAAATGGAGAAGTGTTTGCCATGCCTTTTCTTATTTAATTATGACGACTCTATTAACAGATGCAGAAAGGGAGGCTCAGCGGGTGAGTGACCTGGCCAAGGAAACTAAGCCAGGGTTATAAAAAAGGTTGCTCTAACCCTTAGCCAGTAAACTACACTGTCTGACCTTAGTGATGCAAGTTCTCACCATCATCATCATCATCACCATCACAAAGAGCAATGGGGCATTAGCCAGTAAGGGACTGTGAATTAAAACCACAATGAGAACCACTCAGTAGGATGCCCATAATCCAAAAAACCGACAAGAGCTACTGTTTGGTAAGGATGTGGAGAAATTGGAACATACGTTGCTGGTGAGAATATGAAATGGTGCAGCCATTCCAAAAATGGGTGGTTACTTAAAATGTTAAAAACAAATTTACTGAATGATCTTTCAGTTTCACTTCTAGGTGCAATACCCAAGAAAACTGAAAACATGTTCATGCCAACACGCATACACCTGTATTCGTAGCAGCATTGTCCATTATCCATAATAGCCCCAAACCGGAAACAACACAGATGTCCACCCCCTCCAAGAAAGGTCCATCCAGACAATGGACTATTACTTGGCCATACAGAGGAAGGAAGTAGAGATACATGTTTCAACGTGAGTGCACGTTGCAAACATGATGCAGAGTGAAAGAAGCTAGACAGAAAGGACCACATAGTGCACAATTCCATTTCTCTGACATGTTCCAGAATAGGTCAATCCCAGCGACGGGGTGAATCAGTGGGTCACCAGAGCTACAGGGGAGCAGAAGGATTGGGAGTGATGGCTCAGGGCTATGCAGTTAATTTTTGAAGTGACGGAAATATTCTGGACTTGATTGTGGTGATGGTTGCACAACTGTGAATATACTAAAACCCACTAAATTGTACACTTCATTTATTTTTGTAAAGATTTATTTATTTATCTGAGAAAGAGATCGAGTTCGTGAGCAGGGGTAGGGGCAAAGGGAGAAGGAGAGCGTAGAGCTGATAAGCCTAGAGCTGATGTTGGAGCTCAGTCCCACAACCTTGAGATCATGACCCGAGCCAAAATCAAGAGTTGGACACTCAACCGACTCAGCCACCCAGCCTCCCCTAATTTGTTCCCTTTAAATGAGTGACTTGTGTTGTCTGTGAATTATATCTCAATAAGCTGTTAAGAAACAGACACAAAAAAGAGCAAGAGGGGGCCTTCCTGACACTAGAGAGGACCTAAAGTTACATTGACAAGTCTGGTCCTATTCCTCCCCTCAGCAGTGATGACTCAGACAGATGCCAGGATTATCACCAGGTGGGTCCTGAATCCTTGCCTCCTCCCTTGGAATCCAGGGTGTTGCCCTGTTTTCTACTTTCCCCAGGCATGCCCTGCCCAGCTCACCCTGGCAGGCCTGGGGTAGAAACCAAAGTGTGGCTTTGTCTCTTGTGGCTTCTTTCGGCAGCAGACTGGCACTGTTTCTCCCGCCTGCAGCTGCTTCCCTCCTACCCCAACCCCTCCGGCCCCAGCTTGTTATGAGGGAAAAAGTCGCGGATTTAAAACCATGAGGAATTCAGGATGTGCACCAGAAGCTGCACCTTGGGGACTTTCGGGCTGTCAACCACTGCAGACATTTGGGGTCATCCCCACACCCCACTCACCTGATGTAAGAAAAGACCAGCACGTGCAGGATCCACTTAATGATGCCATAATTCATGCTCTGGATCCGGAGCACTTTGTTTGTCTCATACTGGAAAACGCATTTCCAGTTGCTGCAGGCTGACATGGTGAGAGGCTCACTCTCCACCAGGGTCTGGACGAGGGCTCAACCCTCCCAGACCAGCCACAGCAGGTCCACCAGTAGCAGGAAAATGAGACGCCCTGATTCTTAGCCGCAGCCTTTAAGTTTGAGTTCCTCCAATGACGGCAGAGTGGGGGCGGGCCCTGGCAGCTGCCCCAGATGTGGCTGGGGATAAACAAGAGAAGGAAGTCCTACAAGCCTGGCTGGCAGATGACCCTGCTCCAGCCGGCCTCCCCCAGATGCCTGCACAAAGATGGTGTTCAAGGGAAGGGCATTTTTAGCATTCTCCCTTATCCCCTTTTCCCTTTCACTTTTTTTGGACTCCTTTCAGTTGGGGGAAAGGGGCAGGCCTTCAAATGTCAGGAGACCCAGTGCTTCCATTGTGCCTTAGTAAAGGGCCTAGATCTTTCTATTGCCTCAAGGCCCACTCAGAGACTAACTGATTCATTTCTACAACCCTTTTGTTCAACCCCAGATGTCTGTGAATGCAGGGTGAATGAAGGTCTTCCTCTTCTCCCTCTCCACACTTCCTCCCCAGCACTCTGGTCTGTAGGTGATGGGGGGGAATCAGAATTGCTGGGGCTGGGGCGGGGGAGGACTTTATTTCTATGCTGGATGTTTCCTGCGTGACCACTGAGATCGGTTGAGATCTGCTCTCTGCCCTGCCCACAGTTACGCCCGTGACGTAGGCCAATCAGCCTAAGACCGTCAGAAACAAACTTGCCATTCAGCAAAATTAGGTTTACTGACTATTTCAGTGAGAAAGAGCTCATGCCAGAAGAACTATCATCAAAGGGATAGAGTTAGCGTTGGGTTATGGGCGATGGTGGAGTCTTGATTAAATTTAAATGAAAGCAGATTTTGATAAGCTCAAAACAAAGCAGGTTTGTATAAAGCAGTCAAACTCAGATCTGGATTGCAAAATGGACCCAGGGTTCTGCTTCCTTGTCAGTAATAAAGCTAAGACAGGTGTTGAATGTTGTGCCTAGAAACCCTTTATCTGAAGCTCCGGTCCAAAGATGCAAATTGAGGCCAATTGTCTGTTGCAAAAGTGGAATATTTCATTCTTACTGATGCAATGTCCAATAGCAGACTTTCTGATAGTCTATGAATTTAGAGGATGACGTTTCTCAAGAAGAAAGCAACAGTGAGAGGCACCTGAGTGGCTCAGTTGGTTGGGCATCTGTCTTCAGCTCAGGTCATGATCCTGGGGTTCTGGGATCAAGCCCTGCATTGGGCTCCCTGCTTAAGCAGGAAGTCTGCTTCTACTTCTGCCTGCTGGTCCCCATGCTTGTACACTCTCTCTCTCTCACTCTCGTTCTATCTCAAATAAATAAATAAAATCTTTTTTTTTTTTTTTAAAGATTTTATTTATTTATTTGACAGAGAGAGAGATCACAAGTAGGCAGAGAGGCAGGCAGAGAGAGGAGGAAGCAGGCTCCCCGCGGAGCAGAGAGCCCGATGCGGGGCTCGATCCCAGGACCCTGAGATCATGACCCGAGCCGAAGGCAGCGGCTTAATCCACTGAGCCACCCAGGCGCCCCAATAAATAAAATCTTAAAAGAAAAAAAGGAAAGCAGCAATGACAAAAAAGATGAGGGGAAGTAGTATTATCATTTTACAGATACAGTGAAATACTGTTTCCTATTATTTTTGTAGCTGTCTTTATCCATTTCTGCTCTTCCAGCCTGTTAAGTGGCCAAGGTATTTTTACTTTTGCGGTCCGAGTTAAATTTTACTTTCTCACTCCGGTGAACTCTATCAGGAGCTACCTTACCTCCTGGCTGTCAGTTCAGGATGCCGGAGAGCAGGAGGAAGGTGAGATTGAATGCAGATTTTCTTGGCCCTTCTCGCAAGTGCACGTGGCAGGGCTCCTGCCCTTTCTGCTGAACTCATACACTGATCCCTCATGCTCTTCCCTCTGCTTCCTCAGCCTTCTGTCTACTATTTCTCCCACCACCGCTTCCCGGATACTGTTCTTAATAAGCTTATCAGTGGGTTCTCAGTTGCCATATTTAGTGATAGCTTTTATTCCTTATTATCTTTGACCTTTTGGACCAACACCATGTATCACCTCTTGAGCAGTTTCTTCCCTTGATTTCCGTGACTCTCCTGGGTCCCTTCTTCTAGTTTCTGTTCATGCCTTCTGCCCATTTTTTGACTTGATTATTTGTTTTTTGGGTGTTGAGTTTGAGAAGTTCTTTATAGATCGTAGTTACCAGCCCTTTATCTGTAATGTCATTTGCAAATATCTTATCCCATTCCAGCAGATGCCTTTCAGTTTTGTTGACTGTTTCCTTTGCTGTGCAGAAGCTTTTTATCTTGATGAAGTCCCAACAGTTCATTTTTGCTTGTTTCCCTTGCCTTTGGAGATGTATCATGAAAGAAGTTGTTGTGGCTGATGTCAAAGAGGTTACTTCCTGTGTTCTCCTCTAGGATTTTGATAGATTCCTATCTCACATTGAGGTCTTTCATTCATTTTGAGTTTATCTTTGTGTGGTGTAAGACTGGTGATCGGTATTAAGGAGGGCATGTGTTGTAATGAGTATTGGGTGTTATATGCAAATAATGGTTCATGGAACACTGCATCAAAATCTAATGATGTACTGTATGGTGACTAACATAGCATAAAAAAAATACTCTGACCTAGAAATGGTGCACTCCCTTTTGCCTCCAACTCATTGGTGAGAACTAGTCACTTGGCCCCCATCTAACCACCAGGGAACCAGGAAATGCAGTCTCACCATATATCCCTCTCTGTGCCCAGAAACAGAAGAAGCAGACATATTTGGTAAATAGCACTAGTAACGTTTGCATTTTCTCCCTGGGAAATTTCATCCACCACACACATTCTTTTAGGAATCACCAAATGCTGAAAGAAAAGGGGATGGAAAGAGGGGTACATGTGTATATCATTTGTTTAACTATACACGGAGTATAGCTGGAAATAAGCCTACTACATAATTTGGGGACCCAGTGCAAAATGAAAATGTGGGGTCTCTCATTCAAAATTAAGAAATTCAAGATGGCAACAGCAAAGCAGTAAATCAAGCTCAGGTCCCTTCTACATGTGGGTCCTTATGTAACTGCATGGGTCCCATGTCCACGAAGCTGGCTGTTTCTGGAAGGATGTATAAGATGGCCTCTGGGGAGGGAACAGGGGGATTTGTCAGTGTTTGTCAAGCAACTTATTTATCAACTTTCTATGAAGTTTTTCTACCATACTCATGCATTACTTTTTAAAAATCACTGGTAGATTTAAAAAATCTATATCTCCAGACCAAATCTGCCCTCTGAGCTTCATACCTGTATAGTCTGTGACCTTCCAGACCTAAAAATCCCATAGATATTTAAAAATCACATCTTCAGAATGGCACAAAATAACAGTGCATGTAGGGACTGATTCGAGGGAGAGAGTAGAG
Source organism: Meles meles (assembly GCF_922984935.1). Lineage (NCBI taxonomy): Eukaryota > Metazoa > Chordata > Mammalia > Carnivora > Mustelidae > Meles > Meles meles. The sequence goes on along the minus strand of NC_060077.1, from coordinate 13,029,208 downwards.
ACACGATGTGGACTACTTTTCCTTTAAGATCAGCTTGAGGGTGATTTTTAATAGGAGGTGTAGTGTCAAGGGAAGATTGGGGGAAGGGATAGTTAAGATGGAAATATTTGAGCCATTCCAAGATGTTCAAAGTGGAATGTCAGGAATAGTGGTTCCTGTTTCTTTGTAAAGTAGGAAGTCGAGTCATGAATAGAATTGGTCTTGGGGACTTAGGTGAATTTCTCTTCTAAGGAGTGTGTGTGTGTGTCTGTGTGTGTGTGTTTCTGGTTACAGGTCAGAAAATCAAGTGACTTTCTTTAGCAGAAACGGTAGTTTTTTGAGGAAACACTGTTGGCTTACAGAACTCAAGTGCAGGAAACATGGTAAGAACTTATTTACAGGAAAACGAAAACATCCTGTGCTGAGGTGGCACTTTCAGTTTGTTTGAAGCTGCATGGTCCCACCTGTCTGTCTTTCTCCACCCACTGTGCATTTTCCTAAACACAGGACTTCTCTGCTCCTCTGGGGGCATGTCACCAAACAAGGCCATCATGGCATCCACATTAGGTGGCCACAGTTCACGTCAGACCCCAGACCAGCTGCTTAATTCCAGAGTCCCAGAGGAGTGAATCTGATTGGTTTAGTTATCTGTCTCTGGCCCAGTTGCCTAAGGCTGTGGGCAGGGTCACAGGAGAAACCTGGGGTCAGGGGGCCTACTGGGGAGGAAGGGGTAAAAGGAAGTGGAAGGGGGTTGGGGAGGAAATGGAGGGGGTGGAGGGAGGACACGAGGGAAGGAAGGAAGGAAAGAAAGTAAGGAGGGGGAGAAAGAAGTATGACTCTCAGAGAGTAGAGGTTCCTAGGCTGGGAGACTCAGATTAAATAATCTGCTCTTCAGGTGGGACAACCCTGAGGCAGTCTAGGCAGTTTCCCAGAGGTCCCTGGTGGGATTGAGTCCCAGATGCTACAGCAGTGACCAGTTCTTCAATACTTGATGTATTGGCTGCCTTCCCTCCCTGTCTCATTTCCCCACCGCCCTTCCTGACCTCGCCTCCTAAATGAACTACTTGCCCCTGAAGCCTTGCTTCAGGGTCCACTTTGGGGAAGCTCAGTCTCTTTCAACCTCCTGTGGCTACTTGCTGTTAAGGAGTCAGGAATTTACCCCAAGAGCAATCGGTGGGTCTGTAAGCAGAGTGGTGGCATGACCTCATTTACACTTCAGTAAAATCACTCTGGCTGCAGCACGGAAAGTAGATAGAAGGGGCAAGAGTGGAGGCAGGGAGGGGATCTGCCCAGGGAGAGGGTATAGTGACATGGAGGGGAATTGACGGTGGATCTCCGAAGGATCCAACACAAAGGGGACTAAGAGGCATCAAGCAAGGAGATGAAAATGCAGAAAGAGTGTGTGCCCAGGAGCCAACGGAAAGCGGTTCCAGAATAAGCCAGTGACAACAGGGAATAGTAAGAGGGATATAAAGCTGTGTGATTCAAGGCCCCTGGTGAGGAAACTGACAGATAAGTTAATGGAGCATGATGGAGTCAAGTATTGAATGCAAACGTAGGTGCGTACTTAGCAAATGACAAAAGCATTTAAAATCAAGGGAGAAAAAGTACTCCAAATGTGCTCTCAGAGCAACTGACTGGACATTTAGAGGAGGTTAGTGGAGGCAGGAGGGTGTGGTATCCTAACTTTCAAGATTTCAAAAGATGTGTAACTGTTTGAAATGTGATAGAATGATCAAAAGTAAGCAAAATCAGCTTCACAAAGGGATGTGCAAGTCTGTTTGTGTTTGTGTTTGTGGTGTGTAAATTTTGCATTTTGGTAGAGAACAAAGATAACTGGATGCCCCCTCTTCTTAAAAAAAAATTTATTTATTTAGGGGGGAGAGAGAGAGAGAGAGAGCGAGCGCCTGTGTGTGGGAGGAGTAGAGGAAGAGAATCTCAAGCAGACTTTTGGCTGAGTGAGGAGCCTGCCACAGCAGGGTCAGTCTCATGACCTTGAGGTCATGATGTGAGCTGAAACCAAGAGTTGGTGGCCGAATTTTCAGTAAAGATACTATAAGAGGAGCCTCATACCCCCCTTTAGGAGTACAGTATTTGAGCCAGGAAGTCACTGTTGTTTCTTTCAGCAACTAGAGCTATAAAATAAAGCATGTCAAGTGATTTTTCCCCCCTCTGTATTTCTCCATGGCTGTTTCTCATGAACATGCCTTTCTGGTCCTCTCTCCCTTCCCTGTCATCATCTAATTCAGAATTCTTATAATAAGTTGGTCAAGAGACTACTGCTTAGGGATGTCACAGAGTAAGGAGAGAGTCCAGTGCCCTGGTATTCAAAACAGTTTTTCTTTGAATTACACTAACCAGTGCTGCCTAACTAACCCCATGTGGCCATTGAAATTTAAATTAATTAAAATGGAATGGAATTTAAAATTCAGTTCATCATTTATACTCACCATATTTCACGTGCTCAATAGCCACATGTGGCTTATCCTATATCGGACAGTGAAGATACAGAATATGTACACCATTGTAGAAAGTTCTATTGAACAGCCCTGCTGACTAAATCTGTGGGGTAGAACAAAAGGTGAACACAGTAGCAGCTAAATGAGGAAGGTCAGGGCTGGCCCAGTCAGATGGCATCCATTTTCTGTGTGAAATAAGAAGCAGATGTGCCTGAGGAGAGAGAAGGACAAGGCAGAGGGGTGGGAAATTCGATGAGAGTGAAGAAGAATCAAAACAGTTGCTATGGTGAACAGGAGAAGAGCCAACAGGGAAAACAGGAATTCCAGTGTGGAATTGAGAATTAAAAACCATGAATTGGTTATTGCAACATCTCTGTGACTGACATAATAGGAGCCTGGGGCCTTCCCTACCTACAGGACTCACCTCCCACCTCCACATCTGGGGACCCATCAGGTCTCCCCAAGTGGTTCAGATAGTTTTAGAATGTGTAATCATTGGCATATACCATGTCTATTTTGGTCTTTTACATTTGTTCCTGAAACGGTGTGAGTGAAGCTACGTCTCTGCCTCTTCTTCCCCCTAAGTCACACTTTCCTGGGGCTCCTCTCTCTTGCCAGCCCCACAACACAGAGCAGAAAGCTTTTCTTTGCCTCCCAACTTAACCCAGGCACTGGGAATGACTGGCTCACTCAATTTATTCTGGGTAAATTTCCTCTATACTTCTCATGAATTCTGGATTTCTTTTAATTCCAGAATCTCCCCTTCCCTCCTCTCCATCCAAGCCCAATACACACACCATCTTTGGAACTTTAAAAATCTATTTCCTGATCAGGACAGTTGGCCACTTCAGGTAATAACTGGGTCTTCAACCCTTAACACAGAGGGGATGGGTGGGGAAAATTGGAGATTTCCTTCCAGTGGTGGATGACAGAGAAGTGTCTAAGGATTAGAGAGGACCAAGGACCCATTGCTCTCTCTGTCAGTCTTAGCAGAAAAAATATGAAAATAGAATAGAAGGAAATTTGCATTGATCCAGGGCTGAGCTTTTGCTAGAAGTTGAGAATTACGTTATTAAAGGAGATTTTTTCTGAAGGTAGCAGAATACCAGAGTCAAACTGGCCTAAATATAAAAGAAATTATTTTCTCATATATAGGGAGGAAAATTTTAGAAGGAGTTGACTTAGTGGCTTGAAAACATGACCAAGGATCCAGGTTCTTATTCTGTCTGTCTACACTGTCTTGTTGGTTCATCCTCAGAAAGAAAGGTAATCAATTCTTTTGTCTCTTTGATGGGAAAATCTTTCCCCAAGTCCCTTTCTCCTCACCTCACTCTATTCTCTAGTGCTAGAAGTGAGTCACAGACCTGATCCTCCCCTGGAAAGAGAGCAGAAATGATCATGACCAACCAGCTTGGATCCATCATCTGGGTTGGAGTAGATGTTGGGCAGTCACCCATAATGTCTGCTACTCAAGCACTTGCAAGAAAGTGGCTAAGATGAGGACCGGGGGGCTCCTGAGTGGCTCAGTTGGTTGAATGTCTGACTTTTGATTTCAGCTCAGGTCATGATCTCAGTATCATGGGACTGAGGCCTACGTTGGGCTCTTCACTCGGTAGGGAGTCTGCTGGAGATTCTTTCTCTCCCTCTCCCTGTACTTCTCTACCCCACCCCACTCACAAGTGCTCTTCTCTCTCTCTCAAATAAATCAATCTAAAAATAAAATGAAATGAGGACCAGGAAATTTCTGCTGGATAAGGAAGGAAGTGAAGGAAGGAGGGTCTTGAGTAGGATAAAGTAGAGGAGTCAAAGGATCCTGGAGTTCAAAGAACTGCTAAGCCTGAAATAACTCAGATCAGAAGATACAGCCAGTGGCCAGAGAAATGGAAGTCTTCAAAGGAAGATTCATTTCAGGAGAAACTGACGTCCAGGACATGGTCAAAGGATGTGGTGGCCAGAGTAGAGGGAAGGCAAAGTTCAGTGGAGTGAGGAGGGACAAGAGCCAAGGGGCCAGGAGGTTGACCAGGTGCTGGGTCATCTTACAAACATTAAAGTCCTCAACACGGTGGTAGGAACTGGAATGGGGAGGAAGGATGAGCGAGATACCAAAGTCATCAAAGACTAAGGATGGATGGATGGATGGATTGATTGATTAGTAGACATCAGCAATGAAAAGGCATGAAAGTGGTTCAGCCAGATGCCATGAGACTCAGAGTTTTCTCAAGACAGACGATCACGGACCTGGAACTAGAGGTTGGGAGTATGGAAGACACCAGGAAAGTGGGGAAAGGATTAACATCCTCTGGGAGGGCTTCAAGGACTCTTAGTGGGGAGCTGGGTTGTACTTGGGGCAGGAAGTAGAAGGCACTCTGTGTGCTGAGGTCATGACATAAAAAAGAGAAGAGCATGCCCTCCACTCTTCTCTTTCCCCTTCTCACAGGCTGGAATGAAACCCGGAGGTGAGCCATCTTTGACACAGAGTATCAGAAATCATACTCCTCACCCACTATTCAATACAGAAGCAAGTCCAAAATAACTATTTCCAAGTGTCAGTTAATCCCCAGAGCTTATCAGTATTTGAGGATTTAGCAGACATTCAATGGCCCACTCAAAATCTATTCTCTTTTTCATTATTAACAGTGTTCCCAATTTTGTTCATGTTTCAGACCATCAGGAAAAATAACCCTATACCCAGCTCAGGGGTATCATGTTAATCCAATTCTACCTATAGGAGTGGGTACAAAAGCCCACTATGGCCACTGAAACATGAGGTAAAGTGTTTTAGGGATCTTCTGAAGAAGGAGGGCATTCCTAAGAGACATGAGAAGAAACGGCCTTTCTAATGTGACATGCTCAGGATGGCAGGGCAAAACAAGGGAAAGAACTTGGCTAGAGCCACTGGGTTAACTACTTCTGGAGCCACCCTACCTGGGACTTCTTTTTTTAATACATATTGTTCAAGTCATTTTAACTGGGCTTTCTTTAACTCATACCCAAAGCATTCCAGTGTAAGAAACGTTGCTGGGGAACCTTTGCGAAGTTCACTGGAAGGCTTGCGGACGACATCTCCAAAAGCCCCCAATAGGCAGGGATACAACATACTGGTATCACAGGGAACAGCATCCCTGAAGTCCAGAGACAAACAAGGACCTAAATGCCAAGAGGCAGACATTCCTGGGTGCTGGGAGGTGTCTTAGGTCCATCACGCTGGCAGGCCACCTCCTCTGTCATCTTTTCCTTGGTGTCCTTGCCCTGGCAGCTCATGGTAATGGGTCACGGAATATGCTGTTGGATGTGGCTCAGGTACCTGCTACCTTGTATACCCAAAGCCTCTATTTCTTTCCCTTTCCTCGTTCCCTGTGACAGTTCCGCCAGCTTCTCTTTAATCCAACCAGCACAAGAGATGCTCTCACTCAAATGATGGATGGGTTGACTATCTCTAACTTTCCAAAACCCAAAAACTTTTTTTAAGATTATGGTAAAATAAATATAGCATAATTTTTTTTTACCATTTTAGCCATTTTTAAGTGTACTGTTCAGTGGCATTAAGTACATTCCCATATTTGTGCATCACTATCATCTAATACCCTTTCATCACCTCTAACTGAAACTCTCTCCTCATTAAACACTGACCCCCCGGTTCTCTCCTCCCAGGCCCTGGAAACCACTTTCTGTCTCCATGAACTGGATTACTCTAGGTGCTTATCTAATTGGGAGTCATACAATATTTGCCCTTTTGTATCTGGCTTATTTCACTCAGCATCATGTCTTTCAGGTTCATCCATATTGTAACATGTGTCAGGATTTCCTTCCTTTTTAGGGCTGAATAATATTCTTATTGTGGAGATAGAACACATTGTGTTTATCCATGTGTTCATGATGGACACTGAGGTTGTTTCCACTTTTTTGGCTCTTGTGAATAATGCAGGTACAAACATGGTTGCACAAACTTCTGTTCATGTCCCTGTTCTTAGTTCTTTGGGGGAATATAGCCAAAAGTGAAATTGGTGGGTCATATTCTAATTCTGTGTACTGCTTTGAGGAACCAAGTTTATTTATTTGCTTACTTACTTATTTAAAAAAAAATTTGTTTTTAACCTACCAAGATATCCATGTGATTGACAGCTTCTCCTTTTTAACTCAAAAGCTAAATACAGGGGCACCTGGCTGGCTCAGTTGGTGGAGCTTGAACTCTTGATCTCTGGGTTGCAAATTTGAGCTCCACATTGGTTGTAGAGATTACTAAAAAAATAGAATGTTAAAAAAAGGTGAATATGTCACTCATGGAAGGGGAAATGCCTTCTTTCTATTAGTGAGTCACCATCTCTGTTATTAAAGCAGAGATTAAAAACCATTTGTTTAACGGCAGCAAGGCATTCAGATCCAGAGAATAGAGGAGGAAAGGAGAATAAAGTTTCACTGAGAAGGTGGAAATTTAGACATGAAACAAAAAGCAGGAGCAGAGAGATGGAGGGAAAGCAAAGAGGAGGTGAGGGCCGGCCTGTGGCATGAAGACCCACCAGCGCCATGGGTCCCTAGAGTGATCCAGAATAGAGAATTTCTCCTTGGTTCCGGACTCCCAAGTGGCCTGACCCAATTACAATTTCTCTTCTTGGGTTTTTTTTTTTTCTTTCGTGAAATCCTATCTTCCATACTTCTGTCTGAACATGTGCGTAGTAAGCCTTTGTGTGAATAGAAGGCAAAACCTCTGTCTGTCTCTGTAGTCACACCACTTCTGACACCAAACGTGTGGGTTTTCCACACTAACCAGTTCTCCAACTATGTCTGGACACCCAGCTGGGTGTCCTACAGTTCAATTCTGACACTAACTACCTGGAGTCAGTGTAGAGCCCACAAGTGAAGGGCTCAGTCCCTTAAGGCTGCCCCACTTCAGATGGCAGTCACAAGCAATGGGTCCCCAGATGACTGACTTGGCTACGAATTGGGGGTTCCTACAACCCCTTCCTTAAGTGGCTCACAGAACTCAGGAGAACGTGTATATTAGTTTATTATAAAGGATATGATATGAGATACAGATGGACATCCAGATGAAGATGTACATCTGTCTGGAAGGATTCTGAGTATAGGAGCTTCTGTAAGTTGGGGTGCACCACTGTCTCAGCATGTAGGGGTGTTCACCAACTGGAAGCTCTCCAAACTCCATAGTTCAGGGGTTTTTATGGAGGCTTCATTAGATAGGCATGATCAATATTAACCTAATCTCTAGCTTCTCCTCTCCCCAGAGGATGGGGGTGGGGCTGAAAGGTCTAAGCTCCTAGTCATGGCTTGGTCTTTCTGGTAACCCTCCCCATCCTGAAGTTCCCCAGGAGCCTATCAAGAGTCACCTCA